>NC_047516.1:28873738-29597072 GCF_902827115.2 Pseudochaenichthys georgianus | reverse complement strand
AGTGAAAATTGTCATTAATTGAACTTCATGGGGCCACATTCAACAACAGCCAAAGTATATCTGAAAATCTGTTTACACAAAACACGCATACTTGTGTAGTATTATCCATGTATATTTATTAGGGTTGTAACAATAGCAAAAACTCACGGTACAATAATATCGCGATAAAAAGTCCACGGTACGTTATTTATCGCGATATTGAAAAATAAAGAAAACAAATGTGAATTTTTCTTTTTTAATCTTTTTTTTTTTTTACTTGAATTTTTTTTCTTTATTAAATAATAAATCTGATTTGTACAGCATTTTAGTAGGATAGTAGTATTTTAAAGTGTCAACAATATAATAATCAGACCCTGCAATATAGAATAAATCAAGTTTCACTTTAGTTTTTCAAGTAACTCAACTCTAACTCACTCACTAACTCACTCTCAGCATCATCAAGGTTATCTTTTAGGAATATGAGCATGTCCACATTTCCAGGTAGAAGCTGGGATGTGTGGGCGTTTACAATATCCCTTGATGTGGAAAAAACTCTCTTGCAGACTGATGTTGCTGCAGAGATAAGCTTTGGCCATGGGTGACAGCAGTGGGTAAAACTGTGCATTGTCTCTCCACCACTTCAAAAACAATACAGTTTTTGCCAAGAAGCTGAGGCTTATTGACAGGGCGAGATATAAGTATACTGTTGGTACTTGTCAATGTCTCTAGGTATGTACATGTAGCCCTGTAAATACCATGTCCTTTATTGTTATCTGTTGTTTTATGTTCATGTTGTAACCTACTTACTGCCATGTTGGACAGGTCTCCCTTGAAAAAGAGATTGTTGATCTCAATGGGACCATCTGGTTGAATAAAGGTTTAAAAAAAAAAAATTATTTAAAAAAAAAAAAATCGCAATATATTTCTATATTTATATGTCTCACGACGGTATTGAGACGTTTATTTACCGCGATATTCGATATGTCGTTACATCCCTAATATTTATCAAGTCTTATACTTACTCCCTTCCAAACAAATGCAAAAATATTACTATATATAATATACTTCAGGCTCGCAAGTAATGCGCCTGCGCAAAAATGGGACTGTTTATCCAGAGGTATATTAAAAAGTGTTAGCAATTGATGCATGTGTTTGCACATACTTTGCACAAAATTAGTTCTCTGACTTATGACTTGATAAATGAGACTTGGAGAATACTGCACATGGAGAGCTTGTGAAAGGATGTTCTCATAGTTAAATGCGACCCCCTATTTATTTCAATTTCTACACATTTCTACGTTTTTTCATTCTTTTTCACCGTGGAGGCATGCGAGAAAAACAACGTTTTGAATGAAGATGAAAATAATGCATGCTTGTCTTTGTCATGCAGATATTCGGGATCGTCGTAAGAAGCCTGTGATGCTCTTCATCCACGGAGGCTCCTACATGGAGGGCTCAGGGAACTTGTTTGATGGCAGCGTCCTGGCTGCCTACGGAAATGTCATCGTGGTCACCATGAACTATCGGCTGGGCGTGCTCGGTAAGTTTGGTGTTCCGCATCCTGCCGGGCTTTATCAGCCACAAATTCATCTGGTGTTTTGTTTGCAGACTTTGTTTGCAATGTGTCATCTCAACTTGACCTTCCCCTGTCAGCCAGAGAGCTGATTTCTCAGGTTGCATGTTTTATAAATGGGCGTAGTGTTGCTGGAGCGCACTGGAATCTAAAGCTTTATGTCTAGATGTGCAGCTTCACAACTTTAGCACACATCTCCACAGAGACCAATGGCGGAAGATCTTTCCATCAGGTAATTACTATAATCACCATAGAAATACAAATAAAGATATTACTGTTTGCTTTTGATAAAAAACTAAGTTGGAAAGGGAATTTATGCACCCTAAATGGATGCCTTTTAATGGATGTGTGTTAATAGCACACAGTATCAGCTCTGCAGCGCCACTTCTCAGTGGCTGCGGTTTTATCAACATATCAGTCCTGCTGCCTTTACGTAGATGCTCCGGGATTTCATTTGGTAACACAACTTCTGGTACTAAAGCCGCTGTGGGCAGCAAATACTGTGAGAATTACCCTGAATCATTCATTGATCAATTCAGACTGATTTACTGACTCTCCTGCTGTGCCGATGTTGTCTGGAGAGTGTTAATTGACAGTGGTTATATAACCTTCTAAACGAGCCACAGCCCTGAACGTGCTGACATGTGCGTTGTTGGAGCACTTCAACAAATAGCACAACACTCCTGGTTTTCAAAATACTGGTGCAATGAAAAATAACATCAACATTCAAACCAATCCTTTTGCATGCTTGTATTGTCTTAAGCTAACACCACAATGCATTTGTTAAGTAATAAGTTATATTACAATATTACTGTCTCTGAAATGAGTTACACTACTTTTATATTAGTTTTGAGTTACTTTACCAAAATAACCGCAAAAAAATGGCCAGGTATTTGAAATGCTAAAATGTAGTTTAGTGCAGCTCATTATACATCCAGTGAAGCACAACAACTGTGTAGGCCCTTAAGGCTACTAACAACTTGTATTACACGGCATGGTCAGGGTTCGAGTTAGAAACTGAGCTCTATGGGGGTCTTTAAAATTAACGTGTGCGCGCGCACGCACGCACGCACACTCAAACCCACACACAGACACACACACAGCAGCAGCCCTCTACTTGCTACAAACTTAAATATGAAAAGGTCCAACTACGCACACACACATCATCTCGGCTCGTGCAGCACGCTCACAGGCATACATTGCGCAGTAATGTATTGCGCCCCTTGGAGGTGCAGTGCAGGCATATTGTCATTCAAGAGATGCGTAGTTCTTTTGGAAAACATGTTTTTCTTTAGGCTGATCAGGGAACCTGACGGGAAGCGGAGGGATCTTGACGAGCCCGAAGGGTAAACACCAGGCTTACTAATCTACCCGCACAATGTGTCTCTGGTGTGGGAATGTCTTGCGATGTTAGTGAATTCTTAAAAAACAAAACACCATTTAATTTCGGGTTAAAATGTGTTGTAACTGCGTTACTGAGAATTGTAACGGGTAGTATATTACCCACATTTCATTAGTAATGCGTTACATTACTTCGTTACAGCAAAAAGTATTATATTACTGTAACTCCGTTACTTTTGTAACGCGTTACACCCAACACTGGGGTTTGGGTCGGGAAGCAGAAGTGGAATACAAACTTTTTACAGAGGGGACAGGAACAAGTCCAGGGCCGTTTCTCAATTGCGAGGATGCTGGCTTGGTAGTCGCGTACTTCCAAGTCACTTCCTTCAGAAACGAAGCAAGTATGCTTCCAAGCCACGGCTTCGGAAAACTAAGAAGAATGGAACAGGCTAACAAGTGTGCCACTCTCTCTAACGGTTTCAACATAAACTGTACTGAAAATAAATACCTCACGATGTCTATCTAATTATGAACTTGCTTTACTTTCAAGGAACACATTTATGGCGGTAACAAATGTAACAAAGTAACATATTTACCAACACATGTTCTACGCCACTACATACTTACATTTAAATGTGTGCTGCGTCGGTTCAGCAATTCTCCGCAAGGGTTTTTGAAATTGGTCCGTGCGCAAAGCATTGTGGGGATTTTAAGGACGCGAAGTCTACGCATGTGCAGCCTCGAAATTTCCCCCAAACCAAGGACACGGCCTCGGTGGAATTCCAAGTATGCTGGACATTGGAACAGTACTTCGGCGGCACTCGATGACGTAGCATCCTTGAAATATTGGCTTGGAAGCCAGTATCCTCGAGATTGAGAAACGCTCAGAGAAGTCAATACGGAAATGCCCTAAACCTGCATTCTCTGTAATAGCCAGCAGGGGGCCACTCCACTTGTTGGCAAAAATAAGTTGTTTAGTATAGAAGTCTATGAAAGAAATCCCTACTTCTCACTTGAATGATAACCTTAGAAAACATGGTCCTAATGGATTAATTATGTAAATCTCTCAGTTCATAGAATCGGAGGGATACAACCCTCTTTAATGGTCACACATGCAGAGCACACAGCACACACAGTGACATTTGGCCTCTGCTTTTAACCCATCCTAGTACCAGGAGTCTAGTACTAGGAGCAGTGGACAGCTATTGTACAGCGCCCGGGGAGCAATGGGAGTGGGGGGGGGAGTGGGTTGTCCGGTGCCTTGCTCAAGGGCACCACGGCAGGGCCTAGGAGATGAACTGGGACCTCTCCATATTTAGGTCTGTTCGGGGACTTGAACCGGCAACCCTACAGCTCACAGTTCAAGCCCCTACTGACTGTGCCACAGCTTTCTTTTATGGTCCAATTTAGAGACAAATATTTTAAGTGTAAGTCTTGGAAACATCTGTATTTATAGAAAAATTCTTGATCTGTTCACTGACAGACATTCTCTATAGCAGGAATTAAATATTATATCTTTTTTTAATGATATGAATATTCACTCTATTAAAAAAAAAGGATCTGACTCACAATACTTCAGAGACACCACCGACCCCTTACTGCCTTTGGTGTACATGCAGTCATTCACAACACAATTTAAATGAGTGTTTGTTGCTTTCAGTGTATTCTTGGATTAGGATGTATTCTATTTGTCCATTCTGTTCGAGCTTTGCAGAGCTTGCAAGGCCTGTCACAATGTGTAGAGAAGTGTGTGTGTGTGTGTGTGTGTGTGTGTGTGTGTGTGTGTGTGTGTGTGTGTGTGTGTGTGTGTGTGTGTGTGTGTGTGTGTGTGTGTGTGTGTGTGTGTGTGTGTGTGTGTGTGTGTGTGTGTGTGTGTGTGTGTGTGTGTGTGTGTGTGTGTGTGTGTGTGTGTGCGTGCGTGTGTGTGTGTGTGTGTGTGTGTTTGTGTGCAGCAGCCCTTGGATATCAGTGGAGTCAAGCATTTACATTTGCCGTCATCTTTCCGAGGTGTTTGCACACAGACTATCTAACTCCGGAGTTGCGGGTGCCAGGCTGGGTAATCAGATCTTGTTTATTGCATCACGCCTGTTTCAACATATCAGAATAATGATAAACAGAGAAACGGGAGTCGTTTAGGATGCCGTCCAAGAGTTGCAGCAGAGTATTAACAGAGGGGTAACACAATCCAGAGCGTTATTGAGCGTGCCAATGGAGAGGGGACAAGGACGAAGTGAGGGTTAGTGGGATGAGGACCTGGACCTTCGGCTTTATCGTGCTCCACTTCAGCTTGTTATGAGCTCTTTTTCACAGCTGACAAATCGTGACCTGTAACAAATTGGGCGTGAGATTCTGTTCACAAATTGAAGTCAGGTTTGTTGAATGCAGTATTAAACTAGAATTACGCAGACGTTCACCAAGGCCAACGGTGCATTCATGTGCTCCTCCGACGGAGTTGAAAAGTTATTCTTCTGACTTTAGATGATATCTTATATCCTTTATTATTTTATTCTTGTTTTACTATACTACTTTATTTTACCTGGACTTCCAATGAGGACCATAATGAGCAATTATCATATCATCACCTATATCTGTTTTTGTCTATTTACAAGAGTGTGTACTTAATTAATTTGTTTAAGACATTTACATTGAACTTGTTAATGTTACTTGGGTGATTCAATGCCGACATGCTAACAACATGTGTCCCAGTAAGGACCAAAAAGAACATGGTCTTCGTGAGTTACATACGATGTGATGTAGGCATCTTTATAGCACAGTATATCCAGTATTTGTGTTCCTGCATAGAGCAAAGAAAACTGATCCGTGAAGCAAAATCCTTGGCAACTTCCAGAGTTGCTCAGATTTTTGGGGGGCTTTCATGAGAAATCTCCCAGTTGGTAACTCATTTAGGAATATATATCTCGACACCACATGAATGCAGAACAAATGCCCTACTTTATATTATAATATGAACGCAATAGAGTTTTTAATATATCGTCCTTGTTAACACACCCACAGCAAAAATGTCAGGGGTTCTTACAGTACTGCCCATGACTCCACCAAGTTTCAGGCAAATCAGTCCTGTAATTGTGATGCAATCCTGCTGACTAACACCCACACAAGAAAAGGTGTTTCCTTTCTTCCTTTCCTTTCTTTACAGACTCCTCATCCTGGTTGATTTAAGTTGTCGTTGTTCCTTTAATTCATGTTAGAGATGTTTAAAGTGTTTGAATTGCCCTCATGCATTCTACACTATGGATATTGACTTCCACACATGATCATTGAAAAGATATACATGCACATAAAGGCGGAGAGCAACCCTGCTCATGAGGGATGATGCAGTGTCCTCGATTCCTTTAACGTTGTTGAACATTTTTGGTATGTGGGCGAATGTGTGCTCCTTCTCTCTCTCACTCTGAGATATGCTTTAAATGGGTTACTGTACTAAGGCGATTATCCTAGTGTGTGTGTGTGTGTGTGTGTGTGTGTGTGTGTGTGTGTGTGTGTGTGTGTGTGTGTGTGTGTGTGTGTGTGTGTGTGTGTGTGTGTGTGTGTGTGTGTGTGTGTGTGTGTGTGTGTGTGTGTGTGTGTGTGTGTGTGTGTGTGTGTGTGTGTGTGTGTGTGTGTGTGTGTGGCATAAGGATGCATGTGCACACAAATACCTGCTGTGCACGTGACAGAATGTGAGCGCGCGCCACTCGGTTGCGTGCCGTGTGTAAAATATACATATGAATAATGCAGCATCCATCTGAATATTTAATGGCGCTCCTCTCTGACACTGTGAATTTGAGTCAAAGTGAGAAACACAGGCATGCCTTTTTTTAATAGTTTTACGTTCTAATCTTTAGTATTATCCTGTACTTACACACACAGGAGCTTACATATGCCAACCTCATTTCATACAATGCCTGCGCCTTTAAGAGAGCGATTGGGAGTCGCGTATAAGGGAAGAAGAGAGAGCAGGGAATAGAGAAAGACGAGCGAGGGAGAATCATAGAGAGACAGTGAGGGGAGAGGAAACAGAAGGAGGGTAGGGGGGGAATATGGGAACGGTCTAAAAATAAACCGTCAGAAAATGTTTTTTCGTATCTGCAGTGATGCAAAGTATTCATTTAAATAAACGCTCCTGCAGTGTGACCACAGCTCCCTTCCACACCGCTTAAACTCCTTATGCTTCCACTCCACACGTACACATGTCATCTTGAAGCAAATGTCATAATACGTATCTTATTAATTTATCTTAGGTGCTGTGGTTGTGGAGCGAAATGGGTGAACGAGGGCAAAATGTCTGCTGCACACTGCCTGGTTGGCGACAGTTGAGTTTCCAGATTTGTTCCTGCGCTCACCTTCTCCTACCTTCCTCCTGCTCCCGGCCCAGAGAGCCTTCTGATTTGTGTTGCACGGCCATCTGTTCGGACTAATTAACTAATTAATGAACTCTGGGGAAAGGCCCACCATCGAGGGCTCTGAGAGTGAGAACATTTTTCACCTCAGGAAGAGAGATGAAACGCTTCTCCTGGAAACGTTTTCTCTGCATTTCCACCTATTTCTTTTTGAAGTAAAAGCAGGCCACTTAGTATTAAAAACCACCGCATTTAAGAACCATGGATTTTAAACTGATTGAATTGAGTTATTAAGTTAACTTGGTAATTATCCTGCCACGTTTTAAATGTGAAATTGTGCTGGGAGATACTTTGAGACTCCACACATCTTAGTCATTTGTTACTTAGAGATCGAAAGAGGTCTTAGAGAAGCTCAAGACCAATAACTGGAAATGAGGCGTCCATGGTAACATCCAAATTGATCAATACTGGTGGTCTGAATTTCTTATAGTCTATTGATTGGATTTGTCGATTACCTGGGCGAGGTGCAACAATCACTACAACAACACTATATCAACACAACAATGACATATAATCTGCCGAAAACGATTACATGGTGAACGTCTGAGCAAACATCTGCCTATTGACTATTGACTTTCGATTGGATGAGCATTTAGCCAGTGATCATGGCAGCAGTTATTGTAGCTAAGATAAGTCTCATTATTATCAGCTTAAATTACTCTATTTCGGAATGCAACGACAGGTTAGCAAATATTTAGCAAATCATGTAATTTTGGCATTTTTTTTCTACGATCCTGATCCTGATACAGTACTTGCATTTTCTACATAAGGAAGCTGCATAGTACACACTTAAAGTACTATGAAGTTAATCAAATATAATCCAAGGTATATACTGTACTTGATAACTAAATAGCTCTGCATTGCATTAAAGGGGCCTTATTGTGTATTTTGGGTTTTCCCTATACTGTCGTGTGATGTATCGGTTTGTCTGTCTGTAAGCTCTATTTTGGTCTCCACCACCCAATAAAGCAACAATATGTCTCTTTAGCCGACCTTTTTGTTGTAGATACATGCCTCCTGTACCCATGACAGCGTTATTTGTATAGCACATTTCAAACACGTGGGCATCTAAAAAAGTGAATGTAGAGTAAAGACAGAAAATGTACACTTAAGTAGAAAAGTACTTAAGGCCACAACCTCACCACCCAGTTACAGTGAAGGCAATGTAAAGCTTAGCTAAAACAATAGGATTTAAGTATAGGGTAGAGTAAGCAGTGTCTAATAGAGTATTTAGCTTTGTAGGGGCTTGTCCAATATTATCTTTGAGATTATGTCCTAAGGGTGCTGCAAGGTTAGGGTTATCCTGATATTAAATATGACGACAGACATTCAAAGCAGCATTTGAAAACATCAGTAAAAGCTTTAAATGTAAAAAAAGGTTTTGTACAGTACTAATCACTACAAGGGACCTTTTTCACATGACACATATCATCCATTGTTATTCAAATATTGATTAGAGCAGCTCGGAGGTTTAAGAGTCCACATTGTCTTATCTGTTATCTTCAATATTAGCTTTACTTTGGTGGAAAACCTTGATATATCTAAGCAGAGTGATTATGCTCCATCCTTTAAAGTGAACTACCATCATTGTGTTAATTGGACATACTCAATACTCAATACTTATACCGGCTTGTAATACTGTTGAGTTGGTTTTTAAAAGTACAGACCAATACATTAAAAAGTGATATATCCAAAAGGAACATCCTAACGTTCCCAGTTTGTTACACACTTTTATCAGTTTCTTACTCAATATCATTTTTATAATTATATATTTCGATGGACCTGTGTGCATGGACCTATTATAGCACAAGTCAAAGTGTATGCCAAAACATTACTTTGCCCAGTGAGCCTTGGGAATCAGTTTGATGTGTGTTGCCCCTTGTTCTCAAAAACCTCCCTTAAAATATGACATAAAGAGTATTTTTAGCCAGCACAGGTTTGGCTTTCAATTAATAGCAGCCGGCTGCAATCTCACAGCTCTAAATACAGCGAAACACACCTCCCACTCCACAAACAGAACCACATCGTCCCACTCTGCAGGCAAATATGAACTCCTCTTTCCCAGCCCACCCTCAGTGCTACACTGATCGGAATCAGTGTCTGGTTTATTGGCAGGTTGTAGCCTAAAAAGAACAAGATAACCATGGTAGGAGAAAGTAAAACATTCAAATAAAATAAAAATGTTTGAAATGTAAAAATAAAATATGATGATTATCTTTCAAATATCCATCATACTGTATATCAGAATTACGATGAAATCTGTATCGGAGCAATTACAGAAAAAGCCCCAAAATAGAAGTATCTGAATTAAAATAAGTTATATAAATATGAAAATTCAATACATTACAAAATATACATAGAACTATATATTATGCATTAGAATAAAAGCTGCATACAAAATAACAATTAAAACACATTACATTACATGTCATTCGCTTTTATCCAAAGTGACTTACATACATTCGGTACTGTGGACAATCCCCACAGGAGCAATTTGGGGTGACGTGTCTCAGGGACACAACGACATGCTGACTGCAGTGGGACTCGAACTTGCTACCCCCTGATTCGAAGTCTAGCACACTATCCACTGAGCCACAGCCGCCCATACAATATATCTGCAATCAAATAAAGGCTGTATAGAAGAAACAATACAAAACAAACATGGAAAGACGCTACACAAATGTCAAATATATCTGAATATAACTGCATAAAAGAATACAAAATACAGTCATTCTAATTGCGACTAGCGTCACATGCAAACTAACATGTTGGATATTGAACATAAGGAACAAAGTTTTTACTTTGCTAAACTTTATGGTGATTATTACGAGTGTGATTGTGTAGAATGTGAGGGAGTGTGATGAATGTGATGTTGAAATGTTGCGTGTGGAAGGCTTCAGGTTGTAGCCAAGAACAGTTTCCTTCATTATATAGGCAAAGTTCACATTGAGCACTAATGACGTATAGGTATTCTGAGCTATACTGACACCAATCTGCCTCCCAGGCTGGCAGCCAGCTGCACAGCTGAACCAATCAAATACAAGGAAATAATGAACGTAGCGAGTCGTGCTCCATGTTCGACATCTCTCACACCACATAACGTGTCACAGTTAAACTCAAAAGGTCAAGGTCTAGGAATTATTAAAAAATACTTCTTAAAGCTCCACCACCTGCCTGAGAAAAACGGTGCTTTTTTCAGTATCAAAATAAGCCTCTAATAGCTGTGTGTACATCCATAAGCACTTTACAAAGAGAGAGCGAATTCTGCGGAATAGTGTCAATGAGCCCAATCTTTTAACAAATACAACCAATAACCAGATAATTCACTCAAATACTAGCCGTTAGTGCCGGCTCTGTGCTGGAACATCTCTAACATGACTCACCATCATACTGTAGGGATGGGTATCGTTAAGGTTTTAACGGTACTACTGCTTTTATTGATCCGGTCCTTTAACGGTACTCTTATCGGTTCTATTGGAGATAAGGTAAACTAACTAAACAAATTGTGAACAAAATTAACATTGCTTTTTATTTAAATTAAATAAATAATATTTCACATCAAAATAAACAACAATGTTTTAACAAATCTGATGACAGAACTGTAAACAGAAGCTGAAACTTTAACAAAATAAATAACTCAGTTACCTCTAATCATTAACCCATGTTTATATAATGTAGTTAACTCGGTGTGTTGCTGCTAGCATACATAACACCTGACGTGGAAACGTTACTCGTGGATGGGGCTACAGAGCTGCTAGAAAGACAGTGGAACCCGGTGCATTCCTCCGTCTGAATGTGGAGCACTTTTGATAAATGTTTAGACAAACTGCTCGTGTTACCGCCCTTACATGCTAAACTCTTACTGCACTTTAGGCAACGAGCATTGTCCGCATCGAGACGGGTAAAGTCTCCGCCATCTCCGCTGTGTGTGTGTGTGTGTGTGTGTGTGTGTGTGTGTGTGTGTGTGTGTGTGTGTGTGTGTGTGTGTGTGTGTGTGCGTGCGTGCGTGCGTGCGCGCGCGCGTGCGTGCGTGCGTTGCATGCATGTAGCAGCGGCGTGTGTGTAAACTGCCCCGCCACCTCGCACACAGGCGGGGAGAGAGAGATCTCTCGCCTGGATTGGAAAGATCGAAAATACTAAAAATAATCATAGATGCATTTTGCAGTCTTTTTGCGTATTAGAAACGGAGTTGACACTAAAACTGCAATATAATGTTTGTGTAGCAATAATACATATGTCATATATTTTAGATGTCTCCAGTACCGATAAAAAGACCAATAACGTCGGAGCTTAACGGTACCACGGTCTTTAATAATTCAGCCCACGGGGCCCGTTTAATACCGGGGCTCGGTACCCCCATCCCTACTCACGAATCACATCTAGTGTAGCCAGTGAATCTGAGCTGCTTGTATGATTTCAACATTAAAATAAACGTATTGATGCAATTAATACACCGTAATAAATGTACATTAACATTAGAATTTTCATCTCTCTCACTCACACGGTTAATTAGCTTTGAGATTAGATGACCTGTCTCTTTTAAGGGCTATGAATTTGAAATGGACTTTCTGTACAGAGCTTGGAAACATCTCTGTGTCAGTATGACTTCTGAAGCATTGCTTTTTAAATTAGCAGGACAGCCTGGTTTCACTGCACAGCTTGGCACCATGTGAATGGTCCTTAGAGAGTAAGAATTGAGTGAGATAAGTAAGGTAATAAACACAATGACATTGGAAGCCTATGGGCGGCGTGCTAAAATGACATTAGTTCAGCAGGAGGAAGCCCAATTACAATATAATTACATTTCTGGGTATACTTGACATACAGAGTGATGCATAATTGAAATTGACCTGCCAGCAGTTCTTCAGATGCAGCTTCTGGCACCAACAAGGAGGTTTAAAGCGAGACACTATCTGAAAAAAGGGTGGGTTTTTTTGCGCTGGCGGCTGGGGCTTGGGAGGTAGCGATCATTCACCATTAGGAAGGTCGGTGGTTCGATCAGCATTTCAAAGTGTCCTTGTGTGGTGGGTGCGTGTGAATGTTAATCCCTAAACAGCAGGTGGCACCTTGTATGGAAGGTGCCTCAGTGTAAGAATGTGTGTGTGAATGGGTTAATGCTGACTTTAACCATTTTCCATTTTGAGAGTCTACTTTTAGACATGTGGGAGGCAAACATTCAAAATACTGTTTTACTGACTTTGTCTATGTGTTTGTTTATTTTCTACATAATATAGCCTACCAAGAGTTAGCATTAAATAACACCTCATTTGCATAACATTTCGGAAATAAAAGAAAATATAATTGTCTTAATGATAGTAATACACTGGAAAAGTTTGAGATATCTAACAGTTGAAGTTGTTCACTCTATTCAACTGTAGTGTCTTGCAGTTCTTACAATATAAAGGAAGTTTTTTCAGTCGCATGGTGATATCTATTTTGTACATAATCTCCCCTAAACATATTTATGTGAAATAAGAGGTCAGGCACAGCACCAGTGGCGACTGGTCATTCGGGGCAGGTTGTTAGGATTATGTTTTAAACAGGACCCAGGCGCAGGCAATGACTGAAGATGTTCAAATGGTTTATTGTTTCGGAGACTCAGGCAGGTTTGGTGGCTATGGAGGTCTGGGCTGCAGTCGGATAGTTTAAAAATCAGCTCCTAAGTTCTAACCCTATCTCCTATTCCTTGACCTCTGAGTGAAACGTCACGGGGTTAAGGGATAGTGGATAGGAGAATTCAAAAGGACTTAGGAGAAGAGACTGCGGTACTTTAGAAAATCCGAATGCACTTTCACTATCACGTGTTTATGATGCGCCAGCGGACGTCCTGAATGTGCGTCTGCTGCTGTGGGGAAACCATGGAAACTGCAGTGTTCTATACAGCGGACTACAACATGAGGGACTACTGTGAACTCATCTAGAGACTCTGCACCGTGCTCTGATGCTGCTGCTTTGCTTTATGGACAACAGAGAAACATATTCTTCATGACCAAAGTTGGAATTGAAATAAAAAAGGAAAGTGAAACTTATGCTCGTCTCCCTCTCCCTCCGGTCCACATTAATACCAATGATCCCAATACGTATGATTGTATGAACTAAAGATCTTAAAATCAATACAGATGTATTTATTATAAACGTTAGTCCTTAACATCTATCACTGTGTATATCACCATTCAAACATCTTTTAGAAGCTGAACAAACCCCACACAGCTCAGTAAAGACTGAAATGTTGACTTTATTTGATCATTTCAGTGAAAACTAACGTTCATATTTCTCTTTTTGATTATAATACTGATGAACGTTCAGAACAAAGCACTTTGGCAACTTACCACCTATGTTTTAAAATGCTTAATAAGCACCGTAACTTTCATGATATAATTTCTCGGTCATAATCGGTTGTTTCCGTGAACGGCGGACTGTTGAGTGACGGCAAATGCTGCGGCTGCAAGGCATTGTGGGGCAGCATTTTCGCTTCTCCTGTCGGTTAGGGAGGTCCAGTGGTTCCTAAGCTAAAGGAGGTTATAAAGGAAGTTTGAAACCTCCGTTCCTATCATTCTCATCATTCTAGAGAATTCGAACGGCACTTATCATGGCTGCCACTGAGGGACTTCCGGGTCATTTCACTCCTTTAGGAAGGTTCCTAAACTAAATGGACTATTCGACTTCAGCCCCGGAGTGGAGGAAGGCAGTGAGAGGCTGGACTGATTACAAGGCAGGCAGGTATGATGCAGGAAGAAGCAGGCAGGTTGGCTGGAAGCTCTGGTGGACGATGGCCAAGGGATTGCACTGGAAACACAAGGAGAAACTTAGTTACAAAAAGTACGGAATTACACGCAGACAGGATAACTGAATGGGCAGCCAGGAGGATGTAATACCACTGGTGTAGAAAACAATCTGGCGGTGAGTTGTTGGGAGACTGGAGTAGATAAACTGTGTCCTGATTAGATGATGAGGGACAGCTGAGTCGGACGGCCAGGTGAGAGCAATCAGGCTGCTGCCTGCAAGGGAAACCACACCCTCTCCACACACAGGGGAACAAACAGGGACACAGTTTGGACCGTGACACAGGTGGGGCACAGCCCGACCTAGTGTCAGAGCAGAAAGTATTAAAATAATAATTACAAAACAATGCAAAGAAAATACTAGTGATGGCGAGATGAAGCCTTATGAAGCTTTGAAGCTTCCCAGCCAATTGGTTCGCAAAAGGGTTCATCTCATGAGGCTTCATCATGGGCTTCATTTGAACACAAACCCCCTGTTGGTCAAAGTGTGTACAACAGGCAGATTGGTCATCTCAACAGTGTGCTCTATCTCATACCGAGCTCCCAATGAGTAAAGCCTTAGAATACCTCTAAACAACGAACATAAAATCATATTTTCATGTTAACAATATTGTTTTTATTCCAGTTGAATGATTGTGATTGAAAAGCCTAAGGAGGCTGGTAAACATTGCAAAGAGGGATTTGTATTGCTTAATAATATTCATAAACTTAACCAGGCTAAACCATATCAAAGAATACATTTATTAACTACATTATCTCATTTAGCTGTAGCTTTTAAAAACAACAAAAAAGACGCGTTGTTCAGTCCTTGAACCAGAGACCCTGCGTCATGAGTCAACTGCTTTCCAGCTGAGCCGCAGCACACACACTGAATCGCCCTGAAAACACTGCAACATATTTATTCATGTTTTTATTCCTACATTTACTTATGCTTGTATCTATTTATACTTATGACATGTTCCGACCTCTATATAAGTGAGGGTCTGAGCTCTCTTAATTCCATCGTGTCACCGAGCCCGGGTACAGGAGGGGTAATATGGTTCTTATAAATACATCCATGGCATGGGTAATATCAGCACTGTGGTTCAACCATCCATGGGTTCAACGGATCTGAATCGCTTCGTGAAGCAGTCACGTGGTATTGACAGGCAGCGAGGCTTCGTTTGTCATCGATGACGTCACTGGCCCAAAACGATACAAGCCTCGATACATGCTTCACAAAAAGCTTCTGGGATTACTCGACACACGCTCCGAAGCCTCGGCACAATACGTAACATCACTAGAAAATACATTTTAAAAGATATTGTACGATCATGTTTAATCATCTGATTCGTCTGTACATTGCTGTTTTAGTCTGTGTTCTTCTAATTAGTGTCTACAGTGTGCCTATTGAGCTGTTTTGAGCGACGTGGGTCAAGCCCCAATCTGCCCCTCTCTCTCACTGTCTAAGTGAACGGGTGCTGTAAAAACTACACTGCGCATGCTCAGAGTCTTTTCTATTCAATGTGTGCGGCAAAAAAATAATCACCATAGGGGCATAGTGCTGACATACCCACCAAACGTCATCTCACATAATTCAGAGCTGATTGGCTGTGTGCCGCGAAAAGACAAATCTATCGATTCGATTTATGATTCGATTTTTGAAACTACAAGAAGATAAGGAGGACTTTTACAAAAAAGTAATAGAGATTTTTGTCCAGAGGGATAGGCAAATGCACTTCATCTTCAAGTCAAGGTAAGACCACCATTTAATTGAAAATGGGATCTTACTAAGAGAGAACAATCCAATATTTAAATGATAAAATAAAAAAATGTTGAGTATCCTTTTGTTGAACTGTCTGTTTAAAATTAATCGAAGCATCAGACTAAAGAAGCTTTTGAAAATAATATTATCTTTTGATTTAGGTAAAATATAATATTTGTGAACCTGAAGACGAGTCAGTGCCAGTGCCTCACCAGCCATGAACCTTATATATAAACATTTAAGTTTTTTGTGTCCCACCACTTTTGTACATATAAAAACGCCACTGCACAGCACCAACCTTTGAATTAAAGAATGGACGTGATTATACATAATTTATGATGTGAAAAAAGAAAAGGTAAAAATACAAACCTCCAGGAGGTGCTAGAAATGGTTTTGACTTCAGGTCATAGACAGAAAAGTGTTTTCATTAAAACTAGCCCTTTTATTTTGGAGCAGTTATATAAAATATTTACCACTCAAAGTACATGCTTGTTCACATAGACTCTTATGAGGATATGACATAACGCTGCACATTTTGTGTGTGACTAGAATCCGTTATTTACAGAAAAGCTTCTTAAATTCTTTGAAAACTAGTAATACTGCATACAGTACAGATATTCATCTACGACTGCATTCAACACCCAAGGTTACCGCACAGTACTGAATAATCAATTTCACTTTATTCCATTTGTCAAAACAGCTTCTTTAGTGGAGTGTGCAGGAGATATTCACCATCTGCTAATGGTTTTATTTCCTTTTTTCTTTTTTTTTGGTAATAGCGCCTCTGCTTTTGCTTGATTCATTTCGTGACTCACGGATACAGAAACATTGCTTTGTTTCCTCTCTTCAATCACCTTTCTCTGTGTGCAGTATTAGAAAGGCAATATCTTCCCTCTGATTTTTGACATCTCTAATCATCTCCAGCGTGACGTCACAGTGGAATGATTTAATCAAAATATTCCTTTCACCTCTCTGTCATGTGGGAACTGACAGTAGCTTTGGTTTAATACCTGTGTGATGTTATTTTATTTTGTATCCCTTTCTCCTGCCCGACCCCCTCCTCACGTTCTCTTTTCAGATACATTTGTTCAGTTCCCCTGTGCAGGACTGGGGGTTTTATGAAAAGTGTGCAGACAGGATGTATAGAATAAAGTGTTTCCTTATAGAGCCCTGGATAAAATAAAAATGAAATCACTTGATGTGGAGTTGCTCCCCCTTTTTATTTGATAACACACACTCTCTGTGTCAAGATCAAATGTAATCAAACCTTTTGATTTATTCTTTGTTCTATGCTAATACATCCTGTCTTCCTGTGCAATAAAATATCAATAAGAGATAATGGTTTTAACCATGACTCATCTCATCAGCGTACATTAGAGAAACGCTAAGTGCTTCTACCATTTTTAACCTTTTTTTGTTGCATTCAATAGCAGCGTGCATTTTGTTTTGATTATTTTAGTAAAAGAAATATGAGTGGAAGCTGTGGTTATTATCAGATTAGTCTCGTGGGTTTTTTCGTCAAAGGACAATCACCGTGACTCAATACGTTGTGAATATTTCTGTTTGAAATGTCCCTCCATCAAGGCCCACCACTCCTCCTGTTTCCTTTCATCCATTCACTTCCCTATTTCCGGCCCTGTGTCTTTACTGAGAGGTTGATGACTCTCCTCACAGTTGCTTGGCCGTTACCTAAAGCAAGTGTTGAATATGCATGAGTTCAGCCTCATAAACTGCTGCTCTCAGCGCTAAAGTCAGTAGGAAGCCCAGCTCAGCAGATGAGGGGGGGGGGGATCAGAAAGAAAACTTAGTGAAAAAGAAAGAGCAGAAGAAGGAACTTGCTTGACTTCAATGATGGAAGATAAACCAGATTTGCTCTCTTCATGTTGCCCTTGCGATGAAAGCAACAGGAGGCTAGCATACTTGCTCACACACTCACAATCGTTGTGTGTGTGCTCCGTTTCTGTGTCCATGTGGTTTTGTTTCCTCGAATATGGAAGTGCTCCAATGTGTGTTTGCAAGTGCTCTCTTGAGTGTCTGTCCATATCATTTCGCCCAAAGCTCTGGACAGTTGCCAGGCAACTGTGGCAGGCGTGCTCAGCACTGGGCCGGGCGTGCCACGGAGCCAGCACTTCCACATGCCCGTGGTCCGATAAGTGGCACGGGTCAGCGCTGATACGGCACCGGGTCAGAGGCACATGGGGCAAAGAGCCAGTCGATTGATGGGAGGATTTTAGGAGAATAAAATGACACAAACACATTTTAAGGTAGTATTGGTGCTGCATGTGATTCGATTCAAAGTCAATGGCTTTATTGCCATGTGCGCAATAGCTACAGTGTAGTTTTGGCATTGAACACCTAAAATCCAAGACTCATCAAACAATATTGGGGATTATTGAATTACCTGTAATGGGATTACGTAATCTGGATACAAAAATCGGTAACATGTCACAGATTACCGTTACATTTTTAAAATGGAGGGATTACAAACAGGATTACATTGTTTCTAAAAAAAACCTAAAAAAGAGCATTTAGTGTTTGCTGTAAATCAGATCAGATTGTATTTCTTCTTTGTAAACTGTACTGTTCTGCAGGCTAATACTTTAAGTGTGAATCTATACGCCTACTGCCTGAATCTGCTTTATGGTTTTCTTTGGTTCATTTGTTCTTTTTTTTATTCAGTAGTTGAACCTATGTGTTCATGAAATAGTGTCTGTGAGTTTAACTGGATTTGTTAAACTAAAATGGGGAATTTTCTGTCAGCTCAGATTTCATTTCTGCTTATTTAATATATAAAATAGAATCTCTGAGCAGAGGAGACATTACTAATATTTAATATATGAGGTTGTTCTTTTGCTAAGGTTCCATTGCTGTTTTACATATTACACTTAAAGGGGACCTATCATGCAAAATGCACTTGTTTATGTCCCCGGTGTGTCAGGGAACTCACGCAGCGTCAGAAAATAAAACCCTCTCTCTTTTCCTCCGTACCCAAATCTCTACAACGGGGGGTACAACGGAGCTGATCCAGATTTGCGGTGATTTGACGTCATATCGGCGGCGGACCCACGGCACTATCAGAAACGTTGCTATCAGAAACAATGCCCGACTTCTTTGGACGTAATATGGTTGGTGTTGACATTAGCATCGCTAACACTCAGAGCTAACCTGTAGGCTACTGGAGAGCATGTGTGTGAAGAAGCAGGAAATAAAAAGGAACTCACCTTGTGGTATAACCGGCAAGAGAGAAAGCCTTTGAGCTCCATACTGTTTCAGAAATAATCCTTGATAATCCATGATATGGCGTTTCATCACGGCAGTATCTGCCGGTAGAATCTCCCGCATGAGCAGGCATAAGCTCCGACCCTCTTTTTTTAATCTTTTTTTTATTTTTTAAAGATTTATAATAAAATCAGCTCTTTTGAAACAGGAAGTGAAATAGAGGGATATGAGGCATGGCTAGAATGGGTGATCTGTTTGGTATATTGAGCAAAACACTTTATAGACATGTTTTTTATATATTTGTATATATCTGAGACCTACAGTATGATATTGCCTAAAAATAGCATGATAGGTGACCTTTAAGTAAAACATGTTTTATTGATATTTATTTATTCTTGTATTTAGTTAATCCAAACGTAACGGAAAGTATCAGGTTGCATTACTTTTATATTTTGATACCTACATTAATTTACTGATTACATTTTACAGATAACTAGTAATTGTAAGAGAATACATTGACATTAGTAAGTAACTCTCCCAACCATATATCTTTATAATACAAATATTGTCAACTAAACACACGTAAAAGGAAAAAAGTTAAAACAGAATAAAATAATAAAATGAAATTCTGCACAGTGGAATAAAATACTGTGTATGATTCATTATTATGTTTTCAATTATCTAGCCTCACACATATCACCGCACTGCTGTGGTTAGTTTTACATTTGTCACTCCTCTCATTTCTAAATCATAATTGAACCTAGCTCATGACTATTACCTCTAAATGATATGGTAGATTTTCGAGATCCAGATTATTGAGCAATTTTTGGATCATTCATTTGTTTTCTCAAGGAAAATGAGTAGTGATTCTGAAGGAACATGGCTGCGTCCATGTTTCTGCTTTGTAAGAACAACATCGAGGTCACTACCGCAGCGGACCAACACTAAAACATTTTGTCCCAGGAGTTTTCCTCCCGAGGTGGACGACCAGATACAGGCTCAGGCACATGGACATTTTGATTAATCTACTTAACATTGAATTATTGCTGTTCATGCAGACATACTAGCATTGTGTCTCAGTAGAGGTCAAGTAAATACTGTCCATACTTCAGGATGCTGGCGCAGTAGCAAAGAAAGTACAAGGCTTTTTTGTAGGATGATTTTTTTTTTTAAATGGCCAACATTTGTTTGATATTCATTTTTATTACATTTTGTATATTATTATGCGCTTTCACAGTGGAGTACTTTTCCCCTTACTTTTCCCTTTTAGTTCCGATAGTTCCTGGGATTTTGCGTTCACACCAAAAAGAGAACTTAGTTCATGAGAACTTTTCCCCCCTATTCAGTCCCTGCTAGAGAGAGAAAAAAGTTCCAAGTTCTGATTGGCTGGGCGAATTGCAAACATATATATATATGTTTATATACATATATATTAACTGAATGAATTTTACATGAGATTTGAAACCCAGGACTTCCCCTCTGAATGTACAGACATCTGATACCTCATTCACACCAACGCAACTCCGGTTCAAGCTCCGTGCTAGAGCTTTTCAGGTTCAGAACCGGTTCTTCGGTTTAGCTCCGGCTTTTTTCACACCGCCCAGAGTCCGACTGGTGCTGCGTCATTGCGTCATTGTTTGCGTGCCTGCTTCATAAAGCCAAACCGTACGGAAACCCCTCACAGCTGACACCGACAACAACAACAATGGCCGATTGTGCTCCAGCTTCCTCTGTACCTCTTCGAAAGACCAGATTCCCAGTAGGTAGCTGGTCTCTTCAGTGGACCACTATCTGCTTGTTAAGTTTCTCCATCGTTGTGTACAAACTGGATAAAACGCCGGCTTTTTGTTGTTGTTCAGGAGTTGATCTGTCTCTGCCCCTGCCCCCGCCTCGACGTAAGCGTGACGTATGCGGTGCTTTTGCTCTGGCCGGACAATTTTTTGGTGCTCGAAATGAACCGGAATCCGGAGCTAAGAGGCTGCTCCGCTGCGGTGTGAACAGGAAAACCCGGTGCTTTTCAAGCTCCAGCTCCGAACCGGCCCTGAAACACCGTTGGTGTGAATGAGGTATTAGAGACACTCTCTGCTACTGACCAGGATGAAAGGGTGGTGATTGACCCTTTAAAGGTCCAATCACTTTTCAAACACACCTGTACTAAGAAGGCCAAAGGGCCAGATGGCATCTCTGCATTCCTTCTCAAGACATTTGCAGAATAACCTTGTCCAAAGGTAAACAATGATTTTAGGCCTGTTGCATTGACATCCATTATCATGAAATGTTTTGAGAGGATCATGGTGCCGCTGCTAAAGAAAGAGGTTGATGTACATTGAGACCCTTTTCAGTTTGCCTACAAGCAAGGGCGTGGCACAGACGATGCTCTAAATAGCATCACACACCTGGTCACTAAACACCTGGAAGACCCTAAGGCAGGGGTCGGCAACAGGCGGACCGCGGTCCGGATCTGGACCCAGACGCCGACCTATACGGACCCGGACCTATAATCAATACATTAATAGGGGATTTCAATTTTGACGGGGCGATTCTATTTTAACCGCCGCCGACAGGGGGCGAAAGAGACGAGTGTGCGATACAGGGAGAGAAACACAGAAGAAGAGACGAGAGCGCGGCAGAGAGAAGCGGAGAGGAAAGTAAGTGAAGAGAAGAGTTAGCGATACAGGGAGAGAAGCGGAGAGGAGAGTGGACAAGCGTGTTAGCGGCAGACAGGGAGAGAAAAATCATTACACATGGCGCTCTCCAAGAAGAGGAAAGTGGACAGTGAGAACAGAGCTTTTAACCCTGAGTGGACGGACTCATTCATGTTCATCCTGCCCACTGGGAGCACAGAACCAGTGTGTCTCATTTGTTCAGAGACCGTGGCGGTCATTAAAAGTGCCAAAACGCCACTATGAGACAAAACACAAAGTGTTTGACCAAACATTCCCTCTCAAGTCAGAACTGAGGTCACAAAAAATAGCAGTCTCAGAGCCCAATATGATCAGTCCACCAGGATCAAAATGAAAACTAAATATCATTCCAGGGCAGGCTAACCGAGGCTAACCAATGAGCACCTGCATGTGTTTGGCCTTGACACAATTTCAGCCCAGATTTACAAACTCCTGGCAGGACAAGCTCGAGCTCAATTCTCGCACTGAATTAAAAAAAAAGTGAGTGAGGGACTGCAATATAAGAGGGAAAGAAAGAGAAACTTTAAAACTGTTCAATTGTTATGATGTGTAAAGACTGATATTGTTCTATAATCGTCTGAAACTGTTAAGTCATGATGTGAAACGGTTAACAAAGAAAAAGGGAAACTCAAGCTGCTGCTACACTTTATTTTATTTATCTAAAATTAAGCATTTTTGAGATGCACATATTTTATTTATTTTCTCTATTTTATTTTTAAATGCAGCCCGAGAGGAACATTACACATATCCACAGTTGTTATCCAATGTTAATTAACAATAAATATTGTTGTTTTTGAATTGCACTTTCTTTATTTGATTGGCAGTCAGTTGTACTGCAGACGTTGATAAAGCTACAGGCTACTTCAATATATATCACACTAATTCATAAAGCAAGTTCGACATTTTGACGTTCCGGACCTTTGCATGGGGAGATTTTCTCTAACTGGACCTCGTTGAATTGTTGTTGAATACCCCTGCCCTCAGGCATATGTACGCCTACTGTTTGTGGACTTCAGCTCGGCTTTTAACACACTGTAGCCTCACATCTTCCTTCAAAAACTGATAAAGATGATTTTAACCATCTAGTGCTGAATGTGAAGAAGACTGAGGAGATGGTGTGGGGCCCAAAGGCAGTGGGTGACCTTAGGCCGGTAGTTATCCACAATGAACCCATAACTCAGGTCAGCTCCTATAAGTACCTTGGTGTCCATCTAGAATACACTCAGCTGGAAGGCGCATGTTCAAGGTCTGTGCTCTAGACTTCAACAGCGATTGGGCTTTCGGAGTCGACCAGAAGTTCATGTTACTGTTCTATTATGCAGTGTTGGAGAGCATCATGAGGTATGGTATCACTGATCACAGATCGCTCGCCTGGTACAGACTGCTATGAAAATTATGGGGGTTAAAAAACACCCATCTCTCCAAAACATATACGAGCAGTCCATTATCAGACAGGCAAACACAATTGTGTCTGATCCCACCCACATACTCCACCCAGAATTCCAGCTCCACCTTCTGGTAGAAGATTCAGGGTTCCCAAGTGCAGGCTGAACCGCTATAAGCACTCATTCCTACCTATGTCGATTAAGCTTCTTAACATTCACATGAAATGAAATGTAGTCAAATGGAATGAAATGTACTTTTTAAATGTCGGCCATGAGGGTTGTGCAATAGGTCGCCATTGTCAGTATGTGCGTCTGTGTATGTGTTTGTTTCAATGGTGTATGACTGATGATATGTGTATGTCTCTTAATGTCCACTATGTTTGTATATGTACATGTTTGCGGAACTGCAGGGCGGAGTCCAGAACAAATGTCCTTACGGGGACAATAAAGTATATCGTATCGTATCACATTTTCACATATCATGTCACATAAGAAAGCAGTAAAAAATACACAAGATTAGGAGGCCTACGTTAGGGAGGAAGTGGATTACCACATTACAATTTAAACACCATAATAAGAAACACATTTTCATAAAATGAAGTGTGATTAAAACCAGCAGGACCCAGGTTCATAAATTAAAAGATGCCACATAGGACAGGCCGCAAGTATTTAAAATGACTTCTCTCTGCAGGTGGTTTTGAGGAATCCAGTGAAGGTGGAATAAAAAGGATAAAATAATTTAAAATGCAATGCAAAAATCCTAACTATATAATTGATAATTGAAATTAAAGGTGGGGTAGGTAATTTTGGAGAAACCCGCTTGAGTGCGCTAGAATTTGAAAATACACAGCCGGAAAAAATCGGCCACTTCCTTACAGAGCCCCTCCTCCAACACACACGAACCAATGACCAATGAGGGCACGAGATAAGTCTGTGCACAGATGGAAGGCTGACAGGCAGGTAGGCCATCCAGTTATTTTAGCCGGGCCGGCTCAAATGATAGGTTGTGCTTTTTACAGTACTACGGCTTCCACAGATGACATGTTTTAATGGATTTATTGTCAAAGCACTTCAGGTATTCATTGCTATCGGGATGTTAAGAGCATTCCATGGAATATAACAAAAAGTGTATCTCGAGCCGGTTTCTCAAACTTACCTACCCCACCTTTAAGTCCAAAATTATGATCTAATTTTTATTTGTAATATTGCCAAATACATGATGCCTAAATAGACATAAGGGCTGACTTTATTTAAGGGATCACAAAGATGATTGATGCATGAGCACCAAATGGTTAATAAAGGTGATTTCACATAGGCCATTAATCATGTTATTTATCAGTGTAAACGACGGAACAGATCACCACTTTATTTGAAGGGGCACAAACATGATGAAGTAATGACAAAATAATGCTTAGTTAATCATGATTACAACACTTGGAATTGCTGTTGGAAACTGGTCAGTTTTTTGCCCTGTCACTTTAACTGCAGATCTATATGAAGAACACATGAACATCATTAATAACTCAGAAGTCATGAGGATTGAGATACCTTAGTTGATGCATTAATTAAGGTATTGTTCCGGCATTAAGTCATGCATGAGATACTGTTAATCCTTATACATTACTGATAGTTCATGAAGTAATACATGAATGAATTCATGCTTTTTCATGTCAAGTCATGCATGAATTCAAGATGATTCATGTACCCTTACCGTAAAGTGTTACCAGTTTTTTTTATTTCCGAGAGCTTCACAAAAATGCAAGGGCAGCAAGTTACGTATGTAGTGTGTACCTATTGTAGGTACACACAGGAGTCTTTGATAAAGCGCTATAATAAATATAAGGATTATTATTATTATTATTATTGAATTTCCACATTAACTTATATTATGTAGCTTTAAGTGACAAAAAACAAGTTCTGGTATGAGGCCTTTGTGGAATATTCTAATGTGAGAGGCTTAAGAGACGGGTAGGCCACCTTGCTGTTTTGCGCTTTTTTATTATTACATCCACCCCTGAACAGCTCCCCACCTACCTAGTAAGCGGTTTACTGAAAACATTCAGTCTTCTCAAGTGATCAAAAACCGTGTGACATTTTGTTCAGCTTATTCTCTCTTGTTGTGGGTGTGCACCTACTGTGTGAATGTGTGTCCTGGAAGTGGGTGATACGTGCCTTCTGTTGCTCGCCTCCTCTATCTGTTGACAAGTTCTCTTAACTGTGTTGTATTTCCAGCGTGGGTATTAAAAAATAGAGTCATTTGGCGAGCTCTCTGAAATCTCCTCAGACTGAGTTGGAGGCTGACAATGACAGGATGCCATCTTCTGTTTGTGTGGGATAGTTCCTCTTTAAAACAAGCACACAGGATGATGTCGTCCTGTGCTCCTGAATTAGTTTTCCACACTTATTCAGTATTCTCTTTCTCTTTTTCACTCAGTGTTTGTTCTAATTCACCCCGCAGGGTTTCTGAGCACAGGGGACCAGTCTGCTAAGGGGAACTATGGCTTGTTGGACCAGATCCAGGCCCTGCGCTGGCTCAATGAAAACATTGGCCACTTCGGAGGGGACCCAGAGAGAATCACCATCTTTGGCTCAGGAGCCGGGGCCGCCTGTGTGAACCTCCTCATCCTCTCCCACCACTCCGAAGGTAAGGCTCTTTTTTCTCCGTCATTGTCACATTAGCAGTCATATACCCTGCTAGAAAAGGGATTAACATTTCAGAGCAGTGTGGGTAGTGTATTTCTTCAAGGAGCTTGTTAGTCATTTTAATGAATACCCTATACAGTAATACATATATATATCAATCTTCAGAAATGAGGCGCACACTATATGCAATGATATTTTTTTCAATAAACATGCAGAATTGCACACATTGAGTCATTTTAAAGCAAATCAGATTGCCAATCTAGACCGTGATGGCAGATGGAGGCAAACAGTAGGATATTTGCCATAGATCATGACTCACCTAGGGATACAAGCCCTGCAATAATCCCAAACAACGTCATTCCACGAGGCTCTAGAATCTCTGTGTACTGTCCGCCTCCATTCAAACTAATCCTGTCTAGCTAAGGCATAAGAAGTCCATACGTATATATATTACTTACTTTTATATCATTTACTTGGACTTTCCATGACGACCATTATAACCACTTTCCATATGTATTATTAGATATATAGTCAGCATAATATTTTGCATCATTAGTGAATCTTTACATGGCTTGTACTGCTGACCAACCTTATTTCTTGTCTTTTCCAGCATTTTAAATGTAGACTGGCACGAGAGAGCAGACACCTCTGACAGGCAATGGTTCATTTTCATGCTCATATTTTATGTATACATTTTTTTACAGTAAAAAAACAAAAAAAGGAAAGGAAAGGTCCTCAAGCCTCTAACCTGGAAACCATTGCAGTACTTATTACGGACCCTACTATACTTTTGGCTAATCTTTGTAGGACCCACCAAATGTTTGATCCTTCATTCTCTGAAGGTGAACGGCACTTTATACTTGACCTAATACTCAGAGTATGTTATTGGTGAACTGCTCACCTTCCATCTGACAAACTGACCTTGAACAGATACAATAAAAAAAAAAAAGTGCCTGTACATTTTAATTGGATTCTCAACATGTGCATGGTAAGTGTGTGCACGTGAATGCAAATCTTTCCGTCTATCTGAAGTTTGAAAACATTAAGGAGGAAATAATCGCTTTAAAATGCCTATCTTGTTTTAATACTAAATATGTATTTAATATGCATAGAATTTGCTAGGTTTTGCTTCTTTTGTTTATCATGGAAAATGTGTTTTGCTCATGTGAGCTTGGAATGGGGAATTGCCTTTTGTCTTTGTTTGTTAAGGTAATTAGTTATTATATAACTAGTTAGAGTTAACTTTATATTCTTAAACACACTTGTTTCTGGTTTCATTTCATAATTCATAACACACAACCTTCAGTAGCACAGAGAAAGTGAAAACAGCACGTCTGTGTACTGAAACAAGAATCTGTTGTTAATCTAATCACGGAACCCTCCAGATTTACAGTCCTAATGTGAAAACTTCGTGTCATATCGAAATGTGAAGCTTGTCTATCCTCGTTATCATTATGGGTTGTTATGCATAGATATGTCTTCCACTCCATTTTGAAGACTTGCTGAAAAAGTTGGTGGGTGACGATTTTTTAAAGATGCTGTGTTTGTGTGTGTGCAGAGGAGAGATGAGATGAGGGGTAGAGCTGGAGCTGCAGCTGAGAGGCTTCTTAATTGATTTCACAGGGAGAGGAGCGGGGGTGGGGCACATGCGGAATATGGGGGGGCTTAATTATTAATGACAGAATCTGCAGATAAAACAGAGAGACAGAAAGCCACTTTACATAACAGTGCAGCGGTGCAACAGTGCGAGCAGTTTTCTTTCTCTCACTGTCTCTCTTTTGCGCTTTATGCAACACGCGGCCATCAAACCGCTGCTGTGTTCCGAGCGGCCTCCATCTTTCCTCCCGCTGTCTCTCGCTGTCTCTCGCTGTATGTAATGAAAGCGCTCCGTTGTCCTAATGCTCGCAAAGATTTTCCATGGCTATAAAAAGCAACCAAACATCTTCTTCATCTTGCCTCCTATGTAATACTCTACAAATGCTCCTCCTTCCACATATGCATTATTAAAATCACTCACACTGGAAGGCCTTGAAGGCCCCATCAGCTGCTAGCAGAAGTATGTCAGAGGGGAAAAATGAACCGATAGAGGGGAAGTGATTGTATGTTTGCTATTGAGGCTATTTGTGTGTGTAGGCCTGTTCCAGAGGGCCATCGCTCAGAGTGGCTCGGCCATCTCCAGCTGGGCGGTCAACTACCGACCCATGATGTACACCAAGATCCTGGCCAAGAAGGTGGGCTGCACCCTGGGGGACATGGCTGAGCTGGTGGACTGCCTGAGGAAGAAGAGTTTCCGGGAGCTGGTGGACCAAGACATCCAGCCGGCCCGCTACCACATCGCCTTCGGACCCGTGGTGGACGGGGACGTGGTGCCCGATGACCCTGAGATCCTCATGCAGCAGGTCAGGGGTCATTGCACTGTCCGTCGGGATAACTACAATAAACAATATTAATGTCATTTTAAGACCAATGTATGCCACTGATACAATTATAATAGATTCATAATGCAGGTACCGGTACACCCTTTTTAAAGAGCAATGTACTTCTGATTCTTGAAATGTTCAGACATTGGAATTGGAAAACGAAAATAAGATATATTCAAATAATTGTAAAATATAAAGAACCATGCAACCAAAACAATAAATGAAATGGAATTTTGGGCTCTATGCAAAGTCCAGGTATTATCAAGTAAGGGAACACCCAGCAGTTTATTTTAGTATCATATTTGCAAAAATGATAGAGACAAATGTTGTTAATCGTTAATTAATTATTCGTTTGGTCTAAAAAGCGTCAGAAAAGGAAAAATATCCGTCCCAGTTTGTTAACGTCCTAAGGAGACGTCTTTAAATGGCTTGTTTTGTCAGTCCAAACCCCAAAGATATAAAGTTGAATTTTATCTAAAAAGCTGAACAAATGCATATTTGTTCATGTAAAGGTGACATGGAGTGAATAATCGATAATTCAAATAGTTGGAATAGTTTTTTGCTAAACAAACATGCATGGAAACACAACAGGCAATCTCAAGGTCACCAAAATGGATTGGGATCAAGAACATATATTGAACAAAGCGATCAGGTTCATGTCAATAAATATGTATTTATATTGCACAATAAGTCAATGACATACAAATGATTAAGCATATCGTACAAGAGGCTAAACATTTCCATTTATCTTACGGTAAGACAACAATGCAAAAATGATCGAGGTCTTGTCCACATATCTGTCCACAGATCATACGGTGACTCAATGACATAGTTATCGTGTCAGGTCAACAGGACGTTATTCAGTGAAGGATCGCGTTGTTGTCCTAGCAGTCCTTTGTTTTGTTTTTGTTGTGACACCAGGGCGAGTTCCTTAATTACGACATATTGCTGGGTGTCAACCAAGGAGAGGGACTGAAATTCGTGGACGACAGTGAAGGAGAAGACGGAATATCATCAGCTACGTTTGACTACACCATCTCCAACTTTGTGGACAATCTGTATGGATTCCCTGACGGTCAGAGCCTTCGCTGCTATTTTACCTTAAACATGTTATTACTTTAATATTCAAATCTTGCACATGTTGTTAGCCTCTACAGCAAGGAGAAGTACTTCAAACTACAATGAAAAAGACAGAGCTACATTTCTTTTCCTGCTCTATGACAGGAAGTTGAAGGCACCACTGTGGAGATGACATAGATTTACAATAAAATTACTTATATTAAGTTCTATTTAACCCTTTAATCCTGTCACCCAATGTTGCACTGCGTACATACTCACGTTCCATTTTCATTTTTTCCAAGGTAAAGACATCCTCAGGGAAACCATAAAGTTCATGTACACAGACTGGGCTGACCGGGACAACACTGACATGCGCAGGAAGACCCTCCTGGCTCTGTTCACAGACCACCAGTGGGTGGCCCCGGCCGTCGCCACTGCCAAGCTGCACGCCGAGTTCCAGTCGCCCGTCTATTTCTACACCTTCCACCACCACTGTCAGACGGAGGCCCGGCCGGAGTGGGCCGACGCTGCTCACGGAGATGAGATCCCCTATGTGTTTGGGATCCCCATGGTGGGAGCCACTGATCTGTTCCCCTGCAACTTCTCCAAGAACGATGTCATGCTCAGTGCTGTCGTCATGACCTACTGGACCAACTTCGCCAAGACAGGGTTAGTATGGTGCCAAACTACAAAAATACTTTCTGATATTAAGTGCATTTAGTACAGCACAGTGTGTACTGTACTAACAAGCTCACATGCTTCAGGATACTCAAGTCTAATGTCTCCTTAGCCAAGTTCCCAACTGTGGGCACATGTTTAGGCTGCTAAAGGGGAATATAAAGTTGGTTTTTGGTTTTGATTTGGAGATATTCTCAATGATGTGATTATCTGTTGAGCTTATGAAAATATTGCGGTTTAAAACATTTGGGTTGGGAGTGATATGACATGCAACACCTGTACGGAGCTCATTTCCTTCCAAATTTAAAGGGGCCCTGTTTTGCTTTCAGGGGTTTTCCCTTTCCTGTAGTGTGATATAGAGATTTTGTGAATGGTCTACAAAGGCTCAAGTTTCTCTCCCACACTCCCCCCCCCCCCCCCTCCCCCCCCCCGCCAGAAACACCTCCATTAGACTCCCTAGTTTGCTTCCGTAACATAATGACATAACTATGTAACACTCACTCTTCTATTGGCAAGTGCTCCAACACATTGTTTGTAATAGGCTAAGGGGCGGGACATCTTTAGGCGGCTGACCAATAACAACATAGCCGGCCAGCTGGTTTCAGACAGAGGGTGAAAAGAGGTGCTGCAGCACAGGCAGTATGAGAAAAATAAAGCATGTAACAATGTCACAGTTGGGGCACAAAATACAAATATGAACCTGATAATTTCCATAATATGTAATAATATATGTAAACATGATGCAGTAGAACTGTGTTGGGTATTTGTTTGATATGTCGTTTTTTATTTGGTAATGGAGTTTTGTATTGGCAAACCACACTAGGTTTGTTAGTGAAAATTAGGCCATACATTGAAGTGTTGGCAGCATTAGCTCCATATGATACAGCTGCTGTTTCTTTCTGCCAAATTCCAAGGGTGGTGCTCCGATAGCACATCATCTCTGGTTTCAGTCTATTCTGTTGCTGAATTAGCAACAGGTGTAAAAATAAATGGCCTTTTCATACCTAAACTGTTGAACAAAGACTTGTTTTTTTGTTACATTCATATACATTTGATCTGGATAGTTGTTTACATTGCACTAATGCAAGTTCCCTTTTATCGCTACATGAGATCCCTACGCTCTGAGGTCTTCATCTATGTGAGCTGCCTGCATCTCCCTATAGGCCTACTTGCAATTTAAATTAGGTAGACAGGCTCTCTTTTCCAATCATAGGCCTATATAAGTATACTTATGTGGACACTAGGGATGACTTGATTTGGTGCATGATATTTGCCTTTTGGATTGCCTTTGACCGACAGAGACCTGCAATCGGTCAGAAAATAAGACCCCATTGGCAAATGGCAGTGGCTGATGTTATCTGTTGTGAAACATCACTCTTGCACCGGGTAAAGCTTGTTTCAGTTAGTTCGCTTTTACTCAGTTAGTTTCCAGCTGCAGAATCTTAGAAGAAGCTGCAGACTGGACCCGACTGACACAGAAGTGCTAAAGGCGCTGGCGTGTTTCAGACAAGCGGTTTGTTTACAAATACAACCCCACTCGGATATTGAACAAATAATCACCTCCCTCCTAGATGCAGTGCTTATTCACAGACAAACTGAAACCAACAATGTACATTTTATTACTACTTGACAAGTTTACTGTTAATGTCTCTCCTGCTCTGATCTGAGGGCGCCACATCCACCTCTCTTTTCATTTACCACACACTTGCCAAGCACAGAGCTGTTCTCCAAAGGCGCTTTGCTAGTCTAACCATCCGAAAGATGGAACCATGGTTACTCTTTTTGTTTGACTTTGGTCCTGGGAGGTTTTACACCTGTAGTTTTGGTTTGGACCAAAACCCGAAACCCGAAAGGGCTGAAAGCCCGGACCAAGTGAGGTAGGCGAGGTAGTGTGAAAAAAGTCCTAGTGAGGATGAATTCTTAGCATAAGAACTATTTTGATTCTGCTATTTCTTTCCTCCAGGGATCCCAACCTACCAGTTCCTCAGGACACCACGTTCATCCACACCAAGCCCAACCGCTTCGAAGAAGTCATCTGGACCAAGTTCAGCTCCAAAGACAAGCAGTACTTACATATCGGCCTGAAGCCTCGCGTCAGAGACAACTACCGGGCCAACAAGGTGGCCTTCTGGCTGGAGCTGGTGCCCCATCTGCACAGCCTCCACAAGGAGGTCATCGGCCCCATCACAACCCGCCTGCCGCCCGGAGGCAACAAAGGCTGGAAGGGCCCCAAAAGCCCCGGTACCAAGCACCCCTCCACCGGCATCTCCACCTACCCGCCCGACCCTGAGCCCGACGGCTCGGAGAGACCCCGCTTCTCCCCCTTCCCCGACGAGACAAGGGACTACTCCACGGAGCTGAGCGTGACGGTGGCTGTGGGCGCCTCGCTCCTCTTCCTCAACGTGCTGGCCTTCGCCGCGCTCTACTACAAACGGGATAAGCGCCACGAACTCATGCAGAGACGCCACCGCCGACTGTCCCCGCAGCGCGTCACCACCATGGGCATGGGCATGGGCGTCGGCATGGGAGTGATCGGGGCCCCACCGCACAACGACCTGGCGCTGAGTCAGGAGGAGGAGCTGATGTCGCTGCAGATGAAGCAGCAGAGGGTGGAGCTGGAGCACGGCACGCCCCTCCCGTCCCGCGGCATCCACGGCGACCTGGAACCCCTGCGGCCCCCCGTGTGCCCCCCCGACTACACGCTGGCCCTGCGGCGGGCCCCGGAGGACGTGCCACTGATGACAGCCAACACCCTCACCATGATCCCCAGCACCATCAGCAGCATGCAGCCCCTCCACCCCTTCAACACTTACCCCCCTGTGCCGGCCCCCTCCACCACACCCGTCCCCAGCCACAGCAACAATGCCCTGCCACACCAACACTCCACCACCCGTGTATAGGACCAGGCACAACCTCTGCTACCCCACTCTGGGCGTACAGAGACACACCACACAAACTGCTCCATACAATCTCCACCCTCACCATTCTCCTTGTCTTTGTCTTTTCTCATTAAGCCCTCAAATAAAGCTGCAGTTTGTAAGATTTGAAGCAGCGAAATACCTCTCAAATGTTATCATAAATCAAAGGTGGGGGGTTGATGGAACACACTCCTCTGCCAGACGCCTGTCATCGTAGGTACACACTGCTTCCTCGTGTTGAAGCTCCTTCAGTATCTCGTGCTTAGGTGAGCCACAGCTTTAAGCTCTCCTTCTCTCTAAGAGGTATTGAGCTCGTGAATCAGACATCTTACGTGTAGCTCTGTTGTTTTTTGCGCATGTGTTGTTGTGTCAGTGCAAAACTATGTTTGACATAGAACGCTCACTTCCGTTCATTTAGCGAAAAGATAATACAGTAGCATGCAGCAGCGAGCGAGGCAGCATATGCCCAACAAGCTGTCTGTCATAAAGCGGAGATTTCTTGAAACTTACAAATTGCAGCTTTAAAGGCCCAATCTGGAAGTGGAATTTGGCACCCTGTGTTGAGCACTATGTCCCAACAGCTGTCTCTTTGTTCTGATTTTGGAGACTTTTGTTAAAATCGTATTTGCAGCGCTGGGAGTAAAAGGATGAACTCTTTGACATTTTAAGCATGAGTTTTTCCTTGATTTCTAAACCCTTCTGTTATCAAATGTATCTACCTGTTTTCAGTTAGAATGCGGCCGTATTGCCGTCAGAAATATTGTTTTATTTTAATAATCTGTATACTCTCAAATGCTGCTTTCAGAACATTTCCAGATTGGGGCTTCAACTGTTGGGCGGTACAGGAAATAACTGAATCACACTCAGTCTGTGGGACGCAACCTGGAATCCAGGCTGCCCATTAGAACTCGCTGCATCTCCGCCACACAGGCTCTAATCATGTCCATTACTTTATTTGTTTCTCTCTCATTATCTCTCTGTCTGTATCTCCATCTCAGCCCATTAAACCACTTCTCTGTTTTCCGCTGGCTCAAACTCTTCCTCTCTCTGCATCTGCCCTCGTAGCTCTTTTTATTAATCCATCCACATAATCCATTTCCACGTCCACTTCTCTCCTCGTTCCTCGCAATCACTTCTAGACTCTGTTTTACTTTTGGAGTCTTTTATACAAAAACACAAATGTAAATGATGTATTATTAATAAATTGTAAGGATATGAATGAAAAAAAAAGATATTCTGATATCTCGTTTTTACCAGCATTCTTGGTGCCAAGTACTGTGATAAAGTTCCTCTTTCACTGGCGTCCAGTGGAGCGCCTGGAGAGGTCCATCCTGACTGTATCTTACAAAAGGAATTACCATCATAAAAAGTGCCAACCCCTTCATGTTTCTGTTTGATCCACACACTTTTTTTATTTTTATTATTATTATTATTATTTCACTCAATGTTGCACTGTGGCTGGTCCCTTCTTCTTTAAAGGGAAATCAGATTCAATATATCCTTGTTTGAAAAAAAAAAGTATATAAAGTTTTATGAGCTACTTTGCTGTCTGGGATATTTGCATGATGTTTTTTATTTTCTAAGGAGTGTGGACAGAGACATTTGTTTTCCATTTGAATGATTTGCCTTGTTTTTCATTGAGTTTTTTCTTTTCTTTTAATCATTTACATTTTCTATTTTAATATCAGCTGCACTTTGTGGTACTTCAAAAGGGTATTAAAGTATTAAGAGATGAATATTGTGTAAAACTATGATTATATGATATGATAACAAAGAGAGTAAATATTTCCTCTTTATTTTGTTCATGTCCTGACACTGAGACTGTGCTGCAAAACTACCAGAAAGACTGATGAAAGCCTTTTTCTCTTCTCCCTCTCTTGCTCTGTTTCTCTTTATCTTTTGCAACTGTCAACTTCGCAGTCACTGTCTCTCAATCTCACCTGAAGATAGCACTTTTTAAGTTACAAAAGAAAGAAAAAACTCCGTTACATGAATAGTCTAAATAAGGTTTTTGTCTGTGACTGACATTAACCGAATTCTTCAAAGACTGCCTGACAGTTATCTTTTCGTCTTTTGTTGTTTCATGATTCTCCCTTCTGTGGGGTGGGAGATATATTTATGACGGTCCAAAGGTGAGAAAGCCTTGTACGCGCGTTTCACATATTTTCGCACAACGAGAGACAGGTCGCACTCTGGACAATTCTGAGGGGAAAAAATCCCAGTGACATTAGGACAACACTGGACAAATGCTGGCAGTGATCAATGATATGATCTGTCGATGCACTGAGGATGTGTTCTAAAAAAACCTGATTTAAATCTTTATTGACAGACATTACTCATACACCATATATCACGAAAGCAAGGCGAGCGGGATGAATTCCCGCCCGCTCCTTGTTCTGTATCCGGTCTGCTCAGGTCAACAACACTCTGGAGCCAGACTGCCATCCCTCACACTGGACTGGAGCGAGCTGCGAGGACAAAAAGAACAAAAACCAATACATGAAACAAAACTGTACATTTTTTAAGTGTAAGAGAACAAACTGGAATTTGTAAATATTATGTTTGTCGTTTGGTTTGAGTGATTGGCCGGATCTTTTCTTTGTGACAACAGGTGCAAGTTTAGGTGACTAACTTACATGATTTTAGCACTCATGCGTATGTTTGATTCTCCTTTCTTTCCTAGATCTCAATGGCAAATTCCAATAGTTTATGGGCACAGGAATCTGTTAACATATGTTGATAATGAAAAAAATAAATCACAGCATGGTTGAGGACAACAAATACTCAAAAAAAGGAATGCTTACAGCTCAGGTTAGCCTAGATTTTGTGGTGATAAAAATGCTCTTACTGGATAATATGCCTGTTTAAAGCATATCACACACATGGCACTATCCCATCAATCATGGAGGCAGCGTTTGAGTCCTTTCATTGGTTGAAAAGCCAAAGAACAGCTGCAGGGAATCGACACAAGACGGAGAAATTGGGATGTTTTGAGGAATGAAACATGAAAATGGGCGCACGTTTTCATGTGTGCTCAAAACAAACTACAAATCGAGAATTTTACTTGTGATGCTGTTGGATTTAATTGTTAATGTCTCACATTGTCTTGAGCATTGTCATAATTGGGAGGTTTTGGAATCCTTTGTACTCTTTTGGTCTTATTTCTGACTCTAATCATGGTGGTTGTTTTTGCTACCTTTTGCAAGTTTCTCTGCACATTCTGTTTATGGGATTATTGAACCTTTTTGATGTTAGTCCAAAAGCAGCGTTATAAAAACAACATTTCTTTTTCTAAACAAGCGTTTGGACAGCCAACAGATGACGGAAGCACACTCATCAAGTTTACATGTTTACACTACAGTTTTGATGTTGGCTTAAGGTAAGGAAAAAAATATATATATTAAAAAAAAAACATTTCAAGGATCCAAATATCTTCTTATTACATTTATTGCTGAAATGGTAAAGTGAAGGCTTGCACCTGTTTGTCTGTTTCATTTAGTCCAATTCAGTAACCTGCTTGAGCTCAAGATACTGTGAGAGAGCATAATGACCAGAAGGAGTTGAAAGAATTAAAGTTAATATTTCTATTTCAAATAGAGGCTATTACACACTGTATGTTGTGTATCTGAACTGGAAAACATTAAAAGACATTCTTAAACAAATGCTTTCAACCGTTTGTGTCACAATGTGAGCGATGCAAAAATGAAAACTGCATTTTAAAGCCATGTCGGTGGAAGTACCCCACTATACGGTTGCGCTTTTGGTTGGTTGGTTGGTTGGTTGGTTGGTTGGTTGGTTGGTTGGTTGGTTGGTTGGTTGGTTGGTTGGTTGGTTGGTTGGTTGGTTGGTTGGTTGGTTGGTTGGTTGGTTGGTTGGTTGGTTGGTTGGTTGGTTGGTTGGTTGGTTGGTTGGTTGGTTGGTTGGTTGGTTGGTTGGTTGGTTGGTTGGTTGGTTGGTTGGTTGGATGGATGGATGGATGGATGGATGGATGGATGGATGGATGGATGGATGGATGGATGGATGGATGGATGGATGGATGGATGGATGGATGGATGGATGGATGGATGGATGGATGGATGGATGGATGGATGGATGGATGGATGGTTGGTTGGTTGGATGGATGGATGGGTAGTTGGGTGATTGGGTGATTGGGTGATTGGTGGGTGGGTGGTTGCTCACATTACTTTATTCAATAAGACTTCAAACTAGCAATTGAGGACACACATGTATTAAGGAAATCTTTACTGAGGTAATAACCCAAGTGAGAAGTGGGGTCCTCTTTTCATAAACTTCTATACAATGTTTATTCATTTTACTACCAGTGGAGTTGCAAATGCACTTTTGTCTTGGTTATAACAATTGAAGTAATCCCCCTATAATATAATTTTTTTTATGTGAAATCAATTTGTCAATGTGAGAAATGTCAGATTATAAGAATGTCTATAGTATAATGTTATTACATAATATGTTTGTATGTTGTGAACATATCTTGTTATAACATGAAAAACATTTAGTTACTGCTTTTCTTGTTATAATATAATACTAATCTGTGTTTCTTTTTCTAGTGTGGCAGGATTGATGTTGGTTTTTATTGTTTTAAGAGAGAAGATGGCCGCCTAGACGGAGAGAAAGAGGAACCATGGTGTTTGATTGATGTGGGTAAGATTTTAAATCGTCATAAACTGTTTATTTTTTCAGTTTGAAATGTTTTTGCTTACAGCTGGCATTCTAATGTATCCTCAAAATGTCCACAATCCCGTAATTCCTTTGTACATAACCAAATATACGGAGTTCTGACTCTCATTCTGTGAGGTTTTAAAGTTATCCAGAGATTTGAATTCCAAAGCTAAAACTAACAGCACCAGTTTTATGAAGGGAACTGACCTCTCGTATGTATTTATTCAGCTTGTGTACACAATAAATCAATATTATGGCAACATACAGGAACTGACTGATGCACTGGGGCTTTTGGATGAAGCATCTGTGCTATTGCATGGATTTCCATTAGTTTAAGCCCCGATGTGGAAACAATTAAAACTTTTTTTGGCCACAGATACATATAGTTCTGTGTTATTGCTGGTGAAAAAGCATCACATTGCTCTTTTTACCTCTCAAATGTCACTCTAGTCAGTTGATATTTTCTTCCCAAATGAAGTATTCAGCATTATAATTGGCAACAGATAATTACCTTGGAAAAACAATAAAGATAGATCCCTTTAATAAGCAAGGTGGTGCAAGTTGTTTTTAATTATTAATCTAGAAGAATTCATTACAGAAGAGAAAAAATGAAATATGGCCTTGGACCAGTTAATAATGCAACTTTCTGCAGTTTTTAATTGTTTTTAATTTCTTATTCATTTATTTTGGTTTAAAGTATCTGCCCTGAAATATTGCTGTAATAACAAACAAGGTATTAGACTTTGCACTGTCTAATAACTCTTATGGTTGACGTGCACTCTATCTATCAGCATTATTTGTGTTATAACAGCAGAATCATCATATACAGATTGCACAATTGTTTAGATGACTGATAGTATTTCTCTTTTGCGCTCAACCTGATTGCCTTTACAGACAATAATACTCAGCTGGTTTTTCTGGGAGAAGTGATATCAGGAAATTGTTTTCCTTTGTCACTAGATGGCAGTGAAGGCCATAATATGTAAGAAAGGTCTGCTGCATCAGAAAATGACTGCTTCCGACTGAAAAAAAAACAGAAAGCATCTTCCTCTTTAGAATTTCAAAAATAAATGTAATTTTCAGCATCACATAAAACCATATACCACAAACCAAAAATAAGAAAAGTCTCCATGACATAATATTCACAGAGGTTATCTTTGACCAATTTAATGTTTTAATATATTATCCTCACTCTTTTGTTTCTAAAAATAGCATTAAGGTGGTACATTTTTAACGGTTCCTAAATCCTGTTGGTTTTCTAAAACTTCAGTAACCATGCAACAAGTTATACAACTGACCATGGAATATTTTATATGATATTCAAAATACTTTTACAAATAGATCAACTCAATGACTAAACGCACTAAAACCCATCAGATAGCCATAGAGGTCCAATCCAAAGTTCATAACTGACTAAACATTCAAACTCACATTCTCAGGAGTATGATGATAAGGAGCTTTTTCTAAGCGTACCACTGACATTTGACAAGAATGAAAAGCAATGACACAATCACAAATCGCGTGAATGAACTATACTTTATTAAAGGAGACAATTTGAATAGCTTTCCGCACATTTTATTCCCTCTCCCAACAAAGCAGCTCTCCTGTAACATGCGTTGCTTTATGATTTGTTGGTCAGATAACAGATGATGAAAGGAAACAGTTATTCAAAAACGTTTTTCCCCAAAAGAATAACTAAGCTGCAAGAGGAATTTTGAATTAACTTTACTGTGAATTATGACAATTTTCTCCACACTGAAAAAACCGAAATGTTGACTTTATTCAAATTAATTATGTCAACAGATTTCACATAACTGTATTAGGTTAGTTGAAAGCAATAATATGAAGTTGAATCTATTTAGTATTAAAAACTTAATATTATTGCTTTCAACTAACCTAAAACATTTATTTGAAATGTGTTGACACACTACATTTAATTAAAGTCAGAGTTTGTGTTTTTTATGTGTAATTTATCCAACCCAACCCATAGAGCATTTAAATAGTGTGTTGCAGGTACAGAGGGAGGGGTGAAGGGGAGATGCAGTTATCATAGAAGATCTGGAGGTTCTGGTCAACATCCAAATTACTTTTCAGGAAGTTCTCAAGTTCCATGAGCGGCATCTCGTGGACGCTGTTTTCGTCTTTGGCATTCTTGGCCAGGACCCCGTAGGTGGGGAAGTGAATGCGGACATCACTCGGGGAGTTGCGGTCGTAGTCTGGGCAGCAGTAGGCGGACCACACATCTTCAGGGATGGCCACCCGGTCCTGGTTGTTCCTGCGGATCATGTTGCCCCTGGTGGTCACTCCGGTCACGATGTAGGCCACGCCGCGGCAGAAGTTGTTGAGGCGGAGTCTGATCCGCTCCTCGTACTGGCGCCATGGCCCGATGTTGAACTCGCGGATCTGCGGGACCACGTTGGTCAGAGTGTAGGTGGCGGCCCGGTCGTGTGGCGTGGACTGGTGCTGGTCCGGGTTCAGGTGACCCCTCTCGTACAGGACCACGTCAGAGTAGTCGTCCAGGACGGCCTGGCTGTCCTCGAACTTCATGTGCAGGTAGCCGGTGGGGAAGGGCTGCATGTTTCCATTCCCGTCAGTTTCTGCCAGCTGTGGAGACACACATGCTGGGAATGAGAGCCTACACTTAAATAGAACAAGTTAATTCCACTTCATATTTTTATGTTGGAACAACTTTACAAAATGAAGTAAATACAAAAACATTTGAGGTCAACTTAACCCGTTCTGAACAACTTGTAAGAGCCTTGTTTTGCACAAAATGTCTAACATTAGGCCCTTTTCTTGCTGTAGAGGAAGACTATAAAGGTTTCTACTATGGCCGACAGGTGATTTTACGTAAACCTGGACTGATAACGATATTAAATTGTATGAGGAAAGGATCTTACATTTTTAAAAGTCAGATCAACTTAACACATTTTACAGTGTGCAAAGCCATTATTGTTTATTCCCAATGAAAGCTTCACTTCAGTGAAAATAGTAAAACCAGAGTATAGAAATACATTGTTATCATTCAAAATCCTTTTTTTTCGTAAAAAAAACAAATACAAAGGTATTAGCATTAAAATATACTTGAAGTAACAAGTCTACTTAGTTTGCACAACAGCCCATTTCAGAATAGTATTTATAATTTTATTGACTTACAATTATTGATGAAATAATTTGTTTGTCACTTTAATGTAGCAGCTGGTAAAGGATCATTTATACCGCAGGGTCGCTTGGATCAATATAGGATATATTATTTGTTGATTATATTGTGCATGCCTACAATTAAACTGAATCCAATTCATAATATTTTAAGAATTAAGTTGCAACTATAGGTCATCAACACTCACTTGACACATAAAAGACAAATATCATTTGTACTACTATATTAAAACCAACACTTGTAATTACGTTAATTTTCATAATATTCCACATTTTTCTTGAAAGTACATCTTTATTCTTAACATAATTCTCATATTATTACAACTGATTTGTCTTTCTTTACTATGCCTGCACTTTGACTAAACTTAAACTATTACTCAAAGACAAGTCTCCCACCTGTGGCTCAAACATCCATGGGTAGTCCACGCGCCTGTCTCCCTCTGTTTTCTTGAACGTATAAGCTGAGTAAACGGGAATCCTCTTCTGGGGGTCGTACAGGGTCACATAGCGAGGTCTGTCGGAGTAACGTTGGCAGATCCTCTTCAGGTTGTTGTCGGTGAAGCCCCTCGGTGGGGTCCCCATGTACAGGGAGTCCTTACATCTCTCAATGTGATTAAAATCTAGAACAACTGTTGCAGAAAGTAGAGGCAAAAAACAGCCAAGCAAAAATAGAATTGTCATGGTCAAAAACATCTCCTCAGTCAGTCCGGCTGGCAAGCAATGACAGAAAGGGTTTGCAGTTACGATTATTACAGTCCAGATATGCAAAGTAGAGTGCGACAAAAGACAGGCCTCCTTTCATTTGTGGGCGTGGATGGGCTCTATCACACCATTCCAAAGAAGTTTGTTCCTATGACTATTAAGTGTATGTTCTTTAAGGGTGTGTTTCTCTTTTTGAAGTAAAGCTACTGTAACAAACCTACTGATGTTTATTTGACAAGTTTGACTCTATGAGTTCTTAATGGCGTTATGGTTTGCTCTTTGGGATAGAAGCTATTATATTTTATCAATGGTGCAATCCATGGTGAAGGCGACAAAATACAGGATTATCAACTACTTGCGGTCACATATTTACAATGTCAGTACTTCACATATTCACCTTAGTGCCTCGAGAAATTAAAAACAAACATAGCTATTCTGAACAACTTGTGAAGGCCTTGTTTCACGTGTGGTCCGCTTACTGCTGTCCAAAACGTATATACTTAATTGTGGCCCTTTTATTTTTGATGTAGAGGACTATAGGGGTTTCCATTACAGAATATATATAAGTATGTGAGTGTATTAGTCTTAATCAGTTTAAACTGATGTTGAAAAATTGTTGAAAAAGAGACAATCAAGTTGTCATCAAGGTCTGAATATGTTGGGTTGTCCGGTACATTTATGAAGGTGTTGGGGAATGTGTTATATGTCCATAATACACATTTCCACGGACAACAGATGGAAATCCTCATTGAGCCTCTAGGCACGGGTGGAAGAAGTACTCAGAGCTTTGCTTAAGTATAAAAGTATACACCACAGTGTAGAAATACAAGTAAACGCCCTGCATTAAAAATGTTACTTAAGTAAAATAACCAAATGATTAGCTGCATCAAATACTTCAGTACTAAATCTAAAAGTACCCATTATCAAAATATCCATTTTCAGTATAATATATATTATATCTCTGGTTTATATATAGTGATGCATTAATGTGTCTATCATTTAAATGTTTGCAGCTGGTAAAGGAGACAAAATCAGGTATCCCCACCCATAACATTACATAATAATGCATTAATTAATTTTTCTATTATTAATATGTACCTGCAAAGTAACTAATAATTAATGTTGTCAGATAATGGAGTAAAAAGTACAATATGTTCTGCCAAAATCTAGTAGAGTGCAAGTATAAAGTAGCATAAAATGGAAACACTCAAGTAAAGTATGTGTACCTCAAAAAGTACAATATAGTACTTGAGTAAATGCACTAAGTTACTTTCCACTACTGCTTATAGTCAATGTGGTGCAATGCATGTGTTGTACAGTCATTGTTTAAATAGATACATCTTATTCTAGCTATAACTGCAGTGCACTCTTAAAGAGTGTTGAGGTGAAACACGGGACATAGACGTGTTACATTCAGACTCATGCTATCAGCGTAATATAAAATGCAAAAATGTCTAATCTGTCTCCGTGCGGAACAAAAGGCCTACAGAGGCCAGTGCTCTTCAGAGGCACTATGCTTTTAATCGTGAATAGTAGAGATAAAGCATGAATGCATAACTACACGTTTACTACCACTATTTGATGATAGTCAGAGCAATGCTGCATTGACTATCCCCTCACAGAAGAGTCACTGATTGCTCTTCTCGTTGACCATGTGTTGCGTCAGTGTTATGGATCTCATTACACACGTTCTGAAGAGCAATATTGTTTTGCGTTTCTATGTGTGTATTTTCTGTTTCTTCTTTGAGTCTGTAGTTGTATATGTCACTTTGAAATAGTCTCTTTCTTTTTGTAGACTTTTTGTAGTTGTTTTTTTCTCTTCCTGGTCATTTTTGTGTCTCTTTGTAGTCAAGTTGAGTCTTTTTATGGTGCTTTGTGCTCTTTTGGAGTATCTACCTGGTTGGCATGTGACTCTTTGATTAACATTTGGTGTGACTGACACTGGTAGGTGTGTTCAGTATTCTATCCATGTTGGGGCACTTTGGGGGGAGGTGGAAATATGTGTGAGTAGCTTACGTATTATTGAATACCTATAATACCTCAAGTGTATAAAGATTATAGTTAGCAAGCAAGCTTAAAAGTAATGCTACAATGCTATAATAGTTTTAAGCAATTGATTAACTCAAAGTGGCAATATTCACTTTTATATCAATAGTAACATTTAACATCACGTTTTCAATTCAGTTTAAATGATCTTGAACAATGGTGTTGATTAAGGAGTGAGATAATGTTACAGTTCTGTGGAGGAGGTGTCTGTCAAAAAAGATAGGGAACCAGAGGCCTTTTCGTCTATGGTGTAAAGGAGTTGAAATGTGCTGAATATCAATGGCTGGAGTGTCTGCTGCTGTGCTTCTCATGCAGTCTTATGCAAATGTTAAGTGATAGTCAGATAAGCTGGAGCAACAATCCCTCACTGCCCTAATAAGTCAATTTGAGTGACCGACTGTGGTTATTCATCGAGGGACCAGCTTGCCTCTCTGATCTAATCCTGAGTTATGACAATCATAACTTATGTAGCTGGGGCTGATGATGCAGTTATGTGAACAGGCATTTTTCTGCTGTCAGCATTTTTACCAATTAAAATGATATATTCCGACCAAGTACAGAACCAGCTCAGCTGCCCTCTGCTGTTTCATCTTCAGTGGAGGAAGCAGAGAATGTTACTACTGTCAAGTCTAATGTTATAGCACTTTGGTACAAAATGTAATTACTGGTCAAGTTGTCTTTAGATGGTCAAAATGAATGTGAGCTTTCAGGGCAGCACGAAAAAAAATCCTCTGGTCTGTTTCTTTACACAATTTAAATAAACCCCTCAATGGTTCTGTGTATCAGGCAGGCATTTCAAATGAAATTATATGTCAGTGAAAATTCTGACTTGATAAAAACTCAATAGACAAGTATGAATGTACCAGGTTGTTGAGAGATTTAATGACAAATACAAGAAATGATTTGTTATTATTTAACAATTTTAGTAATGGGAGACTCACCTGTGACATTGATTTCAAACTATATAATAAATACAGCAGTATTATTAAATGTAATACATAGGCCTAATTAAAAAAAATGGTGTCTATTATTTGTAGCACACACTGTAGGCCACAATTTCCCTGGCAGCTCTGTTCCAAAGCTAGTACATCATTGTGCAGTAATATATATTGCACACTAGGTGGCCGTTTAGGCTTGTTTTGAACTTGTTCCCTTTACCTGCACCATGATGATCAGCTCTTACAAGCTAGGGTAAAATGCCTAAAAACATTACAGATTCAAACATTAAAAAAAAATCTAAAAAGTGTGAGGTAGACTTTTATTATAAAATGTAGCCAAATGTTAAACAATATTGTATTTTAAAAAGTGTTTCATAGGTAAATTCAATTATTTGGTTTGAAAAATTCTGATACAGTTTTATGTTTCACTCGGGGCTACTCAAAATTAATCATTTTAATTAATTGCAATTCCGAAAAATCTTATTTTCCCATGATTTTCCTGACTGATTCTCCTTCCTTAACTTTTTCCTCTTATTTTTCACATAGGATTTTGTGAAAGCGCTATCCTACCAGAATGTGACTTATTCTCTAAACTAATGGTAAAATATCTTAACACATTTGTTATTTATTGTTCAATTACTGTGACATTAAACATCACTTTTAACTCGATCCATATTAGCAGGATATTTATAGTTGTGTTTTGTGAATAGAAGCACACATTAATAATAACAAAAATAAATACATATCTTAACATTATTGAATATATTGAAATAAAATATACAACTATACAATTATTTATATGTATACATGCAAAAATGCATAGCACTACTCATCACATTAACAAATACAGCTTTACTTAACGATGCACACGTCGAAATAATCCACAACACAAACACACTAAAAAGAGAACAACAAAACGGATAAACCCCGAGATTATTCAGCTGTTCATTTCTGAAGCGTGAATGACAAAAATGTTGCTGTATAATAACTGTATCAGCAGATGACAGTTTTTGGCTTTCTGAGGAACAGATCCTCATTGAGCCACCAGGGGGCTCTGTTTAGCAGATAATATATTCGCCTGTGAAGCTCTCCCTTCTTAAATTCTGCACCAAAGCCTTCTCATTGGTCCAAATACTCACATGGGGTCATACATTGGCCAATAGAATTTGGGCTGTTCAGGGGCTGTTGCTAAGGTATTTGAGAGGCAAAAAAATGAAGAAAAAAAAACCTGGCAGTGGGCTGGTTCCTTCCTTCCACCATTTCACCCTCACATTCGTCTGACTCCTCATCCTCCGTCTCTACCTCTCAGTGCACACCTCTGCCTGCTTTTTCATTTGTCACTGATGGGTTAAATGAGGATATCGTAGCGAGAGTTTTTTGGGGGGTAATCATGAGCGACGAAGTAGATCCTCCCTCATAAACCTGGAGCTGTATAGCCCCACCTCCCCCTGTATCCTGCCACTTGACATTTGAGCTCAGACAACACTCGCAGCCCGTCTGTCACCATTTGCCTCAGATTCGCCTCCCAATTCATCCAGAAATATCTATGGATATATGCAGTTAGCTCCCCCATGAGCCACATACATGGGATGTGCATTGTTCTTACCAATAGGCCTACATGACGATTCTACTACCCTTTAATTAAGACCTAAGGTATCCTATTTTTTGAGGATTCATGAAAATAGGTGTCAACCACTTTTATTTTAGGGGGGGGGTCATGTCTGTGATCTCCAGTAAAATGTGTTACACAGCTGTGGAGAAATGTAAAATACCTCCTTTACTGTACTGGCCATGTTCCAACTCATTCCCGACCCTCACATATACAGCAGGAGGAAGATAGAAATGAAAAGCCCCCCAAGCCTCTGTTTGCTACCCCTCCCCTCCCCTAGATAGCTGCAAAATGTGAATGTTTCTCTCCCCTCTCATTGGCTTGTGCCTTGTGATTGGCAGCTCTATCGGCCCGCCTCGTCGCTCTCCGTACATGGATCGGTCTGCGACAGAGCCCGAGCTATGAGCATCTGAGAGCGGAGTGGAAACAGGAAGAGGAGGAGGTGAGGTGGAAGAAAGAAGACAGAGGAGAGAGGAACGGGCCAGACAAGGTGGCGAGGAGTGCAAGGGAGGAATAGGGGAGCCAAGAGGGGCGTGTGGACCAAAGAGAGCGAAGACAAGAAAAACAGAGAGGTAAAAGCAGGGCTACAGTGGAGCTTCTTCGTGTGCTATTTGCTAACGGCTAAATGTAAATACACTTCATCTATGAGTGTGGAAGAAGCGCGAGCATGTGTTTCCATTTCATTTTATCCCTTGTGTGTCTACATGTGTGTCTATTATATGTGCCATCGTCCTGGCAAAACATACTGCAGTGTGTGTGTGCGTGCGTGTGCGTGTGTGATTGTGAGTGTGTGTGTGCGTGCGTGTGTGAGCTTCATGCATGAATGTGCAGCACAGTCTGCAGACAGACGCACACACACACACACACACACACACGCACACACACACACACACACACACACACTCAAACACAGATACACAGATACAGTGCTCATGTGCAGACACAGAATACAGGAGCAGAAATAAGAAATGTGAAATGAAGAATCTAGTGAAGGGAAACTGTTGCGGTTACACTCAATTAAACGTGTGTGTGTGTGTGTGTGTGTGTGTGTGTGTGTGTGTGTGTGTGTGTGTGTGTGTGTGTGTGTGTGTGTGTGTGTGTGTGTGTGTGTGTGTGTGTGTGTGTGTGTGTGTGTGTGTGTGTGTGTGTGTGTGTGTGTGTGTGTGTGTGTGTGTGTGTGTGTGTGTGTGTGTGTGTGTGTGTGTGTGTGTGTGTGTGTGTCACATCACTACTTGGCTCCAAAGAAAGTTCAGATTAGTCTGTTACGCATCTCACACAGAAAGCTTTATGTCGCTATTTTTCTTTGATTTAATAAAGAGCTCAACATGTGAGACTGCCCCCTCTCATTTTGGTGTTAGTCGGCTAAGATTTATTAAGTCGCCAAGTCACTTTTATCATGCTTATTAACTTATTTCAAAGAAACTTGTTAGCACATCTCTGGTGAAGTGGTGCTTTTGGATAAGTCTTTGTACAGGAACTCTGTTTTAAAGATTTCTCTATGAAATGAAGTCATGGATTCGTTGACACAATTGTATGAGCGTTAGAGCTACAACCATTAGTTGATCACTCGATCAGACAGGAAATAATATGCAACTTTTTTGGTAATAGATGAATCGTTAGTCATTGTCAGTGCATAATGGCGGTAATGTGTTTTTCAGCCTTTTTAAATATAGATATTTCTTGCATTTCTCTTTTTTGTAACATATCAAAGTGAATATCTTTGAGTTTAGGACTGACAAAACGTAACCCTTCACTTTGACAAACTTTTATGGACATTTTCACAATTTCAGACATTTTCACGACTAAACTATTTATTTAGAACATACAGTTGTGGGTCTCTTTTTTTTCGTGTTTTAAATACAATAAATAAATAGTATTTTGGGTTACTTTCTACTGTATGACTAGTACCCAACGTATGCTTCCAGTTGATTTGATTGCCAGCTTTTGGCAACCGCCTGAACATTTGATTCTAGGTTCCTACTCCTCTCACAACCCAGCTGTTTGAACACAAAACACACACGTGCACCCGGTGCCTTCTTCAAACCTGTTAACCTCCCTCATTGTCTTTGTTAACAAAAAAAAGTCATGTACATTTTGCATCACTTGCAAAAGACACCCCTCTTCCTTGCTCTTGACCTTGCCTTGGAACGTTCCAGTACCCCTCAGAGAGGGCTGTGCTTTATGGAGCATACACCGGGAGAAGCTGCTATTAAAGAGAGGGGGAGAAGGGGAGAGAGCTGAGGGGAGTGTGGCTGCGGGGGTGTTATTTTTAGAAATGTGATTGATATTCGACTCATACTGTACTCTCTCTCTCTCTCTGTGATTGTGGCGCTTTTTCCGGCTCAAAACCAATAAATTCACACATGTGCTGCATCCAGGGAGGATTGTCCATCCAGCCTATCTGTCGCTTCCTCTTCATCTCGTCTCCTCTTGTTAGCCAGCCTGTGAGCCCCCGGAGACAGACTGGTCTGGTGCAGCCCATCTCTCCTTTTATGGTACAGGATCCTTACTACTGGCTCACAGACAGTCTCAGCAGGAGATGCACATCTGCAGTGATTCACTGCAGCTAGCAAGCAGCTCCAGAGAGTGTGCAAGAAAAAAACATGCTGTTGGTTTGTCTAAATGAGGACGCAAATTGCAGCCTATTAGCAGATTGTCTCTTAACAATGACAGTTTTTTTTATTCAAATGACAGCTGTGTATTGCTCGCAGAGGTCTATGTAGAATGAAAAAAAGGAGATTTAATCTCCCCCCCCCCCCACTCTATCTTGATGTCAAAAATCACACGCATACACCCCCCTGCTTGCTTGAGACCGTGCTCCCAGCTCTGGACTAAATGATATCACCGGTTGCCAGGGATACAAGGACACAGCATGCAGCGAAAAGGGAGGGTGAGGCATAGGCAGAGCCATACACATTGCATGAAAGAGAATGGAAAAGGCTGGGATATTGGGTATCTAGAGAGGAAATGAGTCTTGTTGAAACAAGTAGTGAAGAATAAAGCGAAGGGCAGGGCGATGAAGAGGATAGTCAGGAGAAGAAGAAGGCCTGTCAGAGGTTACTGGCCCATCCATCCTCTCACTTCTCTCTTACCTCTCATTTCGTCCTCTTCCTTTGTCTAGAGAGGGTCAGGTTTGCAACAGTGCGAGTGTGTGTGTGTGAAAGCATGTGTTGTAGGAAATGAGAGGCAAGGAAGAGAATACATTAGGGATTGAGGAAAGATAAATGCCTTGGTTTGAGACAATAAAACATTTCCTGTCTTCTACATCTGTGCTCCAACTGACTGTGGTGTTCCCTTACTCCGTCTGCCGTGTCTGTGTGTGTTTGCCAGCTCGCAGAGGATGGCCGTGTCTATTTAAAGGGACTGCACGGGTCTGCTGTCTAGCTATTCCTGACGGACAGCGTCATCGTATTGGGTCCAGATTCGGTCTCCTCCTTTCTCTCAGTGCTCAAGGTAAGATGTGCTGCACGTGAACAGAAGCATCAACTGTTTGTGAGACATGAATATAGTAAGTCTATTCCTCTGTGGTGACAGAGTGGATGACCAGGGTTTCCTTGGTGACAAGAGGCAGAACGCAGGCTGTGTGGTGCATATGGCAGGTTTAAAGGGACAGTTCACCTAACATGCATATTTTCCTTTTACCTGCCCGGGAAACTCGACCGGCCTAACTCGGTACCGCTAGTCAATTGTCAACGGGGGGGGGGCTAGTGAATTGTCCGACCGGCCCACTTCGGTACCGGTATTCCCAATGGCCAGTCCGCCCCTGCCTGTAGTGAAATTGGTCCTAAAGATGTCTCCCTACTTCACAATATATTGGAACTAGATGGCAATTGGCTTAAGGTGCTCAAAGCGGCGAAAAAACAAGACCCGGTTCTGGTTATTTAAGAATATCCACAGTTAGGAGCAGTTTTTTGTAGGAACATTTTTCTTTCTGCCAAATTACACTCGGCTATCAGATCACCGAACAAAGTTCAGCAACAAGCAAATTGTTGCTACATTGAAACTGCTCTCACCAAAGTCTGAAGTGTCATGAGTAACCGGGGCATGTTTTCTGCCAAGGGACATTGTTGTTACGTTTCTCAAATAAATATTTTTGGACATTTCAACACCAAGTTGGTCTGTGGTATACAGTCCAACACAGCTTGAGAAATACCTCTGGGACTACTACACATCAAACAAAAACACACTAAACTGCACTGTTTGCATTGCACATTCTTTTCCTGAACGTATCTCGCTGTGAAGCAGAGGGTTTGCCCAACAGCAACTTAACCCCTTTTGCACATGACATCATTTGGCCAGGCTGGAGCAGAATTCCAGATGTCTCGAGTTAACCCTGCGCAGATGGGTTTAATATAGGAAGCACAGCGCCATTGTTGTGCAGAGTCAAATGTAAGCTGCTGCTGAGTGATGGCTCCCCCTACAACCCTGTAGCTAGTGTGTCCTGTAGTGTGCAACAGGGAGGGTGTACAACAGATGGTTTATGTGCTGTCTTTGTAATGTTGCTCAAATACCAGCAGCAGGCTCGGGGATAAAGCGTGGTAAGGCGTTTTTTTCTTGTCAAAAAAATTATTGCAATGCTTGTGTCTAAAAATGTTATAACGCCACACAAGCAGTGAGACCATGTGTTAGCATGAACCAAGCAAACAGTGACGGCAACATGCACACTTTTTATTCCACTATTCTTGCTCTTATGACAATATTCTAAGTTGATTTAAACTGGATCAACGTAGGCTGTACATCATGGGACCGCATGTAATGGTAAAGTAATATAAGTGGCTTATTTCTTTATTTTCCTTAATAAGGAGATTAACAGGAATGTATTTTTTCACTACATGAGCAAAGATATGTGACATTAACACACGTGAAAACAGAGAATCAAGATGGACAATCGAGATCCCAAGCTTTACAGCGATTGATGAAGAGGTTATTTTAGCATTAGCAGAGAATGGCAAAAGCTCAGAGAGCTGGCCTCTCTGAAAGCAGCTTTAAGTGGAACAGGAGGACATGAGAGAATTAGTGAGGATTTAACCAGACAGCTTTATGTAGTAGCTGGCACACAGTGCTGTTTGTTAGGATAACGTCAGGCAGTCTTCATTGAGCGCATGTTCGCAGTGCAACATTGTACGTCAGGATTCTTACGGTCATTAAAAACCTGCAAAAGTCATGGAAATTCAAAATGCAAATTCCAGGCCCTGGAAAAGTTATGGAAAACAATATTTGTCTCAAAGTCATGGAAATGTAACTAAAGTTGCATCAAATATAATTTATATTTTAGCTAATCGCCGAAATAGTAATACTATAATGATAATAAATACTGTATAGTAATGAAACGTAAAATGGCATTGACAGTAACTGTTGAGGTGTTTTGCTGGTGAGAGATTTGAGTTGCTTTAGCGTGTAGATAGAAGCTAGTAAGCCTATTTGATTTGTTTTAGATCGGCACAACATGTTTCATATGCAGACCTTATTTTCCTGTTCCATGTTAAAATAAACCATTTGCAGTGGTACCGCTGAGAAAGAGTCATTGTTTGGTCATGGAGAAGTCATTGAAAGTCATTGGTGAAACAGTGTATGAACCCTGGTATGTACATAAAGGCCTTTTGTGTCCTCTTTCTACTCTAAAAATAAACCTAACCCTAAATGCAGTTGACTCTAAAAAGCCTAAAGCGTCAGAGCAAGAATCGCTGGCTTCTGTTGCTCTAGCAACTGGTAGGAAATGAACTCTTGAAGAGGTTGCTCAATGAGCAACCTCTTCAACAGTCCAACCACAAACACACCAGTTTGAATCTAACGTCACCCGGAGGGAAGTTCAACAGCAGCTCTTTATCGGGTCTATAAATAGCTGTGGGCAATTAATTCATATAGAGGGAGAAACTATCAGCAAAGCTCACTTCAGCAAGTTGATCTTTACAAGGTCATTTCAAAACAATATAGTGAGCGTTAAAGGCAGCAGCATCTCACACAGCAGGACATGTTTTCTGGCTATGGTCAAAAAAAGTTGTTTTAATCAAAGTAAGGAATCGCCTGACAACTAGCCAAGACCAAGGCTCTTTCAAATGTGCCGTGTTCTTTAGCTTTACGTCCTCAGGTGGAAACATCGTAGTTGGTACATACTGTAGAAGATGTAAAGAATTTAAACCCAGGCTGCAACTAACTAACTAACTAACACAATCGAAAAATCTGCTGATTATTTTCGTGATTAGCCGTTCGGTCTACACAGTGTCAGTAAATATTGAAAAATGTCCATCCCTGTTGTTCAACATCCAAGAATATGTCTCGCTTTGTCAGTCAAGAGAATGAAAACAGCCTTTTCTGCCATCTTTGCATGAAACACGTGTTGATTAGCTGGTTATCAAAAGAAATGGCCATCGTGTTTCTGTTGTTTATCTCACTGTTGCCGCTTGTGTTTGAATTGTTGCACCGACTCGGAGTTACGCGCACAAATGCCCCATAACGCAATGAAAAGATTTGCATCTGTTCCCAAATGATGATTTCATTAGCAAATGCAACATCCTTTTCCAAAGTGACATGAACACCTGGCCGGTAGTTGAGCAATCCTCCTGTCAAACAGACAAACTGTGCGGAAAGAACACCCTCCTTGGCACGGCCTATAACAAGGACAATGTGCATAGTAGGCAGAGGAAGGACACAGCCAGCCAAACACCTGACCTGGTGCTGTAGTCATTGTGCTTACTTGAAGCAAATCAAAAGAACCATCGATCGACTGAAGCAGCTGTTGGTGATGAACAACGAGACGCTGCGGGAGAGAGACGTTTGCTGTCGATTAGAGACGCATTCCCCACCTGCTCTGTAAGAGGAGTAAAGACTATTACTACAGCTAAGAGAAATACTACTACTGCCCTCCCTGTTTTTGTCTTTCCTTGTTCATGAGTGTGGTGGTTGCTATGGCCCTTCTTCTCAGTGCCATGTTCCTTTTGCTGTGGTGGTAGCCGTGATTAGAGAGAGGCTGAATGCACAATGCAGCTCTGGCTGTTGATTCAGTGCTGCAGCAAATACAGCATGAAGAAATAAAATACATTGGAGGTATACTAAATGACATTACAGTCTCAATGTTAAGCACACTGTGGAAGAATCCAGAACAAAAGCAATTACAATGGCTGTGTGTCGTCATTCATTCGTGTCTTTCTCTTTGCTCTCAGGTGTGAAGTGGAGGGCCTACCAAACACAGACCAAGACTGGTAACGTGTGTGTGTGTGTGTGTGTGTGTGTGTGTGTGTGTGTGTGTGTGTGTGTGTGTGTGTGTGTGTGTGTGTGTGTGTGTGTGTGTGTGTGTGTGTGTGTGTGTGTGTGTGTGTGTGTGTGTGTGTGTGTGTGTGTGTGTGTGTGTGTGTGTGTGTGTGTGTGTGTGTGTGTGTGTGTGTGTGTGTGTGTGTGTGTGTGTGTGTGTGTGTGTGTGTGTGTGTGGTGTGTGTGTGTGTGTGTGTGTGTGTGTGTGTGTGTGTGTGTGTGTGTGTGTGTGTGTGTGTGTGTGTGGCTAATTACATGCAGATATGTACTATGTGTGCCAATGAAGCACTTAGTACCACTACATTCAAGGAATAATTATGAAGTAGTCTGGAGTAGATACTAGATAGCAGTCAGTACTTTGGAGAAACAGAAAGGAGTACAGAAGCTAAGCAATGGACTGCTGAAGATTGGGGCAGCAGCAAAACATAATGTAGCTACCCAAAAAAAGTCAATATGATGTAGGTGTACTCACTTACATCACATCGACACTCAAAGTATTCACCTCTTGACCTTGCCATTATCTATGCTCTCTTATTTCTATAATGTTTTGAAAATATTTTCTCCGATTTTAAAGAGTGTAAATGCTCAGATACATTTTAACATGCATACATTGCATTATAATTATAACCATTTAACCTCTAGTTTAACTAGATTGCAATTTATCTAATTTTCCAAAAAATTATAATTGCAAATTCAATCAGATTGGGGACTTATATTTAAAACCAATCAGCATCACTGGTTTTCGGAATAAACAAAGTTGCACAATAACACAAACAAACTGACCAATAGAGGCATCATTAGACCAGCATCGTCTGTCTTCTGCAAGGAAACATGGTTGTTTTTGTAAAAGGATACTGGTCGGATGTCTTTAATGATAGCATTGATAACAGCTTTAGTTCTCCGTCGGAAAGGGCTGTCTGATGGCGAGGTAACAGAGTTATGATCTTCAAAATAGCATACATTCAGACTGACATTGATTTGTAGGTGGCTATCATACAGGCGCCCCCACCAACTGTAGTGAACTGCTTAGCTTCCACGCTACTCCTGCCTGTGTCTCCAAACTGGGCGGAACAATCTACTGTAGTATACAGCGACTATGGATTAGTCATTAAACCCCACTTTAAAACCTCCAAACTATCCTTTTAAAGCAGTTACATAAAGATATAGATCCCTGTCCACTGTACTGTGTGTGAAAACAAAGCACAGCATTCACTAAGATAGTAGTAGTGATGAAGACGCACAATACTCGTGTTTTGAGCTAACAAATGCCATCAATGTCGCCATATATCCATGTTTGAGACTGCTTTTTCGTCTTTTGTTTTCTTAGTTATGTTCTCTGTATTTTATATGTTTGTGTTATGTGTTATGTGTAACGTTGCTGCCTTCTTGGCCATGTCAGCATTGCAAATGAGATTTTATCTCAATGCTTTTATCTGGTTAAATAAAGGTTAAATAAAAAAGACACTGTTTTTAGTTAGTGTTCACCGATTGCTGTAATTAGATTTTACTTGATTACAGGGCTCTTCCTATTGACCTTTTTTCAAATAAAGAATCAGTGGGTAGAGCAGTGTTCTCCTGAATAAGCATCACAGACTGAAACATTCAACCCATAGTGATGTCATTGCACAAGCTAAGAGCTGATTGGTTGAAATGAGCAGCACTTCCAAATTGCATTTGATAGTATATAATCAGACGTTATTTAAATGAGGTGTTCATTTGTTTATTCAAAAGACTGAAACCCTGCTCCTCCTCTGTGTTGCAGGCTGCATGTATCACCCCGCAGAGCTGTACTCTGGCCGCAACACATGGGACTCCTATCCAGCTGGAGGACCTAACAGAGGACAATGGGCTCCGGTAAACAGTCGCCCCTGGAGCCACACAGAAAGGTCAGCAGCGTCGTTCACAACACTCACACACTCTGCCCTGTTCAGACCTGGCATAACATGTGTCTTGAGTCATATGATCAAAAGTGGACATCTCTCAAGTTCATCAGTACACTTCTGGAAATATAATTCCTCTCCACACTTGTCTTTTGCATGTCTATCTGTTACAACCAAGTGTTTTCTGAACAGTAACAGATAAAGATGAAACTACACTTATAATATTAGTATTGATACTATTTGTCGAGTTGAGTCCAGTGGTGGCCACAGAGCCTTAAACTCCTGTGATCGAAACGTTTCATTTGCGCCAGAAAAACAATTCCAAAGAATCTGGCCATACGCGTCACCATATCTAAATGTTTCCTCCCTGCATCTTGGGTACTTCCAAACCCGTGTTACCTTTTCATCTCAAAAGGACTCCGGTGCCCTCATTTAACATGCAGTTGATATGGCCTCTTATGTATTTAGTGTAATGAAAAGTTTTTTCTAAGTTCTTATCCGATCATGCATTATGATCTATATTCGTGAACACCAACCAAGACTAAAGTAACAGCCCGTCCACACAGCGGCGTGCGTTGACGCTTCACCATTCACTTTGAATGGGGTGACGTCACTTTTAGCCGAAATGCATCGTGGGAAGCGACGCGGAGCGTAGCTGGCGTGGCTCGCTGCAAAAGTTGAGCAATGTTCAACTTTTGACGCCTCGGCAGAAGCGTCAGCCAATCGAATCATATGCCAGTACAAGCTCTAGCCAATCAAACCGCTGCTTGTGTGTCAGGGGCGGGAGATTCATGTGATTGGTTGTTGGTCGAGTTTCAGACACACGCCCCCCGGCAAGCGTCAGCGCACGCCGCTGTGTAGACGGGCCGTGAGTCTCATAGAAGTCAAAGTGGACTTAGCAGATAAGGAAGCAGAAACAATAGAAATGCCGTTATCATGTAACAAGTGTTTGGAGGGAAAGCTGTTCGAAGCGGAACTGATAGTGGCACAACTTGAAGCCTGAACGGCCCAACAAGGGTCATTCCAGCAGCTGGGACTCAAGTCCGTGTTGTCTGGGATTAATCAAGATAAGCACCACTTTAAGGGACTGACTGATTAACTGAAGCTGTGATGAGCATATTCATGAAAAGCTCTTATTACAGCTGCAGATGTGAGCATGAGCCCATCTTCAGTCAAACTGGACTCTGGGAAATGAAACTGTAACTTATTCTGCTGCAGAAGAGAGAAGTGTATATACTGTATGTAGATGTTTAGCTTCAACAATTGAAGGCAGCTCTAATGCATACGAGTGTCTCCGTAGCTGTCTGCTTGTAGATTTGGTAATAGTAACAATTGTGACATACTGTAAACCAGTAGCCAACACGGTGCGCACTTAGTCGCCCGCAGGGGCAACGTGAGTCGCCCGCGGGGCATGTTCTAAACATAGCTCGACAAGCAAATCCAACATGTAAAAACTACACAAAACTAAAAAGGAAATGTAATTAAAAGAATCTACCCTATGCATAAACGAAACCTCAATCATAGCGAACTCTATCTACTTACTACAACTCTATCTAACACCCCTCCTCCCCCCACCCCCACTATGAATATCGACCAATCACGTTCTTGCTTGATTTGCCGGACCAGCGTTGCAGTCAGGAAGAAAAGCAATGTGGAGCTGCAGCTCACCGCTTCATAAGGAGTGTGCATGTCCCCCCCACTTTTCGAAATCCTGTTTGTGTCCCCCCACTTTACAAATATGTTCATTCCAATGTGTACTATAGGACAGTACAAAGAAAACTGTTTAAAGGTCCCATGTCATGGACATTTCTACTGATCATAATTCCATTGTTGAGGTCTACTAGAATATATTTACATTGTTCAATGTTCCAAAATCACATTGGTTTCTCATACAGCATCTCTGTATAGTATGTGGATTCACTATTCACCCCCCCCCCCCTCCCTATGAGCTCAGTGGCCGTCTGCGAAACCATCCCGAACACACACACACACACACCCGCAGCCTGGCTGGGAGTTTGGGGAGTGATTAGTACAATATGCATAAATAAAAAGAAAGAATGCTAACTAGGTAACATAAGATAAGAATAAACAAGTTTAAATGATTTGTTATTGGTTGTGATCAAATTCTAAAGATGTTTGGATTATTGAAAAGTATACAGCTCCCTTTCATCGGAGTGTTGAGAGCTAAATTCATGTTGTGCTCAAAGTGCTCCAGATTGATGCTTTTAACTTCAACATTTAAAAGATAATCTTCCCTCATGGAACCCCCCTAGAGGAGGTGAGGCCCACCCCCAAATAAAGCAGGTTAAAATAATTAAATTGCATACATTTTCTTTTAGTAAACACTGCAAACGGGTCCCACAGACCCAAACAGCACACAAAGGTTAAATGCAAGCATAATAATGTTAAAATGTGCTAAATATATACACTGCAAAAAATATAAAAGTACACCCCGACTTGTTTTATTTTTTGAAAGTAGCTCTCATCCTAAAACAGGTTGGTGACCCCTGCTGTAAACGATAAACAATAAACTATATATTATTAAAAAAAACCTTAGCAAAGAGGTATCAGTCAAAGCTAACATGCCTATCGAGTAAACAAAGGTCCTAAAAACTGAGGAACTGTGTATTTAAAGAAAAGAAAAGATTCTATACTTCTGTCCCAAATGTTCAATATGTATTAACCTATTGTTGTTGTTATACCGGTTTCATTTCATCCCTTAAAAGCAGTTGTGTAACTAAAATGTCTTTTCCTTTCTGAAGTCACCAAAAGTTGCTAAACAAATAGATTCTGAAGTAACATCCCATTTTTAATACAACTTTTACGAGACGTTACAAAGTTAAAGCGTGCATACAAAGCAAACGCTTGAAAATGGAAGCTGGCTGCTGGTAAACCTGAAAACCAGAAAACTCAGAGCTCCCAGGTTTATTATATTATTTTATGGACTGTATTATTATCTTGAGACTAAAGTCTTCTGTATGTTTTTTCCTTCCCACAGATCCCAAGAAGGGCGCAATCAATCACATTATTCACCAATAAGTCGTCTTTATAGTAGGTGAGTAAATCATACCCAATATGTTACAGTTCTGATGCTTACAATACTGCACTGCACTGCATTTGCTGCTGAAACAACTTGAAGCTTATCTTGTGCTTACCACTTGAGCAGCAGCAGAATAGTACAACACCTGATCTGCATCTTGATACATGTTGCTTATTCAGTTTGTCTTTTTGCTCAGGGGGGAGAGGACAGTTAACAATGTCCAGGACAAGGGTATCTCTAAGGGGCACAGACAGCCTCCACATCCCTGGGATGGCAAAGAGCAGCCGTTTGAGGCCCAGACCTGGCATCACAACTCAACACACTCATTCCACAGCAGAGCTGGCAACACCACCGGTTATCTAACAGGACCAGGAGAGCGCTACCCAAACTGGGACAACAATGCCAGCAACACGATGGTGAGGCCTGCAGACCCTGAACTATCTTACAAAGCAGTTCATGTTGTTATTAGAACTAGAAGTTTGACTTGATTATTCCCTTTTCGACTGTTAGTATGGGGGGTCTCGCCTGCATCGCAACAATAGAGAACTCCAGTCCCCACCGGAGAGATGGGCCCCCTCAGACTGCCGCAGGAGCTTTCCTGACAGAATGATGAACAACAAGCCAGAACCCTGGAAACGGCCAGTCCCCCACCAGAGGCGAGACCAACTGCACCAGCACAGCCCACCTCCACAGCACCCGCTATCCCCCAGAGAAGAGTGTCCGGCCAAGAGGAAAAGGGACTCTGGCCCTGATCAGGTAAAGTGTGTTGGCTTAGCACACCACATGGACTGCTTTCATGTCTGTGCAATAGCACCACCCATTGGTACAATTTGGTCAAGAAGACTGAATATGGATGCTTCTCTGTCTAGTCATCTCATCCTGCATCAAGGCATGTACCTTTAACTGGTCATGCCCCTTCGCCACCTCGCCACCACCGCTGCAACCAGGACGACTGGAAGCCTCTTAATGACAGGACGGGTCATTGCCATCACTCTGATCACAGGACCTCAACTCAGCAACAGGTGAGCTTGTATAATAAATAGGGCTGTCAAACGATTACACATTTTAATCAGATTAATCACAGCTTAAAAATTAATTAATCATGATTAATCACCATTCGAACTATGTCCAAAATATGCCATTTCTTTATGTATATTGTTGTGGGAATGGAAAGATAAATGAAAGAAGGCGGATATATCCATTTAACACAGTATGTATGTTTATTATAACATTGTTCTGTGTGTCAAAATGAAAGACAGCCCACACACCTATCAATCATCAAACCGTGAGGTCTTATTTCATTACGTGTTGATAGAAATCAACACGTAATGTTGTATCGATGTATAGAGATGTACTACAGCAAAAGTATTCTCCGTCAGGACTTCCTGCAACAACACCACGCCATTATCGTGATTCTGATTGGCCAGAAGACATTATCAAAGATGTTCTATTGAGAAGACGATCACTACGTGACAAAAGTTTTCAGAACCGTTTCTAGTCTTCGGTATTTCCAGACAAGTGGCTACTGAAATCAATCTTACTAACTGCTGTCTGTGCAATTTACTCCGCGAGTTGGCGGACTTTATTTTGCTTACTTTAACATCATTTTTCATGGTGGGGCTAAGCCATTTCTTGGTATGGCTGTAGCCTACCCCAGCCATACCCTGGTGCTGCCACTGGTGGGATGTATGGGGCGGGCCATTCTGCACATGCGTTAAATGCGTTAAATATTTTAACGCAATTAATTAAAAAAATGAATTGCCGCCGTTAACGCGATAATTTTGACAGCATTAATAATAAATAAAGTACTATTAAAAAAAAAACTAGGAAGGCACTCGGAAAGCACAGACCTCGCCCAAGGCCAATGGTGCATTCATATGTTATTTGGATGGACGGAACATTAACCCTAACCCATATCATGAGTTGGGAACTAGTTTTTCCTACTTGAATCCATAAGCTGTCTTAAGAGAGTTTACAAAATGTTATTAGCTGTTTCTGAGTTGTTGTTTGGGCTAAAGTACCCAGTCAGAAATGCATTTACATTATTTCACCACCACATGAATGTGTGCCCTGACTTTCAATTGATCAAAAATGGCAATTGATTAGAAGCATGCTCCAAAATGTTATATGTACTTCATTAGCCTATGCTGCACCATTCCACCAAGTTTCACGAGAAATCCCTATTGATAGACAGACAAACAGAGCCCAAAATATAACCTCCTTTCCAAAAGAAATCAAACTGAACTTATTTATTTCTAATTTTGGTTCTTAAATGCGCAGGAAACCTCTAAAGCACGAGTCGGAGGGCATGGCTTCAGTAGCAGTCACCAGGTAGCTCTGACCCAGAGTTGTGGCGGCAGCAGAACACCTCATCATGGAAGCAGGGGGAAGGTCGACCGGAAAACGTCCCCGTCACCAGCAGACCACCCCTGTGTGCCTTACAGCCATCAAAACCATCATTACCACTATCAACAACGGCACACAAGCCACCCCAGGGCCCTACAGCACAACCCGCAGCTACACCCTCCTGAGGATAAAGACTCACAGAGACATCACCACAAACAAAGCACAGTAAGTAATAACATTTAAATCACATGAACGCACAAACGTCTACATCCAAATAGACATTCGCTCAATATATGAATAATTGAAGATAGTACATTTGACAAAATACACATCATTTTTCTTTAAAGGCTGCCATTTGCCCTAAATTGCAATAAAAAAATGTTTGTAATGTAAGTATAACAGTGCATATACGATTCTATGTGTTTGGTTGTCTTGTCCCTGAACACATGTGTAACAGATGTAATCCTGCAGGAACCTCAACGCTTTCATCAAAGGGGCAATTCATGGGATCCAGCCCAATTCAAGGGTTCTGGTGCAGACTCTCCTTCCTATTTGTCCCTCATCTGCAGCCCTGGAGATGGAGGTTCTACTGCCAGCAGTCCACGTGCTCCTCCAAGTCCCTCTTCATACACAGTGGGCAGTAGCAGAAAAGATCCATCACTCCTTTATCAGTGTAGCCCTGAACTCAGTGGACAGCAGAAACTCCAAGGAAGCCCCAATCACACCCCGAGACCGAGCCAGACATCCTCCACGTTCCACAACTCTCAAGATGGTCCAAAAGCCCGGTTGTCAGACGTCAAATATCGAAAGACTTCACAGCCCCTCTGTTCACGACAGTCCTCTCACAGCAGGTCAAGAGCAAACAAGACTGAGAAGGAGTCTGAAGAACACAAAAAAACGGTGAAAAAGGATCGAAAGGGTGAAGAGAGAAAGAGGCGTAAGAAAAAAGAGGAAAAAAAATTGTCTGAGAAAAAAAGGAGGAGGGATAAAATATCAAAAAGGGAAAGAAAGTTCAAAACTGGAGGTATGGAAAAGGAAATGTTGGCTTCCATCTCTACTCCCCACTCTTCAGGAGAAGCCCAAATGGAGACTACAACTCAGTCCCTGGTCAATCAAAGCCAGGCACCAGGCAGACACAAGCACAGAGAGAGGAGTGGTCGTGCAGAGAGGACACTCAAACCATCCAAAAAGAATCCTCCTCCCTCTTCACCACAGCCATCCTCACATTCTGCTCATATTAAAATGCCCAAGAAAAACAACAGTGCCCCAAAACTCAAGGATAAACTTAAAAAGTCACTTCATAGGATTCCCATGAACCCCAAACTGTCCGGCAAGAAGCCCACCATCGCTTCAAAGCGCAGCCCTAAAGCTAAGACCAAGGACACGCTCCCTTCACTTTTATTTAAAGCCTTAGCGCCTCTCACTTCAGGCTGTTCTGTCACCTTGGGGGTACCTGTCCATGGTGGCCAGGGAGGGGCCCTCAATGCTCCAGACCTACAGCCTGTGGGACATCTAAGGGAAACAGAAGACAACCTTGCAAATACACCTCCTGTTCTCAGCTGGCAGGGCTCGCCAGTGTCGATTCTGGGAGAAGACGAGGAGGAGCTAGAGAAGGGAGTGATGAGTAGACCTGTCCTCCAGCCCAGTCCCACCCGGTGCTTCTCTCCTCTTTCTGAAGACAATGAGAGCTCCACCGATATCGAAGAGAAGCCTTGCGAAGACCAACAGGCTGATTATTCCCGGGATGGCGTGCCTGGACTCTGCGACTCACCCTGTGCAGAGGTACCAGTTGCCGAGGACGAAAAGGAAGACAGCAGTGGGGAAACTCCCGACTCTCCTTACGGTGAGCTTTGCCGCCATAAATCTGGTCTGGACGATGTCTTCAAGAGCCTTGCAACTTTACTCGGAGGCCAGAGGGTCACGTGTCGAGGCGGCCCATTTGGGGGGCCTCCTGCCTGCACCACCGAAGGAGTGAAGTACTCCTCTTCTCTTGAACTGGGGCCGGATATTCATGAGCATCAGGACTTCTGTATATCAGACACAGCATCCTCCAAACCCGGTAACCAGTCACCAACTCTCTTCCCCTCAGACATGCTTTTGAAATGCCACAGTCCGAGGGAGCCCGTCGCAGAATCCCTGGCTCAGGGTAAGCAGAAAGAAATTGAAAACGACATGGAAGAGAAGCAAGATAGTGAAGAAATGGAGATCCTCGCCAAAGAAACGGAGACTTCTCTTTTGGACGGGTCGCTGAGTGCAGAGCTGAGTCTGACCACAACGCATACAGCCTCCATCACCAGCTGCATTACTGTCTCCACCAAGGATGAGAGGGGACACGGCAAAGAGACGGAGCACATTGGTGGGAACAGAAAGAGAAAACATAAGGCCATGGATGGAGAAAGAGAAGGAGAGATACAAATCAAGATAAAGACGGAAGAAAGCAGCATCATGTGTCCTAAAAACAAAGCAAACGAAATAAGGGATTTGACGAAAAGGGATGTTTCCTCCTCGGTGCTCGTCATTTCCAGAAAGTCAGCCAAACTCCTCAAAGAGAGTATGAAGGGCCAGATTTCTCAGGAAAATCAAACCACACACGGCATTAATAAAGACAAGGTAGACAAGGGCAAGGAAGAGGCACAGATAATAATGGCGAAGAAGGAAGAGTTAGAACATAAGAAATCCTCAGCAGCTGGAAACACAAACACCGAGACATCCAAATCATGTACACCAGGAAGCGCGCCTTCAATCTCTACAACTCCACGTGACCCGCTGAGACTGAAAGCATTGTCTATGGGCTTCTCAAAGGAGTTGAAGATCCTCTTAACAAAGGTAGATGCAGGAAGAAAAACATTCGACGTATCAGAGTTTGAACCAAGAATCCCTCTTTCCAAGATTAGCATCGAAAACACTGGTGCTGAACTAGTAAGAGCTTGCAAGTGAGTGCTAATACAAAGATGCTTCTATTCACCTTTCTCAATAGATACAGGTTGTCTTATAAACTCCTGATGTGTTTTGTCATCTTGTTTTCCAGGGGGGAGAAGGTTAAGGGGAAATTCAAGGAGTCCTTTCTGCTTCCCGCCTTCAATGTTAAACCTAACATTGACACCGAGACCAAAATCCCTCAAGAAAAGCTCAACCCTCCTACACCAAGTATTTATGTGAGTTTAGCATAGTCAAAAAGATGCAGCCCGGCAAGTAATATCAAGTATTGAATCCTAACAACATGTTTTTCACCATGCTAGAGGCATGGTTTTACAGATGGAAATCTCAGCCTGTCCATTGTCCTGTCTGTCTTGCGAAACTGAAATATCTCCAAATCTATCCGACTGTTCGGCTAAAAATGTGAAGAATCCATTAATTTATCATCTACCGTTAACATTTTAATCAGCTCAACACTTTGACTAAATACTCCTGAAAATATTCATATCAGCCTCCACTTAACTTAGTGCTAAATAGCAAATGTTAACATACTGAACATAGCGATCAGAATGCTAGCAATGTCTTTATGACCACGTTAGCATGCTGTAGCTAGCATTTAGCTCACAGCCAGGCCTAAGTACAGCCTCAAAAGCCCCAGCATGGCTGCAGTAAATCCGTAACTCGTAACACTGTAAATTTGTGTTACTTGAAATCAATTGAACTGTCTTGAATTGTTTTCTCGATAGCAGCAGAGAGAGCTGCCTTATCATACCTTGTTTCAGGAATTCTACAACTTACCAACGTACTGTCAGTATTTTTCAATTCCTTCTAAGACAAATTAATGTATTGCTTCACTGCGTTCAAATGCTTGTTTTTAATTGTACGTTTTTTCCACAGTTGGAGAGCAAGAGGGACGCCTTCTCTCCAGTTCTGCTTCAATTCTGCACTGATCCCAAAAATGCAGTAACTGTCATCAGAGGACTTGCTGGCTCCCTCCGCCTTAGTAAGTTTATAAACCACACTCCTCTCAGCTACTTTATCATACTCTAGTTATTCTTGAAGCTCAGCAGCATCCCCCATAAACTAGTTTTGGGAGATTTCTAACACATTAAAACAAATCTATTGTTCATTGTTTTGTATAAAAGAGAAAGGGAAATGTAATTCAACTATAGCAATATTGTTTTCTACATGTGTATTAGGGATCTTACAGTATAGTGTCTTGTTCCGTATGCATAGTTTGGTATGCCACATCCAGTTTTACCCAAAACATTTTTACAGCGCCTGCACGTGTGATTATAAGCAATAGCATGCTAGCTGGCTTTGCAAGGTTAGCTAGATGAATTAAACTCAATTGATAAATAAAATGTCTCAGCTAAAGTCGGGTATATCTGTGGAAACACTACAAACATGTATCTTACAATGGCATTACACAAATGTGTTAAGTAGTGAAGCCAAACTAAAAAAGACTGATTAAGGGTACTTTTTGCTCAGAAAGTAATGACACGTAATGAAAAAATGAAATGTCAAATGATGTTTTCGCTTGTATTTGTATATTGTCCTTGATTAGACAGGCAAGTATGTGAAAAGAAACACATATTTGTATTATTGCATTTTAATTCAACATCACGATTTATAACATGCAGTACTGCATGCATCCACTAGGAGGTGGAAAGTTATTGTGCTATTTTCAAACAACATTTTTCAAATGTTTATATATTATCCATAGTAGAACAGGAGAAGGAGACATTGATTATTTAGATATAAATTGACCTTTTATGAACCATGGTTTATTTCAGATGTAGTAGACATTTTAAACATTACACTTTGAATAATTTCTATAAAAGGCCTTCTGAGCCAGCCCTTTCTCCACACTGTAAGGACGCTGCATCTTTCACAGGAGTGGTAAAACAATGTGCAAATACAGCACTGAATCCTCACATTTTATATTGAGTCTTTATGATCCATATTTGAATGGACTGTGAATGCTCAACCATGACGCTCACTGCTAGGCTTTTATGTGATATTGATATAGGAATTTTATTTTGAATGTTTTTGCATATTTCAATGTGTGTGTTTTACAACCATCAAGTGTAGATAGACTTAGATATCTTGTTTCTTATTCAACACACTTTTCTCTAAAGTCAGACTATGTTGTGTAAAACATGTTAAGCTGAGAGTCTGAAAATATGTAAATGAACATAAATGGGATAAAAAAATAATAATTTGTGTTTAAACATCCCATGATAATGATGTATTTCTCTTTTCCTTATGCAAGACCTGGGTCTGTTCTCCACCAAATCCCTGGTGGAGGCCAATGCGGAGCATGCAGTGGAGGTGAGGACCCAGGTTCAGCAGCCTGCCGATGAGAACTGGGATCACAATGGATCGGCGCAGACGTGGCCCTGTGAGAGCAGCCGCTCACACACCACCATCGCCAAATACGCCCAATACCAGGCCTCCAGCTTCCAGGAAAGCCTACAGGTAGACATTTCCCCTCATGGCAACACATGTGCACACATACATGGAGATTAATGTGCAATGTTTAGTGAATATATTATAACATGCATTATTAATTGACTTTCAGCAATATATTTGTTCTTAAAGGCATAGTGGGGATGTTTTAATCACCTGTGTATCTTTTCATTATTAAAACGTTATATCCATAATCCTGCTGATTTTAAGCAATGGGCATAGAAAGTAAAGGAAGTACACATCATCTTTTGTTAATGACTAAGCTAGTAAAGTATCATCTATTTTAGCTGTTGGCCAACATGTCAGCTAAGCTCATGTAGATGTGTTATAGGATGAGAATGAGAGCGAGAATGAAGATGACGGAGAGCAGTCCGAGTCTTCAGAAACATCCGCCGCCACAAAAGCAGCTCTGACATTTGCCACGGTTAAAGTCAGTCCTGCCTCCACTACAACTAAAGCCAACTCTGCTTCCATCTCCAGCCCAGAGGAACATGCCAACAGCACACCCAGGTTGGAGCAAAACTCCCTGCTGTCTGTGCAAATAATTCAATATATTACCGTTAACAAAACTCAACCACGACTTTGTTTTTTCCCCCAGCTCTGAGCAGAAATCAGCCGGAAAGATAATAAAATTTGGGACCAATATTGATCTCTCTGACCCTAAAAGGTGAGATTGTGTTGTAAAACAATGCCTGCTTAAACTGAGCTCGATGAGGCAGCTTGTCGTTGACGGTAGTTTTCATGTTTTTTATAGGTGGAAACCCCAGCTGCAGGAGCTGCTGAAGCTGCCTGCTTTCATGCGGGTGGAATCCAGCAACAACATGCTCAGTCACGTCGGCAGCACCATCCTGGGCATGAACACCGTCCAGCTCTACATGAAGGTGCCAGGCAGCCGCACTCCAGGTCAGTGTGTGTGACTGACAAGTAAACCGCTGTATTTACGAATGAAGGAATAGTACATAACATTCACTTAGTTATCATTTATCTTTTTTATATTCATTATCCTATAACTATGTTGAGATATTGGCAGATATAATACATACAGCTTACTTTAAGTCACTAAAAGTGGTCATTGTTTGCTGAAAGTAAACTGAAAAAAATATGAAAACATCTGGAATATCAGATTGACCAGCAATTGTGAATGACTATGACCTAAAAAGGCAATATAAAATGCTTTTAAATGTCTTATTATTGTGTTATAAAGCATTGCAATTATAACTAATAAGTGCCTATAACTATGAAGATACCGTGCCATAAGTATTTTTATAATGCATTATATTAACGGGCTTCACAGAACGAAGTTTTTAAGTGGATTAAGTGACTGGTTTGTGCTTCTTCTCAGGTCATCAAGAGAACAACAACTTCTGCTCAGTCAACATCAACATCGGTCCTGGTGACTGTGAGTGGTTCGCCGTCCATGAGCACTACTGGGACGCTATCAACAAATTCTGTGAGAAGTAAGTGAAAAGGCTGTTTAACAACACATGTAGCATTAGCTACTGTGTCTGTGCCTGCTTAAACATATATTTCATTTTTATGTTGAATTGAAAGGGACAAGTATAGATAAAAACAACGACAGTTGCAGAAGAGTTGTCCATAGTTAAAGCTCATTTCAACATCAGTTCTTTGATGGGCATAGATAGCACATAAACATCTGCTGTGTAGTCAGGTAGGGATTTCCAGAGAGTTGAGCCTTTGATTGAATGTGCATTTTGTGCAAAGGAACAGAGTCTTATTGTACTTTATAATTTGGAATTGAAAAACGCACGACAATCGCTCTTCTCTGACATCATTACCAAAAACAAAAACAACGCACGTGCCTTGTTTGCTACCGTCGACAGACTAACTAACCCCCCAGTGTCAGTAGCCTCTGAATTTCTATCCACCAGGGCGTGCAATGATTTTGCCTCCTTCTTCACTGACAAAATTCAGAAAATCAGACAAGCAGTCAGTGCCTCTGCATCGGGAACAGCAAATGTGTTGTCTCTGTGTCCACCTAATAACAATTCAAGCACCATGACCCAATTCCATCAGATTAATGATAAAAACCTAGAGGACATTATACAACTTCTGAAATCCTCCTCCTGCTGCCTTGATATTATTCCAACAGGATTTTTCAAAGATGTTTTGCCTTGCATGGCCTCAGATCTACTTCATATAGTAAACAAATCTCTTCACTCAGATATTTTTCCACAGGCCCTGAAAACTGCAGTCATTAAACCGCTCTTAAAAAAGAATAATCTAGATGCTTCAGTAATGAACAATTACAGGCCCATATCAAACCTCCCATTTCTAGGTAAAATCATTGAAAAAGTGGTTTTTCAACAGTTGAGTAATTTCTTGCATTTAAATAACTGTTTCGATGTGTTCCAGTCAGGCTTTCGTCCAAACCACAGCACTGAGACTGCTCTTGTAAAGGTCTTTAATGACATCCACTTAAATACAGACAGTGGCAGAACTTCAGTGTTAGTATTATTAGATCTCAGTGCTGCGTTTGACACTGTTGACCAGAGCATATTACTAGACCGACTGGATAACTGGGTGGGACTTTCGGAAACAGTTCTAAATTGGTTTGAATCCTACTTAAAGGACAGAAACAACTAAATACACATCTGACTTGACAAATATGATATGTGGGGTTCCTCAAGGCTCCATCTTGGGGCCTCTTCTCTTTAACATCTACATGCTACCACTGGCTCAGATAATGAAGAACAACAAAATAAGTTACCATAGCTATGCGGATGACACACATAACCATTTCACCAGGAGACTATTCTCCAATTCAAACAGTGAGTAAGTGCATTGAACAAATCAATGACTGGATGTGTCAGAACTTTCTCCAATTAAACAAAGATAAAACTGAGGTAATGGTTTTTAGAGCAAAGTCAGAATGTATAAAAGTTAGCGCTGAGCTTCAGTGTGCAATGTTCAAACCAACAGATAAAGCCAGAAATCTAGGTGTCGTCATGGACTCTGACCTGAGTTCCAACAGTCACATTAAAACAGTTACTAAATCAGCCTACTATCACCTAAAGAATATATCTAGGATTAAAAGACTAATGTCACAGCAGGATTTGGAAAAACTTGTCCATGCCTTTATCTTCAGTAGACTGGACTACTGCAATGGTGTCTTCACAGTTCTCACTAAAAAATCTATTAGGAAGCTGCAGCTGATTCAGAATGCTGCTGCTCAAGTCCTCACTAACACTAAGAAAGTGGACCACATCACTCCTGTTCTGAAGTCTTTACACTGGCTTCCTGTGTGTCAAAGAATAGATTTCAAAATACTGCTGCTGGTTTATAAAGCACTGAATGGTTTAGGCCCAAATTACATTTCTGACCTCCTGCTAAATTATGAACCATCCAGATCTCTCAGGTCTTCAGGGACTGGTCAGCTTTCTGTCCCCAGAGTCAGAACTAAACATGGAGAAGCAGCGTTCAGTTATTATGCTCCAAATATCTGGAACAAACTCCCAGAAACCTGCAGGTCCGCTACAACTCTGACTACTTTTAAATCCAGGCTGAAGACTTTTCTTTTTGTGGCTGCTTTTAATTGAACTCTTCATATCTTAAACTGCACTGTAACTTTTATCCATGTATTTTTTCTTAATGTCTTTCATTTTTTGTTTTTCTTTTAATGTTTCTTTTATTATCTTTTACTGTTTTTAAATGCCTTTATCTGAATGTCTTTCATTTTTGTAAAGCACCTTGAATTGCCTGGTGCTGAAAGGTGCTATATAAATAAACTTGCCTTGCCTTGCCTTGTACTATTTCTTTCTGTATTGCGAAGTCTAAGTATGCATTGTTTTTTTCCCCCTCAGGCATAAAGTAGACTACCTTACAGGGTCCTGGTGGCCGGTCCTGGAAGACCTCTACAGCGCCAACATCCCTGTGTACCGCTTCATCCAGAGGCCGGGGGACCTGGTGTGGATTAATGCAGGGACGGTGCACTGGGTCCAGGCAGTGGGCTGGTGCAACAACATCGCCTGGAATGTCGGACCACTCAACTGTACGTTACCATGAGAACCCAAAACACTATGGAAAAACAGAAGCTTAAAAGTTGACAGGTGTTGTTCTTAATGTCAGACTACAACCTAAATATACTGTTTAATACGCTCACCCCTGTTTTCTCTCCCAGCCTACCAATACCAGCTGGCCCTGGAGCGCTACGAGTGGAACGAGGTGAAGAAAGTGAAGTCCATCGTTCCCATGATCCACGTGTCCTGGAATGTGGCTCGCACTATCAAGATCTCTGACCAGGACACCTTCAAGATGGTCAAGTAAGATTTCTCTTTTTTATTGTTTTATTTGTAAATATTATTTATTATATGTTAAAAAATAATCCTCTGCCCAAGGCTGTCCCATGGTACGTACATATTATCTAGTTGTCTGCCCTTCATCTGTTCTATTCTCACACATACAATATCAAATTTAGCAAAAACGACTTGGGCTGTTTTTTTTGTATCTTTTATTATGTACTGCAGCCGTTCTTACAAAGTATGTACTGTTGCAAACATTATGATTTCAATTGTGACATAAATCAAGGAGTGATATGCTAATTGTGAGACAGTTTCACACAAATGTATTTTAGGATAACATGGTGGCAATAAGGGGCACACCAAATGAGATAGAAAACAATCTAAATAAATACATGACATACAATACGATGAAAAATATGTGACCCGCTCTATAGAGATCAGTCGCAAGTCGCAACGGCTCATTTCAATAAACGTGGATTTGCGTAAAAAAATATATTTTCGGGGTTCGGGTGTTTTGTTTGATTTTAAATAAAGTCTTGGCTTTCAGAATATGAAACTTTTATTTCCAAAATCACACGATAAATACATTTTTGTAGCTTGTAAAGGGAAGATGACACCTCTCACTCGCCACTCTGCTGTTCCGCAGCGCCGCTCCCCCCCCCCCCCCCCCCCCCCCCCCCCTCCGGCTGAAATTATGAATGTAAGGCGTATAGTAATACGTAGATAACACGGCAGGGTCCGTTACAATTTGTTTTCATCTGATTTCAAATAAACAAAGTCTTGGCTTTCAGAATATTAAACTTGTTTCGGCAAATTCAGATGATAAATACAACTTTGAAGCTTTGGCATAATTACAAGCGGAGAACGGAGTAACTTAACGTCACTGCAGGCATAACAACAGCCGGTGTTTCTCGTGAGTGTTTTCCCCGGGAAACGAACACAATACACAAAAATACACACACACACACGTATACACACATACACTCGCGAGCTTCCCCCAGACCAGTAATCCAAACGAAAATATCTTCCCTCCGTACTACTTTGATCATTTGCTCCGGTGTTAACCAATCAGATCGATGGATTCCAGAGAAGAGGACACTCTGAAGGCCTTTTCCTCAAAATGATGACGCGGTGACAGTCAGTATATAATGTGACATATATATTAATATTTGAAGTACAACAACAATCCTGATATCATTAGAAAGCTAGGAATCTCCTCTTTCCCACAGTGTATACAACTCAAAATGTGTCTTCGGGTCAATGCGACTGATTTCGATGGAGCGGGTGACATATATATAAATATATAAGAAATAATTTGAGATAATAAATTAAATGTCATGACAATTTCTTTTTAAAACATTCTCAGATTACTGAGCTCTTGATAACATCTACTTTGGCATTCCATATCTGCATACCATGAAATCCGAGAGCCTGCGTGTGTTTACATTCCCCACTATCCGCTCCTCCACCTCCCTCAGACACTGCCTGATGCAGTCCATCAAGCACATCCAGATGTTGAGAGAACAGCTGCTGGCTGCAGGGAAGAAGATCAGTTACCAGAGCCGAGTGAAGGACGAGCCCGCCTACTACTGCAACGACTGTGACGTGAGTCTCCCGTCAGGCCATGCAGGACGTTTAGCATCTGTTTTCATAGAATTAACCGTGTGTGTGTGTGTGTGTGTGTGTAGCTGGAGGTGTACGACCTGCTGCTGGTGACCAGTGAGAACAGCACTAAGAAGAGCTATGTGGTGCACTGTGAGGACTGTGCCCGAGCCAAGAGCCCGTCGCTGGGGGGGGTTGTGGTGCTGGAGCAGTATCGAATAGAGGAGCTGACGAAAATCTATGACGCCTTCACACTGGTAGGTCTCATTATCCATCAATGACCGTAATGCTTTTTTCAGAAAGGCTTTAAGGTTAGACGAGGTACAAAAAGGGCTTCATGCAGTATTGCTTCATACATATGAAATGTCTAGTTTCAATGCATCCCTTAAGAACTCTGTAGAGATCTGAACTGGGTTTATAAAGGGATACGTCGCTGTGACAGGGGACTAAATGAAATGGAAGGTTATCTTCACTAAAGTAAAGGATTTCTCTATAATTGTTAATACATGTGATAATGTGAGGACATAACTCAACAAATAATAACACATACCTGTAGTCATTTTAAATATTATAAAAAAGGAAAACGTTACATTTTATACCTTTTTTAATACTGGTGGCTTTCACAAGGTACAAAATGTTGACAATTCACTGCAGATTTTCTTTTATACAAACATCAGAGAATACCTCACGGTATGTTTTTGGATATAAGATATTTGTAGGGGCCAGAAATAATAGTTTTCTATGTAATAAGTGCTCTCTCATAACTGGAACACACACACACACACACACAGCTTTTCTAGTTGCCAGCTGAGCTCTGTCTCCCCCCCTTTGTTCTCCCCCTTCAGGCTCCATCACCTGTTTCCAAGTGAGGACTCCTCCCTGGCGTCTTTCAGCCATAAACCAAAACTCTAATGGCAGCACAAATATTGTCTTCAAGGCAATCTATTCCTTCAAACACTCTGAATCAGCCAATCACGTTTACTCAGTATTGTTTACATCATACACTACGGTATGGATACTCAGCCAATCCAACTATAGCTCACTGTCTTCCCCATACCAGCTGCTGATTGGACGTGTGTTTTGAAATAGAATGACTAGACTGGTACTTCCCGTGAAAAGCATTTCAGATATGTTAAAAACAAAACAATATGTGAGCACTGCTAGCATTGAAAATCAGGTTATATGTTTATAACGGACACTGCTGTGATTCAAAAGCATCTAGTAGCCGGTTCTTTGTATAAATTCAGGTACTTTTATGCAAATTCAGTAGAACTTTTTTTACACCACTCTAGTTATTCTATGTGTCCATGAATTTGCTGTGATTCTGTGGTACCAGCAGGGGAATCGCTTCGCAGGAGAAGTAGCTGATTGTCACATCGTTTTGGTTCCTGTTTTTGTTTGCTATTCAGGTAAACTCCGACATTTCTAATTCCTGTCTGTATACTCTTTGAGGTGCTACTCCAATCTAATTTATTCCCGTTATACTTAAACAAGTTTTACCAGCCTATAAGTACACCACATTGGCCTTGAAACTGTATTTAGAGTTAATTAGAGGTTTAAACACACAAATAAGGATTTATTTACTGTTGGTATAAAAAAAAAAGAACTTGTATTGGTTTCTCTTAAATACGGGTTAAAAGACGACTAAAACGGTTTTACTGTAGTTGGAAATCAAGTTTGTACATGATAAAATAGCTTTTTGTTTTGTATCCCTCTAGTTGGGTGGTTTTCTACGATACACCCGGAAAACAGTGTTGTTTTTATTTTTGGAATGGGAAAACTATCCCAGTTTTATACCTCTTTTGTTGCTTTGTTCTCATTTCTAGACAGAAAAAACAAATAATTGTAGATTCTGAATGAATTGATTGGATACACAGTGGTGTGCATAGACTGGGTACAGAGCGGAAAGGGAGGGTCAGCATTGATGTTAATGAACTCGATGAAGTGCCAGTTTCCGTCTGGGGAAGTCATTTGTCCAAAGAGACACACAATCATTTTTGTTACAATGAAAAAGGCAATGAAGCCAAAAAGACGAGCGGACTGAATGACACCTCGTTGTTTTCATTTTGCCCCAAACGTCCGTCCTGCTCAGTGCACTGCCAGCTTAATATACTGTATTTCCAGTTTGACATGTTATAGAGCACATGAATTGAAACATGACAAGAAAGGCTCAGTCGTTTTTTTCCCTCAACTTCAAACAGTACTTCAAAATAAAGGGCGTCATTTTGTTGAGGCTCGGCTAAACTGCAGAAGCCCTGAAAGTATTATTTTTATAATACAAATGTTGGCCACAAGAGGCAGAAGTGCACCAATACACCATGTTCTTAAACGGACTAAAAGCATTCATGTGTCATGCCACATGCGTTTAAATATCTCCATGCACTCTAAAACAGACTATATATATTTTTAACAATATATGTAAATTATATATTGTATAAATTTCTTTGAAGAAAGACCAAAATGTTTAAGCCGTATTTAGTGCATGGGATAGTGGTGCAGTTCAGCCTCTTGTGGCCAAAATGAGTATTACAACAACAAATACCTGTTTGGCAGATTTTAAAAAACTTTGACATTCTTGAAATTCAAGTTTGTACAATAAACACAGGAGAAACAACAATGTATATCAGACATCGGTAATGTGTCATCAGAACTATTTGTTCATCACATAATTATCTTTAGCTTCATACATCAAATGTAATTATTACCTTTACTGCCAAGGCCTATCTTTTCCAGTTCTAGTATGAACGTAGGACGACTTTCACATTTTCGCCCTTCCCTCATTAGTCTGTGCACACCATCTACTGTATATAATGTATCTGTTTGCAGGTTCTCGATATGACTTATGTATGTAGTTTTGTTCTCAATCAAATATTGAAATTGTTTGTGGTCGAATCTCTCCACATCAGACTTTGTGGTATGTTGTTGCTGTATTGTAAAACAACCTAAAATATCCTTTTTCACTCCAGTTAAATTACTGCAATGGGAATTTCATCCCAATTTTATACCTCTTTTTGTTGTCAGTTTCAGTTTTTGCGATTACAGAGAAAATTGTAAATGGTGACGTTATTTATACTGTACATGGTTGTTTTCTTATATATTTATTGCATATCAAAGGGCACTTCACTTGATAAGGGGCTACAAGGTATTTTAAAATTGTAGTATGGGTGTATTGTGTGGATAAGGGAAGTGCAATCAGGGGGCTGTTTAATTTTCATGGTGCTAGACCCCTCCTTGCCCCCCTCATTAAACAGCATATAACAATATACAGTATGAACTTTATCGGTGATAAAACTGGTGCTTAGATCCATTTCAACACAGTTTAGTGCTAACAAAATGGAAAGATGTATTTGTACTGTATCAAATTCATTCAAGATCTTTTTTAATGTTTTTTTCCATTGTATGAAATTCATAATCTTGTGAGGCATTAGTGGTTTTCTGATGCACATTAGCAGTAGTTGTAATTCTTGACACCTTTTGCAGAGACTTTTAGGGATGTGACTTTTAATGACGTCGAGGTTTTGTTTTGTGTCTTGTCCTCATTAGTATTATTTGAAGGATGGTATAATGCTCTTTTTTCCTGTTTGATTTATGCTGCACTTATTGTTTAAAAAAAGAACTCGCATAGAAGAAAACCTGAGCCAGACCTGTCTTAAATCCCTCTGTGATTTTTCTGTGACATATTGTATTGTTGTTCAAGAAAATAAAATGTTTTGATAAATTATTCAAAAATGAGTCTTTCCCTTTGGTTTCCACATTGCAGAATGAACCGGGCATTGTCACTGTTCTGAGAGGTAGACAGGCTTCTGGTGTTACTGTCTGGTCCATGTTAGCTTTTAGCCCTGCTAGCAGCGTGGCTTTAGGGATGGCCGGGTCCGTGAGTTCATCCCTTTGGCCTGGCCTGAAACATCTTCTGAGATTTAGCACAGCTATGCACGGTGACCTAAGAATCCTAAAGGCTTTGCTGGTGCTCTGATCTTTCCTCCAGCACCAGCACCATATGAACGTTTGACTGGTTCTGTGAAAGATCTCTTGATTAGCAAAAGACAGATATTGGAGTTTCCAATTGGAGGATTTCTAATGGCTTTTGTGACCCCCTAGCCTATCTTCAAATGCCAAACTATTTCTCTTTATTTACAATACAAAATCTTCAATGCGAGTCAAAATAGTAACTGTGAATGTGTTCCATCGTTAAATAACCATATTTCTGCAAAAATACATTTGTATTTCTGCATAATATGGGATCAAATTGTTGTATGTATAGTAAAGAAAACTACCGATACGCCTCATTAGCATCAGCATGTTGGCTATTAGCTGATATCATAGTTGTAGGCTCTTAGTCGTTTAATGTTATACGTATGCAAGTGTATTACCACTTTCACATGCTAACACACTCTCATTTGGGTTAATACCACAATGGAAATAATCAATACAATACAGGATTGGGTGTTTTTAGCATTGTATATAACCGTATTATTCTAATGTAACTATTGTAGGCTATATACTTGTATAGCAGTGGGCTGCTGCGTGAGTCAGAGTGAGCAGACTTTGTAAAGGCTCATGCTCTCTCCCACAGTTCAAACAGCTCATGTTTCAGCTGTCTCCCACTCTGCAGCTGGCCACTGGGTGGTTCCACTGGACCAGCTCCTCAAGGCTGTCTTCAAAGGGTATGTTGAGAGAGAGGAGAGAACAGAACTCATTTATTTTCCCTCCGACACTTTCCTGACACCATCTTGACAGAGCTGCAGCTGCTCCAAATGGTTGAGAAGTAGTCATGTAAAAGTAACAGAGATTAATTAAATAATATCAAACTAAAATATCGGATTGTTTTGATTTTTAGACTGAGGTAGTGGTGGAAGAGCTACTGAGTAAAAGTAAAGCCATTTAATAAAATAAGCGAACCCCTGAGTGTAGGAATAGTCAAATAGTAGTCGTAAAGTAAAGTGTTATCGAAATATTCTTAAAGTACATAAACAAAAATGCGTCTTTATGCCCATTTCAGAATAATGTCTACATTTTTGGATTATAATTATTGATGGATCACTTTGTTTATCTTTTCAATCTTACAGCTGGTTATGGTGTAGCTGATTTGTTTTACTTTTTGCAGACTGCTTTGTAAAACTATTTTCTGACTTACAACAATTCATCTTACAGTATTTGTTTACATACACGTATTTTTTATTTAATAATTCAAAGTTAGTAAGTGAGTAAATGATCAAATAAAAGTCATGGAGTAAAAAAAGGTCAATAATTCCCTTTGAGAAGCAGTGGAGTAAAATAATAACATGAAAATACTTGTACTTTATATCTTAAAACCGCACTTTAGTACAGTGCTTAGTAACTACTCCACCATTGTAGGTAATAATGTGACCTAAACCGAACCTAATACTGAAACATATGCTGTCAATAATACAAATCCCGGTATAAAGTAACAGTGACTAACAATAAAACATTTTTAGAACAGCAAATAGCAACATTCTTCAGGGCGGTACTCTCGTTTCCTTTTCTGTGTGTAAACCCGAGATGTTTCTTTCTGGTTGCTATTTTCGCCACCAGTCTGGAGGGTTGGAGGACAGGAGACTGCCAAACTGCAGATATAGAGCCATCTCGTCAGGAACGTGGACACAGCAGCGGATATCCCGGTTCCAAGGACAGGAAGACCGCTCTTCCTCTACCAACCCCCTCAGACATTGACATACGCTTTTAAACAACACACTCTGTGGCATTGTTAATGACATAACCTCCCTTTGCTCCTGCAGTTTCTTTTAGCCGGCACGCTAATGCCATAGTCTCTTTGATCATGTGTTTCTTTAACGACTGTAAAAATACACATACCATCTCCAGGGGATATATATCTACCCCTGTAAACAAATAGTAAATACACTGTGGGATGAAAAAACGAGTCTTCATATCAAAATACTAATTCCACGCTTTGAACTGAGCCCCTCACTCTCTTATCAGCCAGTCCCCTGGTGGCTTCTTTCCCCCACCAATTTAGAGAGTGCCCCCACCCCCATTCTCATTTCCTTGTGTTTTCTGAAAGCCGAGCTGTTTTTCATCAAAGGGTCAAGGGTCAATACTCTCCAGCAGCCCTGGCTTTCCCTAAGCCTTCTGAATGACAGGGTTTGTGATTCTTGGAGTATTTGAGTAGTCTAACTGTTCACACCCTTTGTCAGAACAGTATAGTATGACTGTGGCATGGCCTCAGAGATGGATTACTGAGCAGCTCTACCCCCCCAGCCTTCCCCTACATACATTTCACTTAAAGACACATCCACCGACGAGTAAAGAAACTCAATTGACCCAAAAGAAACTACTAAAAAACTGCAAAAGGACACAAAGAGACTCACTGAATGTAAAAAGCAATACATAACGACTCCAAAAGAGATTCCAAAAGAGATTCCAAAAGAGATTCCAAAAGAACACAAAAAGGCGCAAAAGACAAAAATAATTGCGACTGTTCCTTATACCTAATGGAACAGTCAGTCTTAGCAACTCGTTGAGTGTACTGGCAGAGTGTCAGCTTTTGTTTCATGAATATGCGATATAAATCCAGCTCTTCTTGTTTAGAATTTCAAAAACCACCTTATCAGTTTTTTGACAGTGGAGTAGAGAAAGTGAGTAAGGGTGCAAAGTGTTGGGGATTGGGCAGCATACCCTGACTCCTCTAATCTCTCCAAATAAACACTCTTCCTCCCTCCCCCTGGTTCCAGGGGTTATCACAGAGCCCCTCCACTGCTCCCCTGCCCAGACCCCTTCAGCAGCCACTAACACAGCACAGCCTGCTCTCTGTGCATCAGAGGCAACACAGGATACTCGCTTACACACACACACACACACACACATAAACACTTACGCACTCAATCATATCTCAAACTGGAGTCGGAGTGAGGAAACAGAATGTCAGGGAAGGAAGCGCTGAAGCCAGTGGGAAAGCAGACTTTTCCTCAAGTCTTCAGAGCTCTTTTCTGACCCAGTCAACAGGAGGTCTCAGGAAGACATCTGGGTTCACAAGAGCGGGCAAATACCTCAGGGTGGTTTTTAGGAAATATTCCAGAACACTAAAAGGATTGTAGATTTAGTTGAGTAAGTTCACTCTCAAGACCTGGATTTTTGAAAAAGAGAAGCCATACATCAGGAGGACATTCTTTAAATTCTCTTTGTCTATTAGCATTAACCGCTCTCCAGGTTCTTCAGAGTCCCATCACCAGATCTAACGCACAGTGAGTACAACAAGCTCCATCTAAATGTTATTACAACCATGTAAAGGAAACAGAAAGCATGCTATCCTGACCCTGGTGGAAAGGACTTTAGTTCTATACTGAATGCAGAACAACATCCTATTGAAACAACTGGCATATGTTTCTTCACTTAAGTTGAGATTGTTGAGTTAGCTTGGATTTCCTTAAATTGATCTGGAAATAAGAAGGCTGCTTTAACGATGTCATCAAAAGGCTAGTGTTTGAGCTGATCCATGCAGGGAAGACTTTGTGACATACAGGCACAAACAGAATTTATACAAGGATTTTAAACAATATTAAAGTATTTTAAAATGAGATGTTGTCACAAACAAGTAATCGGATGATAGAAGGAGTGTACAAATGAGAAGAACTGTACTTTACTTTGAATGATGTTGAAAGACAGACTAAAGGACTGGCTGGTTGTAAAACGTGTTCACATGGTACTTGGCAGAACATCAATAGCTGCTAACACACTTGAGATTAGAAGGAAATGGTGGAACTTGCCCCTGTGGGTTTCTCATCACTGAGTTGCCAAACAGAGTGAATTGAGACAGACTTTTAAACTTTTACCTTATCTATCAGTAATGTGTTCAAAACAAAAGTACTAAATCCTTTGCTCTTGGAACATTAAAGTCATAACATTGTTCTGACACTCAAATGACTGACTCATGGAATTGTGTTGGTTTCCCAGCTGTGCATTGTTCTTGGTCGTGGTTATCCTGGCGTTTAGAGGTGGGGTCCGCGGAGAACCATTTCCTCGCACTTAGAGCTGTGTTTAGTTATTTAGCGCAGTTATCTGTGTTGACTTTCCACACCTCTGCGCACATTATTTAAGGAACATTCTTTCAGCATTTCCCTTGATTAGAGTGGACAGGCTTGATGAACTGGAGGATTTTAATACAGAAAATAGACAAACTATTTAATGGATATGATTTTTCAACAAAGTGCAGAACACTTGGCACTCTACTAAACACACAGCATCTCTCTGAAATGAAAGGACCAGTGTATGCAGACTCCCACTGCTAACAGCAGGATAAATGAAAGCAATGCATACTAACACAAATGTGTTTTCTCTTCAGATGAGCCTATCACGAAACGGGACGTTGGAGAAGAATGCGTCCGAGCCGCCCCAGTCTGAGCGGGGCTCCCCCTCCAGAGCGGGGTCAGGGGTCGTGGTGCCGCCCCCATACTCTCTGGGCGGCACTGAGGCACCTGACACCCCTCTGGAGTTAAGGGGCTCTTTGGACTGCTGGGCGTGCTCGGTGCTGGTCACTGCACAGAATCTGATCATCGCTCTGATCAACGGCGGGCTGGCCAGCGTCATCTTCGGCATCATCCTCACCCCTTCTCTAGTCATGATCATATTCGGCTTCCTCTGCCACTCCACGGTAACAATCTACTGTGTGCTGCCATTGTATTATTGCAACCTAGCGCTGTGTCCAAATTCCTAACTATGTCCTAATAGTATAAATGTGTCACAATGAAAGTTAAAGCGGCCCTATGTTGATTTGTGGGGGTTTCCTTTTCCGGGAGTGTGTGATGTTGTTGTGCATGTAAATGGTCTGCAAAGGCTACAATACCAAATATCTCCCACACACTCCCCCCCCCCCCCCCCCCCCCCCCCCCCCCTGCCTGAAACTCCTCCATTGGACTCCTTTTTTACTTCCATAACATAGTGACAACACTATACAAAACTTGCGCTTCTATTGGCTAGCCTCCAACAAATTGTATGCTAAGGGGAGGGACATCTCTAAGTGTTTGACCAATCAGAGCAGACTGGGCTCTGCTTTCAGGCAGAGGGTGAAAAGAGGTGCTGCAGCACAGGCAGTATGAGGAAAATAAAGAGCTATTATAAGGAACATTACAGCATGGAGACATGTCACAGTAGAGGCACAAAATACAAATAACCCTAACCCTGAAATGGAGCATAATAGGGCCACTTTACCAGGAATCTTTAGTGCCGCAAAGGATTCATTTTAGATTGACAGTCAAACTGTGACTTTCAATCAAACTGCAGAAGTAAACGAAAAAAAAAATTCCCAGACATTTGATACTGTTTTCCAAGAGTTAACTGGATCATCCTGCCACTTAATTGTTTATTATCTTTGCAGCTGTGACTGAGCTGCTCTAGTTCCTGTGAGAATATTTGATTACTCACCTATCCAACGAACACTTGCACTGTGTTCCCCATGTGACGGTGTAAACCTTTGTTACACACACGCGCACACACACACACGCACGCACGCACGCACGCACAGAACAACCTGAAAATATGGTTTAAGTTTACATTTAGGTTATGGTTAGGGTTACGGTTATTCTTCAACAAATTCGTTAAATCAATTAAATGTCCACTAAAGTGATGGAAACAAGACCTGTATGTGTGTATTCCTCGATTTGTGCACCATGTCACTCCTAACTCCTTCCCTTCCTTCCCTCTTGCCCTCAGGTGCAGCCCCACGGCACTTCTCTGTACTGCTCAGACATCCTGGATGACGGGGGCTGCGTGGCTCTGCTGGTTGTGGGCTTCCTGCTGCTCACCCCCCTGCTCGTCCTGGCTCTCGCAGCCTTCTGTCGCCTCGCCCGACACCTCCAGCTGGGGATGTGTTTTATTCCCTACAGCCGAGCCGTCTACAAGAACCTGCCGGCCTCCCGCCACAGGAGGGCCGTTGCAGGGGGCTGCTGCGGCCAGCAGGGGGCTTCAGAGAGCGAGGGGAAGGGGAGTGTATGGGTGTAGGAACACACAGGAGGATTGGATATGGTTGTAATATGCATCCCACTTAAATAATGAGGGTGGCCTGGCTTTCTTTGTTTGTTTTTTACCTATTTGCCTCTTTTTGTATCATGTTGTACAAAGCCATCATATTTCGTTGGTAGTTTTGAACTCAATATTGCTTTTTGTTAACAATTAAATGTATTGAATGTATTTTATACCTTTTTACAATAAAGTGTCAGTCGACTTGCAAACTGAAACAGGATGGACTGTGAATTTAGAAGTTTAAAGAAGCATGATAAACATTAAACAACATTTTGGGGGGGACAGATGGGACATTGGCTTAACCCTCCCCAGCTTAAAATGTGTTCCTGTTACCAATGTTGAGACAAACAGAACCTGCACCCATGCTGAAAACAGTAACGACGTTTCAGATTTGTGTCCAATGTAAACTGAACTGGAGTGGCATCCGAATGTAAAGGCAAAGCATGTTTTTATGATCTTATCATTTGAATCCAAAGACCTTTGTTCGACAATGTTGTTTCAGCTTTTCTTTAGCTGCCAAACACATGTTGCCTATTCTCCAATGTCTGAGTTACAAGCTATTGGTCTTCATGTTGTAGGTACATGTGTTATCTGGTCTTTTGGTTATCATTTCTTTATTTACACTGCTTTGAGTTCTACTTAGAAGTGCAGTATATTAGAAGATACATCACACGGTCATGTTAACAATTTGGTCCTATTTAACTTTCTTTAAAACTGTTATTAGATCATCATTTTTTGAAAGTTATACTCCATGTCTAGATTTTGAATTTATTTGTGACCTTCATCTACCTCTACTGGTCATTTTTAGTAATTGCATATTTTTTCCATTTCTTTACAATGCATTGACAAAAAATATTGTCATGATAATGAATCTTCTTAATGTAAAAAGACCCTCAGAGTTAAATAGCTTTTCTTAGCATCATCTTGGAACGACAATCAATAATGTGTTCTGTTCTGCTTTAGCCATTATTGTTATGAAGAGGCGAGTCTGGCCCTTTGTGTTTGTTTGTTTGTTTGTTTGTTTGTTATCAGTGTAGAAATGGTAATTAGATATAAATACACATTACACAATTGGATGATGTTTTTGACATTTCTGTTTATTCAATAAGGAGTATCTTAATGTAAAAAAGTATGCACTTTTTTATATTTGAATAATTACATAATCAATAACCTCCATATGAGATGGGACCCCCTCAATGTCGTTTCTAGAAGAAAGTTGAATTAGAAATACAGTAGCTTAGTTTGAGTGTAATACACTTTAAGTCCACTAGGTGGGATCAGACACACAGCGAGAGCTAGAATTACAAAAAAGTATGCAGCCAAACCATTTGAAAGATATATAAAAACCTTTATTCATAGAATTTACCAAGGTAGGTTAGGTGTGGCAGGTGTTTGCATACAAAACAAATGTGTATTCCTTTAAAATGGTGGATAAAAACTGTAGTTATGTGTATTAGTAATACTGTGCTTTAGTTGATCTGTAATTCACATTGTAATGTCTGGTGTTTGATATGTCACATGTGGGTGAGATTAACATGGTTGGTTGTTGATATTCGTTAATAGTCTGTGATGTGAGGCTTTGTATGGAGCTGTGAATGCGCCGGGTGCCAGGGTACCACGTCCTTCTCCGTCCACTTGACCCATGATAATGTAGCTGCCACCTGTTGAAACAGAAGAAATCGTTAAAAAAAAGATAGGTTATATATTTTGAGGGTAAATGGAATTGCTATTAAACTGTTTAGTGTTTTTGAATTCAACATACCTTTGCGGAGCAATGGGCACTTCTTGCACTGGGACACCAGTTTAACCGACATGGTTTCTCCCACTTGTGTGATTATCAGTCGACCTGCTTTGTAGGCCTTAGTGAGGGAGATTGTGACCACAAGAGTCCTTCGGGGCCCCGGGGCCAGAGAGGTCACCTTCCCAGTTATCACTGCAAAAAGAGCGCTCAGTCAGAATTTCTGATTGGTTTCTTCTTGCTATCTGAACAGTATGAAATTTACCACATTATTATTAATGTATACTTAAGTATTAAGATGTATCCATTATTTTATTTGTATTATTATTATTATTATTATTATTTCATTTCGGATTTGTCAACTGTTATGTAGTTAATGTATGTACTTAGATGTGTTTATTTTGTTATGTATGCTTTGTGAATAATTTCTTAAAATGCAGAAAAAAAGAAACTGAATAAAATAAATAAAATAAAATAAGACGCTTACAAAATTCACTTGCACAGAAACTGGTCTTGATGGTTCCTTCTCTCTTGCAGGCTTTGGCACACACAGGGTTTTGAGGGACTGGAACAATTAAGAAAGAATATAAAATGTACTTTAGATATACGTCTTCTGCAAATTAAAACACAAGTATGGCGACCACAAAACTTCACCCACCAGGCCTCTTTCCATTTGGTCTTGTGACAGGGACCCCTCTGTTGCCGTCTCCACGGCCCCTCGTGGGCTTCACTGGTTTGGTTGCCTCTGTGGGCACATATTTGCGTGGTGGTGCCGTAGCGACAGGTGCAGCCGGTTTTACAGCAGGTTTTGGGGGGATGGACCTGGTGCCCGCTCCTGAGTCGGATGTTGGTACCTGAGTACCAGGTGGGACGCTGGTGTATTCAGCAAAGAATCCATCCGATGTCACACTTTGGTCAGACACAAATTGAACCAGTAGCACATTGCTGCTGGTGATGAAGGGCCTGGATATAGACAGAAAGGAGGTGAGGTAGAAGTTAAAGGAATACTTAACACACAATATTATAATTAATTTGTTCAATTACTCAACCCATATTACCAAGTAAAGAAAACGTTGTTTTTCTGGCATTCATGGTGAATAAAACAAAGACAAGTATTGAAGAGATGAAGAAAATGTGGGTCGCGTTTAACAGAAAAGCTATATCAAAAATGCAGAGGTTTAAAAGTGAGTATATGACTGGATGAATGACTTGTAACATACTGCAAGAGTTCTGTTAATGTTTGTAAACTGATTTTTTCAAAAGATATTTCTTGTTGTCAAATTTGGTGCCCGTTTGTTTCAATTCATCAAGAGTTGTCCAGGGTATTTTAATTCATAGTATATCATGGAAACAATTTTGATTAAAAAAAAAATGTATTCAAGAGTCTCAGATCAATTGCCCTTAGCCTACAAAAGAGCAAATAGTTATTTATAATAACAAATAGTTTTTTTTGTAGGTAAAGTATTCCATCAAGAGAAGTCGATCAAAAAGCTTTAAGCCACAAACATCTTTAGTAATCTGTCACTCACCGTGGGGCCCGATCTCCACAGTATTTCCCGATCAGCCGTGAATCATCTTTCTCTCCACCGTTAAAGAAGGCCACATAGTCAAACCGACAATAGGAATCACCCTCCAGGACGAACTTACCAAACGTAACCTGGATTACCTGGTAAATAAAAAGAACAAGATACAGAACTTCAAATAATCACTTGAACAGTTGTTGGCCAAGATGGTTGTGTAAAGACTTTGAGAAAGGATCTGTTGGGAGTGAGAGTGCTGCGGACCATGTCAGGCTCCACAGTGATGAGCCAGGAGCAGCTGGTCCCTGCAGGGTACTTGCTGTCGGGCCAGTTGGGCGTCTTGATCTCTCCCTGGGCCTTCGTCATCTTCCCCCCACAGAACTGATGGTCTGAAACAAGTCATACACTCTCTGTAAGAATAATGACTCAAGAGGAAGTAGACTTTAAGAAGTATGGAAACGAGTAATTTTCTCCCTACTTATGCCTTTTTTTGCATATTTTTGACATATTTGACCTATGTCATGTTATCTATGTCGACTTCGCCGTACTTTACTATGTCGCTTTTTGTGATATTTTCAACATACTATTTAGTTTTTTGTGATATTTTTGACATACAAAACTAGGTTGTTTTTTCTGATATACACAGTATGGTTTGCAGTGGATATTTTACTTAAAAGTCATAGGATATAAAATATGTCATGACAAATACCACAAAAGTGTTGTAGATTAGTAAGCCTCTAAAAAGTATTCAAAATAATTCTGACCACATACCATCTACATATGGTTTGGCTCCACTGAAGTAGGCCACAAACCCTCTGCCCTGCGTCGCCTCATCAGACCCCATCTCTAGCATCATGCTGTTTGTGGTGGAAATAAGAGCGCCAGGACGGAAAGTTCCACAAAAGCGGCCTAGTTTTTGCACCAGGTTGGACTGGCCATTGTAGACATCCAGATAGTCATAGCGACATTGTGAATCAGCCTCCAGGTCAAATATTCGGAAAGTGAGCATGACTACAGTTCCCTCTGGGACCTGGAAAACAAAGACATTGTAGTCGATATGAGTCAGACGCTGGAAGGAAGGAGTCAGTATTTACACATGTTGCAGGGTGACTGACTCACGGTGATACGCCAGGTACATTTACTGTTGGGTTTGTAAAAGCTTGGGAACCCCTCACTGCCAACAAAGCCTGAGTCTGAGACCAGGTCCCCCCCACAGTGGAACACAGGCCTGTGATGAAGGAAACACAGAGGTAGAAAATAGCATGGGCAGTTCTAACAGCATTGTAGGTCAATGACACAATAACACATGCACAAACCCAGAGTCTCTTTAAACTCCCACAGATCATTTTTGACTGACTTCCTTTAGCAGTTCTACGACTAGAGCTATTTTAGGAGTTACTGGAAAACTGAGTGTACTTAAGGTCAAGTACATAACAATTGTTCATTATCTGACGGCTGATCACAAGTTAATAATACTAACAGGGCGTTGCTGATACATTTATTGTTGATTCCCATGAATTAAACGTAGCTTAAGCAAGGAGAATCAAAAAGAAAATAAGCATAGTCAACCCAACATCAAGCTATTTGTGTCAACACTTGAGCTCTGTACAGAATGTTTGATTAAGATGATTTATTAAAGACACCCTGTTTGCTTTCCTTTAGTGTGTTATATGGGTTTGTGTGCATGTAAATAGTCTGCAAAGGCTCAAATCTGCCTGAAACGCCTCCATTGGACTCCTTTGTTTACTTCTGTAACATAGTGACATCACTATGCAACACTCCTGCTTCCATTGGCTAGCTCTTCATCACATTATACTGATAGGCTAAGGGGCGGGACATCCCTAAGCTCACAACTGAGCCAGCCAGCTAACAAATCAGAGCAGACTGGGCTCTGGTTTCAGACAGAGGGTGAAAAGAGGTGCTGCAGCAAATAAAGAGCTTTTTGAACATTAAAGCATGGAGACATATCACAGTAGAGGAACAAAATACAATTATGAACCTGAAAATGAAAATAATGCCCCTTTAACATGGACTCTTATTCCCTAGCTCATATTTAATTCTAAATCAGAAAAATATTACAGCCTTAAACAAAAGATGTAAGGCCTCACTTTATTTGAAAAGTCACATGATGATGCGGTGTTAGCTCTGCAGCATTTTGTTTGAATGTTTCCCATAGAAGCAACTCTGTAAAGAACATAATGACAGATACGTGTTTTCTATTGTTGCCTTGTTCAATTTCAGTCTACAGCTGGCAATAACATTTTACAGCTGACAAACTGATCCAACAACGTCATTGTGCTACTTTCTCTAGTAGCTGTTGCTTTCCAGACATTCACAGAGCTCACTGACTTTCAAAACATGAACATTCCTATAACAGGTTGTTGCAAGCAGGGATGCGAAAAGCCCATCTATGAGCCAACAAAGAATATGCCTGTTATTGTAAAATGTTATTTCTTCATGTTCAAATATTCAGAAAAAATAATGTGGTTTATATTACTGTCATATTACTCATGACATTTCACAAGAAGCAACAAGGTTACATTGACATCCCCCATCCTGAAGTAGTAAACATGTGGTTGCAGTGGAAAAACTGCTTCCCACAAGCTCAGGCAGCAGAACCCCAGCAAAGTCAGACGCCTGCTGATTAAAGTGAAAATGTCCGCAGCGAATGATTCGACCCCACAGGCACAACCACAAACATTCACATATGTAGCGGCTGAGCCACTGCAGACTCAGCATGCCTCACATCACGAGCCAAACACCAACAGGATGTGCCCAATCAAACAGTGAAGTGGAAAGAATTTGCCTACAAAGACAGGAAGGAATTCACAGTGTTTCAGTCCTGACACTGCTGGCTGTTGTGAAGCTGATTAGCTGATTTCTCAAGCTAAGAAAAGTAGCCTTTCCTAAAGTAATTAAAACAAAGATGAATTAAAGCTGACACTGTCCATGAGAAATGAAGCCTCGTCCTCACCTGGTGTAGTTGCTCTGCTGAGCCCGGGTCCATCCTAAACTCAGAGACAGGAACAGGCAGAGACCCCAGATGCAGTCCACATTCACCATGATGCAGCGTTCACAAAAAGCCAACCAGACTGTTGCACAAATAAGGGGATGGTAGCAGGAGACAAGAGGAGTCAGATAAGAGGGGGGTGGGGGGATAGCTCGGGATAGGCGGAGAGTTTGAAGGAGGGGGGAGAGAGTTCGAGAATGGATGAAGAAATGGACAGAGATGCTGAGCGGACGACAGCAGCGACAGAGAGGCATAAGGGGAGGGGGGAGAAAAGGCTATAATTAAAGCCAGATGTTTCACCATAATAATCCTGGCTTCAATATAGCAGAGAGGACAGGAGATGCACGGGGTGGGGGGCGGGGGGGTTAAGAATTTGTGGCTGAGGTTTTTTGCGGATATTGAGAAACTTTGTTGTTACTTTTTACAACAGGTTTCTGGTTCTCTACGTGGTTGAAACTTCAGCTACAGAGGCTTTATGTCTGGTTTGGATAGCTACTCGCTCAGCCTTTAACGTCCATACTGAGTCCCTGCCTGATCATTATGCGGAGTGCACGGGTGCACAGCCCGAGGCTCTATAGGCTGTAGTGCTCAATCATTAAACCATAATTATTTACATTACACAACAACTCCCCGGGCATTAACCTCGTGTTCCATGCACTGGTCAATTTTGAGATTTTTTTTGACCATTTTGCTTCCATAACATTTCTTCTTTCAGAAATAGGAAGCCTCCACAGTACAGATTTAGATGTGATATTTTACTTCACTATTTTAGTAGAGTCTTCAGATTTTCCTAAATTCACCAAAAGTTAGCATTAGAGAAAAGTGGTAGTTGGTCTATCTAGGTCAGGTGAATTGGGTTCTTGCTCATTGTGTTGAATTCAACATAACATTTTTCAAAATGACTTTTTGCTCATTCTCTGGCATTATCCATCTGATAGATATGTTCTGACAATATAATGCAAATTAACTTAATACTTGAGATTACTTAAGATAATGCCTTATTTTCACATTTAAACATCATACTTTAGAAAATGCAATAAAATAAAGATGGCCTTATTGGAAGTAGCAACTGGGGCAGCTCCATGAAGTTATCTAATTCAAAATGTCATCCTATTAAACTGAAGTTTCTCCCATTTGCAAAACAGAATTGTTTCTTGATAGAATGATAAAGCCTAGACATAAATGATCATCCAAAATAAGCTCCAATACGACAATATTGTTAATTTCCCTCAGCCCCACTGGCTCCTTTGGCTCCAACACATCTGAGTCAGAGAGTGTCTATTCGCTCTCGCAATACGAGGGAAGAAAAACAGTCGCGTGGTGGGGGGGGGGGGAGGTATTCTTTCACTGTTAAGATTCACTAGAAAGCAAACCCTGTGGCTTACATTACTGAGGCCTGTGGTGGGGGGGGGGGGGGGGGTGCTGTTTCAATTGGCAGAGCTGCAACATTATGATCAAAGTCTGGAGCAGGCATGATGGACAGCTAATACAAGTTAGAAACAGAGAGGTCGTGTCTCCAGATTCACGTAACACATGAATTAAAAAGTCACTGAAGTGTTCACAGCGAAGAAATGAGCATTCCCTACTCATGCTGTGCTGTGTTTGTGTTAACTCAACATCTTGATAAGAGGCAGCAGAAGCAGGAATGCAATGACGTGCCGAGTCTGCTGGGGGGGGTCAGTGTCTGTGAGTGCAGCCACAGCCATTATGAGTGGGAGTAATAGTGACCTTTACTCTGAGCAGTAATTCAAGCAAAGGGTGTACGTTTCTGCAATAACTCCTTAGGAACCCATGGAGTTGAATGTGCATTCCTTTTGGAGAAGTCAAAGGGAATGACAGTGTAGGGGAGAAGCTAATGGTTAAGGGGGAGGCGGCGAGGGGGTGGAGGAATTGAGAAACATGGAAAACAAACTTTAAATTAACTGACACAGAGACCAGAGTTTTTTTCACATGCACCCTGGAGTAAGGTCATCCGGCCTCCCTGAGCCAACTGATGGTGTGTTATTACTCCACACCTTCTCTGTGCAAATGACTCTTAAATGACTTAAATCACTGCTCAATGTGGCGCTGCTTTGAAGAGCTGGAAAAGCAAATAACGTACGGTGCAGTTGTGTGAGTCCATTTGGAAAGGTGAAAGACCGAAACTAATGATTTCCTATCAATCGTATCCATCTGTTCTCTGTAATTGTGGTTCCTCTCAAGTTCACTATCCGGCGTTAAATCAGGAAGGCAGGGCAATGTACTCGGCCAAATGTTCAAGTGACCTCAGCCATAAATAGGAACGTATAAAGAGATGAAGACTTCAGAGAAATGATGTCCCAGTGGCAGGCCCGCCTTAACCTGCCATCAGGCCCTGGGGCTGATAGGTTGTGTAGGCCCCCTATTTAAACAACAAATCAAAGTCATTTATAGCCTCGGCAGGCTCTGTGATCGCACTTCTCCACTCTGCTCTGTGCGCCTGGTCCTCTCCTCCAGATGAGTGACGTATCGGGCCTCTCTCATGTATTTGTCCGGTTGCCGTTGGCTCCCCTCCACGTAGCAAGTCCTCGTTGTCCTCTCATCTCCTCCCCTCCCTCCCTCCTGTCTGTTTTTCCTCTCCCGCTACTCCATCGCTATCAGAACCAGACGGCCTACTTGGCTCCGAGGCCGGCACCGCTGCCGCTCGGTACAGAACTAATCTGTCCTTCCTCCTCATCCCGGCCTACAGGTTTAAAATAACCTGGAAGCTTCGGCATGCTTTGTAATAGCTGCTTGTCTCGAAACTACTTTTCCCTCAACAATTTCCTTTTCCGAGCGCCACTCTCAAACTTTTTCTTCTCAAACTTTTTCTCCTAAACAACCTTCATCTGTCACTCAATCACTCGCAATTTGAATAAGTCACATGTGAAACATATTCTCATTCTGATTGGCTGTTAAGTGGTGCCCACGGACTGTTACGGAGTCATCTCTGGAATCCATCGATCTGATTGATTAGCGGAGCAAATTATCAAAATACTACGGAGGGAAGATATTTTCGTTTGGATTACTGGTCTGGGGGAAGCTCACGAGTGTGTGTGTGTGTGTGTGTGTGTGTGTGTGTGTGTGTGTGTGTGTGTGTGTGTGTGTGTGTGTGTGTGTGTGTGTGTGTGTGTGTGTGTGTGTGTGTGTGTGTGTGTGTGTGTGTGTGTGTGTGTGTGTGGTGTGTGTGTGTGTGTGTAATTTTGCGTTTGTGTGTGTTGTGTTTGTTTCCCGGGGAAAACCCTCACGAGAAACACCGGCTGTTGTTGTGCCTGCTGTGCCTGCTGTGACGTCAAGTTACTCCGTTCTCCGCTTGTAATTATGCCAAAGCTTCAAAGCTGTATTTATCATCTGAATTTGCCGAAACAAGTTTAATATTCTGAAAGCCAAGACTTTGTTTATTTGAAATGAGATGAAAACAAACGGTAACGGACCCTGCCGTGTTATCTATGATTACTATACGCCTTACATTCATAATTTCTGCCGGAGGGAGGGGGGGTGAGTGGCGAGTGAGAGCTGTCATCTTCCCTTTACAAACTTCAAAAATGTATTTATCGTGTGATTTTGGAAATAAAAGTTTCATATTCTGAAAGCCAAGACTTTGTTTCTTTAAATGTTTTTTAAAAACATCCGAAATAAAAAACTGTTTTTGTTTTATTTACATTTTTTTTTAAACTTTTGTATTGGCTCATGATAGGCCCCTGATCTCCGTAGGCCCCTGGGCTTCAGCCCAGGTCAGCCCGTGCATTAAGGCGGCCCTGCCCAGTGATAATCTGAGACATCCTACAAGAGCATTACAGATGGAGCCAGGCACCGCAGCACTCCAAACATTTGTCATCATCACTATCATCTGAGTTATCTCAAAGAGAGGAAGGCATTAAAGCATTACTGTCCACTCCATGAGAACTGACAACCCTGTTCTGTCAGTTTGGAAAATGTGCTAAAGAGCTCAAAGCACCTCATTTGGCATTAGCAGGGTATTGAATTGATACCTTATTAAAAACGTGGTAGATACACGTGTTTAAGCGTACAGCAACACACTTAAAGCTGTCAGCCTTCCCTTACTTTTCATGGAAAGCACTCAGGAGGCACATGCAAGTAATTGCAAAGATGTTAATGACAATAGCACAGCTTGGAAAGTAAATTCCTTACACAGTGGAAACAGAAATACCCAATATGCTGCTCTGTATTTAAATGATTAAAAGCACAGCAGAATCTTCCGTCTTCCTCAAAGTCATGCATGACCAGGAGGATAGTCTTTCCTTCCATTGAACACATTCACAGTGTGTGTGGGTCCACAATATGTGCATGGTGACACCTGGTGATGACATTTTGAAATTACAGGTACGTTCATTGGACTTCAAAGTGTCAAGTTAACATGTATTTTAATTATTTTCCATGGACTAACCCTTTTACTCATTCACAATTAGCCATGGTCTCTACCTGACCGGAGTCACACTGTGTGTGTCCGTCAGGAAACAAGCTGTTTACAAGTAGTTCCAGCAAACATCCACTGATAAACTGCGATGTTAACAACCTCATGATAACCTCATATGTTTTTAATTTAGGATCAAACCTGTGTTTAGTCTAGAAAAAGGTAAATGTGTGCATTTTATTATAAAGTTGTGTATATTTACAGACCGTTGCAAAAACTAAGAAGCTTATAAACATCAGGTTTAAAACTAAAAGAGCTTTGAAACACAATGAAAGATGTTTGGAGTTTTATTTGAGTTATTAATTTAAACTTTTTGTCTAAGAGATGCTGATTTGAAACCGTTGTTACATACAGTTACGGCATTTCCTGTTTCTGCCGGAGAGAGGGGAGGCCGTCCCAAAGCTTGCTGCTGTGTTTACTCCCTCCATCTGACAGGAGGGAGCCTCGTTGAGCTGCGAGTGTGGCTACAGACGGAGTTCACTCCATCACGGAGGGGTAGGGTCGAGGGAGTGGTTTGGGATTGGGCCAACAAGCTAGACTTTTGAAACTAGAGGAAGATAAGGAGGACTTTTACAAAAATGTAATGGAGATTGTTATCCAGAAGGATAGCATGGACTTCATCTTCAAGTCAAGGTAAGACCACAATTGTAATGAACATGGGATCTTACTAAGAAAGAACAATCCAATATTTAGATTGTGGGTATCCTTTTGTTGAACAGTCTGTTTAAAATGAATCGAAGCATCAGACTAAAAAAGCTTTTGAAAATAACCGAACATTTCGATTAAGGTCAAAATATAATATTTGTAAATCTGACTCTGAAAGAGCACTGGTTGGGTTCCAATAGTCCATGTAGCTTAGGAACCTTCCTAACGGAGTGAAATGACCCGGAAGTACGTCAGTGGCAGCCATGTTAAGTGCCGTTCCAATCGAGAAGGGTCTAGCTGCGGCCGCGGACAGTACACGACGGTCCACGACACGCCCACCTGACACGACACTACGGTGGCTGAGAAGGGTTTAGCTGCGGCCGCAAAAGTTGTACTTCCAAATATGGTCAGAAGAGAGCACGCCCAACCAGTCTATGCGCCCAACACGTGAGACGCTGACGCAAGGATATTTAAGGAGACATGGGCTGAAGTCGAATAGTCCATTTAGCTTAGGAACCTTCCTAAAGGAGTGAAATGACCCGGAAGTCCCTCAGTGGCAGCCATGATAAGTGCCGTTCGAATTCTCTAGAATGATGAGAATGATAGGAAAGGAGGTTTCAAACTTCCTGTATAACCTCCTTTAGCTTAGGAACCACTGGACTTCCCTAACCGGCAGGAGAAGCGAAAATGCTGCCCCACAATGCCTTGCAGCCGCAGCATTTGCCGTCACTCAACAGTCGGCCGTTCACGGAAAAAAACGATTATGACGGAGAAATTATATCATGAAAGTTACGGTGCTTATTAAGCTTTTTAAAACATAGGTGGTAAGTTGCCAAAGTGCTTTGTTCTGAACGTTCATCAGTATTATAATCAAAGAGAGAAATATGAACCTTAGTTTTTACTGAAATGATCAAATAAAGTCAACATTTCAGTCTTCACTGAGCTGTGTGGGGTTTGTTCAACTTTTAAAAGATGTTTGAATGGTGATATACACAGTGATAGATGTTAAGGACTAACGTTTATAATAAATACATCTGTATTGATTTTAAGATCTTTAGTTCATACAATCATACGTATTGGGATCATTTGTATTAATGTGGACCGGAGGGAGAGGGTGACGAGCAGTTTCACTTTCCTTTTTTATTTCAATTCCAACTTTGGTCCTGAAGAATATGTTTCTCTGTTGTCCACGTTCATAAAGCAAAGCAGCAGCATCAGAGCACGGTGCAGAGTCTCTAGATGAGTTTACAGTAGTCCCTCGTTCTTATTAAACATCCATGTTGTCGTCCGCTGTATAGAAAATTGTGGTTTCCATAGTTTCCCCACAGCAGCAGACGCACACAATGACGTCCGCTGGCGCATCATAAAGACGTCGGATAGTGAAAGTGCATTCGGATTCTCTAAAGTACCGCAGTCTCTTCTCCTAAGTCCTTTTAAATTCTCCTATCCACTATCCCTTAACCCCGTGACATTTCACTCAGAGGTCAAGGAATAGACGATAGGGTTAGAACTTAGGAGCTGATTTTTAAACTATCCGACTGCAGCCATGGGGTCCTTCTCACTTCGGTTAAATGGATTCCTTGGGTCCCTCACTTGCGTTGTTTCCCTGCGACTAGTGCCTCCCTCCAGGGAAGCATGGAGAGATGCAAGGAAACCACGAGAAGCAGGGAAATGAGTTTTAAGAGCAATGGGACGTCCTTTCCTCCGGAGCGTCACGTGAAGCGACGTCCGTTTGTGATGACGCCGCACAGCTGATCGTCTGACAGCAGCTCTATCCCCGTTATTTCCACACACACCCCCGCCTCTGTTAGTACACATTTACTGACACAAACATTTGTATCATCTGTTGTAGACCAAAATAAATCAAATCAAATAAGAACTCATTCTAAAAAAAATAAACGCCATTCTTAAAATGTATAAATGAACAATAGTTCGATTAATATTGATTAGAGTGCACAATAGAAATAAAATAATTGAGAGAAGAAAAAGAGATATATTATCTATCAAAACCCAGTTAGATTAACATTCATTGGATTGCACACTTTGTTTGTTTGTGTGGATATGTAGCAAATTAACATTTTAATAGCACTTAATGACTGACTGAATGGAAATGACAATAAATGAAAATGTAAAACAAAAAAAGCGATCATGAAAATGTTTCCAAAAAATGAATAAAATGATTTTTGACCACTTTGTTGTTCAGATCACATATTTGTAACTAAATGATACATTAATTGAAACAAAACACAGTATAAACTGAGGAGTGACGCCCGTGAGGTTCATGTATTTTCTTCACTCCGCTGGGAAACTGCTCTCATGTCAAGAAGCATCAAATTAGTGCATGCACTGCATCGTCCAATCAGTGAGCGATACACAGTAAGGGGGCGGGGCGAGTGTCTGAGGATTTCATCGAAGGATGGTCTGGTGGTTCCTCGATTATAGCTCCTACATTATCGCTCCTCGCTCCTCCGGCAAAAATAAGGCCATTGGGACGCTACTCAAGATGGCGCAGACAAATCAACTTCCGGTGAGACCGAGACCGAGGAGCGAGGAAATGAAAAATAAGAGAAGTGAGAAGGGCCCATGGAGGTTTACAGACAACAGACAACAAACAATATGGCGCACCGAGTACAGGTAATTAACGTATTGTGGTTTTAGATATAATTACATACTATTTAGGTTCTCGTTTGTTTGTCGATGTGGCTGTTTAGCGCAGTGTAATTGTGTTTATTTTATATTATATATATATTTTATATATAGGCGCTATATATATCTTTTTATTAATACATCATTGGAACGGTACCTCCAGTATGCCTACATGACAAGCATTTTTATAATATACAGTAAACATATCTTTGACTTATTGCAAAATTAGAAAATGAAATTCACCCCTGCTGTCATTCTGGCTTTCACTGTTCAAATGAGATGTCAACCATCAAAAGGGGGTTCCAAGTGGTTCTCAAACGGATAGGTTATTAATTTATTTGGCTAATAGTTGCTTAAAATGCTACAATAACATGCCATGTACAGTCTCTCAGCCACCGTAGGCGGCGTAGTAGGGGGCGTGTCGTGTAGTGTCGTCAATTCGATTTTCATCTGCCAGGCCTCTCAGCCACCGTAGTGTCGTATCAGGTGGGCGTGTCGTGTACCATTGTGTACTGTCCGCGGCCGCAGCTAGACCATATTGTTCCAATCGGGTTCCAATTCTCGAAATGAAAGGAAAGGAGGGTTGCATCAGACTAAAAAAGCTTTTGAAAATAACCGAACATTTCGATTAAGGTCAAAATATAATATTTGTAAATCTGACTCTGAAAGAGCACTGGTTGGGTTCCAATAGTCCATTTAGCTTAGGAACCTTCCTAACCAAGTGAAATGGCAGCCATGTTAAGTGCCGTTCCAATCATAGGCTGCAGTCGGAGAGTTTAAAAATCAGCTCCTAAGTTCTAACCCTATCGTCTATTCCTTGACCTCTGAGTGAAACGTCACGGGGTTAAGGGATAGTGGACAGGAGAATTCAAAAGGACTTAGGAGAAGAGACTGCGGTACTTTAGAGAATCCGAATGCACTTTCACTATCCGACGTGTTTATGATGCGCCAGCGGACGTCATTGTGTGCGTCTGCTGCTGTGGGGAAACTATGGAAACCACAGTTTTCTATACAGCGGACGACAACATGGATGTTTAATAAGAACGAGGGACTACTGTAAACTCATCTAGAGACTCTGCACCGTGCTCTGATGCTGCTGCTTTGCTTTATGAACGTGGACAACAGAGAAACATATTCTTCATGACCAAAGTTGGAATTGAAATAAAAAAGGAAAGTGAAACTTATGCTCGTCACCCTCTCCCTCCGGTCCACATTAATACAAATGATCCCAATACGTATGATTGTATGAACTAAAGATCTTAAAATCAATACAGATGTATTTATTATAAACGTTAGTCCTTAACATCTATCACTGTGTATATCACCATTCAAACATCTTTTAAAAGTTGAACAAACCCCACACAGCTCAGTAAAGACTGAAATGTTGACTTTATTTGATAACTTCAGTGAAAACTAACGTTCATATTTCTCTTTTTGATTATAATACTGATGAACGTTCAAAACAAAGCACTTTGGCAACTTACCACCTATGTTTTAAAATGCTTAATAAGCACCGTAACTTTCATGATATCATTTCTCGGTCATAATCGGTTGTTTCCGTGAACGGCCGACTGTTGAGTGACGGCAAATGCTGCGGCTGCAAGGCATTGTGGGGCAGCATTTTCGCTTCTCCTGTCGGTTAGGGAGGTCCAGTGGTTCCTAAGCTAAAGGAGGTTATAAAGGAAGTTTGAAACCTCCGTTCCTATCATTCTCATCATTCTAGAGAATTCGAACGGCACTTATCATGGCTGCCACTGAGGGACTTCCGGGTCATTTCACTCCTTTAGGAAGGTTCCTAAGCTAAATGGACTATTCGACTTCAGCCATAGATATATATATATAAACACTAGATGACTCACCCGCGCTGCTGGCCAATGGAGACCGACGTTGCCACTTGGCCGCCATCTTGCTACAGGGAGTTCTCTCATTCATAACATTATGGTGTACTATTAAATAACCATAGCTTGCTCAATTTTCAACCAATTTTCAAACGGTTTGGTTTTTTATAAACATCAAAGATGTAGTTATGATACTGCATACTTATAATCATGGACTTTCATATGAAAATAACATTAATCAGATAAAGCAATAGCTACACACACACAAGGTATTTATATTAAATATTTGCCGGTGTATATATTTCCATTTATTTTATTATATTGTTAATATTTAAAATAAATTAAAAAATTAAAATACATTTATATTTTATATATAAAAATCGGTCTCATGTTACCACTCTGTAAGCCAAGAGTTGTTAATTTAGCAATGCCTTAGCTTTAAGAACAGGCCAGGGACACAACTAATGACAATAGCATATGTTGGTATATTATTTAGATATTCACACCTTTATCAGAAGAACCAAACAAACATAAAATGTGCTCACAGACAGGCCAGTTCTGTTTAATTTATCACAATTATTTTTGACATGAGATCTTCATATAGACTGCAGACAGACAGACTGCGGTGATTAGAGCATCCGTAGGCTGCACAAAAGTCCGGCATAGTCAGGTACTTCTGTAAACACAAAACCAGCAAATTCCTGTATCATAATGCAAGATGTTTTTAACAAGCCAAACCACTTGGAAGAAATCATGTGTAACTTAAGTTGTGTTGAAAAGAAAGAGCAGTTCTGCCTCTCCCACTGGTGTAAAGTTGCTGGGTTAACTTTGTAATACTAGGTCTCACTGACAGCCTCTTGTTATTAGCCAGCTAATAAATACAACCACATACACAAAGAAAAGCTGCAATTTCAACATGTCCAAGCATCCTGTATCATAGCCATGCTAATCATGTTTATAATAAACCAAACCGTTTGTAAATCAGTCAAGATTTCAGTGAGTTAAGAGTATTTTTGTGCAGATCACTCACCTTACAACAGCTACCATAACGCGAATCAGAGTAACTGTTAACTGTAGCAAGATGGCGGCCGGTCAGCTACGCTGGAAAATCTCCCATGAGCCATCTAGTGTTTATATATATCTATGGTTCCAATTCTCTAAATGAAAGGAAAGGAGGTTTCAAAATTCCTTTATAACCTTCTTTAGTTTAGGAACCACTGGACCTCCCTTGGCGAAAGGAGAGGAGAAAATGCTGCCCCACAATGCCTTGCAGCCGCAGCATTGGGCGTCACACAACCGTTCACGGAAACAAACGATTATGACGGAGAAGTTATATCATGAAAGTTACGGTGCTTATTAAGCATTTTCAAACGTAAGTGGTAACTTGCCAAAGTGCTTTGTTTTGAACGTTCATCAGTATTATAATCAAAAAGAGAAATATGAACATTAGTTTTTACTGAAATTGTCAAATAAAGTCAACATTTCACTGAGCTGTGTGGGGTTTGTTCAACTTTTAAAAGATGTTTGAATGGTGATATACACAGTGATAGATGTTAAGGACTAACGTTTATAATAAATACATTTGTATTTATTTTAAGATATTTTCATACAATCATACGTATTGGGATCATTTGTATTAATGTGGACCGGAGGGAGAGGGTGATGAGCATACGTTTCACTTTCCTTTTTTATTTCAATTCCAACTTTGGTCATGAAGAATATGTTTCTCTGTTGTCCACGTTCATAAAGCATAAAACAACAGCATCAGAGCACGGTGCAGAGTCTCTAGATGAGTTTACAGTAGTCCCTCGTTCTTATTATACATCCATGTTGTAGTCCGCTATAGAAAACTGTAGTTTCCATAGTTCCCCCACAGCAGCAGACGCACATTTATGACGTCCGCTGGCGCATCATAAACACGTGGAATAATGAAAGTGCATTCAGATTCTCTAGTCTAAAGTACCGCAGTCTCTTCTCCTAAGTCCTTTTGAATTCTCCTATCCACTATCCCTTAACCCTGTGACGTTTCACTCAAGGAATAGGAGATAGGGTTAGAACCTAGGAGCTGATTTTTGGATTATCGGAACGCAACCTCACCAGCCATGAACCTCATCGCACGTCACTGGTGTATTTTTCTTTTTTTAACTGGTGAACTTTTCAAAGAACAGAATGCAAATGTGAAATGTGGTCATTTTCAGGTGTATACTTGTACATTGGGTTTCTACTTAAACATGTTTAGATGCTTCAATGTTCTACAGACACTTTCTTTCTCTCATACTGCCTACCTGAATATAGCTTCATTCAACCTTTTTCTGGAACGCTCTGTTTTGGCGCCTGTCTCTTTAAGAACCCCTCCAAAAAGGCCCAGGCTGCTCTGATTGGTCAGCCGTTTAGGGACACACTGCATTTGCTCTCTTTGAATATTTGTAATAACCTTGCTCATTTTGAATGCTGTAAGCCTTAGGGCACTTTAGTTTGCTTTCTCTCTTCTTGAATACAGGAAGTGTTCCACTCGTCTATGGATTAGCTTTTCCGATACTTTTACACAATTGATATAGCACCTAGACTTGATTCATGAAGTAAAAAACAAGGGTCAAATGGGAAATCTAACATAGCATGAACAGAACCTTTATATTCTGGCATCTAAAACGTTTCACAATAAATTGTTGTTTTGCATATTATGAACGACAGAAACTTGACTTTCTTTGGCAACACATTCATTATATGCAGACCAATACAAAACAAATTACCGACTCATCAACGCATAGAGAAATTCAGCCTTTATTGATCGTAAAAGATGCTCCAAAAACAATTGTATTTCTTGTCAAAAGAAAAAAAGAAAAACGTTATAAGTCACAGTTGCTTTCCATGGCCCTTCGTTTGACCTTTTGAATGTGTTCGCAGTCAGATGGACAACACAGCAGTGGCCTACAGAACTGACAGGCAAATGTTACGATCACTGGCTGTCAATTCATAGGTCATCCCCTTGTGTCCCATTGCCCTTCATCTACTTTGACTACCTCTGGAGTCCTTCAGGCGTTGTGTTCTTTCGGTGGCTCTCTGCAGGTAACAGCACCTCCACTGGAACACTCACAGCTTCCACATGGAGTTGCTGTTACATCCAGCGAGCACCAGGAGACTGACAGCAAACTGCAGCTTCCCCAAACATGTGGACCAACCTTTGATGAGACCACACTTCCAGTTTCTTCAGACGGGGCTGGGTGCTAGTGCGGAAGTACCTGAGAAAGGAGAGGAGGAGCAAGAGACCGGTTAACTAAAGATTTTGACTTGGAGGCAGTTGCTTATGAGTCCCCATTTGGAAGTGACTTTGACCCAGCAATTTCCTCCTCCCAGTTTGTATTGCCTCAGGTAGACGGCATCATTGCTCACACTCTTCCAACAGCGCGGCCAAAGGGCCAAGGCCTGTATAGATAACACAGATTTTATGGTTGCTGTCAACATGAGGGCGCCTTTCAATATGTCAGCATATGGGTGTGACTGACCTATGTACCTGCAGGCCTGCCATTTCCTGCTTACACTGACATTTGTCCGCATAATTACTTTAAGATTAGCTTCATAGTTTGTCAATATTCTATCAGTTGATATTTTTCAAATCATGTAGTTCTTTTTTTTAGCTGCCTTGTTCAGCACATAAAAGTAATATCCCTGTAGACTTTGCCTTGCAGTAAAAGAACAAAACACAGTACAATAAAATGATTGAATGATTAGCAACTCTGTTAGATCATCTATGTGTGTACTTGGTTGCTTTTTATTCTGTTGAACGGACCAATCAGATTGCATGGATTGCCTCTTCGAAGAAAATAAACTTAATTGGAATTTTTGAAGCTGTTTCTTTCAATAACAGCGCAGAATCAGGTATGCATTTTTAAAATATATATAAAAAAACAATCTAGTCAAGGTCTTCAGCATATTAACTAAGACATACTTTGTCTCACAATACATAATGTTTATTAAAGTTAGAGCATTTTCAATGGTTTTTTTGTAGGTTTACCGCCTGCTTTTGTGAGAATTGGAGTTGTCCTTGTGTTTTGCATTAAATCCTGTGCATTTTAAATAGTTTTTGGTAGTGGCCGTACTCACCTTTAGATGCATGGCCCGGTGGCTTCTACAGGACGAGGCCAAAGGTTTGCAGAGCAGCAGCAAGGCGTTGTGACAAAGGGAGCCGAGTAAGGAGAGGAAATATAGAAAAGAAGAAGCATAGCGGACAAGCAAAAGCAAATGAAGAGACAGAAAACTGACGGAGAAGCTGAAGAGGTGCTTTTCCGTCTAAATGTCAGCGAGGAGGGCGAAGGCAATGGCAGCGAGGCAGAGCAGCCAGTTTAAGGGATCAGGGCTTGGGTGGAAGGTTAATTATTACACTTGCAGTCAATATTTAACAGGCCCAGCGCCCTGCCCTCAGTCCAACATCCTGATTCCACACCGAGAGGGTAGGGCCCGCGTCAAACACATCTCTTTTGTCCCCTGCTCAAAATATGTATTCAACACCTCACATGGCCTGCAGGAAACATGCAGTGTGGTCTTTGTGAACAAAAGTTAAACTCAGCTTCCATGTCATAGTTCTTCAGACTTTTCATATTCTTTAGATGTATTTTGTAAATAGAAACTTACTCTAAGAATCACACTTGTCCAGGAAATCAGAGTTAACACTTCCTTTGCTTGTAAATGCAACGTGACAGGAGCATGTGAGTCCGATCTACATTTACTGGAAATGACTCAGCGACAAGAAGCAATCATACAGGTACAAGCAAAAGCTGTGGACGGTCAGTCACGTAAAAATAACAGGACAATTAAAAAGTGATGTGTTTAAGATCGGGAGAGAGCATGAGGGTGCATAGTACTACTTTTTTAAAGCTTATTAAGGATGTCACAAATATTCTTTACATTTCATTTAGCTGACCCCAAAGCAACTTACAATAAGTGCAGTCGATCAAAAGGATACAAATCCCAACCACTGAGAATCCTGCAAGTACATTAGTTTCAAATAAGCCAAACAATTTACAATGAAACATATTTTATTTATGTATTTTAGTTGCCTAGATGCAGTGGAAACAGGTGGGGTTTTAGACTGTGACGTAAGATGTATATACTTGTCCCTATATTAATAAGGAACTCATAATAATCAGGTATTCTGAGAGGGAAAAGATAACTTGTAAATGAAGTCATGGTAGGTGACCCTGAATAATAATCCTTAACTTTAGGGCACTGTAAAGTAACATGTGACATAAACCCCCGGTGATAAACTGTTTTACAATGACATTAACACTTAGAGTTTGCAGTGCTTTGAAGGATATTTCACCCTGTGGGTTTAAATTGGTTTTTCATGTAGCCTGGATTTCTGTCTCTGACTCATCTCAGCCTTGGAAAATATTATAATATGTTTAATAGCTTATCTGGAGGAGTGCCTGACAAATAAAAGAGATTTTATCTGGTTATAAAAGTTTTATTGACAGATTCATACTGAAACAGAAAACAGATTGAACTGTTGTTCTAATGTTCCTGTTTTAAAGTCCTGACTATATGCAACTACATCACAAACTCCATAAAAGTAGATACAATAGATATTACAAATAGTGAAATGTCCATGTTTCCTTCTAAGTTTTAGCATTTCTTACATGCCCCCTCTTGTATTCATATACTTGGGGTATCTTATCTCGACAAGTTCAAGGGGGTTGGTATGGAGTGCAGAGTCCAGTGTCTCTGAGAGAGGATATGTGCACAGCATGAATCTGCCGCTCAGATAAAGTCCCTTTGTTGCTCCTTTGAATCCACGGTGCCTAAGGTCACAATCATTTCTGCTGCAATTTAGATCAGATAACAACATCAATCTGCTGAGCAGGAAATTATCTCGAGGACAAGGTCACATGCAGTGCTCAAATCTCATTGCACGATGTTCTAATTTCAGAAGTAATCGAGCGTATGGTTGATGTTTTTGTGCCTGTTGGGTTTTCTGAGCTCAATTTAACATTAAAACAATCTCTGTCTGCTGTTTCCCTTTCTTTCATTTGGTTTGTCTGGTAATTATGTTTAATTGTGAATACATGTGTGCAGATTTTTGACGCTGCAAGGCTTTTTCATCCTTTATTGGCAGTTCTTACTTGCCATTTCTATATCTGTTCCTCCGGTGTGGGATTTTTCATAGATCTTGTGATAAAAGACCAGAGGTGGGAAAAGTACTCAGATCTTGAACTTAAGTGCCAGAGTGTAGAAATACTCTGTTACAAGTTAAAGTCCTGCATTCAAAATGTTACTCAATTAAACGCGCTAAAGTATTGGCATCAAAATATACCTAAAGTACCAAAAGTAGCTATTGTGCAGATTGATCCATTTCAGAATAATATATATTATATGTGTTGATTATAATGATTGATCATTAAAGTGTTCTCAAAGCTGGTAAAGGTGCAGCTAGTTTTAATGAGTCTGTATACTGCAGGGTAGCTTGTGAATTTACTCCAGGTGGAACTAAATTCTGATTTAATACTTCATTATATTTCACGTCATTAATCCAAATCTGCTAAGTAACTATAGATATTAAATAATTGTAGTGGAGTAGAAGTACAAAGTAGCATACAATGGAAATACTCAAGTATCGCAGTACAGTACTTGAGTTAATTTACTAGATACTTCCCACCTCTGTAAAAGACAGCTACCAATCATGTCTAATTTTGCAGTATTCCAGCATGCTACTCTAAACACATTCCTTCATAAAAGCGCATCCTCCAATATCTGATGACTAATGTTTTTCGCAAAGAGCAAACAGGAGGGTTTTCATTTTTTCATTTTTGGTTGGCTGGTTAGGATTTTCTAACTTTAAGTAAAGAAGAATAGAGACGTGTATGGTCATATTTGAGTGATCCAACAACAGTGTCTTTATATTTTAATGTCAAGAATGTTGGTAGGCTATTTGTTTTATGTGAAAACCGAACTTTCCGTAATTCTGGTGTTTTTCTTCCTATAAAAACACACATTTTCTATCACCTCCTATACTACGAGTTATATAATCCCATATGAACAAGCAATTCTGACAAAGTTTCAACACGTTAGATATATTCACTTGAGAGATGTCTCTTCCTGCTGTCCGGAGTGGGCGGAGCTTTTCAGACAATCTGATCAAGCCACACCCATGTTTCCTTATCAGGTAGATTCATGTTATCATCATGAATACTTTCCAAAGATAAAATCCACCATCTTTTATGAGGATAACCAATCAGCATTGACAGCAATTAAAGAAACACATTTTTCCGTGTGTTCCACGGTTTCCACAGAAAGCTGAATTCTGCTGCTTGCAGAGACACAGAAATTGGGCCAACAGTGCATTGCACTCAAGCCATATTGTAGGTTTGAAAAAATACAGTTCAACAATAGGTATCCTCGTCTATTAAAACCCTTTGTGCTCATATTTGTGGATGCTATTTCCCTACTGGAAATGTAGCTAGTTTGCATGAGTGAAGAGAACAATAAAGTTCAGAGAAAAAACCCACAATAGGTCAACAGCAGAGCCATATAATAGAAGAGTTACGACATCTCCTTTCACTCCAATGGACCACTTTTTTACAGCAATGGCGGATCGTGGAGCCTCTCAATCGTTCCCCGGAAGTTAGCGCCAAGGCTGGCAGAGCTGTAGAGTTGCTGCATAATAGACCGTTCGTGACGGACTTTTAAAGGTAAGAAGAAGTTTAAAGATTTATATTGCGGATATTATCAGTACATCTGATTCAAATGAACATGTGTATTAAAGGATGTCAGTGGATTATCCCTAAATTAGTAGATTTAGGGAACGTTTACAGATAACAGATCAAGCTAGGATACCGAAGCAAGTTAGCAACACACGTTGAATAGCCTTTTAATTGTAAATTCCGTTCTCTTAATGTCATTTCGTCCAACATGTTGAATTAGAGAAGAGGGTTTTCTAAACGGGATTGTATGTGTGGGTGGAGGGAGTTAAATATTAGATAAATATAACTTTGGTGCGTGTAAGAGTGAGTGTTTTTAGCAGAGCCATATTGTGTCTTTGTGATTATGTTGATTATTACCCGTCTGTATAATGTTGCAGCTCAGCTGATTTTGGATTGATGGCAAAGGGAGAGGGACTTACGTGAGAGTGAAAACACAAGGTAAGTTTAATACTACTGTTTTATATGAGTAAGCATACTAAACATGTATTCTATCACTGTATTATATGAGTAATCTTGTTAGTAACCTACTGTATGGCAGGTGGAGGGGCAGTGATGTTACAGGTGGAGGAGCAAAACTGCAAGACTGCAAACTCACAAGACAGAGAAATCAAAGTTTGTTCTCCATAGAAGAGGTTGATTTCACTTCCATTTTTTCATATTTTCTAAAGATGTGGAAATGGCACACAAAAAAACTTGAGAGCTGTAACCAAGACAACTGTAACAACATGAGTAGAGAGCCACCAAGGTTTTTCAAGTCCCTCTCTTACTCCATTTTGCCAACCCAAACTTCCAGGTACATGACGGGACACCTTGCTTGTTTTTGTTGTTTGCGCTCATCTGGCTGGGTGCTGGCAGGTGGGGGGCAGTGATCCCTTCCCTTCTTCCTTCAATCTTTGAGACTAATGTAAGTAGAAGACATGGCACTGTAAATGTTCGAACATTTAAAATATTATACCACTTAAAAATAAGAAATATTACTTTTGTTACTAAGAGTTCATACTTATTATACCTGTGTCACCTTTCACACTGTCGCTGTGATCATGAGCTATGGGCTTTGTAGATACAGGGGCCCTTCTCTTTTTGACCACAGGGCGATGCACGAAGATGGTGGGTATAGCCTCTGCTCTAGTCTTGCCCTTTTTTGTCTTGACAAACGAGTGACTTGAGGTTACTTCACACACAGAACAACTGAGTTTTGTCTGCCCACATACATATTCCATAGTGGTTGAATACACAGTATTAGGAAACACTTTATACTTACTGGACATGTTATACTCATTACATACTGTATATAAAATATGACCAAGAATGTGAGACAACTTTATAGAAATTCATATCACATCTGTTACTGATGCCATTTGTCATACTTTGTTAAACTCACAAATAATAAAGTTCCATAACTTCAGTTGGGAACAGAGACCACACCTTATCTCCCCAAGGCATTTCCCATCCAATAGGTGTGCTATATAGGTGTGTATAACTCTTTCTCCTGTCTGTTACTCCCTCTTTCAGCACAAGAACCAGAGGGGGATTCAATGGAGCCTGAATGCCTGCACTGAGACCCTCACCCTGCACCCTGAATCTCAACTCTCAGTGTTTTTCAAGCCTTTCCCTGTTTTTTTTTGTATTAAACAAAACATTAAGCTTTCCCAATGGTGTGGTTTTCGTTTGGTGAAAAAGTGCAAATGCAGTGTGGAAGCCGTACATTCGTACTCCTTTCTCTGAGCGATTGGAGCATCCCCAGGCAGCATAACAAACCATGGTGGCGACTAGGAGGCAGCACAGCAAACCAGGACAACACGGAGGAAAAGGCACAGACAAACTGCATGATATGCTATTCAATGTTTATTGAATTCCATGTATTTGCAATGGATGTTCCTAAAGCAACACATTTAACATCATCATCATCATCATCATCATCATCATCATCATCATCATCATCATCATGCTGCTGCTGCTGCTCGTCCTTTGATAGTCACCTGTCCTTTCTGAAAGCCATAAAGATGACATTAGTCATTTTGATAACTTGTGTCCTCAATTACCAGGGGATTACTGAAACTACCGTGAATTTAAGAAAATGGTAGAAATTAATCTAATCTGAATTTTAAAGCATTACTTTAGATCCCCTCCCGCTAAATATATCAATAAACATTAGAAAGTGATGCTCCTGACTACCATACAAGTTTAAGAAGATAATATTGGTTTTAAAGAATTCAAAGCTATAAATAAACAGCAACAGGCTCTTTAACCAAGGCACTGTTAGCCTAACATGTAAACTAGTTGTTCACACTAATCCTAATATTATCACTTAATATTAGCAAATTCTATTTTATTTTTTAAAACATATTGATGTAAATACATACACATATCGATTTGTTGTATAAATATTGCCAATCAAAACCTTTATTCACTAATAATTAACAAAAATCGTAGTGCTATCTCCTGTTATCATTGCATTCACATTGCCCGCCATGAACTTCCGGGGAACGATCCTCGTCTACATGAACCACGTGACGATAACCGTTTTTGGACTTCCGTTGTCGTAACTCTTCTATTATATGGCTCTGGTCAACAGGTTTAGGCAATTCTGCTTTTGGAGCAGTTCTGAGGGTAGAGACCATATATCTAAATTGAAATAGAGCACTGCAGGATTGAGTCCTCTACACAGCATGTCGTTCTTCCTCAGGTCTAACTAGGTTGCTGTCATGTCCAATGGGCGCTGATTCAGGAAGATTACACTGCTGCTACCCTGTATCGCTTCTTTGGATTTCAAAATCTTGAATTTACCTAGATAAATAAATGTTTCAAAAACAATTGCTAAATAATGATTATCTAACTGATGATAGTGTAATTGATTGAGGGATTAAGGTCCATGATTCATCAAATATTCAAAGTATATTATAATTGTCTGTGTTCGGTTACTCACTGCAGCAGATTCTAAATATTAAGATGTAAAAAGTACTATCAAAAAGAGTTTTAGTTTGAGTAATTAGTCTTCTACTATGCAGGAGAGCATAATAATTGAATCTGTCTGCAAACACAAGTACGCACAATTTGTGTGTACTTAATATACTATACTTAAAATATACCTAACCTGAAAAGAAACTGTAGAATTTACAAATGCGTTTTGAGAACTGCACTGCCCCCTGTCTTAAAACCATGGTACTGCAGATGTTAGTACCCCCCGATTATTCTCCTCTCCAGAGAACAAGCGATTTATTAGATTAGATTATTTCCATTTTATGCTACTTTGTACTTCTACTCCACTACAATTCAGATTTAAATTGTTTACTTTTATTACATTTACGAATTACCTTTAGTTAATTTGCAGATGTGGATGAATAAAAAACAATATAATTAACACTTAAATCAGACTTTAGTTCCACCTGGAGTAAATTCACAACCTACCCTGCAGTTATACAGACTCATTACAACTAGCTGCACCTTTACCAGCTTTGATAACACTTTAATGATCAATAATTATTATCAAAACATATAATATATATTATTCTGTATTGGACCAATCGGCATAATGAGCATTTTTTCTTTTGGTACTTTAAATATAATTTGATGCCAATATTTTCATACACTTGATTGCAGGACTTTTACTTGTAACGGAGTATTCACACTCTGGTACTAGATCTGAGTACTTCTCCCACCTCTGGTCTTGTTAGTCATTTTTTAATAATCAACCTTTTTATCCTCATGCTTTAGAATGAATATCCTGTTTATAAATCCCAAATGTTTCATTACACTAATTATAAAACCAAACGGAAGCAAATAATTAAACATTTGAAATAAAATTGAACCAATCAATGTTGGGCAACACTTTTAAAAGAAAGTTCTTCTCTCAAAGTATCGGAACCTAACCTTACCATAGCGCAAATCGAGATCATAATAATATAAATGCAGTGTTTCCATTAAAGATTTGGGTTTATTTAATGTCATAAAGATTTCCAATAAACATTTGCAGTAAGAAATAGCAATGTAAAACCAAACAATGTGGGGGACAAACAAATATAAATACATTATTTGATGAGGAAATATTAAACACTGGTACACATTCAGAGAACAATTAAACTGTTTATTCTTTAAAAACAGAATTGGAAAGTAAGACTTTATTCAGCTCTGGTCAGAGTGAAAACATTAAAAGGCTGTTCTATGCTGTGTTAAAATGTGTGGAATAGTAAAACAGCTTGACTGTAGATTGGTGTCCTACCACTTAGCGAAGTAAACTAAGTCTTACTATAAAGTTAATATCATCCATCACATTAAACTAAAAATATTATGTACAGGCTACTCGATCATCTCATTGTACATTCCAGTAAAAGATGCAAATCTATTCACAGTCCTTTTGTTACTCGACAGAAAAAAAGTGACTAAGAATCAACAGCTACTTTCATGTTAAACTGCCCTGACTAAGACTCCTCTCTGATGGGAGTGCATCCAGAGAAGAAGCTGTTCTGACAGCTGGTCAGGAGTCGTTTCTTCTTCTTGAGGAAGCTGGCTGTTGTTCTGTCCTCCGTGTCCTCCTCCTCCTCCACCTCCTCCTCCTCCTCCTCCTCCTCCTCTTCCTCTGGCAGGAGAGACTTCCGTGCCAGCTTCAGGTCTGCAGTGGTGTGTCCCATGTCACCGAGTTCTTTTAGCACCTTTAAAGTGATAATAATAGTTAATAAGATAATACATAATAATGATACACTTGATTTGTATAGCACCTTCCAAGTGCTTCACAGCAGATAATTGACATTGACAAAATAGTCACAGAAAATGTATATCACATTAGTTTCAAATGAAAGACAACAAAATAGACATAAAATTAGCATAACATATTAAATAGATTAACATTTAAGATAATATAAGAGTGCATTAAAGAGGATAGTGAAAATTCCCATTGTGATTACAACTGAAAATAATGGCAGCATTGGGTTGACGATGTAGGCATCAGGAGTGGAGTGCACCAGATGGGCGTAAAAAAGTAGGGCTTAACTCTAACGTCGGGCTTAGCTACGTCCGACGTAGTGATTCGAATTTACACCGAGTGCACCAAGCCTGACTAGTCTCGGGCGTAGCTGCGCCTGGTCTTAAGATGCGCGTCCACGTGAATACACGCAAAACAGTAATTGTTGCCAAGCAACGCCATTTTACCATTTTACAGACTCAGAGGACCGCAGAGAAGAGGGAATTCCCACACCCACAGCGTCAGCGATGACTCAAGGGGAATCCCAAATGGCCACACCCCGAAAGAGAAAGAGGGATTTGTCAGAGCTACAGCAGGAACTGACGGAGAAAGAAATCGGTGCTGGAGGGCCAATGAAACTTGTCTTATAGCCCGACATGCAGTTGTGCGATGAACATTAATCATGTCTCCCACAGTATTTCTGAAAGGCCCCGTTGGCGTAGAATCTGAGCGCAATCAGCACCTGCAAGGTTGGGGAGAGCGCAGCGTTTCGATCTGATCCGTGCTGGAGTTGAGGGGAGATCTCCTCGATTAAATCAAAAAGGGCTTGTCTGCCGAAACGAAACCTCTCTATCAGTTCACTGTCTGGATAGATGTCCAGTGGGTTTGTTCGATCACGGACGACTCTTTCTCTTCTTAATGCCCTTTCATTGTTAAACATGTAAACAAGACGCCCTGCCATTAAAAAGGCTAAAAGAGAGACCAGCGTTTCTGTTGTGCCTGAAACGCCGCATGCTACTGAAGCAGCTGTTTCAGTAGTGGCCGGTTTAGAGGAGCGAGGAGTCGGTGGTCAACGATGGTACAAAACACGCAATACATTTGTATAACAGCAAACATCAGAGACCCTCGAGTACACTGTTATACTTAAAGGCACATCATTCCGTGTATTGCCGAGTCTTCCTATTTGACCAGCTGTACCTTCTTAGTGGGTGTACAAGATGGCGGCTTGAAGAATGTGCTGTTGTCCGGGCTGACGGAAGTGGGGTCCTGAAGAGAGTCTTTGGGAACACTGTCTGCCTGACTTCCATTCTAAAATGATAATTCCATTTTAGAATAATTATGGTTTCATGAAAACAAAGCATTTTATTTACAATGAAAGACAAAATGTGAGTGAACAGAAGAAACATGTTTGTGGCAAATGACATCGTTTAAACTCAGGTTATTACGGTTTATTCAAGTATTTCTTTGAATTGACTCAAATATAATATTATTATTCTAAATTGGTGATGTAATAAATACCAGTATAATAATCCAGTAATTGTTATTTAGATTTTTTTTACTAAATAAAAAATCGTGAAGGGGATATGTTTGGAAGTTCTATTTTCCATCGATGACCCTGAACTTGTGAATCAGTTGGTTTTACTAAACACAGAACACAGATTGATTATAAACAGTCCTATATACAAATAGTACATTTAACAAATATATACGGATCGTTTCCCCTCTTCCGTAATCTGTTTTTGAAAATCTTATCAATAGATCATTTACCTCGGGATCCATATTCCGACACTTCTCACGGCCACACTGACAGTTCTCCCCGCAGCTCATCTTCCCTTTACGGCACCTGCATAAGCGGTTGCTGCAGCGACCTTTACACGCACACTAAAGAGAGAGAAACGGCATCTCCATCACAAGTCACACACATACAGTTTGCAGGTTCATTTCTAGCCTTCCTTTATAGAGAGATGTAACAGGACGATGTGTTTAATGAACCTCTCAACGGAACCAAAGGTGGGCCATTCCTCACTGTCTGCTGTGAGCTTGCATTTGATATCGTGGTTATGGTTTGTTCTCGCCCTGCATGATCTTTACGCCGTGTCGAGAGTCGGCGTCTAGAAACAAATAACCATTTTGAAGATTAACCAAATAGTCTTACCCCCGTAGCTTTTGTTTTTTTTGAGGCTCTGCGGCTCCCAGCTTTCACAGGGAGCCAGTCATCCTCATTCCGCTCATCCTCATCGTCGGACGTCAGCTCGTCCATGTCGATGTCGATGTCCTGCTGCACCTTGGCTGTGGTGGTAAAGCGCTTCCCTTTGGGCTGGCGGAGGGGGAACGCAAAGAGCAAATCAACACACTTGGACCTTCAAATGAAGTTCTCTTTAAGATCATTTATATCTACATCTCATTTTATATCAAGATATTGTTTAAAGAATCATTGACTCTTGATATAAGATTGTATTTCGTTTGAAACATTGGTCCAGGCTCAAACATGTTCAGACTTTGGGGGAAATAACCTACATTAGCCTAGGGATGGGTACCGAGACCCTGGTACCGTTAAGCTCCGACGTTATCGGTCCTGGAGACATCTAAAATATATGACATGTGTATTATTGCTACACAAACATTATATTGCAGTTTTAGTGTCAACTCCGTTTCTAATACGCAAAAAGACTGCAAAATGTCTCGATGCGGACAATGCTCGATACCAAAAGTGCAATAAGGGTTTAGCATGTAAGGGCGGTAACACGAGCAGTTTGTCTAAACATTTATCAAAAGTGCTCCACATCCAGACGGAGGAATGCACCGGGTTCCACTGTCTTTCTAGCAGCTCTGTAGCCCCGTCCACGAGTTTCCATGGGTTCATGATTAGAGGTAACAGAGTTATTTATTTTGTTAAAGTTTCAGCTTCTGTCATCACATTATTTAATACCATTTGTTAAAACATTGTTGTTTCTTTTGATGTGAAATATTATTTATTTAAATTTAAATAAAAAGCAATGTTAGTTTTGTTCACAATTTGTTTAGTTAGTTTACCTTATCTCCAATAGAACCGATAAGAGTACCGTTAAAGGACCGGATGGATAAAAGTAGTAGTACCGTTAAAACCTTAACGATACCCATCCCTAAATTGACATTCAAAACCAAAGGATGGAAGACTCTCTGCCACGACTTACCTTTGGAGGAACGTACTCAAACGAGTCGTCTGCATTGTTGGCATTGTTGGCACCGTTGGTGGCCGTAGGCATGAGGACGTTCTTATGACTGGTCAGGTTGAGCAAAGAGATTTTCTGCAGAAAAATAAAGTTCAGAAATAGAACAGTAAGGTTACATTTGAACAAGTCGTCATAATTAAGCCTTAATGGGGAAAAACACTTTTACATAAAACAGAAAAAAGTATTTCCCCCCCGTTGATTTTAAGTCAACAATCTCATTAGTGTAGTATCCAATCGTACCTTGTATTACATTTATATTTTAACTTCACATTAAAATAATAAAGGAATGGAAACAGATGGAAGACGATAATGTTAACATAAATAATACGGTTACCTGTTTACACTGCTCATTCTCCTCCAACAGCGCCTGGTGCTGCTCTCTTAATCCTCGTAGCTTTTCAAGCTCTTCTTCCTAAAATGGTGTTACGAATAACAATATGATGAACTTTTTCTCCTAAAAGAAAGGTGAGTTGAAGTACGATCAAACACTCTGCTTTTAGTGGACAAACCTGAATTTGGAGGCGCTGGAACAGCTCCTTCTCCTTGGCGCTCTCCTCTTCCTCCTTTGTTTCGGCCGACTCTTCACATATGGTTCTGTTCTGTATTTGGTTAAGGAGGTACAGGACCTGTGCAAGGGAAGAGAAACAGATGTATAGAACAGATATGTCCAAGTACGCGTGTCTCTAAGATATATGAACGTTGGAAAAGGAGTAAAGCACCTTCTCTTGATGCCTCTGCTCGAGCTCCACCATCTGCACCTGGTGCTCCATGTCCATGGTGGACATGACGCTCCTCTCGTCAGCCATGGTCTTCCTCAGGTCCTGAGCATTCCCCGCCTCCTGTTTTAGCTCGCTCTCCAGCTTGCCACTGACGGTTTTCGCAGAAACCAGCTGAATGAAACACAAACTCAACATATGAATAATATATATTACGATGTTGTGATTTGAAATCATCTTTGAGTACTTGCTCACCTCAGACACGAGGAGCTTAAGGGCACACTTGGCATCCACTATGCTTGTGATGCTGTCGAAGCGCTGCTTCATGCGCCCCTCGCTGTCGGCGACGAGGACTTTCCGCTGAAGGTCGGCTATCTGGGCATTCCTGCGAAGAGAGGAAATTCTTAGTCAACAACATAAACTAACCCACTCATAAGTTTTTTTGTTTTTTTTAAGAATGATGCTGTGCTAACGTATTTTGAAAATAAATCTTTTAGCATAGCATAAAAAAATGACCAATAAAAAAAGTGACTGACAGGTCGTCGAAAAATCTAGTGTAGTTTGAAAAAGTCACAAAATCTGTACAGGACTGACAGGAAATAAAAGCACACAACTTTTTATTGTGCATCATTTAATGTTGTGTAAAAGACAATTGATAGGCAGGTTATACAAGCTATTGAAAGGCGGAGTAGGATGAATGCTGGTCTTAACATGTTTGGAATATGTGACATGCAGTGAGTGCAGGTTGTCAGACTCACCTGAGGGCTATCTCTGTCTCCAGGTTCTCCACCTGTTTGGTCAGAGGCGTCTCCAGCGCCCCATGGGTCTCCAGCTCAGAGATGATCAGGGTCCGGCGCTGCATGGAAGGACATCGCAACACAAGACATTGATTCTTTGTAACATTTACAGTTTACTTTGATATGCAATGGATTCAGTTAAGTAGATTACTCAGTTTTGTGGATTCTTTTAATGAGTTTGCAGCCTGTTAAATGAAACACTGGCGTGACGATGTCTCGCAAAAACCAATCAGCCGTGAGAATCTCAGCCTGTTGTCAATGGCGTTTTAGAATCAGAAAACCAAAAAACACCAGCCGTTGGCTCGGGGCGACAGCACACAGAGTTCCATATATATGTTCGGAAACTGGACAAAAATAAGTGTTTATATAAAAACTACAAACTATGGACTGTCTATTGTAGGGGTCTCCAACACTCGATCAACTCGGCGGCCGATCGATCGGAGCATCCCTAGATATAACGGTAGCTTAGTCTCGCCAGATCGATTCGATCTCCAATCAGAAACCTGTTTTTGGTCTGCAGTCTTTTAAGAACACTTAATTCATGGTTTTTACTAACCGGTAACAGTATGTAGTATGATTTTGATTTGTGTATTTGTATTATCTAAAGCCAGTTGAGTAGCACTTGAAATGTTTTGGCTCTATGAAACCTGATGTACTTATATAGAAAACCCTTATATAGCCACGTTCACACCGCAGTACTTTTCCCACTTTAGTTCCGAAATGTCGCGTTCACACCGGAACTAAAATTAGTTAATGAGAACCTTTTCACCCCCTTTTCCGTCCCCGCTAGAGAGCAGGGACTTTCGTGGGAGAAAAAGGTTCCTGTGTCTGATTGGCTGGACGGATTGCAAACCACGCCCCGTAAAACTCCAAAAAAGTTTTGTGAAGCCGCCATTTTATTATCCTCGCATTAGCATTATTAGCATTAGTCCAGCGCAGAAACACGGAGAGACTAACTTATGGCAACACAAAATAAAACATGGGAGCGGTGGAGATGAGGAGGTGTCGGCGTTCTGGCAATTTACTCGGAAGGCTTCAGTCGAAGCTGCTGGGACTCCCAGCAGCTTCTACTGAAGCCAGTCCCCAACTCCGGGGACTTTGGGCGGCAGTATACGCCGTGAAGTGGTTTGCGGCCTGCCAGTAAACCCAAAGCAGAAGAAGAAGAAGTGGCATCGGCGGCTTCATTTGCCTAATCCTCCCCCAGGGACTTATTCCGGTGTGAACGCGATCTGTACTTAGTTCATGCGAACTAAAGAGTTCTCATGAACTAAGTTCTCATGAACCTTGTGGGAAAAGTACTGCGGTGTGAACGCGCCTTATGATTCTGTTTTCTCCAAGTTTATATCTTCTTGGTCGAATGCACTTATTGTATGTCACTTTGGATAAAAGCGTCAGCTAAATGTAATGTAATGTGTATTACAAACAAATCATGGCAAAATGTGTTAATGTTGTTGTTGGCATCTACATGGAGATAAGCCCCGCCTCCTCACTAGCATGATTAGCTTGAGTGAAGCAAGTACAGTAAACACAAGGTCTAACTCATGCGAGTAACGTACCAGCTTTCTGGTAGAGAAATAAAGCTCACCCTGATTTTGGCAGCAGGCCGGTCCCCTGCCTCCATCTGCTGTTTCAGGTGGTTGATCTCCTGGGCCAACACCTTCCTGTCGTCCAGCAGGTCGTTGAGGTGGCGCCGGGCCTCCTCTGTGCTGACCATCACCTCCACTTCATTGAGAAGCCAATTCTGATCACGGACAATATTTACAAATACACAACAAAGACTTTAGTCCAAAACATCTGACTTAATATAACGACGCAGAACAGCTTTAACATATTTGCAGCTTACTCAATCAATGTGGAATTTCAGGGAGGATAATTTTACAAATATAAAATTGATAACAACACAAACACATTTTCACTGCTGATAACCTTCCGTTGTGTCCGGGAAACACCGGACAATGTGAAGACCTAATTCTCTGTATATTCTTGGGAGTTCAAATGATAAAACAATAAGAATTAAACTCATTTGATAGAATTCCAACTAGCCCCATCGTTGCATACAGTAAGCATTGGTAGTTAGCTTAGCAAGACAATTCTGGTTCACAATAATCAATGGAGGAAAGAGTAAGGAAACAAAACGATGCAGAGATATATCGCTCACTCAGTGGTTGACCAAACGCAGGCCTTGGTGACTACAGAGAGGAATTCAAGCGAATGTTATTACCTTAACTCGTGCAGCAGCTCCCTCTATTCCCCTGTGGCGTTTGTCTGCTACCTCACTTCTCTTCAGCAGGGCATCTTTCAGCCGCTTGTTTGCTGCTGCAGCCTGCAGGAGGAACACGTGTTCATATAAGAAGAGTAGCAGCGACTTCATAGATGTTGAACACATTCAATCCAGCACACTACTTGAAGATCTTCAAGGTATGCCTCACCTCCTCAGTTTTACGACGCAGAACACTGGCCTGTTTCTGAAAGTCCCTCTCAAGTTTAAGCAACTCGTACTGCCGTTTCCGATCCTGTTGAACAGATTCAATCAAATCAACTGTGAGCCAGGTGACATTAATAAATGCGTCAAAGGGAAAACAAGTTGAGCGGCAAAAAGGTATGAATAAAAGGATGTGGCGAGAACATGTCCTGCAGTGAAGAACTTGGTTTCCACACACCTTCTCCTTTAGCTGCAGCACCTCCTTATCCTTCATGCTCTTCCATTGTCTGAACTTCTCAGAGTCCTCCCTCATCTGCCTCATCAGCTGCGTACGCTGGTTCTTCATCGCCTGCGAGAACACAGCGTTACCGTGTTAGGATCTGGCTCACATGTATTCAAAGTTGTAGTAAATAACAGCAGTGCTCTTTGCCAATGCGCATGCCGTGTGATAAAGGTCAAAAGAAAATATGGATTGGTGGTTTACAAGGAAAGAGACCATGTTCGATGCACTTAAGTGAATGGGACACTATCACTACTATTTAGTTAATATCTTATAAAATAGAGTATCAACTTCATTTTAATATTATTAATGAATAGATAAATAGTACATTTTATTCATAATATTATTGAGATGGCGGTGTGACCCAAGAAGGATCTATTTAGTTCTTTGATGGTATTATTAAAAAAGGCAATTTGTTCAGTACAGTAACAAAGACATCCGATAAAAGCAGTATAAGTGCATGTTAATGCTCAACATAATGTTCTCATTTATTTTTCTTTTAAAGGAACTAGATGATATAAAAAGACATTCTTTATTACCTGTATCTCATGCATGAGATTGCCAACTTTCTTCACGGAGGTCTCCTTGAGTTTGAGCATTTTGGACTGATCCAGAAGTTTTTTCTTCATGTCCACCAGCTGGTTCTCGAGCTCCTGCAGTCTCTTCCGGCGCTGCTCGCTGAGCCTGGAAGAAGGTGAAGCAGACAGGAAGTTAAAAGTGAAGGCTTATGAGGTTACTTCCGAATAAAGAAGTTACAGGCACAACCAAGATATTGAAGTGTTCATACTTAGCCTGGCTGGTGTCTTTCTTTGCAGACTGCAGTGCAAGAAGGAGACCCTCTTTCTCCTTCTGCAGAGAATCCACCGAAGTCTGCAGACTATGAAAGTTTTTCTGTAGGAAGCAAAGAGAAAGATTTTATTCTCGTTTGATGAGGAATCACACAAGTACAAGTATAAATACAAATAAAAACAATACATTTAGGATAAACACTGAGAAGCTGAGTTAACACATATACAGATATGATAAGAAGAAAACAATGGAAAAAGAGAAATCTCCAACGAGGCGTTCTGGGGCAGCAGACAGGTCTTTTCTGTGTTAGAGCTGTACTCGCTACAGGGTGTACTTTGAGGGTCTGTGACTCTGCAGACCGTTTACATGCAGAACAACCTTCATAACACACAAGGGGACGGGTACTAACCGGAAAAGCATGACATGGGACCTTTAACTAGTTCGGAGTGTAATAATCAAGATTCCTCATCAGCGAGACTAAACAAATATGGACCCTGAATTTAACTAGAGCTGTCGTCCATAGAAAAGAATGTGCGCCAGGGAACCTATGTTCCAGATAAAAGAAGGGCCTCTAGATGTTCCTGAACAATATTCTACCTCATGGCGGCTTGTGCTTGGTCATAAGCTGGCAACAACAATGCGCCCAAGCTGCTCCTCCTTAAGAGAGATAGCAGCAATACCCAAGGCCGTAGACCTATGCCATGGGAAAGAGAGTGAAAGGAGAAAATGATGAACTGGGTCAAAGGTTGAATACCTATGCAAATTATTCCCTAATGATGTATATGGGCAAATGTGAGTTACATTACATGACATGTCACTTGTTAGACGCTTTTATCCAAAGCGACTTACATACTCAATACTGTGGACAATCCCCACAGGAGCAATTTGGGGTGAAGTGTCTGAGGGACACAACAACATGCTGACTGCAGTGGGGTTTGAACCAATGACCCCCTGATCCCAACACCAATGCACTATCCACTGCACCACACCCCGAGTTCAAAGTAGGTACATTACAGGTAGGCGTCGACCGATAATCGGCCTGGCCGATCGGGGCCATTATACCGCATTTGACCGATTATCGGTATCGGCCTTTTTTTTATTATCAAATTGCCGATAAAACTTTGGCTCTGGTGCGGCCGTTTCTCTGGCTACAGTCACCACTCTCTGTCCCGCCCACAGCGCTATCTGATAGGCTATTCCTGAAGTGTCAATCAACACTGAAGATTTTCCGGGCAGGAGCCAGCCAGAGAGGCGGGACCTTCTCAGATTACAGACAGGTGCGAAGAACGCAGACACAGACAGAGGCAAGCAGCAGCGCTGAGCGGCAGAGCCATACATGTGTTAAACCGAAGTTCAATAAACATCCCTATCCCCTATGCTGAAGTTGCAAAAACACCACAATCTTATGATCCAATCCTATCAGTTTCCCAGTTACACAGGAGGTCAGTCAGTTGGGGGTGCGTGCAGCGTCTCACAGCGGAGTCTGTGGTGCGGAGGGGGGGGGGGGGGGGGGCTGCGAGTGGAGCCTCGCAGTTTTTCAGGTTGATATGTGAAGCTCATTAGCTAGCCAACATGTATCTAGCAAATGTTTAGCAACATATTAGAAGTGAGGCTACTAGACTAATGTTAGGTCTACTGCAATAGCCTCACTTTTAATAGTTTGCCAAACATTAGCTAGCACTAGTGTTTTACAGTTGCTAGCAGCTTATTGGGATGTTATGCTAGATCAGGGGTCTCCAACCTTTCTCCACCTGAGAGCTACTTTGAAAAAATGAAAGTGGCCAAGAGCTACTTGCATCGCATCGCTTACATGTATTCACATAGCACTCATCAGTTGAATTAAGCTACTTTTTTGTGAAATCAATACCTAAAGCTTATCTAAAATCTTAACTTCACATCAAGGTCCAAGAAAACGACAATTTCTCACGTATTAATATGGACAACATAGTAAGTACTTCACTGAACATTCACATAAATGTCCAAGAGCAAATTACAATGTGTTCACTTCTTCTTATGGCCCACATAGTAAATACATCGCCTTAATCACCACCTTGCAAGCATCTTATGGCACGTGTGTAAAATAAGTGCATTCACTCTTTTACAGTTAGTGAGATGACTGGCGCTGCATGGAGTCCACCATACAGGTGTATGCTGGACCCACTTAGGTCCACTCTAATGGAGTCATTTACATGTTCATCAGTCGGTCTTGTTCTGTATTTAGATATCATTCATGCCAGAAAAAGGCTGCTTCACAAAGTAGAGCCAAATAAAGCAGACATTTCCAGTGCTGCTTGGTGATGTTCTTATAGTTGTCTGGGCGTACAAGGCTTCAGAAATGTTGTGAGTTTTGCTGAGGCTTAAGCTGAACATGATTTTGGAGATGTATAACCTCCATCTCCATCTCCACAGGATCGACACTGAACAGTGCAGCCATCTTTTCTTCTTCTTCGTGTTGACATGAAATTATAAGCCATAATAAATCAATTGTATAGGTCTAGCCTCCCTATATCTGTGTGTGACATTTTTCCATCCTCAAAAACAAATACTTCTGCAGTCTAGCTGCAGCTTCAAGCAACGGTCTTCTGTTAAAGAAAGGACACTGAATGTCTTGAATGTGGCATCACACACATGACCTGAGTCTGAACAAAGCAGACAACAGGAGTATTTACAACAGCATTATAAAAACAAAAATAGTGCATGTGGGTGCACACTTACATTCTCTGTTTTACCGTTACATTAATCCCATGAATGTATGAGATTAAGTTATCTTCATCATCTCAATCAGTGATTAAGTGAATAATAAAGTTTCTATCAGGTCACTGTCAGCCTGTCACTCTTATTAGTAGTTATTTTCAGGAGGGGGCGGGGCTTGGAGGAACAGAGAGGAGACGGTGATCGCGGAAGCTTTCCTCCTGCCTTCACACACTTTACACGCGTATTTAACTGAAAATAGCAAGAGGACATTCATACTCTGCATTCCAAGACTTGATTAAATCCACCAAAAACCTGACATGACGATAACGAGTGTTTTTCAAAAACACAAATCCCTCCCTCTGTGTCTCTGAGCCGCAGCGACGCAACCTGATTCAGAGCGGGTCATTCTGCCGTTGGTTCTGACTGGTGCTGCTGGAGAAAGCAGACTGCTCCGTGTGTGGTGTCGCTGTGCCGCTGTCACATCTGCTCATTGATCTCTGCGTCACGGACCAATTGTATATTCGTGTGACAGAAACAATTCTAAAATAAAAAAACTTTATTGTCCGGCCGCGGCCGAAAAATCAAGAAGCAACCTTACTACGCTATAATCGATAATCGAGCGGCGAGCTACTGAAAAGCTGCCCGCGAGCTACCGGTAGCTCGCGATCGACGTGTTGGAGACCCCTGTGCTAGATAGACAGATATAATAAATTAAGCATTATTGTTAGTTAAGCATGTCAGCCTGCTGCCCCACTTCTTGTCTCTCTCTCTCTAACTCATTGCAGATGGCTGCACTAAAGAAAAGGGCACATAGAGGAAACCAGTTGTAAGATGTTTAAAAGTTCATTAAACATGATATATGCTTAAATGCATTTCAAAGAAGTTGTGTTGGAGTTTGTGTTATTTTACATTTTGACACCAAGATTTTCTGATTTTACTGCAAATGTATATCGGTTCCAAATATCGGTTATCGGTCTCCTTGATTGCTAATAATCGGTATCGGCCTTGAAAAAGCCATATCGGTCGAACCCTAATTACAGGTATCCAAATGTACTGACAGTTCCGCTTTTAATAACTCACGTGGCGCATAATCAACGTCAGTTACTTAAAAAAGCAACTATGAATGAATCCATTATGTTTAATTAAGTCATAAAGTCAAGTTAAATATTTCTGATTAACCAAATGAAAATAACTCAGATCCAATATTGTTGGGAGGGTCTATATATTGATAGAAAATCCTCTTACCTGGTGCTCTAACTGCATCGGCTCGAGCTGGGTGTCATTCTGGCACATGTTCCGCACAAACGCTTCCTTCAAGCTCAACACTTTGTTCAGCTCTATCAGTTCCTTGGAAAGCTGGGCCTGCCGCAGAGCATGATGGGTTGTAAAGCCTTCTGGGGAGTGCTTTCCATCAATGCCAGTGCCATCCTGTGTGAGAGGTAGGAAACATCTTAATTTGCATACGGTTCAGTAGGGCGGATTCTATGATCAATAAATATGTACATGAGAAAATAAATCTCACTTTAGAACATTCTATAAAATGACTGAATTTTATTATCATCACATATATTTGTAAACCTATAAAATGTGCAGATTCAGTGGTAACGAAAGCACAGTGTACCGAGTTTTGTCAGTAAGATAAAGTAAAGATTCAAAGACTTAATTGCTACAGCATCATTTGACCCTTAAATCCGAGGCTTATGCCACAAAGCAACCAATAACATCCAGGGATGCAAACACAGGTATGGTGAAAAAAGAGAGATCTATTCGAAGCAGGAAAAAAACAGCATAATATACCATCTGACAAAGGCCTGTGCTATAATGCTTCAATTAACTGGCTGTTCTTTAGAATATACTCAGATCAATAGGAGACAGAGATGTTAAGTTATAAATCAAGGGTTTTTATTATTATTTACAGCAGGGGTGGGGAACCTTTTTCCTTTACATTTTTACAACATCCTCAGAGGGTCGTACAAATGATTGAACTCAACCTCTGCTTAAAAAAACTAAAATCACAGCCCATTCATTTGGCCTTTCTTTCATTCTGTGCAAAGAAAAAGCAACCTCTTAATCCAGATATCTTTAAAAAAAAAAATTGAAATATTGAAATTAAAAGCATCAATCTGGTGCACTTAGAGAGCAAAATTAAGAGATCTATGGATACATCTCTCAACATCCATCTGAAACAGACCTGTAAGCAGATTTTATTTTTGGATATTTTACAAATCACTCTCCTTTTAAACTCTATTCTTGTTATTTTAAACAACTTTTTGTTACTGTCATATAGTATTTTATACCTGTTTTTCATTTAGTCTCATTAATAACTATAATGATCATATCAAGGTGTGCCTTAACCTCACTGAGCTGAGGTTATTTGAGCCTCTCAGGAGAGAGCTCTCTTCCACCTGGTTGTAGAAAAGCTCTTTAAATTCGTTAGCATAGCTAGCTAACCAGATGCTAATAACAACAGATCGCCACTGTGTTTACAACTAAAGACACAGCCATGCAAACACTGCTGCATGTGTACGGCTCCTTATGGGTACTGCAATATTTGAAGTGCTGGAGCTGCATTCTGGTGCTCTCCGTCAGCACTACACCACGTGATGACACGTTACGCTCGTGTTGCGTTCAAGGAAAAACAGGCACTCTCTTTTTTAATTATTTTGTGGTCTAGATTTCTTAAACTCTTCGGTTCTTACACAAGTCACCCAAATCAGCGTTAACAAATCGGGAGGCGCGAAAAGCGACTAATTTCCATGCATGAAAATACCAAAGAAATTAAAGAAATTGCAAAAGGAAATAGAAAAAATGTAAATTTAGAGAGAATGGTGCATGCCACACAATGTGCAAGTTAATGCGGAAATAAGTTAATTATACATATTTAATATAGAATCAGATAACAGAATGAAAAATTAAATACTGTACAGTAAAATATTACTTATTGTAATAATATGCAAACATGTGGGATTTAAACAGATATTTGTGTTCTAGACATAAGTAAGTGAAGAAACGTGTGCATATGATAGGAAGCATCATGTTGTGTAAACACTAAGAGGACAAAAGTGTCAAACGTACTGGATCGTCATTGCTACTGCCATTCCCAGACACCTCAGCTCCGTCTCCTACAGCCATAGCATCGATGGAGGCAGTGATGCCTTCACTCTCACTCTAAGGAGAAACACAACAACATAGTGTAAACATCATCAACAATGCAGGATTTAAAATGTATGTTAATTACAATATAAGTTCTAATAACCATTAATAACATGTAAATAAGTCTATTTAGCCAAAAAGGTCTTCAGCATTGCCAAATGCCGCTGTATTTTGGTGGATTATCATGTAAAAGGACTTGTGTACCTTGAGCTCCAAGATAATGTCCTGCAGGTTTCTCATTACTTCAACGTTCTCCTTCAACTCCTGGTCCTCCAATGTCTCCAGAACTTTCTGAAGATCCACCGTACATCTGAAATACAGGGAAATAAAGAGTGTGGTCCAAAAGTTATCATTGTGGCAGTGGTCAACAAATCAATTAGCTAAAATCATCAAAACTGACTCAGGCCATGTTAGACCCATGCTGAAGCTCCCCTAGCTTTATGTCTTTGTGAACTCACGCTGCATGTTGCCCCAGTTGCTCCATTCTGCTTTGCAGTTTGTCATTTTCCTGTTCCGTCTGTAAAAGAAAGCAAATGAAATGTAATTAACCTGATGGATGACAATGCAAAGCAGTCAAATGTCAGAGGAAGACGAATTGAAATGTGTTTAAATTGTCCTGGCTTTTTTCTACCGATAGGTGAAAAAAAACAGACTGTAAATAAAGATGGACGCCATGACAGCTCCTCCAAAGGGAAGGCATAACATCTCGAGGGCTGGTTACAGTATAGGTCACACAACGTCATGATTGACAGCTGCTCTGAGTAAAGCTGTCACTAGGCAATAGGCTAGGTACTAAGGGTAGGAATTAGGGTCAATCGGTATGAAATAACCCATGACAATCAATTTGGCTGATAGTGCTTTGTATATTCTAATTTATATTATAAAATATATCATAATGAGAGTGGTGTTATTATTTTGCGAGAACCTGTACCATACAAAGCTTTTATTTCTTAAGTCTGTAGAATATGATCTGTAGGCTGGCAGTTCTCTGCAGCACCAACACACTTCTTTGATTCATTTGATATGAATCTAGTCCATAATGCGATCTCGATACAACTCAGATAATTGCTCAGTCCTAGTAACAACTTTGAGGAGATGCAGCAATCATTTCAAAAAGCACGATTGTTCTAAAAATAAACTATATAAAAAATCTTTATGAACAGTGTATCATCCATACAGTCATTGATCGTGCCTCTTGCTAGCTTAACCACATTTTCACAGACAGTAAGGTTAGCACTGCTGTGGGTCAGGAGTAGGGATGGGAATTTGAAAGCAAATGTATATTCGAATATTCAACCCCCCAAAAAACGGTTAACCGGTTAACCGAAATGTACATATCCTATAAAAAAAAAGAATTGGGTAACATTTTTTTTTTAAACAATTTTTTTGCCCAATTTTTTTTCAATACTTTTTGGAAATAAATACATACATGTTCAAATAAGTGTAGAAACCAAGTCGAATTTGTCAAATGTATTGAACTGGTGATCACAGTTTGACAGCTATAGGCCTACAGCTTTCATGTGTGGAGGCGATTCACAATCAGCCCAGCTGTAGAGAAGACCCTCTCAGCTGGAACGGAGGTTGCGGGTATAGCAAGGTATAGCATGTGTACGTTTAATTTGGCAGAGTTTGACCACTACACCGCACTCACTAACCTGGTCGAAATATTTCCACACATTAGGCCTACTCCTTTTTGACGCCATGTCTGTTGTGTAGGACTCTTCTTGGAGTCCTACACAACTAAATCTCTCCAGTCAAAATGTCCATGTACTTTGCCGCCACACACGGTTGCCAAGCAGCGCTTATTGTTGTTTAGGCTGTCCACTCATGTGTCGCGAGTGTTGACAGGGGGCGGGGGAGCACGCTCATGAACTGTTAGCGCCGGAACCTCGCAACGGCTGCGGAGCTCATTTGCGCCACATTTGGGCCTAAAATGAGGTTTGAGTCTGCGTGATCTGCGTGTAGGGAGGGGCAGCAGCCATATCTTTGGCTAGAACTAGCTAGATCTGATGGATTTGGAAATAAACGCGAGTGAAGTATAACCGGACACGAGAGAGAGAGATCAGCACCTGCAGCTCTGCCCGCTGTGAGGGACCGGTGAGCGGAGCAAAACACACCTTAAGACGTCACCTAACACATTTAGCTATGGCACAGTCGTATATATATATACACATTGAATTATTCAATTTGATAATATGTAATCAATTTAGGAATCCCTCCCTAAAATTTTTTTTTCTTCGAATATTCGATTAATCGTTCCCATCCCTAGTCAGGAGACATGTGTTATCTCTGTGATAGCATAGGTGTCGATTTGATCATAAATGTATTTATAGGATCTTTATATTCATAGGAACCACATTATTACACTAGTAACAGTTTTCACTGATGACTTTGGGGGAAGGTTTAGTAAATGTTGTTACGCTCTGACTCACCATGATGATTTTCTCTATCATGAGGGCAGTCTGTCCAGCTGCCTCGCTCAGCTCCCTGCACAGTTTGTTGTTGTCATCCTGCAGGGAGCGATTCCTTTCCACCAGCTTGCTCACCTTCTCCGTGGACTCTGGCCTGAAACAAGGAGACACAGTAACCATTGTTTAAGGAAAAGCATGTATTTGAAAGTGCAACATGGGGTTATTGGGGAAGAAGCACGTCTTACCCAGAGAGCACCGGACCCACTCCTCCCCGGGCATGCAGAAGCATCACCTGCAGCTCCTGAACCTAAAGAGGTGAACGGATCAAGAGATTGTTACATGAAGATACACTGCATTTAACTTGCAGCATCATGGCACAATCAGAGTACTATTTCTGCTGGGGGAAATTGGGTTTCGTGATTGTTAAAATGTTTTATTTATTAATATAAAGTTATAAAGTTAAAGTAAGAATGTGCATCAAAAAGACGAATTCTTTTTTTTAAAGTATTTGGAGGTTGAAGTAAAAATGTTCAATGAAGATACAAAAAAATAAATAGAACATCAATATTTATAAAACACAAGTTAAAGTAAAAATAGTCACACTGTACTACAATATATAACAGGTGTATTACCAATAATTGTATTAACCTTTATGGCAGTTTGAGATCTGATTGTGAAATCATAGAATATAATTGTTTCCACTTCCTGTTTCTGTACCTGTTGTTTGAGATGGTTCATTTCTGCAGCTCTGGGGTCAATGTTGACTATAGGTTTATTTTTGATCTTGCGCGCTCTGTCAGCATATCGCAGAGTGTTGATTGTTTCCTCCATGTTGGAGTCTGCAGGACTGATGCACGCAATCATTAAAGTGTGGCTATTGCCTCCCAACGAATCTGATGATGACAGACAGAAACAAATTCCAAGTAAAATCATTATTGCATTGTTTGAAAACTAAAGAATTTGCCTGTTTTAAAATGTACATTTACCAGTTATAGTGCCATTGTTATACTAACATAATTCATGAATCCTTAATTAGTCCTTCTGCAGGGATATTTACAGTGTTAAAGAAAAGTGGCATAGCAGGTAAAAAAGGCACGTAATATTAAATAGTAAAGTGCAAACACAGCTGGTTTGGTGTCCATACACAGATCCTGTTTAACATGGCCAACCATGATACATCCCCATTTAACGATGCAATCAATAAAGCAGAATTCATTTTTTTAATCAAAACAACTAAAGCCAAGTTGACTTGACTTTGGATTGGCTCATGTCTAAAGTTCCTCAAAGCAATCCGAGATGTTTGGACCACTAACCTTTGAACTTTAAAATCAAAGTGTACCTTGAAGCAGACGGGTGAGCTTTGAGTCCCTGTACGGAACAAAGCTGCTCTTTTTGCTTTCATCCCCCAAGGCACTGATGACATTACCCAGAGACAAAAGCCCACGATTGATGCTGATGCCTAAAGATGAAAATGGAATAGCATCAAAACAGAAATGCTGTTAACAGACCTTCAACAATACAGTAAAACAGCATAGAAATAATATACAGGTCAGCAACATTTTCAGTTACCTTCCTTCAAACGATCTCCCTCTGCTTTGGTTTTCTTTTGCCTTTCTGAACCAGCCAGATCCACAAGGTGCAATTTTGAAACAACTGAGTCCACTCTGAAACAAAAGAAAACCCAAATGTTCAAATAAGATTGGATCTCACGCTTTGTGAGCCTTAGAATGCAGACTTGACACAAAACCACACATAGTTCAGGGCCAAGTCATGAAAAACAACAGCATAAACACATCAATCAACGATCAAGTCAAATCTGTTTTGATAGAAATTGAACGACATCTATAAAGATATCTGATTATGTTGTCCCCTTCACAAAAACACAACCCACATTTTTCTAAAGCTTTACTAAATGAAATCCAAATCTGAAAATATATAACTAAAAACTGTTGAATGTCACATTAACTGCTGAAACAAAGAGAGCCGTTTCAAGGCATTTGAAATTAGTAAACAAAGCCCAATCCAGTCGTCTTTTTTAGCTTCTGCAATGCAATATAAAGCCTTTTTGTTTTGTTTACCATAGCCATCAAATGTGTGTTCATGTCCTTGTTAACACTTCACTTTGTGTAAACTCAGAATAATGTATCTTAAGGAGAAAAAGGGTATGTATATCAGCCTAAGTGGGTGTGTGAGACAACAGCAGCAAACTGACTTGTCTTTGCCTCTGCGCTGCTCCAGTGTGATGGTGAAGATGGCATGTGAGCGTGAGGAAGCGGCGTTCATGGCGGTGGAACCCACGGTGCGAACTGAGTTGCCAATCTCCAAACAGCCCACCATCTCATGGGCAGAGAACACCTTCCTGTCGGTCAAACCCACGATCTGGAAAAACAGGATATTTTCAATGAATACAAAAGCTGACCCTTTACATTATATTACATTTAAAAAGGAATACAATTCGGTTTGTGTGTCCATCTACTCTAAGCTTCAAAGCAAAAGTTTATTCTTTAAAAACATGCCAGTCACTCACCTTTATTCCCTCCTTAGGGTCTTCCCTAATGCTGAGGCTAAGTTTGTCTTTAGAAGGACACAGCAAGTCCAATATGTCTTCATTATAGATCTGCAATCGAAAATAAAAAGGTCTAAGTAACTTTTATTTTGAAAACACTGTATAATTTAATAACATTTTCTGCACAACATGTCCACCGACCTCAAGGTAAGAAACTGACAGGCAGAATTCACAGTCTGCCCTCTTATCCCTTTCCTCAAAGATCCTTTTGATCACCCTCGGTATAACTCCGACTACAGGATCAGTTTCCTGAGCTGATGTGTATGTTCCTCCCATCGAGAAGGTCTTCCCTGATCCTGTCTGTCCGTAAGCAAGAACGGTGGCATGGTAGCCTACAGGACAATTCATTGAGGAGGCAAAATTATTGAAAAGACAAGAAGAAAAGAAATATATATATATTTCATTATAGCTATTTAACATCTTTGCCATTGAATTATATTAATCATTTTCACTTGTGTGCAACCAATGTGTTTCACAGCTACATCTGGGAGCACAACCTGCACTGTTACCCCCTAGAAAACACTATGTTGAAAACATATAGCTACCTTTGAAAAGCCCACATAATAAGGGGGACACAGACGTGTTGAAGACCTCTTCTTGTTCAGCAGTGGGATCAAACACATAGTCATATGTGAACGCCTTCTCTGTGCCAACAATCACCTGAAAACAAACAAGAATTTGGCTAATTATGTAGCTGTAAACGCGGATATAATGTTGATATAATGGCACAATAAAGAAATAAGTATTTTCCTAAATTGTTGTTGAGCACAGACCTGTGGTTCTCCAGGCACAAACGTGAGACAGCCCTGACATCCCTCGTTGATTTCCTTAGGTACCAACGGGCGGCTTCTCAAGGCCACCCGCACTGGAATCCCTTTATCATCCTCATTTGTCATGATGATGCAAGACAATATTCCTTGTAACAAACAACAACAGGGTATCATAATAAAGCCAAGTAATATAAGACAAGTCAACATGAAATAGCAAGAAGGGACAGGAAACTTTGAAAAACAATGAGGGATGCAACTCAAATCTGCCAGTGTTGAAACATACAGTTTCAACACAGGCAGATGTTTGGACATAGGGACTGATTCCCATCATCAAGATAAAGGGATTTTCATCATCATTTTTAGAAATGATGAAACATCATGTGCAATAAAATGTATTGCATGACTACTGGAGGAGGATTTAGGGATGAAGTGCTGATAACATCTAAATAAAAATAACTGGCGTTGACTTTTTATTGCATGATGCCAGCAAAACACATCAGAACCTGAAGTTAAAAGTCATTGATTTTGCTGTGTTAAACCATGACATTACTATATTGATTCACACTCAATTTTGCAAACAAACAAAGTGCTTGTTGAAAGGTTTAGTTTAAAATGCATAGACAACACAATATTCTTGAAAGTATCATTTGTTGCATATTAAAAAAAATGGACACTTAGTTGCTTTACAAAATAAAATGGTTGCATGAAATGTTAAATTTGTATTCTATTGGCTTTTTAAAGACCGTTTCAATGTATTTAAATTGTATTTAGTGTTTATTTTGCACTATGTCATATTGCCTTAATGCTTTATTGAAAGCCCTTTGAATAGTCTTGTTGTTGAAATGTGTTATATATATAAATAAATGTGTCTGGTCTTGAAAGGAAAAACATAACGAAATGCAATGTGTTCAAATTATAAAAGGAAAGTTAGTATCTAGCTCCACAATTATTAAGGTAATGGCTTTATACGTTGTCCACTAACACTTGCATACTTGTTGTCTGTGTAATCTACTCTGTTTCTTCTTGCACTCTTTATTTTTACATGTGTTTTATTTTTGTATGTCATATATATATATATATATATATATATATATATAATAAGTTGCATTGTTAGATGAGCTTGGATTAGCATTTCCATGTCTACACTGTAGCTACTGTGCATATGACAATAAAGCCTTTGAATATTGAATCATTAAGGAGTTTGCCTTCCAGTGTATCATGTCTCCATGTGTAAATTCCCCATGTCTATTGTCATGGTGTCAAGGAGTTGGTCCATTATCCACCCTCTATATATATATATATATATATATATATATACATATATTTAAGATGGTTGTCAACCTTTCGTTCACTGAAATAAAAACCAAACTGTGCAACTGTATAAGCATAAGTTATTATGGACATTTACGTCTCAATCGATTTCTTAACAGATATATACGCAGAAGGCTTTAACGTTAACTTGCCAAATGTATCGTTTAAGAATTCACAGCGAAACTATCTAGCGCCTTTAGCAGTCGCTAAAATGCTTTGTATTGGATGGAAAACAAAGTTTCACCCCAGTTGACGGGTTATAATCAAGTTGTCATAATTGTGTTTTTGACTAACGTGACCGTTGGTTAGCTAGAAGAATAACGCTAGCTAGTTGTAAACAATACGTCGAATTTAACATTAACTTACCTTTTCACGTTTCCTCCTGTATGAGAGCTATCACGATAACAGCATTAAATACTGCTTGGAAAACGTATACTTTTTAACGTTACTTGCTACGGCTTCTTCTTCTTATTATTATTATTATTATTATTTTTCTTCTTCTTCTTCTTCTTTGCAATGGCGAATCGCTTCCCACTTGCTACGGCTTGAGTTTTGACTGCCCGCCACTTTCAAACACACGGCTCCTCCTCCTCCTTCTTCTTCTTCTTCTTCTTCTACTGGTAGATTTAGGGTAGACTCAACGCAGCTCGGCAGCGTCACACTGACCTCTACAGCAGGGGTTCCCAACCTTTTTTCCCAAGGGCCCCCCCAAATGACTCCTGTTGGAAGTTGCGCCCCCCCCCCCCTTCACACACTAGGGGACACACACACACACACACACGCAACAGCGGTAATTAAAGTTTAAAAGTCTCAAAAATGCTACAACTACTGTCACAAACTGGATGAATGTGACGTATTTTGTTAAAGGAGGATGAAAGCGTAATTAAGGAGCACTATTGGAGTGACTTTGATGGTTATTGGACTCAGGATTAATTCATTTGGATTCCCGCTGTATGAAGAAATGAAAGGACGACGCAAGTGGAAACAATTCACAAAGGGATTAAACTGTTTAAAACACATGCTCAAAGTAAGCCGGATTTTGCCGTTGTGTTTATGTGGATTCAAAAGTCGTAAATAATTTACAAAATGGAGGAGACCGATCTGATCGGAGCAACTGACAAATGCGCTTATCCAGAAAAGCCTGGTTTGGACACTTTACGGGCAGAAGAAACATTTCTATTAAAGAAACAATTATACATTTCTGTCTTATTATGCCTTTAATAGCTACTAATTTGAATTTTATTCAAATGAATGAATCAATTATTTTTTGACAAGGCCTTTAGTGACAATCATGTATTGCGTTACAATTATATGTATTGAAAAAAAGTCTAAATATGATATTTGGCCTCAAATCATCTGAGGCCTGGCACCCCCCCTGCGATCTTTGGCGCCCCCCAGGTTGGGAACCACTGCTCTACAGGATAAAATAAATAAGACACAATGTGTTCTATGCACTCTTAAAGGGCCCATGTCATGTTTTTCCGGTTATTACGGTTATTACGGTTATTACCCGTCCCCTTGTGTGTTATGAAGGTTTGTATGCATGTAAACGGTCTGCAGAGTCAAAAACCCTCAAAGTACACCCTGTAGCGAGTAAAACTCTTGCACTGAAGTCGGTGCGGTGTGTTCCCGTGCGACACATGGCCAAAACGCAGGAGAACACGGCCAGGCAACAGCCGACTTCAGCGTCGGCTAGTCCTCTGGTGACTGCTTGGTGTGTCAGGGCCTTAACACAGAAAAATACCTGTCTATCAGGGCCGTGGGAAGTAGGGGTGCTGAGGGTGCTGCAGCACCCCCTGATGGAGGACAGGGAATCTGCACGTCCACAAGATTAAATGGAAATATAATAGAAATATAATACAACAAAAAATGTCGGCCTTGATGTAACAACATTCATAATTAAGCAAAGATAACACCCTTTTCACCCCGGTTATATTTTCCCTTTGCCCTCAGAGGCTCAGTGAGGTAAAGGACTCTCTGAGTGTTTAGATAGTTCACTTTAGTCTAAGTTATCTCAGTGGGTCTCAAACGGTTTGATCACAATTTATGTAAACAAATATTTCCAAGGGCACACTTTTATAATGATTAGGATAAATAACAACAGGTTTGAAATCACTCCAATGTATACTATAGGACAGTAACCACAAATATCCTTTAAAACTAGAGATATTAAAAGAAAAAAAAAGTCTAAATATGATATTTAGCCTCAAATCATCTGAGGCCTGGCGCCCCAAGTTTATCTTATTGTAGTGTATTGGTCTTTTGTAGAGGTATTTCATTTATTCTATATATATTATATTGTGTATTCCTTGGATGGATACTCGATCTTCATCTTTTCTACTGTATACGTGTTTCAGAATGGGGCGGGCGCCTGCAAAAATCTTGCCTAGGGCAGCAAATTTGTCAGAACCGGCCCTGGTGCCATCCCCACAGCACCCCCCATTTCAAAGATGTTCCCACGGCTACCAAAAAAGGCCTCGTTGGAGATTTCTCATTTTCCATTGTTTTCTTCCTGGGTTCTGTGACGTGTGAATACCCAAATCAACAACAAATTACCGGATTGGCCCAAATGGACCAATCCGCGGAGCACCTCACCAACACATTCTCACTCCCAACTCGGCCTATGTTGACGTTATGTCAGGGTCCCTGTCGTCACTTTCCAACGCAAGGGGGAGCCCTTTAGCGTCGAGTTTCAACTATCAGGGAGTCCCATTGACTTAGAGCTCCCTGAATGTTGGTAATAAACGAGTTGGGTTCGCGGCAAAGTGCTCTCCGCAGATCCATTCTCACAGCGTTTATCAAACTTTTTCTTATTCAATATCAAGCCAAACTTATTGTTTTACTTCTTTATTTTAATTGAATAATTTCTGGCTTTTTATGCCGTCAGTTATGGGGAGAGTAGGGGCTCAGAATACTGAAATCTGTATTGTTTCATCGTTTTTTCCTTCTAATTTTGTATTCTTTTCTAAACCACACACTGTTATTTACTCAACAATAACACACAATTATCCTTGTGTTTATTTATTTGTTTGATTAATAAACACAAGTTGGAGTCCGTCAGGACCGAGGGTCGGAGCAGCTCATAGTAGTTGCTTTAGAGAATTTTACACCCTGAAGTAAGTATTCTCTACGCTTCGCTTGACAAACCCTGTGATTAGTCCTCAAGCTCTGTGATTGGATGTTTGAGTGTGCACCGAGGGTTACGCCGAGCGTTGAACAGCACTTTGAAATGGGATGGAACCACGGATTTGAACGGGTCCACCCGGTTTATTTGTAAATCATTTAGTATAATCACACAAATTCTGTAATAATTCTGTGTTCTTTCCTGCATGAATGTTCAATACCTGACAAGGTCGGAGATGAAAAACTTGGGTCGCAGGTTCCTCAACAGTGCATTACAAGACATCTATAAATATGTGTGTATCCCTCCATTAAACTGTCGTATTCTGCACATTTCTTATACTATCTACATACATCTTATAAGAGTATAATACATATGTATAATATCTGTTAAAATAGGTGTTTAAACATACAGTAGTTAACATTGCAGGAAAGCAATATATAGTACTTTGTCAGGCTTAATATTTATACCCCCAAAGCTTTTTTCTTATTCAAAAGAAGATCTTAACCTAAAGTATTCTTTAATGTATAAATAAAGTCTTATTAGTTTGTCTGTCTGTGTCTCCTATTAATATCTAATAATAAAAATAATAAAATTCAATAACGTGCTTTAACCACTAGGTGTCCCTTTCTATCAGCTGTGCACCGTTATGGTGTAAATATAGCCTATCTACCAATTGGATCAAATATAAAAGTCAGCCGAATTAGTATTGATCCTGCAAGGAGACTTATATTGTGAAGAGAAATTGAAGATGTTTTTTAATTGCTGATATATTTATGATCCACGTCACATATTCAGTTTTGGCGGCAGTTCTTCCTGTTTGTCTAGAAGTCTTCTCATCAGGGCTCTATAAATAAAGAACTACGGCAGATGTGTAATATTTAATGCAGCCAAACCGTGTATTACAATGCCGTTATGTGATGACTTCCAAAGAGAAAAGCAAGAACACTCGGAATACAGTATTATTTTATTTAAAACATTTTTCTTTAGGATTTCACATCACATAAACAACATATCCCAACGTGCATTGCGGCTAAAACATCCAATCACAGAGCTTGAGGAATAATCACGGGGTTTGAGCAAAGCGGAGAGAATACTTACTTCCGGGTGTAAAATTCTCTTAAGCAACTACTATGAGCTGCTCCGACCCTCGGTCCTGACGGACTCCAAAAGTCCGACATTATACAATTAAACAAATAAATAAACACAAGGATAATTGTGTCTTATTGTCGAGTAAATAACAGTGTTTGGTTTAGAAAAGAATACAACATTAGAAGGAACAAATGATGAAACAATACAGATTTCAGTTTTCTGAGCCTCTACTCTCCCCATAACTGATGGCAACAAAAGTCCTACATTATTCAATTAAAATAAAGAAGTAAAAACAATAAGTTTGGCTTGATATTGAGTAAGAAAATGTTTGATAAACGCTGTGAGAATGGATCTGCGGAGAGCTTTTCGCCGCGATCCAACTCGTCTATTACCAACATTCAGGGAGCTCTATGCAAGTCAATGGGACTCCCTGATAGTTGAAACTGTTTAGAGTTCTAGGTGCGGCCCCGATTAATTTATTCCGGTAAACTACTCTGACCTCACTAATTTACCCGACCGAAGTTACTGAGTCTATGTACGTTTACTGCTTGGCTCAGATCCACCAAACGTCAGCAAGATCTCACCTCTATTAACTCCCCGAAGAACCAGGTTCAATTAACTGCTGTTTCTATTCAGACAACTCTTTTTAATCTGTTTAAGCGATCCCGAAGGATTTTGGTATCAGTAAATGGGGTGTGTTCCTACCTAAACATGTGTGTGTGGCAGGGTGCAATCTTACCTTTGAAGCAGGAGAGGAGAGCACAGGTGTCCTTTAAGTTGTCCCAGTCCAAAAGGTGGGATCAGTTTATTTGAAGAAAAATAGGTCCAAACTAATACAGGGTTTTTTCCTTCTCTCTTTACAACATTATAAGTATACTAAACAACACACAAAAATGATGCTGTGATCATGTTCACATATGAAACTTTAATTCACAGTCTTACATTTATTACCAAAATGTTTCCCTTTACCTGGACAATTCAGTTGTGACATTCTCTCATACAAAGACTGGTGATAATAAAAACCCATCAAAATCCCGCAATGATTCGGAGGGATTTCCTCACGTGGGCAGGTATCACTAAACCATCAAAATCCCGCAATGATTCGGAGGGATTTCCTCACGTGGGCAGGTATCACTAAACCCTCAAACAACCTCTTCCATAAAATCATTCCATGCAGCATTCAAATCAATTCACTCAGCATTCAAAGCAATTCACTCAGCATTCAAAGCAATTCCCTCATCATTCCAACCAAGAAATGCAAGAGATATTCACCCAGTTTGAGAGAACCTTACTGAGAGCTATTAACCCAGCTCTCAAAGACAGAGCCTACCGGGAGAGAGTATACCAGGGGTTCCCCCCCCTCTCCCCGACGAAATCCAAAAAAGCCAGTCTTTTATGCTCAAAAAACCGGATAGAAAACCCACAAACACCTCCTCTATACCCAACCAACATATTCTATTGGCTCTGGCATAAGACACACCTTCCCAAGTTTGTGTAAAACAAAACATGACTGGACATATTCTATGACTATGACATAACCACCTTTTTGAGGCCTCCATGTGTTTCTGCTTAAGTCTGGAGCCCCCCTCCCTGCTGTGAGAGGAGAGGAAAGAAACTGCCTACTCTCTTATCAGAGATTAGGGCATAAATCATTGTTAGGCCTTACACTCAACTAAACAAACCACTTTGTTTTGTTTATGCTGTAAATATAGAAAAACCTAAAATATGAAGCATTTTCATTGTGGGTTATACAAGAATATAATTGATTATATTTAATTATAACTAACTTTCGTTTTAAGTATTCAACATACTATGAAGCTCTCAACAAACTCAACGCTAAAGGGCCCCCCCTTGCGTTGGAAAGTGACGACAGGGACACAACTTCAACATAGGCCGAGTTGGGAGTGAGAATGTGGAGTTGGGAGTGAGAATGTGTTGACCTCACACACCAGGATCCCTTGGCTAACTAACTAACTAACTAACTAACTAACTAACTAACTAACTAATTAACTAACAGGGAGTCCCCATTGACTTGCATATAGAGCTCCCTGAACGCTGGTAATAGACTAGTTGGGATTGTGGAGAAATGCTCTCCGCAGACCCATTCTCACAGCGTTATAAACCTTTTTTTTACTCAATATCAAGCCACACTTATTGTTTTTACTTCGGCTGTGAGCGTTTGTGTGTGCTCAGGATGAGTTTCGCTGTATCGCCGACCCGGAAAACCTGTCCGCTCCTCGCAGCAGTGAGCCTCACAACGTCCCGACCAATCAGAGCACACTGGGCTCACAGGGAGGGGGGGGGGGCAGGAACTCCAACAAGCCGTTTAGGACAGAGTGAATACCTGGTGAATACACATACTATACAGAGATGCTGTATGAGAAACCGATGTGATTTTGGAAAATTGCACAATTTAAATCTATTCTAGTAGACCTCAACAATGGAAATATGATCAGTAGAAATGGCCATGACATGGGACCTTTAAAATAATTATTGCCTCAATCGTTCACCTTGATCATTTTAAATGTACCCACATAAAGCAAACATTATACTCTAAAAATATTTACTTATTTTCAGTCCTTCTTTGCTGTACTCGAAGTGGATCTCGTTCGCAGTAATAATAATTCCTAATTATCTTCCATTGTAAATAGGTTATTTTGGTTCATTAAAGAATGCATTCATCTGAAGGAAAATAATGTAATCATGTTTTTGAAATAAAAAAATTCAAAGGGATTCTGTTAATTATGACTATAAAACAAATGATCTATTATTGTTTTCTTTATGAGTCAGCATTCAAATGCTTGTCTCTCTCAATGGGCTGCTAAAATAACAGATAATACATACATGAAGATTTCATGAACCCATTGGCCACACTCACGGTTGTGAGAGTTATAACATTTAAACGTATTCTTGTATTAATTAAATGAACCAAATTGATAAAATAATAGATTTGTCTTCCTTTGCACAAGACACATTCACCCACTTACTAAACATTTTTACACTTTTATTGCAAAGTGTGGGCAGGAGGTGAATCACTGTTAGTTGCTGACAATAAAGGCAATCAAATAAAACTTTGAAATTCCTACATGACTAATATTACAAAACAACAAGCATGTATGTGAGGCAGAGTGAAGAGAGCTTGCAGCAAAACCCTGCTTATCAGGCAACAGCACTCAGTAGTTGTGTAGACAGACTTGCAACGATAAGAAAAAGAAAAGCTCAGGAGAGACTTTTTTTCTTGAGAAGTGAGGCAAGAGGGAAGCTGAGTGGATGACATATATTCCTCTTGATGAGATGACTTCCAGCCCTAATGGGGAGTGACGCTCTGTTTTGAATGGAAAAGAAAGGTCATTCCAAAGGGAGCCAAAGGGGAAAACAGCAGAATATGTAAAAGAGTCCTTTTACATATCCCCAAAATATAGTCACATAACATAAAAATGAATAACTGTTGGCCCATAAGACTGGCCCATTGTGCTCTACAAAGCCAAGCCGTCAGTGATGATACAATGTCTTCCTAAGATTGTTTTTGACTAAAATTCCATCAAAATGACTCATGTTTAAATAAAGAAGCCTGTGCTCTGTGAAGGATGAATATGGGAACAGAAAGGCTGGGCTTCAGATGTCAGCTTGGACACATCTCTGTGTCCTTGTTTTGTCATTGTCAATTCTCCTTGATCAAGCTTCAATTCAACATTCAGGTTATTTTGTTTTCAGGTGCTCTGCTCCTTGAATTTCCATCACACAATAAAAAACACATTTTAATGAATTACCTGTTGGGGTTGAGTCTAACATCATGTTCCAAAATGTTGTCAAAAGTATTTTGATGCTGGTTGTTGGCTTCTACACGTGCAACTATATTTAACTTTTTGTTTTAAAATATTTTGTTATAAATGATTATGGGAAGTGCCCTTTTTCCCACTTGAGCTCCCGCCCCCCAAAATGTCTGTGCACGTCCTTGCCAACATGGATGCATGAATGAGGTTTTGAAGAGGGTACAAATATGCTCAGCTGCTCGAGCATTGTGTGCACACAAGCTCTATGCACGACTAAGCTAAACGCTCTATTAACTGTAAACAATGTAACATAAGATAAAGTAATAGCAATCTTAGCTTTATTTCAGTCTGCTGAGTGTGCTTACCAGTGAATTTAAGTATTTTGCTGTAGAACCCCATCATTGAAAGCATATTAGCAAGCATTGCGCATACATGTGCTGATGGGACCAATAGCCGCTTTCACACCAAGTACTTTGCCGTACTTATGGCGCATTTCCACTACAGCGCGGAGCTCGCTTTAAGCGTGCCGAGCCGTGCGGGGCCCATTTTTGGTTGCGTTTCCACTTAGCGTAGTACCGGCTAGCGGGTACTATTTCACAGTTTTTCTGGCCCCATAAAATCGAGGTTCTTTCCGGGCCAACAACCAGGCTGAGTCGGGCTGAGTATGCTAAACTAGAGAGAGAATCGCTGGCAAGGGGGCGACAACTACAACAAGATGAACATATTTGACAGTGATTTAATTGTAATACACGTTTCAAAATGATGCCGAAGTAACAACATTGATACCGGTTAGTAAAAACCATGAATTAATGGTTTGACAAGTCTGCAGACGGTAGGCGAAAAACCTTTTAAAATGCGTGTTTTTCTAAATGGAGATCGGTTAAGCTAACGCAGTATATGCTCTGTCAGTCCACACTCACAACAACGGCCTATACAGACATAAATAAACCAGTGACTGTATTCGCCATTACACAGACAGTCTGTGGTTTTTACTTGTTTAACTTTTGTCTAGTTTCTGAACAGATATGAGGAGCATGTGAGCTTGAGTGCTAACAGCTAACGGCTGATGTTGTTTTTCTGGAGTTCTCATTGAAGATTACGTCACGGCTCCGCCTACACTGCGTTACTATAGTTATTGCCCCAGCTACTAAACTGTAATGGAAACGCGCCATAAAGTGAGCCAGTCCTAACAAGGCCTAACGAGGCCTAGCCATACCGAGCGAGGCTGTGTAGTGGAAATGCGCCATTAGTTCCCAGCACTTAGTTCTCAGCAATTAGTACCCCCATGGAACTAATGGCGCATTTCCACAACAGCGCGGAGCCGATTGCGTTCACACCAAGCGGCAAACTCTGGGGCAGAGCCGGGACGCCAATAAGGAAGTGCCACAAACTGTAGATCATCTATTGGCCGATAGGCGGTGACTGCAGAATGGATCAATTTCCATATACCCCATGTTAAAATGCCCAACTTCGCAGCAGAAATAAACATGTTTCTACCCCTGTATGCAATAAAAATTATTCGGGATATAGTTAGATTCCAGCTTAATGATTATTAATTGTTGAGTGTATTGTTTTATAACGCAACCCTTTTATTTATATTAGGTCTTACAGTTTTTGCATAAATTAGGGCGTGGTAACTTTGATGGACAGGTACGTGCCTCACTGTCAGCTACAGTAACAGCAACTTGTCCACTCTGCTAGGCTACAACGTTAGTTGTAGTTACTGTACTTGACCCTTTAGCCGTGTTCGTGGTGTATGTGCCTTTTAGGGAATGTTGTTACAAACACCAGACAATTAAAATGTCGTGCTGTGCGGATGAATGTACTAACAGAACTTCCAAGAAGTCTACTTGCTTTTTTCGTTGAGTAAAATGATAATATTATACATGTTAGCAGGTGTTTGGGTGCTTGTTAGCTTAGCTTGTTATAGCTTATTAGCCAGCTTATGGTTCAGCCTTGGGTAAGACTTTTATATGGCTATGACGCCCATAATGCTAAACGGGAGCAAATGTTAAAAGGGGACACAATTATCCCATGTGTTGGCTATGTGCATTTTAGTGCGCTGCCGGAGCTAACGGAGCCGCAGGGAGCTAGCTAGCCCCCTGCGGCTCCGTTAGCTCCGGGCGTCCCGGCGGCGGAGTCCGGCGTTATAACTGGAGATCAAGGAATGCAGCGAAACGCGGACTTGGAGGCAGGACCAAACCATTACATGTAAATAGAAGGGGGTGTACAGAGGCTTTGGATAATTAACTTTTGGAAGAAAATAAGTTGAATGAATTGTAAGTTTAGTGAGTACATTATCAATATAATGTTCTATTAATGTTAATTTTTGTTGAATGATGAAAGGTTACTTAAACATTTTTTTCTTAATGTTCTAAAATTGTTTGGGCTCCCGTGGTGAGGCTGTTTGGGGTGGCCAATGGGGTGGCCATGGCCACCCCCCAGCTCCACCACTGTAGAGCATTTGTGTGAAGAATCAGGAAATAAAAAGGAACTCACCTTGTGGTATAACCGGCAGGAGAGAAAGCCTTTGAGCTATACTGTTTCAGAAATAATCCTTGATAATCCATGATATGGCGTTTCATCACTGCAGAATCTGTCAGTAGAATCTCCCGCATGAGCTCAGCCCCCTCCTTTATTTTTATTTTTAAAGCTTTATACCCTAAATCAACACTTTTGAAACAGGAAGTGAAATAGAGGGCATATGAGGCATGGCTAGAATGGGTGATCTGTTTGGTATTTTGAGCAAAACACTTCATAGACATGTTTTTTATATATTTGTATATATCTGAGACATATGCTATTGCCTAAGAATAGCATGAGGTCCACTTTAATCGAAAGCACAAGCACCATTTGGCAGTGGAATTTTACAGAATTTACATAATTGTATTTGCCAGTACTTTTCTGAGAATCATTACCAAATAAAATAGCACTGAGGATATTAAAGATTGGTCTAAAAATAATATACTCAACCTGTTCTCTCTCAGTGAGGCTTTAACTGCTGATGCTCTGTGTGATCATTAGTTTAAAAAGGGGTTTGGACTAGTGGGCTGATTATTTGGACACCATAAAACTGTTTTGGCCAAATAATTTTTTTCAAAGTATGCAGCTTTGCCAACGTTTTAAAATCAATATTGGCCCATACAACTTGAAGAGGGACAAGGTTTGATCCAATATATCTCTCCTAAGAAGATCTTACAAATGTCCCATTCATTCAAATGAAAAACCATAGAAAAAGGCAAGTGTGCATAGAATCTGTAATAAGGGAGGAATTGTTTTTCTAGTGCTTTAAACTTTAAACCAAAGTAAGTATGTAACTGATTATAAGTATTTTGAATGCATGAGAGAGAAGGATAACACACCCTAAAATAGATGTTATATTGTGATGTTTTACCAATGAGGGGACGGTCATCATCAGCTGACCGTGTGTTTTGAGCGTTGTCCTTTAGATTCGGTCACTGTTGTCTTAACTGTTGCAAATTAATATTCCTGAAGCTGAAACAAAAGTCTAGGACATGAGAATGATTAAGGAGGTTCCAGAACTCGACAGGACACATTTGTGATATGATTACAGTAACTCATTTGTATTAATTCACTGTTTCAGGCTCCCAGAGAAGATGTGGCCATGAGGCATAGAATTTCTAGCAGCCCTGAAATAAAATGTTGGCCTACATGGCTTCATGCAAGCTATTTGGAATTAAACCAACTTGACAAATTACTTTAACAGGAGCCTTTTGAAAAGCAAACCCTTTATCTCCACCCATAGAGTGTGACACACACAAAGGATACAGTGAAATACGCAAATCAATTCCCTTTTCACCATTCTTGCATCAAAGATCTAAAGAAAAGACACAGAACAAAAACACCGCTCAATGCCTTTTATAGCTTGGGGATACTTTTTTTCATGCATGCGGACGTCGGGAGCGCGCATGCTTACACGGTTCCGTACACTCCTTCTGAATTGCACATTTCATGCCCCAAGAAGCTACGCAGAATGAGTAGGGACTGGGCGCAAAGCAGTTTCTGAATCCGGTCCGGCGTGCCGACGACAGCTATGCCTGTGCTCACCGACTGATCACAGTGCTTTACCCGGACAGCACTGAATGGTAGCAGCTGAGAGACGGGTGCGGAGCGAGGGTTGCCAAACCCGGAGGATTTCTCACGGCTCGCGGACTAGAATGCTCTTCTATGTATATCCCCATAAACGGATGACAACCTCTAAACCATCATATACAGAAAACGTTCACTTCTGCATTTGACGTGGTGCTGTTATTGAGGGTTCTTTTCTAACGGGGTCCATCATGCAGGTGCAAACTGTGGGCCAACGTTACTGAAATGACTTGCTCGGCGCTGACGCATTTGACTGTGTCATGCCAACTCCGCAGTGTCAGATGCCATTTTATTCTGCGCTATCCTAGAACCTGGAATTCCAGCATACTGGGCCTGTTGTGTAATTAGAAGTTCGTGAGGCAGTTGCAAACAAGCTGGTGCAATGATAAGCTACCCTCGGCCAGGCATTGTGCGCAATTGGTACTAAAGTGTATGGGTCCTGCTGCGTACTCCAGCCCCCGGCTTCCACTTGGAGAGGTGTGCTGCTGGGCTACAGCTCACTGGCTGTCAGCTTCACATCTGGACCGCCTGGGTACCGACAACTGCGGCCTGTTCGGACTGTGCACTCCCTGAACTTGTATGTTTACTGACTGACATCGCCTCGGATGGTGTCGTGTTAGGGGGAAGGAGTGCATATTTGACTGGGATTTGACGTTATCGGTGATCCACTGGAACACCGTTGTCCAAAGCTGGACTGGCTGACTACTCAAGAAAAAAATGCTTATCCAGTTATGGATTTTGCGTAACGAAGTCACGCATTTTTAACGGCAACGCTAGGGTGACATTGCAGTCTTCTCACCACATCGGTTATTTCGTCGTCCGTAAAAAAAATAAAAGAGTGAAAGTCGATTACTGTCCGTCATACGTATCAACGCAGTGGGATTTATACGTCTGGTCGGCGTTCCCCCCCACCCTTCCCGCGGTGACGGTTATGGGTCGGAAGCGGTGTGTCGGTGCAGATTGTTCCAAGATGGCGGCCGGGTGCTGCGGGGTGAAGAAGCAGAAACTGTCGGGATCGCCCGGGTCGGGGTGTCCTGGCGGGGTGGGGGCGGGAAGCGGGGTGGCAGGAACCGGACATTGTGGCTCGGAGTTGGGGATTGGCTCCTCCGCGACCGTTGCAGCAGCGGCGAACGTGAGCAGAGCCAACGGCCTGGGGGGACCCGGGGGTAACGTTAGCGGCAGCAGTAGTAGTAGTAGTAGTGGTAGCAGCGGCACGAACGCTCTGTCCCCAGTCCCGGCCGGTTACTCTTCATCCGGCCTCTCCCCGAATCTCAGCTCGGGACCCGGTTCGGGCAGTGGAGGCAGAAAAATGGTTGTCTCAGCGGAGATGTGCTGCTTCTGTTTCGACGTGCTTTATTGCCATCTGTACGGATACCAACCTCCGAGAACACCCAGGTTTACAAATGATCCCTAGTGAGTATTTTTCTCTTTTGTTGTTTTGCAGCATATTTTTTGCTCATTGGTATATTCTCTCAACAAATATATTTTGCGGCACAGTTCATGTGGTTGCCTCTGTATTCTGCTTCAGCGTTGAGGGCACAAACTGTCACATCGAAACAACATTGTATTCATATTGAATTTAACGTTAACTGTTCGCGATCATGGTTTAAGTTGGAATTGTGGGCCTTGTCGGCACTGGCCTAGCGCTACACTGAGCTAGCATTAACATTACAATGAATGATTTGAGAATATGTTATAATGCTATGATACCTAACACACCAAGTGATGTACATGAGGTGAGGTATAACAAACTCGTTGCTATTCGGCACTAAAAAACGTGTTGCTATACTGTTTGAGAAACACAGGCTTTAGCTAACGTTAAGCCTGTTTGCTACACGCTAATATTAGCCAGTCACTAACACTCAACGAAAGAAAGGGTGGACCGAGTAAGATAACGTCGCTTATTTGTTCGGTTTAACCAGTGCCACTTGTCACTTACAATAGAGTACTCATGCCGCAAGAATGAAATAAAAAAACACATCAAAAACTAACATTAGTATTATTTTATGTTGCCCTCAATGAACTCTGGCTGCCATATACCAGGCTAAGCTTTGTTAGCTACAAGCTACATTATCTTAGCAATGGAGCTAACCAGAGCTTGTGGTGATTCATTTAATGGAAAATGTCCCTCTGGTATAATGGACAGATGACCTGTTGGATAACTGAGACGTTATATAGCCGGTTTTGCTTGGTAAGTTTACGTTACTGTCGAATTTAGCGACACTGACGTTAACCGAGTGAAACACTAACCAACAAAGAAAATGTGGTTTATTGCTTAGCAATAAACATCCTTAAGCGTTCCGTACGGACAATTTAACACACAAACAGTACTGTCAGTTTTAAAGATACATAAAAGTAAAAAAAATACAAATGTTAAGTATTTAAATGATTATTTAAACACTTTTCCATTTTTGTGTCATTGGAATATTAACCATACAAGGTATCGATGTATGTTTCCTGCCCGTAACCGTACTCCTGCGCCTTCCACTTTAACATTCCGACCCCACCTTAGAAATACCTTTTTTATTTGATGAAATCGTTTGACTTTGCTGCAGTTTTACTTAGATTTTGAAACTCTGTAAAGTAAATATTTGGAATTGCAATAGCACGTTTACTTTTCCGGTGTATTGCGGGAGAAAAAGCTGCCGTCATTTCAAATGCATATGACGGTTTGAATTTGTGTGATGAAGTAAAAAGTTCCAACTTTAGGGTGATTTCAGTAACATTTTGTATTTTAATGAAACGATCCATCATACACTTTGTATTTGTATACAATTCATTCTCTTTCTAATAAACATATTCACATCAAAGTGCCCTTTTTGCATTTATGGTTAAGACTGTATGACCAATGGGTCTTTTTAAAATGCTACTTCTGACAGGTTCACATTTTGAAAGAAAAACAGTACACTTGAGAGCCTTTAATTCGATAAATGTATCCCCAAAAGATCACACTAACGTCTCTATCTAGGGAGTTAATATCAGACATTCCTAATTCTACACATGGCTATGTCCATACATTAATGCACAAGTCCACTTACTTTTAAGGCTCAGTTCCAATGTCAACTCAAGGCAATACACCTTAAACATAAACTGATGTCACCTCTGCAATCTGGATTACTGCCTCATTGCAAGAGGGTCTCAGGAGAAAAAAAAGCAAACTAGGATTGTAGTAAGCAAATGCCCACCACTGTTTTGAGAAGCTCATGTCCTTCATTCGGGGGCATTGTCAGATTGAATTATTGAAGTCCTCAGAACAACTACAACATTTGACATAGACTCTGTGTTCTGTAAAGTTAGCTTGTGAACTAACATGGGCCTAAGATTATGAAAACTCAAATTCTTTTTTAAGACAGTTATACTATCATTTCAATTTAAGCCAATTTTGGAACAAGTGTATTGTTTACCTACCTACCTTAGATGTTGTTGGAATATATAAAAACAGCAAGTATTATTCTCTCAATAGAGACTCAAATGATAAGAACTGTAACTTAATATACGCGCAAAGGTCGATGCCTCAAGGACCGCCAACCCAGCATACAGTTTATGGGAATTTGCATCATTTTGAATGCAGAAGACCAATGGACCACGCTAGCCAGTGACCCTGCTACAGGTAAATTAGCATAACCAGTCAGCTTATTTAGCTTGCTTACTTCAATAGTTATATAACTTGATAAGGCAACTGTAATTGTTATTTAAATTTGTGTAATTTTATGTTTGTTAACATGGATACAAATATCATAATCTTTCATTTTGATTATGTGCAAAGCTAAACTTACAACATTACAATTCAAAGAAAAATTGCTAGCTAGCTATCAGGTTACTCATTAATACAGTACATGTTATCTTATCCATTGTGCTACTGAATGGATAACACTAGCAATTTTTTCTTTTAACCCTGTACATTCCTCTTTTGAGAACACCAGAAGACAACACCTTTCCTCACTGGCAGAGAAGGAGCAAAGATCCTCAGGAAATGCAGGGTGAAACATTTGTAAGAGATAAAGGGTTACAGCGGTGAACATTAGTCATGTTTTTTTTTAAACTATTTTGCAAATATGGGCTGTAAAAGTAATTTTATTTGGCTTTGTAATTCAAGTTATTATTTAATTACTGGTACCTTACAATATCTGATCTTGTAATTTTTTTTTGTTACACATTTGTTTTATGTGTGAAGAAGCTAAAAATAAAATTACAAATTTGTTCAAAGAAAAATTGTCTCATGTATGTTTCCCTTTGTAAAATTTGACTTTTTACAGCCTTTTTAAAAGTATAGGACTTGTAGCTCAAGATTTAATGGATTGAACAAGTTAAACAGTGTACAAGTCAGTGCAGTTAAAGTATTGGTTCTGGTATTGAAAATTCACTGAGGAAAATCTGTGAGCTAATTTTTTTCCTTTTTCTCCTTTCTCTTTTACTCTTTACACATTTGCATTTTCAATATTTTAGTGAGAGAGAGAAACAAAATCACAGAGTTGCTGTATCAGTACAGAACATGCAGAAGCTCCACACTGGTTTACTTGAAAGAGACAAAACAAATGTCAGAAAAATAATGAGTTAAGATAAATAACCAAAATCTCTCTAGTTGTACTGATTGTCTTTAATGAATTACTTACACAAGTAACTTTGTTTAAGTATTAGTGGCGTTATGAATTTTAATTGGTGCACTTAAAACTGAACTGATGCTCATATAAAGGGAACACTATTGGATAAAGAGTGGAGCCCTGCAATGGTGTGTGACTTGGCATCTGAGATCAAGACCTTCGATGGAAAAGTGACAATAAATCAGTGAGTCAGATTAACTGTTGTGACACTGCACTTCCTTCAGTCCTCTGCAATACGCCGGCCAAGTGTGAAGTGGATGAACGGTTGTCGAGAAACTTGAAGGATATTTCTATTAACAAACTGAGGCTAATCCATTTTTCGTTAAATACCTGGAATACATAGTTAGATACTTATAGATCTATTCCCTGTTATGCACACTTTGCTTCTGATCCACTGGGATACCTACCAACAATTTTGCAACTAGGTATGTCACAACTCAGGACATTTAGTATTCAAAGCAAATACTAGTACAATTCAGATTACATTTTGAGTCTTCGGTAAACACTAAAGGCCATGATAAATCCCATGTAGTGGTATAACGGATCAAAATTCCCTATTAATATATATTATACATTGCTGTAAAAACGATTCATCCACGGTTCTCGCCAAAAACGGCGTAAATCAATACTAAAATATGGTTACTGCAGAAACCCAATACGGTCACGTTTCAGTATCTTGACTTTTACTTGGTTCCGAAGTGTCGGTTCTCATGACCTCTCTAGCCGCAACTAGTGCTGCCATCCACAATGAGGATCTATGAGGAAAAGTTGTGGATAGTACCTGTCCTTTTTTAGTACTACCTCAGCAGAGATTCCAAGCGAGCTGAGCTGATACTAAAAAGTGTGTGACTATTGCCTAGTGTAAAAAAACCTTCATCTGTTTTTGACCTTACAGAAATGTACATCCGACGTGCACATTATTCAAGTTAACCTCCTTTTAACATGGGCCCTTCTTCTTTTCTTTCAGCCCGCTGTTTGTCACATGGAAAATAGGCAGAGACAAGCGGTTGAGGGGTTGTATAGGTACATTTTCTGCCATGAATCTGCACTCAGGACTCAGGGAGTACACCCTTACCAGGTAAGAGAAAGGCAACGTTGTTTTTATGTTTCAAAGCTTTAGATCAAAATAAACAACAAACCTATTGGAGTCAAGATCAATGGCATGGGCAACTATGTACCAACAGTAGCAGTTAGTCAGAACTCATTGTTTGCCTGTACATGAGTGCAACAAATATCAATGTTCTGTTTCTTATAGTATTTACTTTGTTCTGTTTCATTCATGTAGCTTGCAGTAACGATGTGTGGAGCGTGTGTCTCCTTTGATCCCAGGTCCTGGGGCTTCAAAAAATATTCAAACAAGTTATTAAAGTCAATAATTAGTTTTTTATGTATTAAGACACATTGATATGTTTACTGTATACCTGTAAGCACTTTTATATTAAAGTCAGACAAACTACACTTAAAATGTGCCACCAACGCAATCTTATTTACAGAAGTTGATATAGATATGTTCAAATCATTTCAATAATGACATTTATATGTATTTCATACAAGTCTATTTATTCTGGATGACCTGAATGAGATCAAAAGGACAAGCATTGACACAGTCAATTGTAATAATATCTTAACTATTACTGTAATGTATGAACTGTTATAAAACTGTTTTAATTCAAAAATGTTGTAATAAAGAGTCCTTGTGTAGGTTTATTGGGATGTCCAGACACAGTGACATGGGTTAAACCCGCAATGGTGGACAATCAGACTGGTGGGTTAAACACCAGTTTGGCACTACACGGCTTTGGTGTACAAGTGTTTAAATTAAATATATGTTACTGATATTCAAATGTCACGCAACCCCTTACAAAACACGTCATTATTTTCAGTGTAAACGGGGCCCTTTTTTTCCACAAGCATTTTTGTCCCAAGGGTCAAACACAGCTGTCCAAAACCTGTAAACACAGACAGCTGCTTACTGTGTACAGATACACACAATATAAAGAGCCGAGTCCATGCTGCGGTTATACTGGCCTCCGTATGTCCATAGGTCATCTACATTAGAGAAAGGGCGTCCTCCATCACATGTTGGAAATGTACCCTCAATTTAACAACAGTTTTCCGAGTTTCTTAATTCAATCCAATAGTGTTATCTTCTATAACTCTTTTCAGAATTGCCTCTTGTAATAGATGGTTTCTTTGTGCTTTTATGTCTGCAGTGCCCTTAAAGACAGCCGCTTCCCCCCTATGACAAGGGATGAGCTGCCTCGCCTCTTCTGCTCAGTGTCTCTTCTCACCAACTTTGAAGACGTCGGTGATTACCTTGACTGGGAGGTAAGGGACTTGGTTTGTTAAAACAATTGCATTGAGAAGTGTTGTTGCTAAATTGCTCACATTTTTTGCTATTAATACACAGCAGTCCCTCCATATTTTTTGAGGTTGTTAAAACAAAAACCAAACAAATCTTAAGCCTAGTCAAATTCTAATCATGAAGTTTGAAGAGGTGGCAAAATGTAACATTTCAGCATGTTAGTTTTACAAATGTACCTTTGTTGGATAGAGAGATTTATGGGGTTAAAAATGTATTATGTCCTTGTGATGCATGTCTTGAATTCTAGGTGGGTGTTCACGGTATTAGGATAGAGTTTTTCAATGAAAAAGGTTCAAAGCGCACCGCCACCTACCTACCAGAGGTTGCAAAGGAGCAAGGTGAGATCTATTTTAGCCCCTAACAATCCCAGCCTCATCTGCTTTTTTAGAAAGATAATGTAGATGTGGATCTTTCTAAATGTGTTAAGATTTTTAAAACTTTTATTTTATCAAGGTTGGGACCACATTCAAACCATAGATTCCTTACTACGAAAGGGAGGTTACAAAGCTCCCATCACAAATGACTTCAGGAAGACCATTAAGTTAACCAGGTAAGATTACAATCTCAACATTTCATCTGATTGATGCACACAATCCTGTATGCAAGAGTTTCGCCAGCCAAGCAGAATTGCTAAAATTGCATATAAAGCTTTTAAAGGACGTGTGTGTGTGTGTGTGTGTGTGTGTGTGTGTGTGTGTGTGTGTGTGTATATATGCATTATATACTTATAGGGGAACTCCACAGATTTTTGCACATTACAGTCTATTTATAAGTTTTAGGGATTGCTACTATGTGAAATAAGTTGTATTAAGACTTTTATGGCTTCAGAGCCATGTGAAATTCCATATATGTGACCTGCTCCATCGAAATCAGTCGCATTGACCCGAAGACACATTTTGAGTTGTATACACGGTTGGAAAGAGGAGATTCCTAGCTTTCTAATGATATCAGGATTGTTTTTGTACTCCAAATATTAAGCGAAATATGTCACATTATATAATGACTGTCACAGAGTCCTCATTTTGAGAAAAAGGCCTTTAAAGTTTCCTCTTCTCTGGAATCCATCGATCTGATTGATTATTAGTGGAGCAAATGATCAAAATACTACGGAGGGAAGATATTTTCGTTTGGAGGGGAAGCTCGCGAGTGTGTGTACGTGTGCGTGTGTGTGTGTTTGTGTATTTTTGCGTTTGTGTGTATTGTGTTTGTTTCCCGGGGAAAACCCTCACAAGAAACACCGGCTGTTGTTGTGCCTGCTGTGGCGTTAAATGACTCCGTTCCCCGCTTGTAATTATGCCGTTACAAGCTTCAAAGTTATATTTATCATCTGAATTTGCCGAAACAAGTTTAATATTCTGAAAGCCAAGACTCTGTTTAATTTAAATCAGATGAAAACAAACTGTAAAGGATCCTGCCGTGTTATCTATGATTACTTTACTCTTACGTTCATAATGTCAGCCGGAGGGAGGGGGGCGGCGCTGCTGGAAGAGCAGAGTGCGAGTGAGAGGTGCCTGTCTTCGTCCCTTCACAAGCTTCAAAAATGTACTTATCGTGTGATTTTGGAAATAAAAGTTTCATATTCTGAAAGCCAAGACTTGGTTTGTTTAAAATCAAACAAAACACCCGAACCCTGAAAAAATAGTTTTTTACGTAAATCCACGTTTATTCTGAAATGAGCCGTTGCGACTTCCGACTGATTTCGATAGAGCGGGTCACATATTGCCTTAAGTGATGTTACTTGAGGCAACATCGGTTGGGGCTGATGACAAATTTGATTGCAATTAGGGCATCCATTTTTAAGCATTGCTAAGCTCACCACTCAAAATGATTGCAGAGTGCTGCGTTCAAATGCTGACCGTTGCCTTGGTTGCGCTGACCTTTCAGAATGCAACCAATCAGATAACAGTTGTATGTAGCAACGCAAGCTAGCAAAGGAGGTAACCATAGAAACTAAACCTTGCGAAGAGCAAATCGCGTATCGTGTGTAGAGGAATGCACGATAGTAAAAAGACGATATATCTGGTACTATAGCTGTATCAATTTTTAACGTTAGACTGCCTATTGTGAGACGGTGCAACTCAACGTCTGTGGAGTTCTATCTTAAGGAACAATTGCATATACATGTTTGCTGTTCTAAGCCCAGCATCGACAGTAGGTCCTGTGCTTCGGTGTCAGTTGCTGACCATGTGCCTCTACCGTTTCGTCTCGTCCCTAGGTACCGTAGCGAGAAGTTGACAATGGGTTATGCAGAGTACATCGCCCACCGCCAGCACCATCACTACCAGAACGGCATCGGGCACCCGCTACCACCCTACAACCATTATTCCTGACAGCGAGCCGCATGACCAATCACTGGACCTCTCCGCGGACCTTTTCCCAGGAGATCCCGCCCCCTCCTGGTCTAGCTATTTCTACTACTGTACCATTTTATGATGATAGTTTCCGTTGCCATGCTGGCCGTCTCCCAGACGTTGACATGGCAACGGGGTGGCAACGAAAGCATAATTTGCTCATGGCAAGAAATCCAAATTTATTTTTCTTTGCCCATGGTTACGTTTTTGCAGCATATGTATACCAATATCTATAACCCCCCTATTCATTACATTTTTGAAAATGAAACCAATATTCGATTTTATTAATCTTAACGTCTTTTCAGCAAACCTAATCAGGTGTTTGATTCTGTGGATGGAAGGAAGTCTCTTACGGTGGATTGTTCTAGCGCGTATATCATTTAGGCTTTGCTAAAAATGTATCATTGTCTTAGAAATTATTCTTTATTTTATTCTTTATCTTACTATCCAGGCCATGTAGCAAGGCAAAAAACGTAGTTTTCAAAGACTGAGTCGTCTCTATTCTGATTCCTCTCAACAGAGAAAACCCGACAGAATTGACTGTTGAGCTTTATAAACTCTTGTAGTGTCGTAGTTGGAACTATATATTGGGATCTGTATTCTCCAAAGTATAGATAGTAGGATTGTGATGCCCTTTTGCTGGTAGTGTTAATCGTTTGAGCTCGCAATCGTGTGTATATTTCGGTGTGTGGATATATATATATTTTGGTCTTCCACAAAATGGAGAAACCAGTGAGTGAAATTTAGAAATTTGATTTTAACCTAAAGATTCCTTAAAGATATTTTTTTGTTTTTGGAAACCTCCCCTCTAAGTATTTGTAGTGTTTTGTTGTCCCGTTTCTTTTAAATTTTAGATAAATGTGGAGGAAGCCATTTAGTGGATTTATTAGTTATCTATTCAAAAATGGGACACAAGTTGGTCTGATTTCCCTGCATTGGAATGTGGGAGCAGGCACAACTCCCTTTGTCCCTAGATTAAAAAAAGTGCATGACAAATTTCATTTAAATGTACTGTCTGCTGAAGCTTACTGGCAGGGAGTCACTTGTCAGAGTCACGCTTTAAAAAAAGCCATATTCTCTTTTTACTCCACTTTTCTAAAAGTCTTGTTTAGCTCCAAGTTTTTACATACCAGTTAAAGGATTTTGGGTCATCTGAATGCAAACTCACACCATCACTGAATGCTAGTCAAACCCTGTGGTTTCAGTCATCCGTCTTGTATATTGCCCGTGTCGTCGTGGAAACATTGTCTTGCCTCTTCAGAGTTTAGCTAACCATTTTGTCACTCGTTCACGAAGTATGATGTATTGAAACTGTCATTTTAAATGATGACGCACCAGGTGAGCACAAAGGAGGTGTGTGTGATTCACCCGTCTGTGTCCTTTAGATGTGCATGTGATTGCGTCTTTTAGAAGCTGATGGAGTTGTTGAAACCGCACCTCCACCGTTCTCTAACACACTGCGAGGACTGGAGATGTTTGTTGTGTCACTAGGTGGGAGCAAACACTGTTGAATTAGTTTGAGCAGAATTCGTGCCCTTGCTGTTAAAGTCTATAAAAAAGCCAGGGCTTTGTTTGAACTTCAGAAGCCATTTCCCATCCTACTATCAATCGTGAGTCACATCCACACACACATTAGGCTAGTTGGATTAACTTTTCTAGAATGTCTTTGAGGGTCGTGAGACGCTCGCTTTGAGTTTGGCGTTCAGTTCTGCCAACTGGAATTTTGTGAGAGGTTGTCGTTACTTGACATGTTTTTTGTAACAGCCTTTACTAACTGACAGGTTATTCTTTCTTTATGCAAAACATTTCAAGGGCTTTTGGCACTCCATCCACAGTAACCCGAAATGACCCAGATTTAAGTTGTGTTGCCTTAAACTAATGACTTATTAAATGATGGGCCGACGGATGTTGCTCTGACTGTTCCGCTGTCCCGTGGTTTCCCAGCTCCCATCTTCACACCACAGTGTAGGAAAGGGCCTTTCCTCACTTGAATGCTAATACTAAGTTAGACATATGGGGGCTCCTGTGTGCCTGCAGTGTCCTGTTAGCTCTCCCAGCTGCTGGTCCTCCATTCTTTACGATTTTGAAAGCCCCACATAAACACATTCTCTTAAAATAATGTCGGGGCTCTGTGGTGTCGTTTACCTTGGTGTGTAAAAACCATGGGAACACCATCTCCTTGTTAAATATACACTACATGAGAAAGAGGAACAGTCACGCCTTCATCCCCAGGCCCATTTAACACAGCACAACCTGAATTCTTCTGCTGCAAAACCAAATTGACCATGCTCTTTTACATATATGTCTTTGTGTACACATGCAATGTATTCAGTTGCATGTACGTATGAGTATGAGACCTATGGTTTTATCCATGATATGCTTGATCTATGGCTTAGATGCTCTTATTAAACATTAAGAGATTTAAAAGACAAATATGGTGCTATCAGACCTCATATTGGGGTGGTCACGCGCTCGTGACGTCATGCGGACTCATCGATCATATCATACTTTAAAGATGCTGCATGTAAGATTTTCTCTTTAGAGTGTCGCCGCGAAATGAGTTATAGCGGCGCACTGTTAAATACCGGAAGATGTGACCGTAGAGCGGTAGAGAAGAATCTGTGCTTTCGTTAGGGCGACTTCCCTATGGGAAAAACAGAGTGATATTCTTACCCATATAAGGAAGAAGGAAAAGCCCCCACAGCAAACCTAGGGGCTACTGAATGTACTGTTAATGGTGGGGTATTGAGAGAAAATCCTACATGCGTTACCTTTACTATCCTTGATATATGCAGATCTGTTCAACAGGTGTTTTTTTTCCTTCTTCCTAGCAGTGCAAGTCAACACCCCTGCAGGTTTGAAAGGACAAGAAGCCATTCGAAGCCCCCCCCCCCCTTCACCCTAGATTATTCCCAACACTGTGGCCTGACCTCACGGCCAAGATGATCAAGGTTATGGGTCGATGGGTAGATGGTGGCAGTATTGGCATCCGTTCTCCTGGAATATTTGGATGCTGCTTTCTCAGAGCACTTCCTCTGTTTTTCCTTTAGCTGCTGAATGGTTTGCCCTCTGGGGGTTCAAAGGCGTAAACACCTCAAACTATGTTGAAGGTATTCATCTCCTACGATGGGACGAAGAGCTAATGTTTTACGTAGAACGTGCAGAGGAAAATAGTCCCGCTTCTGTTCTGATTTATCTGTTTAAAGCATCGATACCTCATGGGATTTAATGGAACGGCATTGGTAGTTCGTTGTAGCAGATTGTGTTTTGGTTCCATACCAGGGTTAGAGTTCGGCCTCAGCATTCCGTGTGCGTTCGCTCTCATATTTCGTGGAATGCTCAAGCTCGTGTTACCTTCGTATGTTCGACTGAACCAAAGATGCCAGCGGCCATGCCCACATGCTGCTCACGGGCCTGGCTTCCTGTCCTTTCAAAAGACACCCCCCCCCCCCCCCCCCTGCAAATTGACAAAATGTTTTTCTGTCTATTTTGTTTTGTGTGTGTGCAATTTCTCAACTGTCTTGTCATTGAGTCTCTCTGAAGCCGTACGTGGCATCACGGATGGTTGCAAAATTGTTGTTACTTGTTTTGTTTATTATTATTATTATTATTAGAAGTAGTATTAGTATATTATTGCTATAATTTACAAAAATGAAAATCCCATGGTGTGCCTCCTAGCTTTATGGGTTTATAAACGTTTTTTTCCCTAAAGACCAGCAGTTATACTTTGTATAAAAGATGGATTTTTCCTTATTTTTTATGCCATTAAAGATGAAAAGCCTGTTTTCGTTACTCTGGACCCAGTAGCTGCACTGGTATACAATCGCACTGATAGATGAATATTAACAACAAAAAAAGAGAATAAATGAATCAATAATGATAATGATGAATGAAATAAGAACTACAATAAACTTGTGTTTGAAGCTTTTATATTAAAACAAAAAAACATCATAAAAATAAAATGACTGTTTTTGTACATCAAAAATAAATTCTTTTCAAAAGAATATTTTGGATCTAGTTTCAAAATTATTTTAGTGGTTTTCTATGTTCTGAGTTTCTGAGACACTAAGACGTGTCACTGTACAAAAGACTTTCTGTTGCAGTGGCCTGATGGCTGGGAGGGTTGCCTGGTGTAACGCCTCATACCAATTATTTTTATTTTCCTTTCGATTTTTTGGATCTTTTTCTTAAGTACATTTAAAAAAAAAAAAAAAAGTTTATGGAATATTAAGAAAATGGGAACTTTGAATCTATCCCCTGTAGAAATAGACCCTTCCTCCTTTCCTATTGAATTGCTGTTATTGTGACAAGACTTGAAACGGGCATTTAATATGATAGTATGACTCCAAAAGAAAAAAAAAACTAAAGTGTGGGCAGGGTTGAAAGAATATATATAGACGAGTATGAATGCAATGGCTGTGAAGATAATGTAGTTTTAAACATTGTTATTACCGTTTAAATCATTTATTCAATAAAAAATACAAAATCAACTGAAAACACATCGTGTCATTTGATTATTTTTTTTGACACATCCACACATAGTGTTTGCTATTAGTGTGTTTCACATTTAGATATGCGTAAAACCAATGTGTTCATTTGCTAAGGAATGGTATGGATTATGTCAGTTGCACACTGACTTTAATACTGTACATATATTGTGTTCAGTTTGCTTGATTAGATTGGGATAAAATATTCAAAGTGTATGGGAGTCATTTTGTATGCCAAACTTGCATCAGAGGTTTTAAATTGGACTTTTCTACTAAATATTTTAATGAAGGCTGTCCTCAGTCTATACATTTCAATCGCACCTACAGAATTAAAGTAGAGGTGGACAAAAGTGAGAGAGTACGGAATACATGTTAGGATCTTTTATTTGTTTTGCATTTTTATGAACAAAGTTGAACTTTCAGTATATGCGCTAACGTAGTGTAATTTATTTTGTACACTTTCAATTGGACATGTTTCTCCTCTGATTTATTCTTTCTTCTGCCTGGCAGAAAAACTGAAAGTTCAACATCGTTAATCGACGTTTTGACTGGACATTTCCACTTGTTTTAACGTTGATTTTATTCTAAACATTTATTAAACAACATTTTATTTCAAATGTTTTCTGAATGTGTTGACATCATTATTGTCATTCAATGTATTCTCGACATTTCTTCTTTATGCTCAACATTTCCATTTTATTCTCGACATTTCCATTTTTTCCAGACTTTATTGTTTTATCGACATTCCTATTTACTGTAAACATTTTGACTTAAGTCTCGACATATCTTCCTCTTCCTAATTGTTCTAATGCTTGAAAAGAAGGTTTAGAACAACTTGCTCCTCATTTGTTCTCCTTATGCCTGGCCCTAATACTCTCTGTTCCCTATCTATAATTCTGTGAGATGACCTCAGCCGTCACACCCTTTTTATGATATTAGAGCATGCAGGGCACATGCTGTGGCTCGGGGCTAAACGAGACTGCTGACCGATAAAGATGCCATTCAAGGTACAAAAAGAACAGTTATAAAACATCACAAAAGTATGGTTTAAACTGAACAAGGGAGTATTAGTTACTGAAAAGTAATGTGACCGCATCAATAGAACATTATTAAGGATCGTCATGACAACTGGGGCAACTGCATCTGCTGAAGAAGATCATGGGATCTACTATATTGAGCTTGCAGGCCCTTTGTATGCCCATTTTCAGGTTCATATCTGTATCTTGTGTCTCTACTGTGACATGTTTACATGCTTTAATGTTCAAAAAGGTCTTTTCTCAAACTGTAGGACAGGAACTCCCTCTGGAGGGAACTTTGGGATTTTAGCCTTTGCTAACATTTACATGTTACACTACAGGAAAGGGTACAAGAATAACAGGGTGTCTTTATCATCTTCATTAAACATTTTGTACAGAGCTCAAGTGTTGACACAAATAGCTTGATGTTGGGTTGGCTATGTATATTTTATTTTTGATTCTCCTTGCTTTAGCTAAGTTTATTTCATGGAAATCAACAATAAATGTAGCAACAACCTGTTAAGGTCAAATAATTGTTGTTTACTTAGCCTTAAATACACTCAGGGTTTCCAGTAACTTCTACAATATGTAATTCTAGTACTAAGACTGCTATAGGAAGTCAGTCAACAATGATTGTATCTGTGGGAGTTTAAAGAGGCTCGCGGTTCGTAATAATCAAGTTGTTATTGTGTATTTACATTCACAAAAGCCTATATAACACTACAGGAGAGGTAATACTCCAAAAAGCAGAATAGGGCCCCTTTAAAGTCAATTTGTTTTTGTCTAACTTAAACACTGTAGCTGACTTCCACCAAAGTGGTTCAGCTTCTTCAAAAGTGATGTCACAGCAGGGTGCAGAGGTTCAACAGACCACACTTCCTTGGGCTAAATCATTTTCTATCAGTGCTTTTTGGGCCGTACTGGTAACACATGCAGAGCTGCACAAAGTGTGATGGTGACTGTAATAAGGATAAGCCCCCCCCCAGCATGCCTGACCTACGTCTCTGCAAGTTCTTTCCACCCAAAGCGCTGAGCACCGAGTCCTCGTCTGAAAATACATCGCTGCCGGTTACATGATATTCAGGGCTTTAAGTGCTCAGAAATAGTTCAGTCTGCTGCTGGAGTAAAACACACACACACACACACACACACACACACACACACACACACACACACACACACACACACACACACACACACACACACACACACACACACACACACACACACACACACACACACACACACACACACACACACACACACACACACACACACACACACACACACACACGCACGCACACACGAACGCCACTGACCAGCACTTTGCTTCCTGTGCTGAGTCTGCCTCTGGGCCTCCATCTGGCTGAATAAATGAACTGCTATTACACCAAGTCCATTTTCAATTTCCATTAAATTCACTTCATTTCACCAGGCATTTATACTGCCTTGCCATTTGTTATAACGTGTCAACCATATCAGTCCCATTACCCTTCACTTGCCCGAAGCGGTGATTGTGTGTGTGTGTGCGTGCGTGCGTGTGTGTGTGTTGCGAGGGGCAGGGTAGGAAACAGGAGAACAGGTAAGTGCTTCCTGCCGCCTCTCAGCTCTCCACATCCTGAGTATAAAATGATCCTGTGAGGTTTCATTATTTGAATTTCAAGTACATTTATACCCAATATTCCCCGGTGTGTTTATGCATCCACGACAAGCTCTTGTGGTAAAGAGCAGCATACTTAAACATGTTTCTGCTCTTAACCCACCTTGAGGGCTCTTTGCCACCCCCCCCCCTGCGTGCCATTTCCCTGAACATGCCCACATATAAAAGACTTTGATTTGATTTTAGATTTCCGGATACAAGTTAATACTATTGGTAATTATGTTATAAATGATTTATCAAAATGTATACTTAGGAAGCATTGCGCTATAACCTTTGGTGAGTCCATGACTCAATCTTTCACTTTCAATTGTAGGCAAATTATATTGAGTCATTCTGCATTCTGGGAACGGGTTTTCCAGAATAGCCCATGTCATGGTAAACGAAGGCAGACTGAAGGAACAGTTTTAGATTTAGATATTATGTGCCAATACATTTCAGGGGAAATGGGAATGATCTTAAAACTGTACAATGAAAGTGTTAATTAAGACAAGGGTTTTAAAAATGTACCATGAACATAGTTAGAATATAACAAGAAGCTTAATATACTCAATGAGAACTGAAATAACTTTTATTGTCAGTACATCACACACACACTCAAACTGATAGAAATACAAAAGTCTTATCCCTTCTTTACAGTGAAGTACAGTATTATATGCTACAGTAACATACACACTCATTCCCAACACGTGAAATGATATAAACCATTACTGAATGGCCAATGCTGGTTAATACTTTCTCACCAATGGCTCGTCATTTAATGACCCAAAGTGACTTCATGCGGACCCAATGATGATGCGTTTCTGGGCACTAAACTGAACCTGGGAGTGAATTCAGGTGCCTTGTAGATAAACTCAAAGATTGAGCAACAGATTTTTTCCAAGTGTCCAATTCCAGGATAAATGCGTATTTTGTCAAGATCTTCTCCGTCTCGGCAAACATCAACGATGCAGTGACGGTCATACCCCAACAAATATGGTTTGATATAAAAAACCGACGTCCTTGGCGAAGGTAGGAACCCCCCTGTGTATATCCATGTATCGTCTTTCATATTTTTTGCATGTAATACATCCTTGTGTCCCCTGATTATCACAACTGGAATGATCTGAGAGGGCTGGAGACAGAGACGCAGAAAAGAGGCTACTCGTGATGTACATGTGGGAACAGAGGGACAACAGGAACACATTTTCAGTCATGACAACACAGAGGTCATCATACATGACGGTCATCATACATGACGGTCATCATACATGGCAGACATCCGACTATAAACAAGCATTCACTTTTACAACGTCTCACATACACAATCTTTTTCAGAACACACTTGAGACTAACAGAAAAAGGCAGCTTTACCAACGTATGATATAGCAAAACTAGTAAAGAACTCAAAGTGTAACAATTGCAGATTGGTGACTTATTTCCTGTCTTGAAAACGTACAAAAAAGGCAGCTTGAGAAATATACTTTAAAAATTCTTCTTTCCAAAATTGTATTGTAAAATAAACTCCACGATGCTTACTACCAGCCCTAAAATGCATATTATGTTTGTGCATGCAAGTATGAATGAATGTACTGAGCAGGTCTCCCTTGAACAAGAGATCAATGATCTCAATGGGATACACCTGGATAAATAAAGGTTTGAAATGAAAGTACCACACTAAAAGAATGACACATTAATCCACTGGCCCTGAAATGCTCACTTGCTTCAGTAAAACATTGGTAAGTCCTAAAAAGATGCATTAAAAATGTTGATAAAAAAGAAGAAGAAGTCTCCGTGACAAGAGCAGACATTGGAGAAAGGCTGGGTCTGTGTGAATCCTAAGGGACGTTTAGTCGACTTTCTTGCTGCGCAGTCGGAGTGTGTCCAGTAGAACCCGGCTCATGGAGCCAGTGTGCTGCGAGAGGAGGGTCAGCACCTTCCCGTGAACCAGGGTCAGCAGGGTCTGGTGGCCCGTGGCCAAGACCCGGTACCAGGGGCCGTAGAAGGGGTCGGACACGGCCGGGCACAGCATGTTGTTCAGGTTGACCTCGGTCGCCTGGGAGACAGAGGCAGACATGTTCATCATATGATGCTAGTAGCAATCAAATACGTTTTACTACCATGGCTGAGTTCAATTTAGTGTTCTTTGCTTCATAAACATTTCTTTAAGTTAACGGTAGAAAAGACTTGGCAACTAAATATACTCAAAGTACTGTTTATGCTGATTGGTCCATTTCAGAATAGTATATATGATATGTTTTAGAATGATTGATCATGAAAGTGTTCTCAAAGCTGGTGAAGGTGCAGCTAGTTTGAATGGCTTTGTAGACTGCAGGGTAGCTTGTGGATTTACTCCAGGTGGAACTAAAGTCTGATTTAACACTGGATTAGATTTCACATCATTCATCCAGATCTGTAAAGTAACTAAAGATATTAAATACATGTAGTGGAGTAAAAGGACACAAATCACCTCTGAATTGCAGTGGGGTAGAAGTACAAAGTAGCACGAATAGAAATACTCAAGTCAGTCCCTCAAAATTGAACTTAAGTACAGTATTGAGTACATCTACATAGTTACTTTACACCTCTGGTCCATACCAAACAGTTATTTGAGTCAATTATAAATGTAAAAATATGAGAATAAAATAAATATATTATATGATGATGATATAATAATAAAAAAAAAGACAACGTCGTTATGTTTAGTGCACTTTTACAATCTACTAAAAACCACATATAAATATTTAATATTAAAAGTATATAAACAAAAGTTACACATTCATAAATAAATACATTTAAATATGTTATAGTGCACTGCCACAACCTACTGAAAGCTAAACATAACTATTTATTATAAAAAATATGCTATAGTGCATTTCCACAACTTACTGAAACCTAAATACTTTGACACGTTCAACATTTGGGTAAACTATATTCAATAAGGCAGTCATTTAGTCAAAATGGTCCAAGTATATAGAAGGGAAAGGCCGTAGTGCGAAACACAAAACAAGGTCATTATTTTAACCCGGAATGTGGCCCGATAATGGTTTTATCTGGATTTCCTTGTTTCCATAAACATCACAAACCAAAGTTGTAAATGTAAATAAATGATGATTAACTTGCCGGCCCTTTTTCTGCCCCAACCAACATCAAACTGATCCCCCATATTTCAGCTGACGGAGAAGAAGCCTGAGATCTAGTGTCCAACCACACTTTAAAAAACTAATCTCGCAAGTGCCTTCACATGAAAGAATGCTTACTAAAAAGAGACATAAGCTAAATAAAGCCTGTGGACTTTGGGTTATCATTAGGCAAGCTCAACCTCTTGCAGGGAAAGTACCAACATCTGCCAAGATTCAGATTAAATATACATGTTTGATATTTACTCAAAATAGGTTTCTGAATTCTCAATATAAAACTCAATCGGACAAGTTAACAGAGCAGAGAAGTCTCATGAAGACCGGAGTTTCAGAATAAATGCCGACATGAGGTGTGCATTAAGTGAAATGAAGGATCAAAAGACCTACAAAACAGGTCCTACAATCTGATTGGCTGAAAGGGGAAACGCACCAAGCTGCTCTCAATGCTTCATTAGGAACCAAAGGGTGATGTGAATAACCTGCAATCATTTCAGAGAGCGAGACCTTTCTTTGAAGGAATTGGAAAAATAAAGGTCGGTAAAAGTGACTTTATGTGAGAGTTTGATACTCGTGATACTTCCGTGTACTTTTGCACACAATGTTGCAGCCAGGCAGACACCATTTGGCCCTTTTGCATCCCCTCTATTAACCTCGGGTTCCAACTCAAGTGGATTTACACTTCTAATTGCTGTTCAACTCAACGTGACTCACTCCTGCTGCTGCCTCTACTTTCTATGTACAGCGGGGTGGACAAAATAATTACAAGTGTCAAAGAATAGGATATGTAACCAGCTGCGAAAATGAGACTTGAGTTCTAAAGAAAGTCATGAGAATGCAGGAGCAGAGCTGACGGGCCCGTAAACAGCCACTGGTGAAGCACTCTGGCATCGTATAGCCGGAACAGAAATCAACATGGAATACAACTAATGAATGAATTATCCATTCATTCAGAAAAAACAAACAAGGTGAGGCATACAAGAAAACTCAAGACCGTTTTAGTCTAGCTTTTAATTCATCTGTATTTATCCTTCCATCCATTACATTCTCCTTACTTCATGGTATGTTGGTAGACTAAGTCCTTTCTGTTTTTAAATACTGTATGTCTAATCCTGCCTCTGGTGTTTCCTCACTGTACTGTGAGCAGATGTTTCTTTAGTTCCTGTTTTTTTATGTATTGATCGTTGTTGTTGTTGTTGTTATCGAGTCATTTATGGTCATGTAGTGCTTTGTGTGCAGATGGAGGAAGGGTTTGTTGTATTGCGTGAAGCATATTGTGTAACATTTTACTTTTAAAGTCTGAAGTTTTTGTAATAGTTGTGTAATTGTCTTGCAATTGCTTTTCTTACTGTGATAAGTGAATTGTAATGTAGAATTAAATATGCTTATTCTAATACAGAGGACTTAATGAAGCTCGTTTGTACTGGTTTGCTACATAAATATTCAATCTTCAAAATTAAAAAAGGAATTGCAATTCAAGTGTATTTTTTGAAATCGGCATCAAACAGGCACGAGCTAAAACAGGAGAATACATTCCAGTATGTCATGCAAGTAGTAGATACACATGACATTGAATGAGTCAGTATCAGCCCTGAACCAAAAGCAAGAGCCTGGAGGACGTTCCAATTAGGCAGTGGAAAAAACATCCAAATCCCACACTAGCATTTAACGTGTTTTGAATCTGCACATTTATACATTATTTAAGGAGGTGCAATCATCCAATGCGTAACAGGAGAGGTGTATATGTATTCAGATGTTATGTGTCTTGTTCTTTAAACCGATTCAGTTTTATTTATCATTCAATCACAGTTTTCCTTTGCTTGTTTGAGCCGCTGGAACAACTGTGCTTTATATGCGCTGTCGAGCTCTTGCAGCCTATCATTCGGCCAGGTAGGGTCAGTTATGTCTCCGAGGGTCCAGGTCATAAGGGCGAGGCATTGGGATCGCACCATTCACTCATGTTCTCTGCATAGGGACGTATAGTGCTGTGCTGTAGCCAGCCAGCAGAGGGCTCCATCTTACCAGGCCGAGGAGCTGCAGGAAGAGGAAGTGGTAGAGGAAGAGGAGGCCGGTGGAGAGCAGAGCCCACCACATGTCCCCCAGAGGCTCCGGCTTGTACACACCTGCAGAAAAAACAACCTCAGTTATGTAGGTTAAAGAGAGAGCGAGCGAGCGCACAGAATGTGGCAGCTCTGGCCCAGCTGACCTCCCCGGTGCTTGTGCTTTTGCAACACGTCAGTCATGTCAACAGATGGAACACCCTGCAACCACGGTAACAGGATGCAGTGTATTTTCCTGTTTCCTCACTGCTGCTAGAGAACTACCAGGGGAAGACATTACATGTGCACCGATTATGTCAGTTTGAACAAGAACAAAGAAGGCTTCCTTTTGCGAGGCTCCAGTGTTACGTTGCTAATGGACGATGAGGCGCTTCATGCAGAGGGTGGATTACTGTGATGCGCCCTAGTTACATTTAGACATGACATCTTTTGTTTAACCATAGTTAAGCACTCACAGGAATTTCCCCCTGTACCAACGTGTTTGTAGCGTGTCTTGCCTACAGGGGAGGTTACTGTAAATGCATCTATATGTGCAAAATGAGCTTTCCAGTTCATGCACATACGTCTTCATGTTGTAACGGGCGAGAGCAAAAGCTGTTTGTTTGGAGGAAACGGATAGTTACGTGATTTAGGAGAGCCGTAAAAGACACAGCAGGTGCACTGACTCAAACACCTTCAACTGAATGGAATTCATCCAAAGATAAAAAAGGTCATGGTAGCCTTGTGTGGTTGGTACATGAGAGGTATTTCACCTTGAGTTTCAGACAAACATGTCGCTGATGACGATGACCTAATGTTTTATTTATAAGAACAATATATGCTAGGGGGGTAGGACCAGAAATGTTTTTTTAAGCTTCTTCTTGCCCCTGTTGAACATGACAGACTATCTGGGAATTATTGGTTTTTTTTTGTACTTTGTTATAATTATTAATTTGAGTGACAAAAAAAAAAAAAGAGAATATATATATATATATATATATTATTGTTGTATGTTTTTGTTTCTGACATGTTCAATAAACTGACTAAACTAAAAAAAAACTAAAAACTAAAGTGTCAATGTGAGTGGAGAGGTCAACACTAACCTCCTTTCCTGAACAGGTATAGAGGCACCAGGTACAGCATGGAGTGCTGGATGTAGTAGATCTCCTTCTCAAACGGCAGCTGAGGAGAGAATACACCATTACACTTCAAACGACCCACATTGAGCAGAACATTTGCTTATCCAATTTGCTTATAATGTATATCCTTTTAAAGAGGCCCTTTTGTTGCTTTCCCCCCTATCCTTTAGTGTTATATAGGTTTGTGTGCGTGTAAATAGTGTGCAAAGTCTCAAATCCCAAAGAAAGGAGTTGTTTTCCTTTGCATGCTGAATGACGTATTTCTAAGAATTGTATCATCGCATCTAGTTTTAAAGGTCACCTATTATTACAAGTGTTGTATACATAAATATGCGTCCCTCTGTGTTAATAGATCTGGAAAGTTTCAGGGAAAGTTCATTTGTATTTAAAGCAACAGACACGTAGTCAGCTCTTTTGAAAACAGAGGGGTTTATGGGAAGCTACAATGCTCGATCAGTTGGGTATTTTGAGCCAATCACTGCAGAGACATGTTTTTTAAACATCTGAAACCTAAATGATATTGTTGAAAGAGTATAATAGGGGACCTTTAAGAGGTCACACTCAGCAATATAACAATAACTATAAATATATTGTTTTAAAAACACAAGGGTCCACATCACAACGTTGTGGTGTAGTTGATTCAGTTTTTAGATTGTTTTGTATGCTATTCCATGAAACTTAGGATCACGTCTTTGGTAAACACCGTACTTAAAAGATATCTTTTTTTATGTTTAGAGATGTAACCGTCAATCAACTCATTGAAGAGTGATTTGATGTATGATAGAAACACTGTCAGCCACACAGGAGGGTGGATTAATACAATTGTCTTTTAACATTTATTTTCTATGAGCAATAAAGTGTATTTTATGTATTTTTCACACCCTTATGCATATTCCCTGCACAACATGCGGCAGTAACCGCTCATAACCATCCACTGTACGGCTCAGACACAGAGTGCAGAGTGTATTTAAAGTTATCATTATAGTTATCAGTGTGGACGGACATTAAATCAGTGTGGGACTTCCTGCACTCTGTCTGCGCCGCGCTCTAATGCACTGACCTCAGAGCAGCATTAATATCCGGCGCTGGCTGCAGTTTGAACTGTGCTCTGCATGAGAGCAGCGCTTCAGTCGGGGTCTGTTGAGTCATTTCTATCCATTATTCTACAGCTAGCGAGTAGAGTTATTAGGGAGCGTGGCATCAGAGAGCGAAAGCTAACCTAAGATCAGGGCCTCAGACTCAGGGGAGAAGGAAAATGAAAACCACTTTAGCAATAAATATACCTTTTTGGTTTAGAAGAAACCATCTGCACGACTAAGGATACTTATTATAATGGTATAATCTATAAAATGATACCACTACTTTTTACATTTTTAATACAAATGTATAACTCAAGTAGATCTATGAGAGTATGCTGTCTCTTTAGTCAATTCTGTTGAAACTCCTCCTTTTTAGATCTGTGGTGAAGACTATTTGAAAACAGCACTATTACATTATGTACTATTGACGCTATAGGGCACATCACTAGTTCTGTGCAGACATACTTCCTTGTTCAAAAAAGGTTCTTTATCAAACAGGGAAATAGAGTTATGACAGGAAGCCTTTGCTTTTCTTTGGTACGAGCTGTTCTGTAGTACGAACATTTGATCTTCACAGGGATCATGTTGGACAAAGCTCAAACCGGCCAAACTTGATTAAATGTAAGCAAATATACTTTCGAGTGCATTATCTTCTGCATCTGGGGCTCGTCTGCAGCTGTCAGTGAGAGCCTTTCAAGCAGCCAGCGATTTCCTTTCGTAAAAATAGATTCCCATCATCAATTAAGCTTTGCCCTTGAGACCATATTTCCTTTTCCAAATGTTTGAATTTAGTTCTTTAGATTATTTTCTTTGGAGATGCTAAATGTACTGAAACAATCATAAAACTGTCAAATGTTTGAGAAAGAGAAGATAAGTAGTCATCTTAAACATGTCAAAGCTAAGGGATTTAACTTGTTCCCCTGCTGAGCTGTCATCAAAAAATAAGTATCTGGACTATGAAGACACCTCCACTTCAGAGACAGAACAATGCATCAAAGAGTTTTTAACGGAGATTTTCCAGTCCTAGTTGCTTACCAGTCTAGTGTTGACTACAGGGAACATTAATGCCAGTAGTGCACCATTCAGCATGTGGACATGCAGCCTGTAAACACACAAGGAGAAAATGAGTAAGCTAATAATAATAATATTAAAATTCACAAACATCTCACATCCTCCATCACACCTGCCAGGAACATCTTAACACCAAATGTCCACATTGCACGCACCATTACATTATCGACATGAGTTTGAGTTAGTGCTGATATAAGCACAGAGGGCCAGGTGGAGGACGGTGTGATTATGTTCAGAGCTGCTGTAAGCCAATCAGAGCGCTCCCTGATGCTGTTAGCAGCAGCTGTCTCTCCTCCTTTGGCGGGGTGCGTTCCTAGTGGAAGCGTTGAATGTGACAAGTCAGGTCACAGAAGGCACAGGCAATTAGAAGCTTTTTCTCCAAGCGTACGTTTAAGATTCCTGACGTTTTTAACAACCATAGAGTACGTTTCTGTCATTTATCTGGTTACTCTGGCTATTCATCCATTATTTGCCTGAAACAGAGGATTATATTCATAAGTTTTGTCTAGAAAATGTCAGAATAAAGTGACAAAATGTCCATGAGAGTTATTTAAAGTCCAAGGAGATGTCTTTAAATGTGTTATGTTATTCCAAAAATATTCACTTTCAAATGCTTCAAAACCAAGAAAAGCTGAATATACTTTACTTGAGAGTCTGAAATCAGCATTTCTGCATGAACAATTACTCATTAATGATCAGGCCTTTTAATGTACCGGTAGTTGCTGGTTATGTCTCTGTTGAAGGCCAGATCATTGAGTTGAGTACAGCTCCAGCATAAATGTAGATATAGCCAAGTCTTTAGTTGGGGCACATTCTTCAGTTGCTTCCATCTCACTCTCTGTTCACCACACACACAGCCTGTCTGATCCTGCAGACAGTGTTGGGGGTTTTGGTGTGGGATGCTTGTTCAGTTAACTTCTACACATTTATTTTTCATCAAAAGTTATTGTTATAGCTGCCGTGTCCAAAAGCCCAGGAGCTTATGTGTCAAAGTGCTTATGTGTTTGCTCTTTTGTCAAGTGAGCCGAAATGACTGTTGTGACAGCCAAGGTCAGTGTGAGAACTGTGGAACTGTGGGAGTGTCAGTTAGACTGAGTCCCGCTGTCACTCCGGACCTTAGAGGTAAACACGGTCTACCTTATTCAAATACACCACCACTGAGGCTGCAGCCACACGAGGAAGATAACGCTCGTATCTGCTACAGTTCTCTATCAGATAGACCAGTGGTTCTCAAATGGGGGTACGCGGACCCCTAGGGGTACGTTGGAGTACTTCAGGGGGTACGTGAGATTTATTTTATGTTAATGAAAAAAAGTAAAAAGTAATGCATTTAAACAAACTACTAATAGTAGATTAACTACTTTATTCAAAGGTTTACAGTAATTCTGGATAATAAAATGGGAAAATAAACGGGGTGCTCTCTTTTCCTCTCCCTCTCCTGACAGCCCGTCAGTCTCGTGCAGCTCGCTGTACCTGTCTAACCGGCCTAAGTGACCCGACAGTAAATAATACATATATTTATAACTAGTTTAACTAGTTCCAGAGTAGCTAAGTGTGTTAGGTCTAACTCTTAGTGTATTTAATTTTGCTCCACTCAACGGTCCGTCACAGCGGCGGAGCTGTGATCATGCAGAGCTGCGTGTTCTCTGTCAGATCTCTGATCTCTCTCTAGTTAATTGACTGCCTGCTTATCAATAAGCGTTGCTTGGCAACGGCGTGTGGCCGCAAAGTATAGTGCAGCATTATGCATTTGTTTATATGAGGGGTCAAAATCCCATGCTCATAAAATGCTCATATTTGTTTCTCTTCATTCCCCACGCCACAAAATAAATAAATATACCAATTTTAGCAAAAAGTAACGGGGTCATCTTGTCTAGTTTGATGGATGTGGTCTCCATTTGACCTGCTCATAGAAACAAAGCTTACATTCCTGAGGCAATTCTCATTTTTCATGGCTCCACTTCAAATAAAAACAACAATAAGACATAGTGCTACTCTTGGCCCACAGGGGGCCATGTCTTTCCAGCTCGTCCCTATCTGTCTCTATGTATCTATCTGTGCGCTCATGGAGCCTCCTGCATCTTTCCCCCCTTCTTCTTGACCCTCTTCTATCCCAGGTGTGAAAGCCTCATCTCTCTCATCATCTGAGAGCTCAACATCTTAATCTCCCTGAACTATCTGGTACAGAAAATGTCTGCTTCAGTTCCGTCTCCTGCAACAATATTGAGTCATAAAGTCCATGAAGACGGTCCTGATGTCCACTAGAATGGACATTTATAAAAGGGCTGTTATTTGAAAACTTGAATTATTTAATTGCTTTCAGAACTAATTATATAGTTCCTCACATGTTAATAAACAAGAATATATATGATTTTCATGGTAAAAATGACAATTATTCAACAATATTTGACTTCTCCTCCTGCTTCTATACAATTTTGTTTTTCGCATGCCAGCCATTTTGGATGAAAAGAAAGAGGAACTTCCCAGCATGCAATTTTAACCAATGACATATAGGAGATGCATGTTAACAAAATGTCCACTACAGTGGACAATTTCAATGGGCTGGGTCCCAGGAGGATATAGGCATTTTTTTCTTAACAAATTGTTTTTGCGCTGATCGGGGGGTACTTATCTGAATTTTGTTTTTCAAAGGGGGTAAATTATTGAAAAAAGTTTGAGAACCACTGAGACGGTTCGGCCACACGAGGCCGACATGGAAACGCAGAAAACGATAACGAGTCCCAAGGCGAACGAAACGCTCTGGGGGGCCAAACGGCTCCGTGATTATGCCCAATAACGATAATTTCCTGCTAACAATGACGCAATAGCCCCAGTGTTTCGAGCCAGGTCCCGGTATCTCGCAGGACAGAGCACCCAGCAGGAGCTTCCAGCTAGATTTGATCGATATGGACATAAACGCGAGTGAAGTCTAATCGGACAGGAGAGGGCAGCTCTGCATGATAACCTGCAGCTCCGCCCGCTGTGATGGAGCGCTGAGCGGAACAAAACACACACTTCAAGTTAGATCAACACCCTTAGCTATTTTAATTACCTCTCAAACTACCTAAACTAGTTATATGTTTATTTTTACTGTCGGGTCACTCATTACTGGATCAGCCAGCTGCATGAGACCACGGATACAGAGAGGCTCCGTCCTCCGTGTATTATTCTTATATTATTATTATATAGAGTCGTTATTCATTTGTTTTAAAGCTCAATAAATAACAAAGAAGACCTTTGACCGGCGCTTTTCTAATTTTGTCTGGAAGATTTAAACTTTTGACCGGCGAAACCCCACCTGCTGCTAAATCCAGCGCAGAGAATAAACAGAAGGGCCACCATGGCAACCATGCATGCGCGCGAGAAGTCTTCTTTGCTGCTTTTGGTGTATTTTGTGGCAGAAGTACAGCGCCATTCAGGCCCGGTATATGTACTACAGCTTCTCCAGCGGTTCGAGCTGTCTCGTGTGGACGGACACGTTTCTGGTGCCTATTGCGTGTGGACGGAAGACTTTTTTGATAATGATTTCGGTGCGTTTCCGTTATCGTCCTCGTGTGGCTGCAGCCTTAAACCTTTGCCAAGTGTGTGGTTTTTATTTAAGATTATAGAAAGGAGCTTGTCAAGTGTATTGATGATTTGGGAATTAGGCATGATATATCATACCTTGATATATCAATCACTACACTATGATTAGACCTTTTACATGCACAAAAACCTATATAGCACACCACAAGAAAGGGAAAAGCTAAATAGGGCCTCTTATAACGGGGACTTGTTTTTGAAAGAGTCACAGAAAAAAAAAGTGTTGTCCCTCAGGTCAGCGCAGACAGTGAGTTTTTTAGTTACAGCGGATCAGTTTTATATATTGCAGAGATTCACAAGAGCAGCAGTTAGATTTAGTACTAAGGCTGCTATGAAACGACTCCTTTCACTGTGCCCTGCTGTTTTGTTCATGGCCTGAGAGAATAAAGCTGATTTGTCACCTGCTTCTCTATTGAAATGAGTTTGAGTGGTTGCATTTTAAAGCAGATACACCGGTTACTTTCACTCCCTGTTGTATTTCTAACAAAGCAGCTGCTCAAGGAGTGTTCTCTGTAGTTTCTAAACCGCACTTGCTGTTGCTATGGTTACCACGCCAAAATCAACCAGTGCTGAAATCTTAATGAGTCAACAGGATTACAATTTAAAGCATTTGTTTTTCCAAAAAGTTCCTATGTTTTTATTAAAGCCATCATCTGCGGGATTTTTTTCCAGATGCCACATTTACACAAATGTCAAAGAAATCATAACATTGTTTCTCAAGGGAAATACACTTAATATATCTGGCAAGCTGAAACAGTATCAGGGTTTTTCTAGAAAAATATAGTATGATGACAATACTGTGGCGCTGATCTTGTATACAAGATATATACATTCTCGCGAGACCATAGTGCCCGTATAGAAGATGGCTCCGTAAAAACAAAGCTGTTTATGCCGTCTGACAGTCTATTTGACACGATTTACAGTTTTTGACGAACAGAAATATTGTTTTCTTTCATCACTTTAAAATGTTACGAGGAATATCTGCATTTTGGTATGAGGGCGCACCTAAAGTAAGAGGGCACAGCTCCCCTGTCACCCGGTTGAGACAAAAGTATTATATAACATAGTCTATTATGAGAAAGAACATCTTGGCCTGAAGGATCAATGTCATTTTCTCAAGTGACGTACTTAAACAATTTAGTTTTCCAAATATGAAAGAAGATTCACAGACTCACTATTTAATTAGCTACTTTATAGTCATTTCAGGTAGCTTCTGTTGCCTTGATGAAACCTCTCACTGCAGCTGCATCGGACTCCCAAAGGGCTGAGGAAACAGAAAGTAACCCTGCTCGTATTTATTTCAGAGTAAATCCAACTTCCCACTAGCAAAAACACTATCATTCTCCGGAATAATTAACTGTCCAGACAGGAGCAGTTGGTGAGGCGGGACGACTTTAAACCCCAACAAATCTATTACAATAAAACTCTACAAGTAATTACGATCAATGTGGCAATTTCTTTTCATATGACAATAAAAATAATTAGGGTCTGTCTGCCCAATCATTTTATATTACATTCAGGTACATCTTACGGTTTATTGACAGAGTCGTGACCCTTTAATGATATATACACAATACATTCTTTAATTTGACTGAATGTAACCCCAAAAGGAGCCAGGGGGGGGAAATACTCACCTAAATACAACCATTGCTGTTTTACATGGCGGGCAGGCCAGCAGGAAGATCTGTTGAAGAAAGAACAGAGAGATGACAAAGTGCATTATCACACATCTTTAGTGGCTCTAAAGCAATATGAAGAAAATAAACAAATTGCTTTAACGCATTTTTATTATAATAAGAGCGGGGGCCACTGTTAAGTGCTTCTCGCTTCAAATGAGAAAACAAAATGCCGAGTTCAGATGGGACCCAGGAGGTTGGTCTAACAATTACTGTAGATTTGAAAGCATTAGAATGGCTGACAAGTGCTGGCATAAATGTATTTTAGTGCCTGATTTTAAACAGGCCTGTCGATAGAAACAATCCACAACTCATTGCACATGGAACTGGGAGAAGGAGAATAATCAATTTCTGTTGCAGGAAGGCCATGGGCGGGAATAAATCCTGGACTTTTTCATTGACCGACGTGCTTTGGTCAGGCTTTCTTAAGTTTATGATAATGACTGTTATAAATTAAAACCTCGAACGTATGAGTCCAGGTTAAGTTTATAGCAGAATCAAGTGACCTACCAAAAACACTAACAAAAGCTCCAGATATTTGATTTAAAGAGGTTTTTCCCTTTCCTGTTGCGTTTTTAAGAATTGTGTACATGTAAATGGTTTGCAAAGCCAAAAAAAACCCAAAGTTCCCCCCCCCACCTGCCTGAAACGCCTCCATTGGACTATGTTGACTTCTGTATTATAATGACATCATCATGCAACACTTGCACTTCTATTGGCTAGCGCTCTTACAAATTCTACGTGACAGGCTAAGGGGCGGGACATGTCTAAGTGATTGACCAATCACAACAGAGCCAGCCTGTTAACCAATCAGAGCAGACTGGGTTCTGGTTTCAGACAGAGGGTGAAAAGAGGTGCTGCAGCACAGGCAGTATGAGAAGACATTTTTGAACATTAAAGCATGGTGACATCACAGTAAAGGCACAAAATACAAAAAGGAACCTGAAAATAAGCACAATAGGGCCCCTTTAATATTCAATGAGAACTAAAGGGAAAGCCAGTTTCAGGGTTCATACACTTTTTCACCAATGATTTTCAATGACTTTTCCATAACTTCTCAATGACCTTTACTTCATTTTCCATGACCAAACAAAAATTACCACTGAAAATGGTTTATTTGAACATGTAACAGGAAAATAAGGTCTGCATATGAAACATGTTGTGCCTATCTAAAACAAATCCAATAGTAGGCTTACTAGCTTCTACACGCTGAAGCAACTGTAGTCAGGGAGGCAAACTCATCAGGTATGAAAAAGGTGACAAGGATCCGAGCCCTGACCGACCCCACGGAATATCGGCTTTAAAATAATGAATAACAGATGATGTTAGCAGTCAGAACAACTAAAGCAGCAGGTAATAACAGAAATGCCAAAGAGTCACATCTAATAGAAATATATAAAAGCATTTATTTTAAATTGTGTAGCAGTCAGTTTATAATTCTGGCAGCACTGTTGAGCATTTTGAAAAAGTATTTTCATGCCTCTGTGCAGTGTTGTAGTCAAGTCACCAATTCACGAGTCCAAGTCACCCTCGAGTCGAGTCCGAGTCCAAGTCCGAGTCACCAAGGGAGAGTCGTAGTCGAGTCCGAGTCCAAGTCCGAGTCCAAGTCCGAGTCACCCAAGGAGTGTCCAAGTCGAGTCCGAGTCCGAGTCATCATTACCTGTGTTCGAGTCCGAGTCACTTAAGAAGAGTCCAAGAAGAAGAGTCCAAGTCACGAGTCACGAGTCCCGAAAATCGGCACTCAAGTCCGACTCGAGTCCGAGTCCAGGCAGTGTGAGAAAAAGTTTTTAGAGAGTACTTGTCCATGGACAAGAGAGTTTGGCAATGTACTTGTCCGAATACATTTTTCACTTGTCCAGAATGGACAAAATTGGGGCCACTGGAATCTTCTTCTTCGTCATCGTATTTTACATTTTCCCACGGTTTTACGACACCGCTAACGTAAGTGAGCGGTAAGATTTTACTGCATTACACATCAGGGTTGGTATCGTTGGATTTAACGATTCCGGTTCTGCTTTCGATTCGGTTATTTCTTCGGTTCTCGATTCCAGTTCTCTTGAGAGGGTAAAATAAGTCAAACTGGGATTTGATCAAATATTATTTATGAAAACATTAAGTCAAATCTGTTATTCCACCTATTTACCAAATCACTTCATACTGTTTAATTTCTTACGGTTATTGAATACAATTATATAAAATAATCTCTGCATTGTTTAGTTAGTTCTAAGTGGTGCAGTTTGAGGAATGTTTACAATTGTGCCCCATGTCTCTTCTGATGCTACACTGCAACCTGCCTGTGAGACAGAGTCCAACCACACATCTCCAACACATAGGACATAACCTAATAATAATAATAATAATTAGTGCTGCGTACCTGGACTCACATTCAGGTTCTGGTCCGGACTCAAGTCCAGAGGTTCAGGTTCAGGTCCGGACTTATAAGTCCGGACCTGAACCCATGGCTTGTGTCCAAGTTGTGCGAGTAACTAAAGTGAACTTATTGTGAGCTAATTATCAATTGAAATTAACTCATAAACAACTGAAATTCAAACTCGTCAGGTTTATTGTGCTCCCTTCCAACTTGTGTCTACATTTCTCTAAAAAGTACAAATGTAAAAAAAACACTTTTTTCCACTTAGTCTACAAATGACTTATGACAGCAACTACAGTGAACTACTACAAAGTTCAATATAATAATAATGTTTACATTATACAGTACATACTACATACATAGTGATGTACATACATACTGTTAGAAATTAAATCAATGTTGATATGGCGTAATTTTGAATTAAATACACTATTAATTTAAATCAGTTTTATTCTGAAAATCCGGAAGTTCACACTATTTACTTAATACTTTTATTCTGAAAATTCTTCACTTCCGGTTAGCATTAGCATGTGGGGAAATGCTACGTCTTCAAACCGTGAATCGAAGGTGAAATGACATGTGATGTTGTACACTGAGCACACTGGGATTAGCACTCATTTATTGACACTGAATCACGTTTATCAGGGAATGTTTAAATAACCACAGACACCAGAATATACGTAAGTGCTAGTTTTTTTGCGAGTCCAAGTACCGGTTCCTGACGTTCCGGTTTTAACCGGACTTGAACCGAAACTTTTTACAAGTCCAGTACCGGTTCGGTGTACCGGTACGCAGCACTAATAATAATAATACATTATATTTATAGCCTACAGTATAGGCCTAGCGCTTTTCTACAACTCAAAGACGCTTGCACGCTTACACATGTCCTGCAATACACATGCTGCAGCTGCTCTGCTCACGGTTTGTAAAAATAAATAAATAGTATTTTCATTTCAATAATGTACTTTCTATACCCTGCTTCATAAACAATACTGACATCCCTGTGCTCCTCCGAGTCTGGGGGTCCGTGGATGTGAGGACAGCGCGAGGACACAGACAGGGAGGCTGCTTCACTTCATAAAGGAAATGGCGGTCAATATTAACAACACAGGAGCTAAAACGCTTAATAACCTTCATTACGTGTTAGAGAAAGAACATAAGAACGTTTGACAAAGATGAGGCTGTTAAACAGGCAGCGGATCTGCTGTGTGTAGAAAGAGAGAGAGAGAGCGAGAGACGCTGAGCTGCACCGTGCAGCGATCAGCTGATACGGAGCATAGAGAGAGCTGCAGTCCGCGGGGCTCGGGGTTCGGCCTCGCCTCCTGTCCTCACAACTCTTATTAATCCCGGTACCGGACAATTGTTATTTGTTCCTACTCGGAACCGAGTTTTGCTTCCCAACCCGGCCACTGTGCTACACTTCCCTCCCGCTCCGCCCCACCCCCGTCTAACTGTACAGAAAACGGCGAGATGCATTTCCTTAGGAATCTACAAGCAGAACCGAAACTAACATTTCTAAACGAACAATGGCGGACACGTACAATTTGCGAATGAGTTCTGCCTTTTGTAAACTGAATGTATCAATAATTTGTCAATAAATCAGGCCGAAAAACGTCACTTGTCCGCCGGACAAGTCAATTGAAAGATCTACTTGTCCTATATTGTAAATAACACGTCCCGGACGGTGGGACGTGTACTTTTTCGCACACTGCCAGGACTTGAGTACTCCATCTCTGCCTCTGTGCAAGGCTTAGTCTTTCTATCTTTATAGCCAGTGGTGTAACTAAGTTCATAAACTCAACAAGTACTATACGTGGGTACAATTTTGAGATACTTGTACTTTATTAAGTATTTCAATGTTTTGCTACTTTGTACTTCTACTCCTCTACAGTTCAGAGGTACATGGTGTACTTCGACTCCACTACAGTTCAGAGGTACATGGTGTACTTCTACTCCACTACATGTATTTAATACCTTCAGTTACTCTACAGATGTGGATGAATGATGTGAAATATAATCAAGTGTTAAATCAGACTTTAGTTCCACCTGGAGTAAATCCACCAGCTACCCTGCAGTCTACAAAGTCATTCAAACTAGCTGCACCTTTACCAGCTTTGAGAACACTTTCATGATCAATCATTATAAAACATATCATATATATTATTCTGAAATGGACCAATCTGCACAACGACTACTTTTACTGTCGCTACTTTCACTATATTTTGATGAGAATACTTTTCTACTTTTACTTGAGGAACATTTTGAATGCAGGACTTTTACTGAAACAGAGTATTGCTACGCTCTGGTACTTCTACTTTTAATCAAGTACAAGATCTGAGTACTTCTACTTTTACTCAAGTACAAGATCTGAGTACTTCTACTTTCATTAAGTACAAGATCTGAGTACTTCTACTTTTATTAAGTACAAGATCTGAGTAGCCTACTTCTACTAAAGTACACGATCTGAGTACTTCTACTTTTAATCAAGTACAAGATCTATACTTATACCACCTCTGTTTATAGCCTATGAAAAAAACTATTAGAAAACGAAGGCTAAAGCTAACGTTAGCAGATAGTGACAATGTATGCTAGCTAGCTAGCTAGCTCAACGATTCCTTAAATGATATTGCTACAGAAAAACTTTCCAGTTCACATCAGGCTCTGCCGCTCTGCTCTGAATACCTGAACGGCCCGTTCTAACAGCTGTTCACCAGCGGTGCCAGGCAGGAAGACTCGAGCACACAGCTCGCACTTCATATATTAAAAAATAACACCATGCGCGTCATGATGGCACATAATAGCTCGTGACCGCAGATTATTTCAGCGATTAGATTAAATGTAAATTATATTTGACGCAACTTTAGTTACATTTCCATGACTTTTCCAAAACTTTGGGAAAAATATTGTTTTCCATAACTTTTCCAGGGCCTGGAATTTGCATTTTCAATTTCCATGACTTTTCCAGGTTTTCAATGACCGTACGAACCCTGCAGTTTATAAATGGTTTATAAATCATTCCTTTCAAATACAACTGCACATGTTGGCTTTCTAATTGAATGACATTATATGATACTTTGTAATTTATTATCCCAGTTCTGCATCTATGCTCAGCGACTGTTCTGTTTAAGGATAGTGCAAACATGGATTGGTTCAAAACACCATCTTACACAAGAAAGGGTTGGTTTGCTGGGAGGCTAGAGGCTGCAAACAGAATTACAAGAAAGCAATTTACTTCTGTACAAGTCTTCACTGGCCAGGGGATATGTCTTAGTGATGGATCTGCAGCACACCCATCAAGTCTTATTAACCTGCACAGTGAACAGAGGGAAGTTTGTTCTGCAGACACCATCGGAACAAACAAAAGCTTTTTAGCACAGGATGAAAAAAAACAGTTCCTGTGAATATCTCTTTCTTGTACAAATGTAAATTCAGATGAATATATTTTTTCTAGGGGAATAAAACAATGCATGCAAATTGCTTCTTTATTTATTAATACAATTGTTTGATGAAGAATACATGTGTGCATTCTGAGGCCTTGCAAATCCCTGTGAAGTATTATTAAAGTAAGCCACTATTGTTTTACACACCTCATCTCATATGGAACCGCCATGTGTTTGATAATGAATGAATAAAACAACTTGAGGCAACAATTGCTGAAATAAATAAATTGTTGGCAAAAAAAAAAATGTGTTGAAACCATAGACTGTATGGTTGAAACCTGCCTTTTGAGACTGACAAAATGGCAGAAAACGCTCAGTTTTAAATGATGTACATAACAAAACATCAAAAGGTTTAAGACGTGAAGTCAGTAGGGGGTCAGAATGGTGTGTGACTTTTGTAAAGTGCAGACAATAAATAAAAGGAAACAGGAGGGGAACTAATGTTGCCAAATAACCAGGGGGTGCCTGCAGAAAGAGAGAGGGAGTTATTAAAGCTATAAAGTGGCGAAGTCACGCCCATCTACTTCCGGTCCATGGGACCTTATAATATAGAGTGGCGAAGTCCCTCCTCTTCCGGTGGACCTCCATGGGACCTTATTTAGAAAAAATTATATATTGAAGTCAATGGAGAGAGAAAGATTATCTTTCGATCCCGTTTGAATTGTGCCACGAATTACACATATGATATTTGTCAATTTAAAAGATAATTTTGCAAGTCAAAAAAAAAAAGTGTCGTAAAACTGTGAAGTAACACTTTTGTTTGTGTGAAACGCTCAATGAACTACATCTCTGGTCTTGCAGAACAACACGTCACCAAGAGGGCCGTCACTACTGTCTTGTCAACAAAACGATTGACTACCCTCACTATCATCACAAGGAAACACGTTCAGAAGAATGTCATGCAAAGCTGCCTGCCTGCCTTCCTTTGATTCTCTCTGAACTGCCTGGTCTTTTTAATGTTTAATGTCAACCATTTGTGCAGATAGCATGAAGTAGAAAAGATCGGTGATGCTAGCGTTAGCATTTCTCCCCCTCGGACAATACACAATCCAACATGTTCAACAGAAGAGAATCAGTTATATTGTTTGTACACATGGTTCTTTACATATACATCTGTTTGTTTAAAGTGTCCAGGTGATGCAGACAGGCTGGACCAGAGTGTGAGAGACAGAACTGGACTCCTCACAGCAGTGACCTTCAGCACAGGTACAAATACTCTTTTTTCATACTCAAGAAAAATCATCAATCAAGAAAGATATTTGTTTAAATAAATGAAGTATTGACTTGAATACACTGATATACATTCCATTAAACAATACTAAATACTAGATCACCTACACATCAGTTAAGTTGAAGGTTTTTTCCATGCAAAAAGGTTACATTTAGATGTTAACAAGCAATATGATTGTGTGAAAATGAGACCTTGTGTCTCAATGAGATCTACACCTGTATAAATAAAGGCTAAAGAAATATGGTTGTCAGCTTTCTAATTTAATGTATTGAAGGCAAAGATATTTAACACATAGTGAGAACTGCTACTATTTATCTCTCAATATTGTCTGTAAAAAACGTGGTAAAAGTTATTCTTTCAGTGAGACAACAGAGCAAGCTTCTACAGTTGCACTACGTTTTGATAACAGTTAAATATTATTTTGATAATAACATATATTTCAATGTTCATACTGTTCATTCATAATCTGATCGTCTTTGTAGCTCACTGTTGACATTTTTTTTTTATTACAATTACAAAATAATTCTATCTACAGCCCCTAAACACACAAACACACCACTTTCATAAATAACACACTTGTTCTGCAATAATATGTTTTGTTTCCTGTCATTTTTGTTAGGAAAGGACATGCCTGAAAGACACGACATCTTCTCCTTCTCTGAGGGTCAAGAAGAACATCCAAGAGGAACATTAAAAGCTGATGCTATGAGATTTTAAGACCAGTACACTAAGAAACTACTTTTATTGTGAAAACGCAGTCAGCTGATCGAATGCACCTATTTCCACATCTACACTCCATCAGCTGATTATTTCTATTTGTCTCACTTTATGAGCTTCACATCACTTGTGCCTTGTACTGCAGAGTTTGCAATGTCACAAATAAATGGGGCCAATCTTCAGTCAGATGTGAATGTGTAATCTAACATTTTCAGTAAGAATAATGGACAAAAGGAATGCAAATACAAATACAATTTATTGAAATGTGAACCAAAACTTAATCAAACATGTTTTAAATAAAAAGCACATATGGACAGAAGGTGTAAACCTATTAAATGTATAAGTAAACACATGTAGTCAAATAAAGTGACAGACTAGGCCTGTGAAGTTGGTATCAGCTATGCCCAGCATGGGCTCCTCCATCAGCCCTGGTCCTCCTCGCAGAGGAAAGACCCTCAGTCCTCTCCAAACCAACAGACAGGACGTCCATCACGGAGGTTTCTCCCTGAAGTCTCTGCAGCTCTCTGGACACCACGCTGTCTCAATCCGTCCACACTGAATATGAGAGGGGGAAATGAAAATAATAAATGCTTTAGACAATAAGAAACATATAGTTGACTGTTGAGTTGCTCAGTTTTTTTAGATCGTCAATACTATTACTGTATAACTAATATCTCAGGTTAAGAGGCACATTCAAATAAAGATTGGTCTTTAAATACATGTTGTCTTTTGAATTGTTTGTCTAAAGTCAAGGATCTAGAACTGGTACTTAGTTTGAATGATAGTCTGGTTATTATGCTGTTTGGAGGAGGCCTCACAGGTAAGAGCACTAACTAGCTACCATCACATGTACCTTAGCTTGACTTAAATGTATTAAACGTGTAATTAAGTGATATCAAAATATAAATAACTAATTAATGTCATGCAAACATATTAATATTTGCTTGATTCCAGTGTTGAATTTAGCACAATTGCATACAAACGTTAAGGGGTTTTAAGATTCTGAAGTATTATGCTAAAAACTCAATAACTTAGATTATTATTTATAGTTTTGCTGAATAGTTTCATGTCCGCTTACCTTAGAAACGTAAAATGCGACGGCAGTGTGCAGATGGGGAGCTTGGTAGCTTCAGCTAGCTCTGGAACTTCCAGCTCGGTGGCAGCAGGTCCCGCCTCGGCTCCGCCTCTTTGCCCTTATTTGGAGCAGGCTGGAGCAGGCTGGAACAGGCGGGAGTTGAACTCTGACGTCACAGTCGAGCCGTTAGTGGCCGACTCCGCCAACTAAGGGCTTCTCGGCAACTCTGCAGAATCCTATGGATGATGTCACGGACCCTACGTCCATTTATATATACAGTCTATGGTTAAGACACATTTCTTTTTTTTTTACTTTTTTTTGACACAATTCAAACGGGATCGAAAGATAATCTTTCTCTCTCCATTGACTTCAATACATAATCTTTTCGAAATAAGGTCCCATGGAGGTCCCCCGGAAGGGGAGGGACTTCGCCACTCTATAGAGTGGTGAAGTTACGCCCATCTACATCCGCCCCATGGGACCTTATTTCTGAAAAATTATGTATTGAAGTCAATGGAGAGAGAAAACGTATCTTTCGATCCCGTTTCAATTGTGCCATGAATTACACATATGATGTTTGTCAATCTTAAAAAATCATTTCCATGTCAAAAAAGTCACAGTTTGTCTTAAAACTGTTGAAATATAAGACTATGAAAAGTATGCAACTAGAAAGACTACAAATCCCAGAGTCGTGTACATTAACGTTACACATTACACTCGTGTTATTCACCGAAACCTTGTAAAGCTGGTCCCGCATGCTGGCTCTTACGGAACCGACTAACTCCCCTTGCGTGTATGTACAGTTCTCAACATGCCCAGACTTGTAGTGATTTTCACCTCTTTTAATACTTTTCACTTCATTCTGAAAGAAAGAGGTGAAATGTGCTAACGTGACGGCCATCTTGGTGTTGGTGACGTATGCAAGACCTGAGATGTAGTTCATTGAGCGCTTCACACAAAAAAATGTGTTACTTCACAGTTTTACGATACATTTGAATTTTTTTTATTTGCAAAATTATCTTTTAAATTGACAAACATCATATGTGTAATTCGTTGCACAATTCAAACGGGATCAAAAGATAATCTTTCTCTCTCCATTGACTTCAATACATGAGTTGTATAAGCTGGGAAACAGTATGCTCAGAAGTTAAAAAGAGACACTGATGATGGACCCAGTGGTTGCATTAGACTTTTTCATTGTCCGTCATTTTGACGGACAGGATCGTAACATTTCCGTCATAATCCATTATTACCCGTCATTTTATTTTTCATGTTTTAATAATGAGATGAGACATATTTCATATTTATGTTTGGGTACTGAGCAGCAAATGCTCATTCATTCTTTTTTTTAATGATTCATACAGAACTTTTAACGGCGTGGAAAAAAAGAAAGATGAACAGAGACACCGACCGTGTGGTCACTTTTCATGTCAACACGAACATGAATGATTTATTTTTTCCTGCACTGACAGACAGTATAGCAGAGGGGGGCTGAGGCCGCTAAAAACACCGCCACCATTGTGCCTAAACAGGCAAATATGAACAATGCCATCGTTTTAAATGAGACAATTACAATCAAAATATGAACAAAACATTTACAAGAACAACTCAATTGATCTGCTGTAGTCTGGCCTGAACGCTGATTTCTGCATCGTCGTGCACCCTCGGACAAATCCGTTACTCATCTTAGCTTTTCTACAGGTGTCGCAGAACATTTTTGCCATCTTCCCTCCTCCGCCACTTAAACTCTTGCTCCCACTGAACCCGGTACTCCCGCTTGAACTCCTTGTCACTGGCTTGTCCCTCTGCCGCTGGCTGAACGTTGTCAGTTTTAGTCTTACAGGCTTGTCCTTCATCCTCCACCGCATCAATCCCTCTTTTTTCACCTCGTTTATCCACACCATCACAATTACTGGGCTTATTAAAAAAGCTTCAGACGATCAGCTGCCGTGACATTTTGCGATTGCTAAAGCCGGTTAAACAACGAGGTAATCAACGAGGTCAAAAACAAGACTAGACAATAGCTACTTAATATGCACACACTCGCCACCAACTGGACAGGGGTGTGAAGGACTAAATAATAATATAACTCTGTTACATTGATGGTAAAAGCATACAACACGAGTGTGACTGTAGAATGAAAATTGAATCAATTGCGTACAGATTGACAGAACCCCTTACGGATAAGCAGTACTTCCTTTTTACAAGTGTAGTCATTAAGTGATACAGTATAGTGCTTTGAGAGTGATCTGAATGACTGAGTAAACATTCTCCTAGGTTATAGCCACAGCTGATAAATGAGGGCACGTTAAAGATAATGCTGATACTATACTCCGTTATATTGATGGTGCATGTTTGCTGCGCACAGCTTAACAACGGCACGGTACTTCAAGTTATAGGCAAGCTTTCAACCCATAAAGCAAAGACAAAACACCAAGTCTATATGGTCATTGCTGCAGTGTGCAGTATTTAAAGCTTGTATTAAACCCATTAAAAGCTGCAGCAGAAAGGCCAACTGCCTGTTTTTGAGGAGGGTTGACATATTGTTACATGGAGTCTGCAGAGTGTCTCTCATGATTGTATTGGATCAGTGGAGTTGTGGCAATATGTGCAAGGTAACAAAGTTCACTTGATAAGTCTCTGTGTCTGGCAGTGAGTCATTTAAACACCAGCCAGTGACATTTCTTTAACCCATTCTAACATCCCTATACTGTATGTTGGACAGCACTTTCCAGCAATGACAAATGACGGTTGCTATTGGCCAACCAATTATTGGCATTTAAAAAAAAGAAATAGGAACAGCAAAACAAATCAAGTTTTCACATTTGTTGCATCATTGATATTGTTATATTGCTGATACAGTGCAGGGTTTCCCACACATAGACTATACTTGGGCGGGCCGCCCAGGTATATTAACGGCCGCCCAAGTATATTTCGCGACCCATTTAGGTTTGTTTTTTTTTAATAATTTTTTTTTAATAATTTTTTTTTTATTAGTCCGTGACCACAACGCCATCTGCGATCGATTAAGTTGTGGACAATGATCCCTCGCTCCCTTGCACTGATCTCGCCTCCTTCTGGCCTGTTAAGTGGCCTGCCTCACACAGGGTGACTGGCTGTCCACATGATGTGGCCTGCCGACATGGCCACTGTCATGCAGATCATAAATCAAAGCCCTTGATTGATCTCTGTGTGTCATTCAAGCTCGGGATAACCTCAGCTCAGGTGAGGTAAAGGACTCTCTGAGTGTTTAGATAGTTAACTTAGTCTAAGTTCTCAGTGGGTCTCAAAGGGTGTGGTCACCAGTTATGTAAACACATATTAAGGTGAAAAAAGGTAAGATACACTTTTAAAACTTGTTGAGAGAAAACTAGTCTTTGCTGCTGCCTCAACGAGGAGCAGGGGGGAGAGGAGGGAGACAGGAGAGGCTGATTCAGGAGCACAGACACACTCACAACTATAAATGAACCAAAAATAAATTAATAAACAAGTTTCAGTGTTTTTTTCATATTGGAAAGGGTTGTTTTGTCTGTCTGACCTTTGTTTTGTTTTGTTTTGTGTGTGCTCGCCCCAATTCCTGTAAAGCGACCTTGGGTCCCTTGAAAGGCGAAATCTCAGTTATTATTATTATTATGTTATTGGTTATGGCCATGATTTTATGATTATTGAAATGTATACAGTTCTGTTTAATATAGGTGTTTCCATAGATCTAGTCTATATTTTCCCCTCAAAATGCACCAGATTGATGCATTTAACTCCAAAATGAAAAATAAAATCTTACCGGGGGGGCATGCCCCTGGACCCCCATAGAGGATTTGAGGTTGACCCCCACTAAAAATCACATGGATAGGTTCCTAAATACATTTATAAATACATTATTTCCATATGTTCATGTGTGGGTAGTAGATTTAAACTATAGGGCTATCATTATGGGCCCTGCCTGTACCTGTTCGCTCTGCCATCGTGTGAAGGGTCTGCTAACAAGCGACCAACAGAAAGGTTAATGTTGTTGCACATCACCTCACCCACCACACTGGCAGTTAATGGACCAGCACCAGAGGTGTTCCCATACACACAGGCGTTGGAGCTGTTCTTCATGAAATCCCAGAAGGATGAAGTGCTCTGACAAACAGTGCCATCTTTGCGCAAAATGATTATACAGGAATGACAAGTCAATAAATAAACATGTTGTCAAAACTTCTTTTTTTTCGGGAACCCCCCCCCCCCCCGCCCGCCCAAGTATATTTCAGATCTGTGGGAAACACTGCAGTGAGAAGTGAAACAAGAAGACGTGAATGAGCTTTGACTTGCGTCAGCATAGACAAGATAGATGCAAATTAAGTTGTTTTGCTTTGAAGTGAAAAGTTTAACTAACTTGTCTAAATAGTAAATGAATTAAAGAATGGGTTCAACTGACAAATCAGATTAACATGAACCAAAAAGTGGTTTATTGACTTCGTATTATTATCCTCTGTAAGCATTGAATGGGCCTTATTTCCAACAAAATAGTTGGTCCCCCACAACCAGGGCTATGCATCATTTCAATATTGGGATATTAGACTAGATATTATCATCCTAGATTTCTGATATTGTATTAGAAGTGTTTCTCCTGCTTTGAAAGCCTGCATTACAGTAAAGATATATAGGTTTCAGAGGTTACCATACTGATCTAGATTTTTTGTTTATTAGGGTAAATCTGAAATCTGCAGAGTCATTCTAAATATCTTGATATTATGCAAGAAAACAATATCAAGAAACACTGTGCCCCTGCCATAGTGAACTGACTCACATGAACATGGATGACAGTCAAATTGAGCAGTCAGTAATCATTTCCGACGTCTGTCGGTTTGGCGGTGGGCCTGCTCTTGTTCCATGTGGATGAAACAGACATCGTGGTTGTCGGATGTGAGGCTTGGACTCATCACTCAGTGGACAGTGAACTCTTCACCTCTCGCCCACCTTGTGCCAAGTGATGCTCTATCTCCTGGTGTTTTTTACATTTGTGTGAACTCATGTGGTACTGGACACAGCCACTCTATGCATGACAAATACATTTGTTGCGACAATCGACGCAGTAAGGATTAGTGTTCTGTGAATATTTTGTAATAATATTGAAACTATTCAGAAAAAAGCCAACGCTAATGAAGCAATCTAGCAGACGGGCTGCTTTAATGACACTGCAGCATAGAAACACAGTCAAGTGGCTATGCTATCAACACACAAGTGAAGTAGATGCCAGTGCTGATTAATCAAGGACTGAAAACGTTAGCAACAGCAACACTTGACTTTGAACACTTTGCCAGGCAGCAAGGCATCATGGGAACTTTACAAGTGGAAACCTTTTCCAGCCTGTAACATGTGCTCATGATTCTGTACTATAATCTTCTCTAACTTCCTGGTGCACAGTTTTTGTGCATGGTTGCTGGGTTAACAAGCTAAAAAGGGGAAGACAGGAAAAAGAGACAATACGTATGACAGAGCTTCCTCTCTATTTGGTTAGTCTGAAAGCAACTACAAAAGGTTGCCACACCCATTTACTGTAAATCCACCAACTGTTATGGGGAACTGGTGGGTTTGATCAGATTATAAAATGAGTCAATACAAGCACACTAAATACAGTTGCACAAAGTATCATCCTGGGAACATTCACCATTACTAAGCTGTTGAATCTTTGACAAACATTAACTCTCCTTCCAGCCCTCTGGTTGAGAAATCATCTGGAGGACAGCTGCAACATTATGCCCACAAACAATAACAAAGCCAGAATGGAGAGCACACTCCCTGTTGCACCTCTGTTTCTGATTATACAGTCAATCTCCAGGCCCTATTCCACTGAACAGATCAACTCCTGGAGGCAATCCCTGCAGAGCCGTCTCCTTTGATCAACAACACTCTGCCTTACAGTTATCCTGTCTCAAAAGTCAAATGTTGCAAGAAAACTGTAACTTTCACCTCTTCCTTTTTCGAAACATTGCTTCTTTTCTGCACATTTCCCCTTACGATCACACTCAACCGATGGTAGAACTATCACTTCTAAGTACTTACACATACAATAAAAAGATACTTGTAATTTACTATCCCACTTTATGCAATGTTAAAATTCTTACATCTCAGATGGAAATAATATTAACAATACTGCACTTCATTTATATGACAGCTTTAGTTACTTGACATATTAGCGTGTTCAATGAAAACCATGTATTTGAATATTTGTGATAAACTGGAAAATCAAGTTTTCCTTTACATATTGAAAATGTTTCCTACTTCCTCAGGATCAGTTGCATCCACACAAAGCTGAAAAGCAGGGCAGTTTTTCACTTTCACATTGATGCTACAGATTGTAGATAAACCTCCCAACAGCAAATCAAAGGAGTTTGAATTAGCACAACGGTAATTATCTACTAAAGTAAATTGTAGTATACACAATTACCCAGCAGTCTAATTGACCCAGAAAGATTAAATGTAAAAGTGTCAATGAACATTTTATTGTATACTGGAGTAATCCCAGTGTGGTGCTTTAAAAAGGATCTAAATATGTCTCACCCCCCTGCACCAAACTGTCAAAAAGCATGAGGAATGCCTGCTGTGGATTATTTTAACCTTGGTATCCATTCATGAAGGGAAATATCACCCCCATCAGTCACTTCTTCATCACAGAAAGTTATTCATTCCTCTCCACCATCTATCAAACACTACTGTCCTGCAATCTGAAATAATCAGGGGACATGCCTTTAACTTGTTCTCCATAACTCATGTGTATGACACATACATTATAACTAGGGATGCACGATATTGGTTTTTTGAAACCGATACCGATAACTTCCTGCTTCTCAAGACCGATAACCGATAATAATATAATATATATATATTAAATGTACCTGTAGTTTTTGCACACCTGGTGGTAAAAAAAAGACTAGTAGTGAGCAAATGACATGAGCATTACTACTATGAATAAAACAAAGCCAAGAACAGTTTTGACTCTTCAAAGTGACCATATTTATTTCCCCAAACAAATCTGGCAAACTTCTTGCCTTTTTCAAAAGCCTCGTCGATAGGTAAAAGCCCCGGTGCCTTTGCAGCTGGCTTTGGATTCGCCGCTAGTTTAGCAGCGCAGGCGTCTTCGTACGCTTTTAACACACCATCGTAGCGATGGCGATGTTTCAGGTGACTAATCAGGTTGGAAGTATTATAGCTCGTTGCCTTCTTCCCTCCTCGTGGAACTTCTGCATTGCATTTGTTAATACAAATAGCAAGCGAACTATCTAACTCTGAAACTTTTAAATAGTCCCATACTACCGACGACATGTTTGTTTACTGTCCTGGCTTCACGGCCGCACACCATTTACGTCACAGCCAGGCATGAGTTAGGGAGCGCTGGATTTGTGAAAAACTCCCCTCTTCCTAAACCACTAATACCACAGTACTGGCAAAACGGGAGGAGCCGAGTGAAAAATAAGCGCCCCTCATCCCAATCCACCCACACCGCAGTATTTTTTTCTTTTTTTTTACCCAAAAAATATATTGTATATTATCGGGGCTATTAATACTTTTATCGGGTTTATCGGGATGACGTCATAATTCCTAATATCAGACCAATAATTATCGGACCGGTAATTATCATGCACCACTAATTATAACACAGTTGGCAGTGATCCGTTGCCATGACCCCGTGGTGTGCAACCATATACTGTGAAGGTCAGGAGCAGCAGGAGAAACATGCAGGTGCTGCATACACTCATGGGGGAAGTGGAAACAGAGAACCTTTGTGCTGTTTTCGACCTCTGGTTCAAACTCAACCAAATGCAAAACAACAACATCAATCCAACTTGACTCGCTTCCTGTGCACTTTTGCATTCAGCTCAGACTACAATGCTCCTCAGTAGTAGCCTCAGAGCTGTTCATAACATCACCTCTTAGTCATAAACAATTATTCCTGTTCAAATCAGATGGCGCCCAGCTCTGGTTGCATACCCTAAGGGCTGAACTTGACGGCACAAGTCTTTTTATGAGGCAGCGATTTCAGTGTGGACTACTTCCGCTTAGCAACTGTGATTATTGTGAATTTGCAACCCATGTTCGTGCTGTGAAAGTGTACGTAAGAAGGCCAGATAAGAAAAGGAGTATGTCTGCAGTTTAACTTTTTTTGTTCAACAGTTTTGGTTTTTGTAGAGCTAAAAAGGAAAAGCATGTTGATATGCATATAAAAAGGAAGCAAAAAGTACTTTGGTAACACTGATTGTAAAAATACCAACCAGTGTTCACACCAAGTACTTTTCCCACAAAGGTTCCTGAGAACTACGATTTAGTTGCGTTCACACCAAAAAGCCCCGGGAACTAAATGAGTTCCTGACAACCTTTTTTACCCCCTTTTTAGTTCCTGCTAGAGAGCAGGGACTTTCGTGGGAGAAAAAGGTTCCTGTGTCTGATTGGCTGGGCGGAATGCAAACCACGCCCAAACTCCCAAAAACTTTTGTGAAGCCGCCATTTATTTGCTCGCATTACAATCTCAGCGCAGCGCACCAACGAAGAGATTATTTTTGTGAAAGCAGCTATGGCAACACCAAATAAATCAGCGGAGCGGTGGAGTGATGATGATGTGTCGGTGCTTCTGGAGATTTACTCGGAGGACGGGATCCAGAAGCTTCTACTGAAGGCAGTTTCCAACGTGAAAATGTACCAGTGTGTTTCGGTAAAGTTAGCGGCCATGGGAATCGTCCACAGCGCTAAGTCATGCCGGGACAAAATAAAGAAGCTGTATTATTATATATATATGCCACTGTTATTAATACTGACACATAACTTTGCACTAAGGTGTGTCTGCTGCTGAGCCTACCTATTATTGTTGTTATTATATATATATATATATATATATATATATTGCCACTGTTATTGTTTTGATACTACTGACACTTATTGATCTGCTGCTGATAAATGAAAGAGAACCTACATGGCGATTAAACAGATCACGTATCTTGCTTATTTCTCCTCTGACACTTTATCTTTACAGTGACCTGTGTAGCATCCTATACATCACATGTAAGTGATTATTCTAATACCATCATGTTTCATCGGTTATAAACTGGCGAAGCTTTATTTATTGTGTCCCAGCCATAGACTGTATAAAAGGTCCCAGCCCAAATATGTGGCTTTGAAAAAGATAATTTCATTGTATTTCAAAATGGCGTCCATCAACGCAAACACTATTAATTTATAGAAAGATAAATGGTTACGTTTGTAATTACCAGTGTTGTGAGTTCAATATTTTTAATTAATTATAGTAAGGGAACATCTTAGGAGTTAGTGTACTGAGTTCCTCTCAGGAGGATATATAATAAAGGTGTGTTAACTGATGAGCCTATTTACTGTGCATACGACACACCTGGCAGTTTGTTATTATATTGCCACTGTGATCATGGCCTCTGATATAGTACGGTAGATTTATGTCTGGTAGGCTACTAATGTATGGCGGATCTTTGTTAAGATCCATATGTCACGGATAGGATCATACTATGTGCTAAATAAGAGACATGTAATCATTTAGGCTACAAAACATCACCATGTTTTTATTTAACAAAATAATGTTGGTTAGTCCACAACTACTGTACAAAAAACATCAGGAAGCCCGCCGGCTCCAAAAACGAACCGGAGGAAATGCTCTCGATTTTTAATTCTAATTTAATCATCATCTTCACCACGATCATTTATGTTTATGTTTGCCGAATTTACGTGGCCACGTATACATATTTTTATCACCAATGTCACCAGGGGGGCTCCGTCCGTACTAATGTATTATGTTCAGGTACTTTTATTTTACTTAGACATTTCCATTTCCTGCTAAATATTAAAAAAATAAAATATTTGTTCATGTCCTGCCTCTTTTTGCTTTGCCCTCACTACAGGAAAGAGGGATGAGTTTAAACTTTTTACTTTCTTACTTAACTTTTTTAAAAATCAGGATCAGATCCATTATACAAGATATAACAATGAAACTAACTTATCATTAATTATTATGGGTTAAGAAAAACGTTAATTGAAAAAAGTATTCCTTTACCAGCTGCAACATAAAGGTTCAAGGTTCTTTATTGTCAAACTAACATAGCTACTACAGAGTAATTATGTCGTTGACAATCTTAGGCCACAGGCTTCTCCAACAATGCAACACAATAATACAAAACCCGATTGACACATTAATGCATCAAACTTTTAAATATATAATATATATTTTGTGAAATGGGACGTCTACTTGGGACTTATACTCATACTGTTGTACTTTAAATAAGTTCATTTTTTGAAAGCAGAACTTTTACATGTAAAAAAGTTATTCTAAACTGGTTTGACCACTTTTACTCAAGTGAAGGAACACAAATAGGTGTTCATATCAATGTAATGGTTGTTGCTTTGGAGTGCACACAGTATCCTTACCTGAACCATGGTCATGACATGGCAGGGGTTCAGCAGGTAGATCACAGTCTTGGTCGCGAATTTGAACCCAACCTCCACTCCAAAAGTCATGCAAAGAGCCACCAGCAACAAGTTCTTGCCCAGACTGTCCTCCTTCGCGCAGTCTTTTCCCACCACTCGGTGCTCTTTGGAGAGGTTTATTTTCTTTAGCGCCACCCAAACCTCTATTAAAGAGATGAGGACGATGACCAGACTTTCACTGATGCGCTGCTGGGGCGGGAGGAAGGCGGCACAGTCCGGGCCCCCGTTGCCCTCAAACTTCGGGTCCACCCCGCCATAGAGCCAGTCCAACAGGCTGTATATGTTATATCTGGACATATTCCTCTTCTCGTAGTGAAACAGATACGAACAAGATGGAATAAAAGACGTCACACTGACTTCTTGGCGAAACATGAACTGCAAAATGTCCCTTTCGTGTCTTGTCTCGTGGTTGAGTGGTAGACATGTATCCACCGCCTCGGTGTGTGTTAGAGCTAGCTCAAACACCCGACTACCTCATCCACACACAGATGAGGAACTTCGGCTAGCAGCAGGAGGAGGAGGCGGCTTTGGTAAAACCCTGCTGCTGGTACCGGATAGTGGCAATTATTCCACGTCCCTCACACAATTGCTAGCTGACCCGGGCAAGTAATTTGGCTTGGGCATGGTATGCAACAAGCTAGCATGCCGGCTACGTGCTGTTAGTCATATCAAACTATAAGGCAGTTTGCAGGAGGTTGAGTTAGCAACAACACTGACACCGGATAGCTTAGCTTTAGCAACCAATCTTACCCTGCTGAAATGAAGCATGGGTTTTATGTAAGCCCAGAGTTTAGCCTCTCAGGCTGCGGACCACAAATCTCATTAGTTCACAGCCAAGGTGCTGAATTCAGCAGTGCTTCTTTAGTGTGAAATTAATAGTAGCAGAAACCGGGGCAAATGTATACGTAAATTAACTAGAGAGGTCAATTTTGCGACCTAGCTGATTGGTGTTAATCATAATTGTAATATTACAATCATGTTGCACTCAATGCAATACAAATGCTGACTGTACAAGTAAGATATACATCGAAAACATCACTGCTGGTATTTACGAATGTTGAAGTGAAATTAAATTATGGTAGATTTATCTTTTTCTTATTTCACTATCCCAGCTAACACATGGTTTACTCTACCTGGAAGGCAAATCTGAGGGCTTCAACTCAAAGCTCTGTAACCAAGAGGAAACCCAACACATGTGATGCTTTGTGATGGTGCGTTCATGAACAATCTGGAAACAACAATATTATTGTTGCATTTGAGAAATAAAGTCCAGGTAAATGCAGACAGAGTAATGTTTCTGTTTTAAACCTCTATTTCTCAGATAGCGGCTACTTTGCCAACGGAATATTACTTATTTCATCACACGTTGGGGATAATGACAATCTTTAAAGGAACAATTATTTATCAATGGGTTTCCTTCTCTACAGGGAAACGTACAGTATTTCAATACCATACCATAAAACAGATTCTCACATGGGTTTCTTGAGACTGATTATCAGCAAGAGAAATTCTGTTGAAAGATTTTCATCCCGTATATTATGTAGTTGAACAGACATTGAGCAAAGTTACACAAAGTGTATAGTAATATTACACAGCCACTACACACGGCGGTACAATTACATATTCGTATGTATTCAATTCCTGCATTTTAAACACCTATCATAGTTTTTCAGCAATAATATGATTTTAGACTATTACAAACATATTCTTTACTTTACTGTATATCTCCATAACTCTTTTTATTTATAAATATTGAAGCATAATGCCTACATGTTTCTGGTTCTGAATGAATGTCAAGATTATAAGTGGCAACTGTATTTTTTTAAGTTGTGAATGATACACTGTAATTTTTACCATTAATGATTAGCCCAGACTTAACAATCCATACCCACTGCAACATAATGACAAGGTGTCACTTCAAATGAGGAGGGCTCTCAGCAGGTAATTAGAGGACTAATAACTCTGGAACACGTCCATTACTGTTAGAGGAAAACAGCAGGGCTCTTTTGACCAATGCTATGTTGTTTAATCTTTTCAACTGTCCTCACAAATGTACCAGACCAAAAAATACCTGAAAGTTATCACATCACATGTATACTCCTACAGTAATAGGGACAAAAACGATCCACCCTAGGAAGGTTGCATGACTTGGATTATGATGGGACCTACATGTTTGTCTTTGAAATCACTTCATTAAGTTTGAGGAACAGCAACGTCTGATTGAATTGAACTACAGAATACAGAACTTGCTAATTTAAGAGTCCACAGAGAACTCATTTGTAAGCCAGTTTCCTTCATGCTCATTTGGCATTGTGTTGCCATCATAGCAGGAGGCAGTGACGTATTCTCCACACTAATTGGTTTGGGATATTCTTCAATGTGGCAAATACTTTTTTCCAACAAGCCAGGAGAAATGGAGTGGAATGGAAATGGTTGCAGGGAATGAACTGACATGGAGAGAAGAGGAGAATAGGAAAAAGCTTTGGGATGCATCTAATGTCTCCCACGGTGCTCGCTTTGGTTGGCCGACGCTCGTTTTTTTTAAACAACCACACGCTGACATAATTCCATTAGTGTACGGATGTGTGTGGCACTCGGAGTGTTTGAAAGCAAGTCCAGCAAATGACTCTGTGTTGAGGTGTTGTAATTGTGGGTAAAACTGCTTTACTATGCAAATATATGGGAATACATGGCATCCTGGTTTGGTGGGAAAGAGATTGAAACAGAGACTGAGTGTAATGCAATTCTAGTCTTACATATAATTGCATGAATAAGATGAGTTTTATACCAACATATTATTTCTTAATGACATAAATGACTGATGAATGCACAAAAAGGATTCACTAGGAGGGAAAGTGGTGAGTTAAAAATTCATATATATAGAATAAATAAAATGCAGGAGAAGAAATTAAACTATTGTAGTAGAAAAACAGTTCCTGTGTGGAAAAATAACCAAATCATTATTGTAATATTACCCTTTTTGAAGTTCATGCAGCTTATATTAACAGTGGTTTCTATTTCAGACAGTGTTTTACCATAGATCTATTATCCATGACTTGATCTGACCAATCATTTGACCATTCCAGTCACTTCTGAGTTTCATATTTGCAGAAAAGCGATTTTAAAGATATTAAATTAAGACAATTAACCACTAAATAGGGTGATGCAGGCCTCCATTCAGGAGCTAAAACGCCCTGATATCATTCCATAAGGAAACGGTCTCATCAGCAAACTCTTTCATGACTTTCTGCCAATAAAATGGACCCCATTTTAACATTGTTAAAAGGGTAATATGGTCTGTTCTGTCCCATAAGGGAAAAGAATGACTCGGTTTATAATCCAATGAGGGCTATAAAGTCCTGGCTTCAGGCTGTGGAGAGTATAGCAGAAAGGAAGGCTAAAGATCAACCGGCTTCCAAGCACTTGATCCTGAGGGATAAAGAGAGAGGCGGGCTCTCCTGGCTCCAGATACTGAACCCAGGAAAAACCATCAGACAGAGGAAACTTGGGGAATTCAAGACCCTTTAGGTGTGGTGTTAGGTAATAGCTGGGCCGGGAGGAAAAACTCTGATACACAAGATACCTGTGTGTTTGGTTCAAGGCTATCGTATTTCAACCTTTATGTGTCATTTTCCAAAAAAAGGCCAACTAGGCCTATCTATAATGAAGACGGATCGTCCTTGATAAAAGTTTGAAGCTCTTACAGAGCTGCACGTTGGATTCCAAGCCGACCCAAGCATTAGGATTCAAGGCTGCTTTGACTCTCCACACTCCAGAGATGACGAGCCAAGTGTTGCCACAACTGAATCAACCCCTTGTTCAAATATGAAATGGATTATATCAGCGGCAAAAACACACGAGGACAGATGCACAGAAGCCTGTATCACACTTGTCAGCGCTGTCTGTAACGTCTGCACTTGCTGTTCTGCACACAAGACTATTGGAATGAAACCAAACAACAAACAAACATCATTACAAAATGCATTTTCATTTTGAATTTGATTGGTACTGAATTACAATTTTTAACCATTTTCAAAAAGAACAAACTTTTTCTTAGTGTTGGTAGTGTCACCAGGGGGCGATATTACCATTTTTCCTCCCTATGTGGGTTTCAGCATCTTCTATTAGAGACTTTTTGGATGATATTTGAAAAAGCACCTAATAAATATTAAACCAGTGACTTTTTTTAAATAAAGAGAAATGCTAGGTTCTAGCTTTGTAGCTGTTCAATGTGCAATATTATTAAGGATTGCAATTATAATTTTAATGTCATAGTATAATTTGTTCATCATTTAAATAAATTAAATAAATCTTAATGTTTACACTGATTTAGTTTGTTTTGCCTCAATTTATTTCAATATACTTTTAACTGCTTTTATTGTTTTTCTTTAGTTCTGTTTATTAAATATTGTCTTGATTCATATAAGTGTATTGTGTGGACTGCTGGAGGATTAGATCTGCTACAGGGGAAACTCCACATGGGGGCTCCAAATAAAAACAAACAAATAAACAAACAAATGTTTGAAGCAGTGCGTATGTTTACATTTTCATAATTTAAATAGTGCTAACATTCAAATTCCTAATTTAAAAAAACAAAACAGTCTCTATTCAACAAAGTCTATTGCAATAAAAAAGAAGAGCTATTTTTATAAAACAGATAAGGACAGCAGGGCCTGAGGAGATGGCATCTAAATGGACAACAAATAAAGTATCTTGTGGGTCCAGAAGGTTTATGTTTGTCAGGATGGTGCGAAAATCAATGGTCTCCTGAGGGGGCGGCTGTGCTATGATAGGCCTACTCCTCTCCTCACCGCAGAGCAGGAATCAGTCAAGGATATTAATCTAAACATCAGTCATGCATGGGGAACACCCCACAAGGAGAATAAGCCTGCTCATCCATGCATCTCCACAGGGAAAATGGGGATGGGCTTTGAGGGAGGGAGTTGAATGGGCAAGTATGTCATGGTATCAACCTCAGGATATGTGGGCTGACTTCGGGCACACAAACGATAAAACCCAAACTGAAGAGGTTGGAACCATCAACATTTGTGTATAGCTCAGTGGACCACATTATAGCATGTGAAACAAAAACAGAGCTGAAAATCTTCTCGGAGGTATATGCTAATGTGATTCATCACAGGGCAATCGAATCCTCCAGCCGTTCCAATAAGCCACACGAGTACCTGAAATACATTGTAGAAATTGTAGAATTTGTTGTTGTGTCATATCTCCCAGTTTTGTTGTATACAGACATTCCAAACACACCAATGTGATGTCCCACTGAATCATATAACACGTTGTCTTGTTCAAGCACCCATATGTGGGTATGCGTGTCTCCCCCTCATTAGAAGCAAGAGTAAACTTTTCCCCATATTAAGTTTTCATCGGGTCATAACATATTTATTTCCAATCCCCATTCGTTAGTCATTGTGAAGCCCTGGAGTCTTTGCTTGTCCCAGCAGCAGGGAACTGAAAGGCAGATGAATGGCCTTGTTGTAATATTTACATCCGACAGTCTGCTCTTGTATGCTCGGGAAATCATTCAAGATTACGAGGCAATCTCTTCCGTGGCAGATGAAAAACGACACACCATCAAACAAGCTAATTTGAGAGAAAACAATTAGAGCAATTGGTTGTTGTTATGAATATTATGTTGGCAGACTTCCCGGGTTTAAGCCAAGTAGAGGAATAAGACATGGCGGCCGGTGACACGTGACTGCTGGTTTTGTCCAAAGCAAATTATTTGATCTCAATTAAATATTCCAAAGCTTTATCATACGTCACTGACAAAAACAGAGCTGATGGCATCGATCCGATCTTTCTCAGGTTAAATCCTTACAACCTTGACCAAAATGTTGAAAGTATAATCAGTAGATTTCAATGTTTAGTAAGATCTAGTGGCAGCTGTGATAAACTACATTAGCAAATGCACAGAATAGATAGAATGTATTTATTGTCATTGCACTATGCACAGAACCAAATGCAGCACTCCTGACTGATACATACATATTAAACAGTAACAAATATTATAAATACAAATAAATGTTATACATTTAGAAGAAAAGTACTTGCTGTGACTATTTAAAATGGTAAGATGGCTTAGTGATATTAAGGTTCAGTTGGAATATACACATCTGGTAAAGTATCTGTCACAGTAATTAATGTTATCTAGCAGTGTTCGTTTATTGCATGGCTCTGGGTAAAACATTATTTGAGTTCATTTGTTGTGATTGAATTCTCCTGAAGCGTTTATTATAGTCAACAGGTCAAAAGAAATGGTGTCCAAGATAGGGTCATTATTTTATAATGTGCGCTACTCTAGTGTCCTCCAAAGAGGGCAGAGAGCAAAAAAGGATACTGGGGTCAGTATGGTGACCTTTTGGAATGTTCCCCTCTCCACTTCTGAGCAGCAGGCATTCCATACGGTACCTTACAGTAGGCTAGAATCCTCTTGTCGGTGCAGCAGTAGAAATACACCAGCAGCTTCCCCTGCAGGGTTCTCCAGAGGATATTCAAGTGGAGTCGCTCCTGTGACTTCTTCACTACTGCGATGGTGGTTGAACCGGAACAGAAGCAGGCTGTCAGAGCTGACAATGAGGAGAAGCTGCTCCGAGGGCTTGAAGATTGCGAGGCAGTGCACTTGTTCGCTACATGGCTACGATTAAAGACAATAACGTGGTTTTCAGAGACATCAATGGGAGGAAAGGTCAGGCTTTTAGAAGTTGGGAGATGCTGAAGGAATGGATTGCAGATGATTGACTCCTTGAGTCCAGGGAGGCTATACCTGTCTCTTTTTCACACCTCCACATGGATTTTTAATCTCAAAACTACCTTGACAATTATAATCCATTAAAATATCTCCTTCGTACCTTACAGAGAGATTATAAATGTCATGATTTAGTACATGACTGGCTTGGTTGAATGCATTTTACACATTTTATTTGTAACTTGGATGATGTAATCATCCAAGTGGATGATGTAATCATCCACTTGGAGTGTACTTGGAGTGTTTATCTTCACAGTTCTACCTTTGTGGGAAAAATACTCAAATGTGTGGGATGGTAAGAGCAACATTAATCATTGGGCTTTGACTATCTACTAGTTTCTCGCCATATTGGAACTGGGAAGTCATTTTACTTAGGGGGTGCGGACAAAAGTGGGGAGAGATTTCAACAACAGTAACATGACATTTTTCAAATGTACACCATTCGCAGCCCCGCCTCCAGCACAGTGTTGCCAACTCCATAGCAGAGCCCTAGAGTATCTCTAGGGCTCTGCTCCATAGTAAGGAAAGTAGCTATTAGCTGTCCTGAAAGTAGCTGGAAGTCGCTAAATGACGTCATCGCCTAATTTGCATAATCCGCCATTTGCACGTAGTTGTAATGGACGCCGAAGGAGAGACAAAAAGTGAAGAAAAAAACACCCTTAAAGGTGGGGTAGGTAATTTTGGAGAAACCAGCTCGAGTGCCCTAGAATTTGAAAATACACAGCCGGAACAAATCTGCCACTTCCTTACAGAGCCCCTCCTCCAACACACACACACGCGCACATGACCAATGAGGGCACGAGATAAGTTTGTGCACAGATGGAAGGCTGACAGGCAGGTCGGCCATCCAGTTACTTTAGCCGGGCCGGCTGAGATGATTGGTTGTACTTTTTACAGTACTACGGCTTCCACAGATGACATTTTCTTATGGATTTTTTGTCAAAGCACTTCAGATATTCATTGCTATCGGGATGTTAAGAGCATTCCATGGAATATAACAAAAAGTGTATCTCGAGCCGGTTTCTCAAACTTACCTACCCCACCTTTAATGTGTTTAGAACTACAAATGAACTTCCTTCTGTTGATTCTTATTTTTTTAATGTTTGGCCATCACTTGATGACTTTAATGCTTTGTCTACTCTAGACCAACATTACATACATACATTTTGTCCAGTATTGTTAAAGAATTAGTCAAATTTAATAAATAAAAAAATGGTTATGTGGGATGGAATTGATACCTTCCTTCGCTTGGGACTGGCAAAGTGACCCAAAAGAGACACACGGGCCGTTTCTCAATCGTGAGTAAAACTGCTGCAGAGCAACTAGTTCAAGTATACTACGTCATCGAGTGGCGCCGAAGGACTGTTTAAATGCATGTTAAATGCCCAGCATTCTGCGCCACTCTATGACGTAGTATACTTGAAATAGCGGCTCTGCAGCATTTGTACTCGACATTGAGAAACGGCCACTGCAAGCCAGGGCGGGATCAGCAATGGCTTTGCGCATGCGCGATTAATATTCAGTCTGGACCTATGGTCTGGACGCGTAGTGTGTCTCTTTTGGGTCACTTTGCCACCTCTCTGCTCTAGTGCAGCTGCCTAGCGAGGCTGCCTGTGAGTGCTTTGGGACGGCGGAGGGGCTCAGCACCCGCTGCTCATTGAGGAAAGTAACTGCGTAACGATTACGTGCCATCACGTCAGATTCTCCAAACACCAGAAAAGTCTCCAATAACACCAGAAAAAGTCGCTAGTCGCTTTTGACAAAAAAAAGTAGCCGGAGGGTTTGGAAAGTCGCCCGATTTAGCGAGAAAGTTGCCAAGTTGGCGACACTGCTCCAGCATCCCGCGGCTATTGTGCACGAGTCAACATCAGAATCAGACTTGTGCGGACTCAGAGCCGTAACCGTATAGTAGCAGATCCAGAGATCCAGCAGACTCGTCGTCATGCACGAGTCAACAGCAGACTCAGATTAGCCAAATCACAAAATAACCCTTTTTTTTGTGATCAACATTTTTTATTAAAGCAAAAGACACTGTGTAACGTTAGTTTAATATGCTCGTGAAATGCAACAACTTTTTGGTTTCACCGGTAGGATTTCTACCCTCTTGGTGATGCTGACTCATATGACTCAAATGACTCGTATGATCCGGATCTCTTCAATGACTGACTCAGAAGACTCCGAGTCCGTAAAAGGATCCGGATTTGCCATCTCTACAAGCCAGGGGCCATTTCTCAATCTCGAGGATACTGGCTTCCAAGCTAATATTTCAAGGATGCTACGTCATCAAGTGGCGCAGCAGGACCGTTCCAATGTCCAGCATACACTCTTAGAAGTAATGTGTCATTTTTTTAACACACTGCTGTGTCAAAGGCAATTCAACACATTCAGTGTCATTTCTGAAGCATTTTACACACACAGTGTAAAATAAAATGCACATAGCCAACACATTAGTGTGTCCACTGTCCTGCCCAATCACCGTTGAGTTATTTCAAATGTATCATTTTTCAACTGTCCAACTGTCCATCAAATATCCAAAATGCCCTTTTCACCTCTGGCTGCTGTGGAGGATGGATGTGTCAGCGGAGGAGAGTCTAACACTAGGTAAGTTGTTACAGAAACAAAACGTTTTTAACAAGGGGTCTAAATAAATATTTTTTAACTTAAATAAATATGTTTTGCCAATGTTGAACAGCTAAATATTGTTTGAGTTTAGCTGCCTGGATGACAATTATTTTCCTTTAGGCCCATCTTCTTTTTTTATTATATTTATTTTAACTTAATTTGGCTTACACTCTTTTCTGTGACCATCATTCTTCATTTGGCATTATATTGATAGCATTAGCAGCTATATGTTTAATGCTATCTAGCTACTTTGGCTAGGTTTCATTGTTCGGCCAGATGTGGCGGGAAAGTGAGAGTGAGAAGACCGACAGAGGCTGCGTTAATATACAGTCTCTTACAGCGCAAATAAATAACTTGGCACTAAAGTTATTTATTAGTAGTACGTGTACACTACAGTGTACCTGTTTCTGACTAAAAACATCAGCCACTACTCTATACTTGCAAATATTATATTGTGTAGAAGGGAGATTTCATATCTGCCTCTTGTCGCTACGGCAGTTGAGACGCAGCGTCACGCACGTCAGGCCTTCCCTTCCGACGATTTCACAAAATATAAACGGCATGAAATAAAATCACCTAAACATAAGAAAGTAAGGCTGAAACATAACATGTTTTCTCTCTTGTTGTCCAGCTGGAGCGGGTTTTGTTTGGGGGGGGCTGAGGCAGTGTCTCGCTGGGTCAGTGCACCGCTGAAGTCGCACACTTCTCTCTGCAGTGATGGGCCGACCCTCCGTCTCTCAAACACCGGATCAACACTGAGGGTGAGTCCGTGTTCTTCTGTATTCTTGAAACCTCAGTCTTATGTTCTGTGAGACTAATCCATCTGCATTTCTCGTCCCTGTCCTCAGGATACTCCGAGCTGTGCTCCCAGCTCTTCTCGCCTTCTTTTAAAGGCGTCGACTCCTTCTACGTGCGGGTCAATCTCAACATGGAGCCTAACGGGAACCTCCGTCTCTGGGTGTGTCCTGTGATGATATTGTACACGTCAGAGACGCAAGACACAACCCTGTCCTCAGGAAAATATGGCAAAAACTCTAGCTCAGAAACATCAGGTTCAACAGATGTATCATTTCCAGCTTGCTGACCCGTTCAGCATATGCGGATTTTGAGGGGGGGCATTGCCCCCCCTAGTGGCTGAAATATGTTACAGCATTACTACGTCTAAAACTGTTCCAATACAAATATTTCGTATATCAATATTTTAATAGAGATAATAAAATGATTGTTACAATACAAATCTGAATAATATCATGTTTTGTTTGAAATAATTTCATTTTTGAGCAGTCGCATGTTGTGACGTGTGTGTGTGTGTGTGTGTGTGTGTGTGTGTGTGTGTGTGTGTGTGTGTGTGTGTGTGACGTTAAGGACACATTTCCCTCGCTTTTTTTTGCATACAAGTGATTCAGCTATTGTATTACAAGAATTAGCAGTAATGGATATTCGGCGATTACCTAACCCGAAAGACTGTTAAAAAGGACAGCTATCCAAATCTATACAAGATGCTCGTTGGCACTGACTCTGCCTATCGGATCTGCCACCTCTGAGAGAAGTTTTTCTGCAATGAGGAGAATTCGGAACTGGCTGCGGTCAACGAACAAGATTTTCCTCACTTGCTGTTCTTCACATTGAGGACGACATAACCACACAGCTGTCACCTGAGGGGATAGTGGAGTCGACATATACGGAACGTAAAAAAAAGGCGTCTACTTCTGCACTAAGGTAGGACACTGGTTAATAATATTGTAGCGTGTTCAAGTAACCAAGGGATATAGTATCAAATAAGTATAAGATGTGCACAGTTATGATACGTTTTACAGTTATGTAATGCACTGTTGTTGGGGGGAGAGACCGCCCCTTCCATATGAGCATGAGGCGTGCATGACGGGACGAGTTATGTTCGTATGTGGAAAAGTCATACAGTGCGGTGAATGCTGGCTTTATTGCTACTGTATCCGTAGCACCCCCACGCAATAGTTGGGACTGTGTACTGATGTCAGTAAAAAAGTTTGCCCCCCCAAGCGCAAATGTCAAACTCCGCCTATGCCGTTTAGTAATAAGTGCAACGTCGACAATGCCTGCCCTGTGAATATTGGTTCTCTGAAAAAAGCTGATATTATACTGGAGGGACTGAAATCAGCCGTAGATGGAAATGTCACGATGAATAGCATCATTTATGTCACACATTCGCTGACCATACAGGGCCGGACATACAGGACTGGATCTGTGCTGCCCCTTCAAACACAGCATCAAGGGGAGCACTTCTTTGGGGAAATGATTCAACTTATTCCCCACTGTGAGGCATTTCACTCTCATTAGAATACTGCAAGTTCAATACTTTGATGATCATTTCTTTGCATACGTTATGCAAGAAACTGAAGACTTTGAAATGATAACATTAGGCGATGTTGCTGATGTTACACCTCTTGATCTACTTTCGGATTTTAGCACTGACAAGCTTTATCTGAATCCGAGGTATAAGATGTTTTAGGTGGGCTTTTATAAACTGATCTGTTTATTCTCGAGAGAACATGAGGAATTACAACATTCTCATGTTTAAATGACTTTCTTAATGAAATATTGTGCAAATTAAATATTTGTTTGATAACAGCTGGATGGAAACACATCGCAATGTCAAAGACTTCAAATGTTTTGGCATTTTCATAATAAAAACTCTTAAGTACTGTATATTTAATATTAATATTTAATAACATCTGCTTGTAGTGACTCAGTGATATTAAACATTTGACGATTATGTTCATGCAACAATAGTTTGCTGAAGATTAAGTTTGTTTTAACCAAGGTTTTTTTAGGTGTGATTTTATGAATTATCTGTTCTGTTCGAATTTGATGAATTAGAAAAATATTAATGTTTTTAAATGTTAAAAATTATTTTCTTAATGAGATATTGTGCTAATGAAATCCTTGTAAATAAATGTCCAATGAATGTATTCTTGCATTTGATTTTTGAATAAAAACCATGTCCACCACCTGGTACTTCCAGTAATCACACAATGTGCAGATATAACACAATCAAATGTTAATTCTGGTTAAAGAAATATAACACAACATGTGCAGAAATAAGAAATGAGTGTGTTCATCTTGGTTACACATTTATGACAGTGTAAAATGTGCACATTGTGTGTTAGGGGCATGGAACACATTTTGTGTGTAAAATCAACATAAATCAACACAACACGTGTTGTCTCTGAGCACACTCTGTAGGTGTGTTGAAATTCGACACATCCCTTCTAAGAGTGTACTTGGAATTCCACCGAGGCCGCGTCCTTGGTTTGGGGGAAATGTCGAGGCTGCACATGGGTAGACTGTGCGTCCTTAAAATCCCCACAATGCTTTACGCACGGACCAATTTCCCCAAATCTGTGGCGGAAAATGTAAGGCGGGGCCTCTCATATGACGCACACCTGCACACTTGCTAGCCTGTTCCACTCTTCGTTTTCCGAATACCAGGAAGGATTCTTGCCTAGCTTCTGAAGGAAGTGACTCGGAAGACATGTGCTACCAAGCAAGCGTACCTGCGATTGAGAAACACCCAGGGTTTCTCTCTCCGGCTGAATGCGCGTTCATATGAAAGGGGCGGGATTAGCAACATTTGACCAATCACAAACATGGAAAGCGTACTGACAGCGCAGCGTCATACTTCCTGAATGAAAAGTCAACTATATTAGACACATATGAAGTTAAAATGTAAACATCCATGACTTAAACACTTTATCCAGGATAAAAGCCACAGCTGCACCTGCAAGGTGAATACAGCTGGAAACAGAAAAAGTGTTTGAATGCGTACATTAACAGGTTTATGATATCACTGCCCCGTCTAAGACACGAGTGGATCTGACTTTAATTACATTTGACTCGAGTGTTTCGTCAACTTAATGTGTTGCTTAAAATAATACTTCTGCATACAATATGTGACCAGTGGCGTTTCTATATGTACAAAAGTGGTGGGGCACAAAAAACTTAGATGTCTATATATAAGCTTCTGCAGTGAGGTTCATGGCTGGTGAGGCACTGGCACTGACTCTTCAGGTTTACAAATATTATATTTTGACCTAAATCGAAATATAATATTATTTTCAAAAGCCTCTTTAGTCTGATGCTTCAATTAATTTTAAATTAAACAGACAGTTCAACAGAAGGATACCCAAAAAAATGTAATTTTATCATTTAAATATTGAATTGTTCTCCCTTAGTAAGATCCCATTTTCAATAAAATTGCGGTCTTACCTTGACTTGAAGATGAAGTCCATTTGCCTATCCTTCTGGACAAAAATCTCTTACTTTTTTGTAAAAGCCCTCCTTATCTTGTAGTTTCAAAAGTCTATCATAAATCTAAGTGATGGATTTATGATTTGAAAATTATAAAAGTAGGGTAGACATGTGGATATTATCCGGCTGAACAAAACGTGCATTTATCTAACAGCTACGTTTCCCACAGATCTTATTTTGAGCTATTTTATAAAATCCTATGGAGAAATCTCATTGCTTTTTTGTGGAGCGAAGCCATGCGCAGCTTACTTCCTGGTTTTAGGACGGGTCTCTCTCCTCCTCTTCACCTGGGTTGCGTTCCAATAGTCCAATTAGCTTAGGAACCTTCCTAACCAAGTGAAATGACCCGGAAGTACATCAGTGGCAGCCATGTTAAGTGCCGTTCCAATTCTCTAAATGAAGGGAAAGGAGGTTTCAAACTTCCTTTAGCTTAGGAATCACTGGACCTCCCTTACCGAAAGGAGAGGAGAAAATGCTGCCCCACAATGCCTTGCAGCCACAGCATTTGCCATCACACAACAGTCAACAAACGATGACGGAGAAATGATATCATGAAAGTTACGGTGCTTATTAAGCATTCTAAAACGTATGTGGTAACTTGCCAAAGTGCTTTGTTTAGAACGTTCATCAGTATTATAATCAAAAAGAGAAATATGAACGTTAGTTTTTACTGAAATGATCAAATAAAGTCAACATCTCACAGTCTTCACTGAGCTGTGTGGGGTTTGTTCAACTTTTAAAAGATGTTTGAATGGTGATATACACAGTGATAGGTGTTAAGGACTAACGTTTATAATAAATACATTTGTATTTATTTTAAGATATTTTCATACAATCATACGTATTGGGATCATTTGTATTAATGTGGACCGGAGGGAGAGGGTGACGAGCGTAATTTTCACTTTTCTTTTGTATTTCAATTCCAACTTTGGTCATGAAGAATATGTTTCTCTGTTGTCCACGTTCATAAAGCATAAAACAACAGCATCAGAGCACGGTGCAGAGTCTCTAGATGAGTTTACAGTAGTCCCTCGTTCTTATTGAACATCCATGTTGTAGTCCGCTGTATAGAAAACTGTAGTTTCCATAGTTTCCCCACAGCAGCAGACGCACACAATGACGTCCGCTGGCGCATCATAAACACGTCGGATAGTGAAAGTGCATTCGGATTCTCTAAAGTACCGCAGTCTCTTCTCCTAAGTCCTTTTGAATACTCCTATCCACTATCCCTTAACCCCGTGACATTTCACTCAGAGATCAAGGAATAGGAGATAGGGTTAGAATTTAGGAGCTGATTTTTGGATTATCGGAACGCAACCCCGCTCTTCACACACCACACTTTTCGCGATAACGCAAATGTTTCCAACTTGGGATCAATAAAGTATATCTTATCTTAAGCTGATCGATGACTACTGCCATATTTGCAAAATTTGCCTTTGAACCTTGACAAGTGCATGTTTCAGGCTTATCAATTGTTACAAGCTGGCTCTGCTTGCAACATAAGGACAACAGTTCCACACCGGAGTTGCCCAAAACAATCATTTATTTTATGCAACACAGTGGTTACAAACAACAATAAAACAGAACAAAGGAGCAGTGTCCTGCTGCGAGAGAGCGAGAGCCTGTTCTGCAGCCCTCTTATATCCTGGAATCAAGTCCCACAGGTGGGTCCCATCACTGCTGATTACAAACATAACAGGTTACAGCAGCACCACCTGGTGGACAAGCACAGGGTTGTCACACCCCCCCCCCCATAAAACAAGTGTCCCCAAGACACTGAAATATCCAAACCAATAACAGAGCTTATACTTACAGCTAATACAAGAAACAAAGCTTACCCGGGTGTAACTGTTACCCTAGTTTACCACTGCCTACTTTCCACATTAACCAACTCAGCAACCAGGCACCCTGGAAGCAATTAAAGAGCAGGAAAACGCTGGAGAAAAAAAAAAAATGTGAAAACGGGAACAAAACCACCTTAAGGTACTGCTCTCGACAAAGCATCAGCCATCACATTTTCGGAACCTTTGAGATGTCCGATGTCCAAATGGAAAGGCTGTAGAAATAAGGACCATCTCATTAACCGCTGGTTTGGGTTCTGCAAAGACTGTAGAAAGGTCAGGGGATTCTGTGATCTGTGTATATCACTATTGGCCTATAACCACTCCCTATGTGTATATATATATATATATATATATACACTTCGAAGTGCTGCAATGCCCAGATCAATGCCAGTGCCTCCTTCTCTACAATAGAGTAGTTCAACTGGTAGGAGTTAAACTTGCGTGAGAAGTAACTGACCGGAAGCTCCATACCATAGGCATCTTGCTGTAATAACATGGCACCAGCACGCGTATTACATGCATCCACTTTCAGATGAAAAGGTTCCTCAAGACGCGGGGCTCTCAGCACTGGAGTGCCAATTAGCAGATCCTTAACGTCCTTGAAAGCCTTCTGACACTGAACTGACCAGTTAAACTTCATCCTTGGACTTATCAGGTCAGTCAAGGGAGCAACAACCGAGGAGAAGTTTTCACAAAACGGTAATAACCTACCATGCCAAGAAAACGAGCCAACTCCTTCCTGGTGGTAGGCGGAGGAAACCTCTCAACTGCTTCCACTTTTGCCCTTACTGACGCACAGTACCCTGACCAACGACTAGGGTTGGGTATCGTTTGAATTTCCACGATTCCGATTCTACTTTTCGATTCCGGTTCTTAACGGTTCTCGATTCCGATTCTTTGAGGGGCAGGGTAAAAAAATGATACATGCTTCTTCCACCAAAAAAATTACATTTATTCGAGAAACTTTTACACAGGTTAGTTTAAAGTAATATTCACATTAATCAGTCTGTTTATATTCACTGCTATGTAACTTTAACCTGAGAACCCCTGAAGCTACAACAGTTCAACTTTTAAAAACAGTTCTTGTTGAGAAAAACAAGCATATCTGCCTTCTCAGGCATACCGGGAAGAAATGTTTGAACATTTTGAAGTAAAATGCTTCAATCTGGTGCACACGCAGAATTACTAGAGACTAGATCTAGGGGGTACAACTCCAAACACCCATATGAAAAAGATCGGTTTACATTTGAATAATTAAATAACAAATAGCCTACATGTAATGCATTTTATTTTTGTTGTTCATTCATATCTTATTTTACTATTTTATTTATGCATATTTTTTTATCTCTCCAGTTTAAAACGATATGTCTGGTTTACTGTCCTATAGTATACATTGGAATGATTTCAAACCTGTTTTATCCCAATAATTATAAAGGAGTGCCTTGGAAATATGTGTTTACATAAATTGTGATCAAAACGTTTGAGACCCACTGAGATAACTTAGACTAAAGTGAACTATCTAAACACTGAGAGTCCTTTACCTCACTGAGCTGAAGTTATCAGCCTCTCAGTCTGACTGGAGAGGACTCTCCCTCCACATCATTGTAGAAACATCTTCTTCTTCCGTAAGAGCAGCTAGCACCAGATGCTAATAACAACAGCGCCGGTTCCAGTGCGCCCTCGTGAGCTGCGGTTGCCAGATAAGCCAACATCCCCCATTTTCATCACTTGCAGCGCCCAACGTACAGGGCAAATGAAAAGTGTAACCGGGATGAAAAGCGTGTTACATTTACTTAATTATGAATGTTGTTACATCAAGGCCGAAAATTAGGATGAGCACCAACGGTCAAAACATTTATTTTTTCTCCCAGAGCTGTCAGCGCAGCGCCTCCACAGATCTGGCGCCCTAGGCGAACATTTATAATGCCAGTGCGACAGGCCGGCCCTGGTCTCAGGTTACACTGTAGGAAATGTAGATACAAAGCTACATTTCCCGCCCCGCTGCAGTCATGCAGTAGGCTACAGAGAGCGGCGAGAAACATTTCCTCAGGAATCGAAAAGCGGAACCGAAATTCACATTTCTAAATGATACCGTTGGAATCGAAATGTTGGAACCGGTTCCGAACCGGAACCGGTTCTCGGTACCCAACCCTACCAACGACCTTACCCAGATATGTCACTGTGGCCTTAGCAAACTCACACTTGGCCAAGTTCACAGTGAGATTTGCCCAGACCAAGCGATCAAACAGGGCCTGAATGCGCTGTAGGTGCCCTGACCATGTGTCACTGTACACCACCAAATCATCTAAATACACGGCACACCCTTGTAACCCAGAAACCACACGGTTCATCAAGCGCTGGAATGTAGCCGGTGCGTTTCTAAGACCAAATGGCATGACCGTGTAAGAGTATAACCCTGTAGGCGTTATAAAGGATGCAATTTCCCTGGCCCGTGGGGTTAGTGGTACTTGCCAGTAACCTTTACGAAGATCAAACTTGCTTACAAACTTAGCTGCGCCAACTTGATCCACACAATCCTCCATCCGAGGTAGGGGAAAACTATCTGGCTTGGTTACAGCATTTACCGTGCGAAAATCAGTACAGGGTCTAAAAGTTCTGTCGGGTTTAGCCACTAACAAACATGGTGAGGCCCAGCTAGAATGTGAAGGTTCTGCAATGCCATTATCTAGCATGTATGCAACCTCTGACTCTAACTGTTCACGTTTTTCAGGGGAGTTTCTGTAAAACCGCTGTTTTATGGGCGTAACCTCTCCCACGTCAATGTCATGTTCCACCAGATGCGTCCTTGAAGGAACATCTGAAAATAGGGTAGGATATGACCTGATAAGAGAGCACATATAATTTTGTCTAGACCGTGGTAAATGTTCCAATAACGTGTCCAGTTTACACAGGGACTATTCAACCGACCTTGTGTTCTACAGTCAAGTTCATCAACCTCGGTTTCCACCAAGGAAAGAGACCCTGCCACGTTTAAAGGACCTGCCACAGCTGCCGGTTTAACTTCTGCTTCGCTTCCTGAAACAACATGATAGAAATGTGGCACAACTGGGTGGACCTTTTCCTATCTGGCGTGGAGATGACATAATTCTGATCTGACACCTGACGCACTACAGAGTAGGGCCCCGCACTGGATCCCCAGGGCTAAAAGTGCAGTTCTCGGTTTTCCTGTCATACAAGGACTTCATTGTTGACTTTTCTCCAACTTCACCTGGGCCTGCCTAACCGCTTCAAAGAGACGCCGTTTGAAACCATTTACATACTCCCGCAGGTTGGCTGGTGGATCAGGAATCTCCCAATCCTCTTTTAGTACTGCTAGCGGACCCCTAACATGGTGACCAAAAACCAGGTCGTTGGGGCTGAAACCAGTGCTAGACTGTACGACCTCCCTTTCCGCCAACAACAACCAAGGCAAACCTTCTTCCCAGTCACGATTCAACTCATTGCAGTATGAATGTAACAAGGACTTCAGTGTTTGGTGGAACTTCTCAAGTGCCCCCTGGCTCTGTGGATGGTAAGCGCTTGAGGTTACATGTTTCACATGAAGTTGCCTCATAATCTGATTAAACACATGTGAAGTGAAGTTAGTACCTTGGTCACTCTGAATAACTTTCGGGATACCAAAGGTGGAAATAAACTGACTCAGTTTTTTCACCACAGACTTAGCTGTAATGTTCCTCAATGGATAAACCGCAGGATAACGTGTGGACTGACACATCACCGTCAGCAGATATGAACTTCCAGCCTTAGACTTGGGTAATGGGCCAACACAGTCAATCAGCAGACGATCAAAAGGGGAGGACACTGCCGGAATAGGAGACAGAGGCACAGGTTTAATAGTTTGGTTAAGTTTACCCGTTAATTGACAAGTATAAAAGTCTTAATAAAGACAGAGACAGTCTTCTTCAATCTGGGCCAGTAGAAATACCGCAGCACTCTGTTGTATGTCTTCTGCACTCCCAAGTGACCCGCAACATCATCATGAGCTGTTTTCAATACCCCTTCTCTCAGCTTGTCTGGTATGACAAATTGAAATATTGCTTCCCCAACAAAACCCTCACCGTGAGGCAACCATTTCCTTACCAATACCCCCTCTTGTAAGAAATACCCATGGGCTGCACTGATGATTTCCTCAATGGGGCGAACCTGGGACAAGAGCTCCTGCAAAGTTGGATCCTCCTGCTGCTGCTTCGCCAATTCACTTCGAGAGACAGACAATGGAACAACAGGTAGCGCCAAAACAATATTCTCAGACATGACTTTTTTATCCTGTGCTTTATAGGTCTGGGCTCGTGTTACTGCACAAGCTGGAACTACCTTTGTCAGCTTCTTTGCAGGGTCAGCAAGCTTGCCACTCACTGGCTTAGAGGACACGACTGGTGAAAGAGGCACATCAGGCCACACTCTGCCGCCAGCCAAATCATTTCCGAGGATGACTGCCACTCCCGGAACAGGCAAAGATGGCCGGACTCCCATGGCAACCTCACCCTGCCGTAAATCACAGGACAACACCAACCGATGCTTTGGAGCAGACAGCAACTGCATCCCCATTCCCTTGAACCATACACCACTTCCAGTGTCCGTTACCGAGGAAAATGGAAGAACACCCTCACTTATGTATGAATCGATAGCACCTGAGTCTCTCAGTATCTTAACAAGGAATTTTGTTTCACTTCCTTGCAAAGACACATAACCCTCTCGTATGAAAGGGGCATACCCTGGATCAATTTCATCTGCCAACTGGGAGGGGCGAGGCTTCACCGCTTGCAGGGCTGGTCCGTAGTTAGAAACCGCAGCAGCAACTGGTTGCGGGGTAGTATAGAGTTTAACCACAGCTATAGCCTCATCCCTAGCAACCTTGTAGGGAAAAGCTGCAAGGGCAACAGGCCTGGGAAACTGAACATTTTGGATTCCCTTGGTTTTGGCAAGTACTGGGCATTCCTTTGTCTGGTGTCCTTTACCCAAACAAAAGTAGCAAGTACTTAGATCTACTTTACATCTGGGGTCGCCAGACCAGTTATTTCTGGTCCCCCAGTCAAATCTCTCCCCTGAATGAATCTTGTGTGTTAATGTGTATTCATTAGCTAACACCCCGGCGTCTGTTGCATTTTTAACCTTATGCTCATTCAGGTACGTAGCAACACGTTCTGGAAGAATATCTTTTAATTGTTCAAGAAGGAACAGTTCCCTCAAATCATTAAGATTTACTACTTCGGAAGCCGTGACCCACCGATTAAATTTCATCGTCAGCTCCCGAACAAGGTCCACATAGGTCTGTCCTTCTGACTTCCTTAGCTTCCTGAACTGCTGACGGTAGGCCTCAGGCACCAACTCATAAGCTTTTAGCACTGCAGTCTTTACCCTTGAGTAATCTTCACTGTCAGCCATACTTAATGCAGAAAATGCTTCTTGAGCCCTACCAGTTAACACACACACACTGTAACAGCATTGTTTTTCTCTGAATCAGACCACTGTCGTCTTTGGTTAAGTCGCTCAAAAAGTCTAAAAAAAGAATCTACAGTCTTCTCCTCGAATTTCGTTAACAACCTCAAGTTATAAGCTACATCAAAAGTAGCTGGGACACCCCAGAAGAAAGCTTACCCTCTTGGATGAGGTCCAACTTGTAACGCTCTTGTTGCAATTCAGCTTCCCGCACCACTGTAGTTAACCTTAAACGGTCCATCTCAGTTTCCTGGTCACGAGCTCTAACCCGGTCCTCACGAGCGAGACGTTCACTGTCTTGTTGGTACTGCAACAGCTTTCTCTGTTCAAATGTCATTTCACCAAAGTCAAACAAAGAAAAACCTGCACTTCTCTGTCGCTCTGGATTTATATCTGCCTTCGCCAACTCCTCCTCGGAGCCATCATTGACAGCCCCTGCTGGCAGAACTTCTTGCAGTATCAACTGGGCCTGTAACATAGTCACTATGGTGTCTTTACGACCCTGCTTTGGAATATCTACCTCAAAATGCTCTGCAATTTTTAACAGTTGATCTTTAGTACATTTTTCTAGTAGATCCACACTGGGACACTTCACAAAATATGTCAATGTAGCCATGATTATGCAAACTCCCTTGAACCCGGTGCACAGACACCTACAAATATATATATATTTTTGTTTCACTCTGGAATACCTCTCCCCGAGCTAACTGCCTACCCAATACTAGCTATCTTGTCTCACCCTAGTCTTCATGCATGCCACGACAGGTGTTTTAAACAAAAATAACAAACAAAAACAACAAACCAACAAGCTCCCCTGAAGGAGATGTTGCTTATGCCTATCAGGAAAGGTAATTCCAAAGCTACTCCTTAATGCCCCACACCAGGAACAAACTGTCTACACAATCAAGGCAAACAAATCAAGTAAACAACTATCACCTGGTTCTTGGATCGGACGAGCCCCCATATGTTACAAGCTGGCTCTGCTTGCAACATAAGGACAACAGTTCCACACCGGAGTTGCCCAACACAATCATTTATTTTATGCAACACAGTGGTTACAAACAACAATAAAACAGAACAAAGGAGCGGTGTCCTGCTGCACCGGGCAGGGCAGCTGCGAGAGAGCGAGAGCCTGTTCTGCAGCCCTCTTATATCCTGGAATCAAGTCCCACAGGTGGGTCCCATCACTGCTGATTACAAACATAACAGGTTACAGCAGCACCACCTGGTGGACAACCACAGGGTTGTCACCCCCCCCCCATAAAACAAGTGTCCCCAAGACACTGAAATATCCAAACCAATAACAGAGCTTATACTTACAGCTAATACAAGAAACAAAGCTTACCCGGGTGTAACTGTTACCCTAGTTTACCACTGCCTACTTTCCACATTAACCAACTCAGCAACCAGGCACCCTGGAAGCAATTAAAGAGCAGGAAAACGCTGGAGAAAAAAAAAAAGTGAAAACGGGAACAAAACCACCTTAAGGTACTGCTCTCGACAAAGCATCAGCCATCACATTTTCGGAACCTTTGAGATGTCCGATGTCCAAATGGAAAGGCTGTAGAAATAAGGACCATCTCATTAACCGCTGGTTTGGGTTCTGCAAAGACTGTAGAAAGGTCAGGGGATTCTGTGATCTGTGTATATCTCTATTGGCCTATAACCACTCCCTATATACACTTCGAAGTGCTGCAATGCCCAGATCAATGCCAGTGCCTCCTTCTCTACAATAGAGTAGTTCAACTGGTACAGCAGCACCACCTGGTGGACAACCACAGGGTTGTCACACAATGAACAACAGGAGAGGTCACATACATAAGACCAGTTGTTAAATACAGCTCTTCTGACCTTAGCTGTCGTGTGGGTATATATTAATGCTGCCCATTATGGACACAAGCAATTTTCACCCATTTATTAATTATATGTTTTAAATTTGAGTGTTTCCTATCCCCTAAACCTCCAGGGATGTACACAGTTTAATACTGGCAACTTCTTATTATGGGAAATACGAAAACGTCTTTTAAAACTACAACTCCCAGTAGAGACGTGCCATAGATAGAGAACATGTTGCGAAACACAATAGCCAGCATGTGTAGTTCTGGGGACGGGGTGGGGGACGCGGTGGACCCGTTCAAATCCAGTTTTGGACAGTCTGCCGTGGTTCCATCCCATTTCAAGTGCTGTTCGACGCTCGGCGTAACCCTCGGAGCACACTCTCCAATCACAGAGCTTGAGGACTATCACGGGGTTTGTCAAGCGAAGCGGAGAGAATACTTACTTCCCGGTGTAATATTCTCTAAAGCAAATTAGCTGTTCCGACCCTCGGTCCTGACGGACTCCAACTTGTGTTTATTAATCAAACAAATAAATAAACACAAGGATTATGTGTTATTGTTCAGTAAATGGAGAATTGCACAGGGGAAAATAGCGTAGGCTATCTATGCCACAATTTTAGATGCGGATTTTGTTAAACTAATAGGTTTGCGCTGTGGACCAACACTATACATTGACGGGGAAGGGGGTAGCAATAAAGAGAACACCATTAAACAGTTACACAACATAACAGAAATAATATCGATAGCAGCGTCCCTAGCAACAAGTAACAAGTAGTTAATAATAATAAAAGACATTAAGAAAAAGGCATTTTAAACAGTCATTAAAAAGCAACACAATCTTCCTGCATTGCATTACTCTAAACGTGTAATAACGTGCTTTAACCAGTAGGTTGTTTGGGTTAAAAAGCTGTCAAGTTTACAGTGTTAACAAAATAAAATATACTGCTGTTTCTGGTTTAGTTTACGACGGATATATTTAGTTATTGTTTTGATATTTGTAACACAAAAGCGATGAAAAAAAACCACAGCAACACAGAAAAGATGGTCTTAACATGACCCAGCGGTCTAGTAGTTAATAAAAAACAATAATATCAAAACAAAATATTACTACTAACTTTATTGTGAAATTCAAACTGAACGGTAAAAGAATAGTTTCCGGTCTATTCTGTGCCCGATATCTGTAGATAAATAAAAATAAAGAACTACGACAGATGTGTAATATATTTAATGCAGCCGAACCATTTATTACAATGCATTCATGTGATGACTTTCAAAGAGTAAAGCAAGCACTGCTGAATAAAGTATGATTTTATCTTTTACAAAACGTTTTTTTTTCATATGGAATGCAGTTGGAGATCAACCAATCACAGAGCTTGAGAACTAATCAGGTTTGTCAAACAGAGCACATGGTGTAGTCCTAAACGATAGCTGGGGATTAGTGTAGTGTCTTCTGCCATCCTTTACTCCGAAAACATATTTGTTTCTCCGAATAGAAGGGGAAAAATACAAAAGCATTGCACACAATTTAAACCAATCAATGTTGTGTAATTAACAAGGATAATCTGGTGTTTTTTAGTCGATGAGTAGTGCAGATATCACTGTAAAATCAATTGACAGTAAGGGGAATACTTACTTCCGGGTGTACAATTCTCCCTTATCCAATGAGAATGGACGCTCACATTGCCTTTAAGGGCAGCCGACACAAACGAATGCCGTGCTTCCATGAGCGTCAAATCCCGCCGCAGATGGGAATACATTGCAATCAGTTGAAAGCTATTTACGTCCCTTTATGACGCTGAAGGAGCCTAGGAGCGTCACAACTGCACGCCAAGGACACTGACCAAACGTCGCTCCTGGACGCTTATGGAGTGAGAGTGTGTTGTTTTGTCAAGCACTTTGTGACTTTGTCTGTGAAAAGAGCTTTATAAATAAACTTTACTTACTTACTTACTTATGATTGTATCTAAAGTCCTGAGCCTTTTTGTGGCCTATATTTTTCTGCTTGGATGCATTTTTCTCTGCCTAGGGATTAACATTAAGTTTATTGATCACTAGCCATTATGGCTATTGGTTTTTAAAGTCACTAGCCACTCAGCATATTCACTAGCCACCATTTTGTTGATGGGCAATTACATATTATTTGATTAAAGTGGAATTTTCAATTTACTGGAAGATCGATATTTCCTTTACTGCAACACTTTTTGAATGCCATTGTCTCTGACTCTATCTTGCCCAACCACAAAAGACACCCCCTTCTTATATTTACTGGCGATCGTCCTAAAATCTGTGCAGTAAATCATGTTTTTCGCTACCTGACCCTGTCTTTGTGTTGAACCTACCCGGTTGGTGAAACATTCTTTTCATCTCGTTTGTCTCCTCTTCCTTTTGGTTTCATCATTGCATGTTATCATTGTGTGTTTTCTGCTATTCAGGTTTTGTCACAGCTGTTTCCTGACAATTCATTGTAGCCTTTGAGTTTTATATCTGCTCCTTGTTCAAGTTGCTCGTCACGGCCTAACAAGCCAGAAAGTCAAATGGACCAATAGAATGAATGAGCAAACCATGTGCATTAAGTGCTCATGGGTGTTGGATACGATACGATAATATAAGATATTGAGATTGTCTGCCTTTTTGCATGCAGTGAATTTCTGGATTATAATTTTTCTGGTCATCCAGACACAGTTTATTCCCTGCAATGTTCTGAGGTGTTTTGTTAGGTGATGGTGGCTGGTGTCCTCACATAGTGGATTCTACTAAATCTGGCGTTAGGGTGTGGGTTTGATGGGTTGGAGTTTATTATTATCACTCTGTTATTTCTGCAAAGTGATACCAAGTGCTGAACTTGCCTGCTTGCAGGAAATGACAAGGCCAGGGCTTACATGCAACACATCTTACCTTGTACGTTCTGCATTCATTTAAATCTCTTCCGTGTGAGTTGGCATACTGAAATGTAAAGATGTGTATTTGCACCTTTTGAACTACACCAAGTGCCCCCCAGCTGGCAGCGGCTTAATGGTGTCACCCCCTGTGCAGAGCTGCATGTCTGTGAGATTGAAGACTCCCCTGAGTAGCTTTCGCTGGACCAGACCATTACTGGGGATGTATTTGGGCTGCACTGTTCTCTGTAATGTCTTTCATTAACGTAAATCAGTTGTGTATTTCACCAAACACTAACAGCAACGTGAAAGCAATTTATCTGTATTCACTGTAAAGAACAGCAATTCTCAGCGGGATGGGAACAGTTTGTCTGTAGCCTCAGACATAAACCTTGGTAAAAGAAATTCAGACATTTTTTAAATGATGATTTAGCAAAGGTTGAAAATAACGGGGGAGAGTAATCTCTGTCTGACAAGATTGCCCCGTACATCACCCACATACGTTTTGGTTTACTTTTTGTTACAATAATAAATTCAGGTCAGGGAGAGAAGCCCACTGTTAAGAGTTTGGATCTATTTGCTTATCATAATAACTTGGGTAATGAGTTAATACAATTTGTGCATATTACAGTTATTAACAGTTGCTTAAGATTTTTCCCATTCATGAATGATTAACATAACTTGGCATTGTTGTGGAAATAAGAGCCAGCATCCTGCGATGTTAGGATCTTGCAATATGTAACCAAACATATTTGTTCATTTGTGGTTATTATTGCATTAGTTTTTGTTGCCTAGGTTCCCTCTATCTTCATAAACTATAATTATGATATCACGTTAATAATTTTGCATGACCTTGTTTTTCTTTAATTCTCGCATTTTGTTATAGGAATAGGACTTAATAACCATCTGCTACAAACCAAACCAATTCAATGATTTGTGTTGGAGAATTCACATTCCATCCTGCATGTTATGCTAATAGAGCTATTATCCCTGTAGAGCAGGGGTGTCAAACTCAAGGCCCGGGGGCCAAATCCGGCACGCAACTTCATTTTATGCGGCCCCGCAAGAGCTTGCAAAGATTATAATACGTTTATCATACGGTTACATGCCACAAGCAGGTTGCCCATAAACTACATGTCCCACAATGCATCTCGTTTTGTGACATGCCACTGAAGACACTTGCAATTATTTGCCCTGGACTTCTGCTTTCAGACGTAGTTAATAAGGAAGTTATTACCCTATCCAATAATAATCCAATTCAGAGGCAATAATGTAATATAATACATTATTTTATATATATTATACATTTATATTTATATTTATATAGTTACAACCGGCCCCTTGAGTGCAACCATAATGCTAATGTGGCCCGCGATGAAATTGAGTTTGACACCCCTGCTGTAGAACATGGCCTTCGCCTTCATTAAAAATGAATGTGTGCATGTCTTATTGTGATTCAATTCTCAAATGTGCGTACTGATTCTATGTTTGAGATCAGGGAGATTAGCACAACAGCTCACAAACACAAAGCACTATATGCTAGAGCTGGTATGACGACGGCCACTAAATGTATAATGGATTGTTTCATTTATCATAGCAAGCAAACAACCTTTATATGACCATGTGGGGGCTTTAGAGAGCTCATTTTCCCAGGAGTACTGAGAAAAATGAGGTGCTTCTTCAGTGTTAAATATAATGGCATTTCTGTGCAGTTGATGGCACCTACAGGGCAGAGAGGACTGGACCGCAGCCAAACAGCAACAGTAACCTTCAGAGTCTGTAGACAGTAGCGCAGCCCTGTTGATTGGGAACTCTGTGTAATGTTCACCCTGAAAGCCCTCGGCCTTGTTCATTGCTCCATACAGACTCAGGAAGATTTATTTTTGATCTCCTTGTATATTTCATTTGTAAATCTCCTGTTTAGCTATTAATATTGGTGATATTATTCCTGTTTTGAAAACTAAAGCTTCTTGGGCAATTTTTGGCGCTTTTCTCACAACGAAGGGTTTGAGGATTTGCTGTAACCTTGTATACAGATTTCAGTTTTCTGAGCCCCTACTCTCCCCATAATTGACGGCAACAAAAGTCCTACATTATTCAATTAAAATAAAGAAGTAAAAACAATACGTTTGGCTTGATATTGAGTTAGAAAAAGGTTGATAAACGCTGTGAGAATGGATCTGCGGAGAGCATTTCGCCACGATCCCAACTCGTCTATTACCAACGTTCAGGGAGCTCTATGCAAGTCAATGGGACTCCCTGATATTTGAAACTCGACGCTAAAGGGCTCCCCTTGCGTTGGACAGTGACCCTGACATAATGTCAACATAGGCCGAGTTGGGAGTGAGAATGTGTTGACCCTATATGAATGCATTGCTTGTGTTGATATCACACTTTACCCCTGTAAAGCATAGCCAATAACATGTCCCTACATGTTATTGGCTATGCTTTGATTTGAATGCTTGCATGCTTGCAACATGTATAGTTCCCTGCAGGATCTCCTTGAACTGTCCTGATGGATTTTATCCTTAAGAAATCTAATTGTAATCACCGCACAAACAGAACAACTTGCATGCACAGACCAAACAGTGACACAAAGAAACACACACATGTACTATTAAAATGAGCCTCTAAAGGAACTTTGGATGAGTCCACCCCTTGTTGAAAATGTGTCCAAGAAGGGTCTTCATAACTCCCGAGAGAAAATACAACGTCCTTTTAATCCCCATTTGCATTTGCTACATCTCATACAGTAAGAACATGACGAGGGCAACATACAGAGTCCAGTCACTGAGCATATAGAGAGCAACTTCCCGACAAAAACACTAAGTCCACTATGTTCCCGGAGCTGTCTTTGTGGAGGGAGTCTTTGAACTCTCAATGCGTAGGGACATGCAGTGACATTGCTGGAGAGAGAACACAGTGTGTACAACTGCTTGCAGACAGCTGCTAATTCACAGTAGGGTTTGGAAAGTGCACACAGGGTACAGATAGTAGTTTGATGAATATTATCTCTACTGTACGTCTTTAAAATGCCATAACACGTAGTGTTACAGAGCGCAACGTAAGACAGCGGTACCTATCAGATGTAAAAATAAATCACGTGACATCAATATTCACATAAACTATTGGAATTGATTTCACAATATCTACAAATTCACAACTTGGTATCACTATTCTGAGCATTTAGAATTGTTGCCATTTTAGTTTATAATATTATGTTCAGTTAATCTATTTCTACTGCTTTCTACCCATCAAGAGATTTTCGTCAATGCTGTAGAGGTTACGTCGTATGAAACATAATATTTAATGCTGTACTGGATAGCATAAATAGATTCATATAGTAATATACTCTTAATATACTGTTTCTTATAGGATGACATATTTCTACTGAAATTAACTCCGACCCTGTGAGGAAAGGATTTACCACACAAATAACACAATCATAACCAAAACAATAACAACAATATAGCAGTCCTTCCTATCAAACCCCTAACCAACAAACATTCTAAAATCATTCCTGAAATACCACTTGACCTTATGTGCCAGTTATGCATGCATCAAAAATACTGTTTCATTATTTTCTTTTTAAACTTCATCAATCATCCCTAATTGTTGCACTACTGCATGTTTGTCTGCTATGGCCATTCAGTTATCAGTTTGAGGAAAGAGATTGTTTAGCTGGAGAGGGCACATGATTTGGTTGAGGCTCTGGAAGTGTTCCCCCCCCCTTGTTTTGCTACCAAGATGTGTGAATAAAGAAAGTTATCCTGCATATTGTGTTGTGCTAAAAATGTAGGCAAATGGCTCGAAGTGATCGTATGACGCAAAGACCTGCGGGTTTATCATACAGCATAATGAGTAGGAAATATTACATTCACATCATTTATCTCGTGGTAAAGCATTTTTGATCATTCCTCAGTGATGGAGGAAGTGAAGAAACTGCAGTAAATATTGACAAAGATCACACTTTTGCCGTCCTATATGTATTTTGGTCCTTAGTTTTGTGTCAAGGCTATATTTTCATGCGGATTTCATGAGTTACCCACAACATTCCGTTAACAATGTGGTTGAAATGAATTTAGATCCCTTTTACAGTACTGAACAGTCATACCACACATGCAGTGCAACCGTTTCTTTGGTCCCCACAAACAAGTTACTGATTATGTCAAATGACTCAAGCTCTGTGGTCCTCTTGGTTATATTATTTCTGAGATGTTTAGCAGCTGCTGCTTCTCACTTACCTACAGTATCTCGATAACACTAGGCTACTCAGAGAATTATACATTAACATTAATGCTCGTGTGTCATTAGACCCTGAAATGGCAGCAGACATTCGCCTTTAAACACTCAGCAGATGTGTATCACTGTTTTGCGACACGAATCCATCAATTCATGAAATATACTGTATTCAGAAAGTCATTCTGTGTCAGCAGCACGATGTCTGAATTCTGTTAAGTATTTAGAAAGACCATTAAACACATTATGCATTTGATATGACTATAACAATTGTATGAGCAGTCTAGTCAGTTTGTGCCGTGTTTTTCTTTTGAATATGAAAATGGTTTCCCAGGAGATGTTTACAGTCCAATTTTTGATGCAAGTCGGTAAAGGGTGAACAATATTCTAAGGGCTGAATTATCCTAATGGGTTTTAATTGGATGTAATGGTTAAAATATCCTCTACTAGTTTGATAACACATTGCCATACTCAAATGCAAACTGAATTTGTATTTTAACGTTTGTAACTGATATGGATGTAGAGCCAGTTCTGTGTGTGGTAGTGTACATAACTAAGCCTAAAAAACGAGGGTAAAACACTTTCAGAAGTCTGTGCCAGCCTTAAATGATTAGCATCACATCAATATGCACACATAATTGGACTTTAAGTGTGTTTATGCAGATGAGGCTGAGGTTATGAGTAGGTAATTGATGACTAACTGGGATGAACTACAGAAACACTGATACTAAGCCCTATTTCAGTGTGACAAACACCATTACTGGAGGTTGCAGACATACACGTGTACAGATTGTCATGCATTAACCTATACTGTTACATTGTACATGTTTTGTTACACCTTTTTTAAAGAGGTTACAACATCGTTTTGTTTCCCATTGTAAAGCGTCCTTGGGTCTCTTGAAAGGCGCTATCAAAATTAAAATTATTATTATAGTTCACTCATTCTGCTTACCACTTAATAACAGTTAATGTAGTGGTCATCAAAGAGTCTATAATTGAGACAATGCTAAATATCCAGAGTGCATCTGGGATAACACCAACAGAAATAGCTTAAGAATAATATAACGTCTGTTTTAAACACAAGTTCAACACAAAACAAAAAATACAGATGTTATTTAAGAAAAAGAAAAGTTGGAGACAGATACCACAGCTGGAGACACATTTCATCTTACATTTTGAAACCACCAATTATTAAAAGCAATTGTACATAACAATGTAATGACAAAACTTACATTTAGTTGTATTTGAATTGTGTTGACCAATTTCACAGCTTTTGCTTTGCAGTGAGGAGAATGTCTCTGAAATGTGTTTGGAAATACTGTATGACTGTGACATATTGGCATTTGTTGTCTACTTCAAAACACAAAAAGAGTACATCATATGTAGACAATCAAATAAACACCAATACTTTACACAATCAAGCATAAAAGGGCTAGAGTACAACATGAATCAAAAATATTCTTATGACAATGCGGAAAGATTATAATGGAGCCAAAAACACTGATGCAGAGAAAACAAAGAAATAAAAGCACCAGGGTGCGTGCCCACAATGTACATGAAATAAACAGGGTCTGGTATGTTTTAATGTATAAAACATCTAATGTTATTTGTATTTCCATGGAAAACATATAACAAACTGCGATTCAGAATCCCACTTCAGTCTGAGGTAATGGTGGTAGTTTGTTATGACTGCCTGGCTCACAGTGACGCCGCACCGTGAGCCAGAACATAAATGCACATGGTAATTGTTCTAGACTACGCTGGATCCCTTAATATCTTCATCTTTTCACAGGCAGAGGTCTGTTAACCTTCCACACTAATGGGCAATTTTACACACTGTGCCCATGGGCCGTAGGTGAGCGGGACACAGCCATGGAGCCTGTGGACACCAGTAAATGTTTGCATGTAAAATACACACAGACCGTTGTGCATATGTGTGCTGTTAATGCAAATGTGAGCGTGTCAAAGCCTTTTATACTTTATGATGTGTGTATTCACCAAGGCACATAGCTTCTTTGTCATTGAGCATACTCGGCCAGTTAAAACAATAAGAGCCACTGGACTAGAAAATGTACAGGCAGCCTCGTGGGACACAATAGCAATTCCAGATGATACTGCATTGGGTCTGTTACGATTCAGCATGAGCTGAAGGCCAGACCCTGACGATTATTATTTATGTTCCTATGGAACTATACAGGCTGCCCCCGGCTAACAGAGCAGGGCAGGGCAACCAACGAATGGCTCTTCTGCCATTTTTCTGACGATAACTGTGTCTGTGTGCGTGCATGCATGTTGTTAACTTGATGGATATGTCAACACCTTATCATTGGTAATGAGCTACAATGAAAACTTCAAATGCATGCTTGCTCTAACTTATTATAAGCAAAGCGCAAACATTTCAAAACATAGTGAAAACACAATTTGACTACTCTACAAAACGGCAAGCAATCAGGATACAGCGATGGGACACTGGGTTACTCACAACAGGGAACAGGGCCAGAGATAAGTGAGGAGGGGAGAACAAATAAATGCAACACAAACACAGTCTGAAATGTGCTCCCTCCAACGTCCACTACTATATGTGAATCTACTGTTGTTTAAATGTGCCTTCCATCTAAACAGACATGCAAAATATCAAACTCTTAAGAAAAAACAGATGCACGAAACAGGCGCACACACATACACACACAATAAGATGTGATGAACTTGGCCTCCTGCAAACCTGTCTACCCTCAAAACAAAACCAGATCAAGCCTATCATCTGGTCAAATTCAGTTTAAGTTGTTTGCTTTCATCATAGCGGGCTTTCTGTTGACATATGTGGCCCAGTAGCCTAAGTTGAAGATGAAGAACAGAACTGGGAAAATGATGCGAGATATCTTGTCCACTTTGCTGACACGGTTGTATGACTTCTTGGCCTCCTCGTAAGGGTCATCCTGGAGGTAGGAGTGTCTGGTGGGGACTGGAGTGGCACTCTTGGAAACGGTCGTTAAACCTTGGTCTTTAGCCACGTTGATGGCGTAGGTGGATCCAACAATGTTGAATGTGTTGTTTGCTTTTTTGGACAATGTAGCAGATTCTCTTCTCTGAAATGAAAAAAGGCAATAAAGGTAAAGGTTGTCAGGAGCGAAGCACCAGACTCAACAATACTTCCATTTGAACTCATAAAGAGGAAATAGAAGCAACACCACGAGACACGACACACACAAGAACAAAACAAAAGCCTAACCATATCGTTAATCCTGGCCATGTTAGCCTGAAACGGTTCCTGAAAAGAAAAGTAGAAAAGAAAAAAAGTTTACCAATTATATTAAAATTACCCAACTTACATACTCTATTCATCACTATCTAGCTGGAAGTACTTTGAACATTTTACACTATTAATATGGTCAATTCTAATCTGCATCATACAAATCTGGATTTAAAAAAAAAAAACCCTATCATGATCATAACTCACGACTAGGGATGTAACGATACCAAAAACTGACGGTACGATAATATCGCGATATTGAAAAATAAAGAAAACAATTTTGATTTCTTTTTTTGTAATTTATTTTATTTTCTTTACTTGAATTTTTTTTCTTTATTAAATAATAAATCTGATTTGTACAGCATTTTAGTAGGATAGTAGTATTTTAAAGTGTCAAAAATATAATAATCAGACCCTGCAATATAGAATAAATCAAGTTTCACTTTAGTTTTTCAAGTAACTCAACTCTAACTCACTCACTAACTCACTCTCAGCATCATCAAGGTTATCTTTTAGGAATATGAGCATGTCCACATTTTGAGGTAGAAGCTGGGATGTTTGGGCGTTTACAATATCCCCTGCTGTGGAAAAAACTCTCTTGCTTGGTACTGATGTTGCTGGGACAGAGAGATAAGCTTTGGCCATGGGTGACAGCAGTGGGTAAAACTGTGCATTGTCTCTCCACCACTTCAAAAACAATACAGTTTTTGCCAAGAAGCTGAGGCTTATTGACAGGACGAAATATAAGTATACTGTTGGTACTTGTCAATGTCTCTAGGTATGTACATGTAGCCCTGTAAATACCATGTCCTTTATTGTTATCTGTTGTTTTATGTTCATGTTGTAACCTACTTACTGCCATGTTGGACAGGTCTCCCTTGAAAAAGAGAATGATGATCTCAATGGGACCATCTGGTTGAATAAAGGTTTTAAAAAAGGCAAAGAGGAGGCAAATCCTACTTTGATTGAGCTAAGTGTCGCTGGTGTTTTGTTTTGTTTTCTTTAGTTTTCTAGCCCCTCATGCTATAATCATGTGTATTTTCTCCATTCCTGTTTATGTAACTTCTCGCAATTATCACTGGCCCCGTGTATCTCGTAATCGATATAACCGGCCTGCTCTCGTCTATCCCACATGCTCCACTGAGATCCAACATCTAGTTTCAGGTGGCCTGTGGAACTGCCAGTCAGCTGTTCCTAAGGCCGACTTCATCTCTGGCTACGCTTTCCTGCAGTCTCTGGATGTCCTTGCTCTCACTGAGACCTGGATTACTCCACCCAACACATCCACCCCAGCAGCTCTCTCCACAGCATATTCCTTCTCCCATACACCCAGACCCACTGGCAGAGGAGGTGACACTAACTTCACTCCTTCCACCTTTGAATTCCATGCCGTCACAGTAACCCATCCTATACAATTAACCATTGTTGTTCTCTACCGTCCACCAGACGCCTTGGGGGACTTCTTGGAGGAATTAGATAATCTCCTATCACACATCCCTGAAACTGGCCCTCCCGCTGTACTTCTCGGAGACTTCAACCTCCAGACGGGGAAGATAGACGAACTAACATCTCTGTTAACCGCCTTTGCTTTCTCACTGTCTCCGTCCCCACCAACTCATAAAGCTGGCAATGTCCTTGATCTCATATTCTCAAGGAACTGCACTACTTCTAACCTCTCTGTAAACCCGCTCCACACATCCAATCACTTCTTCATTTCATTCTCTCTACCTCTTTCCAAACATAACAAACTAATCTCTTCTCATCCTGCACCTGTCCGCCGTAACCTTCGTTCCCTCTCCCCCTCTACCTTTGCCTCATCTGTGCTCTCAGCCCTCCCTTCCTCTGACTCGTTCCAACTCCTGCCTCCAAACTCTGCTGCAGAAACTCTCCTCTCTACTCCTCTCTGGACTCTCTCTGTCCTCTCACATCTCTGCAGGCTCGTCAGTCCCCTCCTGCTCCCTGGCTAAATGACGCACTGCGTGCTAATAGAACCGTCCTTCGGGCAGCAGAGCGGAAATGGTGGAAATCCAAACACCGTGACGACCTCCTAACCTATCAGGCTCTCCTCTCCTCTTTCTCTGCTTCGATCTCTCAGGCAAAAAGCACTTTCTTTCAAGATAAGATCCAATCTTCCTATTCCAATCCCAAAAAACTATTTTCCATCTTCTCCACCCTCTTGGACCCCCCCAAAGCCCCTTCCCCCTCCTCCCTTCTGTCAAGCGACTTTGTTAACCACTTTGAAAAAAAGGTTGATGATATTCGCTCTTCTTTTTCTGACTCACCTTTACTCACCGCTGGGTCACCAGACCCTCCTTCCACCCGCACACTAACCTCCTTTCCCCCTCTCTCTCCAAGTGAGGTTCTCACCCTCATTACCTCTGCCCGCCCTACCACCTGTCCTCTGTACCCTATCCCTTCAAACCTCCTTCAGACTATCGCTCCTGATATTCTACCATTTCTCACCCATTTCATCAACACTTCTCTAACTTCTGGTCACTTTCCAAACAGTCTCAAGGAGGCAAGAGTAAACCCTCTCCTAAAGAAACCCACTCTCAACCCGTCAGATGTTATAAACTACAGGCCTGTCTCTCTCCTCCCGTTCCTGTCTAAAACACTTGAACGCGCTGTCTTTAAACAACTCTCCTGCTATCTCCATCAGATCAACCTTCTGAATCCGTCTGGTTTCAAGGCAGGTCACTCTACAGAAACTGCCCTCCTTGCTGTCACTGAGGAACTGCACACTGCTAAAGCAGCCTCCCTCTCCTCTGTCATCATCCTTTTGGACCTGTCTGCTGCATTCGACACGGTGAACCATCAGATCCTCCTTCGCACTCTCCAAGAACTTGGAGTTTCAGGCTCTGCACTTTCCCTCCTCACCTCATACCTCAAAGACCGCACCTACAGGGTTACTTGGAGAGGGTCAGAGTCCAACCCTTGTCAATTAACTACAGGGGTCCCTCAGGGCTCTGTTCTTGGTCCCCTCCTCTTCTCCTTGTACACAAACTGGCTCGGATCAGTCATTAGCCCGCATGGTTTTTCATACCACTGCTACGCTGACAACACCCAATTAATTCTGTCCTTTCCCCGCTCAGAGAGCCAGGTCGTCGCACGCATCTCTGCTTGTCTAGCTGACATCTCTCAGTGGATGTCCGCTCATCATCTCAAGCTCAACCTTGACAAGACTGAACTGCTTTTCCTTCCGGGAAAAGATTGTCCTACTCTTGACCTGACAATCAACATCGGCACCTCTGTTGTTTCCCCGACTCAGACTGCAAGGAATCTGGGTGTGACCCTAGATAACAACCTGTCCTTCACTGCAAACATAGCTGCTACAACCCGCTGCTGCAGATACACGCTTTACAACATCAGGACGATACGTCCCCAGCTGACCCAGAAAGCGACGCAGGTTCTGGTCCAGGCTCTCGTCATCTCACGCATAGACTACTGCAACTCCCTCCTGGCTGGTCTACCTGCATGTGCCATCCGACCTCTGCAGCTCATCCAGAATGCAGCTGCTCGCCTGGTCTTCAACCTTCCTAAATTCTCCCACACCACGCCACTCCTCCGCTCCCTCCACTGGCTTCCGATAACTGCTAGAATCCACTTCAAGACAATGGTACTTGCGTACCATGCTGCGAATGGATCTGGCCCTTCCTACATCCAGGACATGGTTAAACCGTACACCCCAGCACTTGCACTCCGCTCTGCATCAACCAAACGGCTCGCTGCACCATCGCTGCGAAGGGGACACAAGTTCCCATCAGCAAAAACACGTGGGTTTGCTATCCTGGCTCCAAAATGGTGGAATGAGCTCCCCATTGACATCAGGACAGCAGATAGCTTACACACCTTCCGGCGCAGACTGAAAACTCATCTCTTTCGACTCCACCTCGAGCGATAGAACTATTAACAAAGCACTTGTATACTAATAAAGGGCTGGCTTATCTAAAGCCAGTTGAGAAGCACTTGAAATGTTTTTGCTCTATGAAGCCTGATGTACTTATATGATTCTGTTTTCTTCAAGTTTGTATTTTGTTGGTCGAACGCACTTATTGTAAGTCGCTTTGGATAAAAGCGTCAGCTAAATGCAATGTAAAAAAAATATATCGCGATATTCGATATATCGTTACATCCCTATTCACGACAAATGTCAAGGCTATTTAAAATAAGAGTCAAAAATAGGAACAATCATATTTCTGCATCAATGCAGAGCTATGGCTGGACTTCTGTCTGATACTGCTAACAGTAGCATTGGCAGCACAGAGCTGGATGGAAACAATGCAACAATAACAGTGTCTAAAACATTTCTGACAAACTGTATCAATGCATTCAGCCAGGCCTCTTGAGGCAAACAGCTTGTGATTAAAAAAAGCAACTATGGCTGTGTGTGATAAAAAGCTGGCTGGAGAAACTGCTTTCTTCCTTCTAGTAGAGAGACACTTTAGACTGTCTTTCATATTGAAATCACACGGGGAGACATAATTTATTTGCAAAATGTGTACACTGAGATGGCAAAACTTGCATCACAGGAGGATCCTGTCAGCCTAAAATTAGTACAGGAGAGAACAAGTAGGGCACCAAGATTGATCACCGGGTACTGTTTTAGTTTCCTGTGTGAGTCTGTACTGGAGTAATTTTCTTCACACCATTCATTCCCACTGTGGCCACTTTAAGATCTGCAGCAAAACTAAAGCACTGTGTGTCATGTAACAGACTGCTTTCTTCTCTCAATGCTCCCTGTTTTAACTTTTGCTTTGAGCCCAGCTTTAATTTCTGCTCTACTTTTTCAGCTTCATTTAATTTTCCTTCCTTTTCCGTCGACTCCATCTCTTTAAATTAGCATAACTAATGTCCCCTCTTTCCCCCTCTTCCAAAATGCTTCACGGTGCATGTCTTTCTGTACACAGCTCTCTATCCTGAATTTTCTCAAAACCTCCTAAATGGATGCATACAAATGGCTTTATGTTAGAAGAAGCTATATGTTTGTTCATTGAATAGACCAATAAGACATAGAAAGACCACTTTTAATGTCACATGTGACAAGCAGTGGGCTTATATTAGCAGTTGACATCACAATGATGTTATCAAGTTGCTGTTAAGCTTCTGTCCGAGGTGATGGACACGGCTGCAGTGAGGGGAAGTGTGATCAGTGTTTCCTCTTCAAGTGAGCTGGAGAAAAGAAGAAGGATGATCCTTCAAGCTCCTCTGCAAAAACAGCAAGGGTTGTGAAGAGCTTAACAAAGCGCGCAGTCAGACAGTTGATTGCATTAAACAGATACATGTGGAGCCGCTGCCTGAAGGGGGTCTATCTCAAGTCAATTAGTACAGAGAGAGAAAGAGTCACACTGATTCCCCTTGGGTAGCCAGATACTTTCCCAGGATATCAATCCCTCCACTTCCAACGCCACTAGAAGTATCCTCTATCATGGCGATGGCTGAGATCAGCAGGAAAGGTGAATTGCCGCTATAGTGTACTCTATGACCTTAATCATTGCCCCCTCAACTCTGAAGGCATTATGTCCTTTATGTGTTACCTGACAAAGAAGCCAGGGAAAGTGTTTTTCATTCTCTATCTGTCTGAGCTGTCCTCGCAGTCACTGATATGGTCTAATTGTTGGGTAAACCATGTGTGGTATGGGCTATGTCCATGTTGTTATAAACCTAATGTGACACAGCACATTATTTAGCTCCGGCCAAAGATTCTTGCATGATATTCAAAGTCATTTGGCTAGCTGCAGGCACACATAACCCCATGAATACAATGCATCTATTGACCTTGGCTTTGTAACTGCTGCAAATGGTTGAATCAGAATGTCTGAGTCTGATTAAGTAGCCTGGGGGCAATTATGCCTCACTGTGTGTCCTGCTGTTTGAAACTCAGCGTGTGCATGTGTGTGTGTAACTAACTGAACCCTGTGACAGTCAAACCCTGACTACATTTGGAGATGGGGTGTTGGTGGTTTTAATGGCCTCATGTGAGCATGTGGGTGGCTGAGTGTGCAGACTGGGTATAGGCAGCCACGATGTTGTCCCTTTTCCTGTTGGTGTGTGTGTTTAGTGTTATGTACCACCAAAGTTTTTCAAATCTGGCAGCATAAACAACTCTTTGCATACATATAATATTTGAAATTGGGTTCTTATTCACCTGTTTTCTATAATCGGAGCATGCATTTAAAACGTCAATGGCGAGGACCGTCGTGTTTACTGAGTTGTGGGAAGTCAAAATCATGATCGGTATACATTTTCGATGAATTGTTGGGCAACTAGTCACAGCAGTCGGAGAGTGCTTGCCAGACAGTAAGTTATTGTGCAATGCATAAATGTAGCTGACAACTCCAGCTCAAACAGAAAGGATTTGAAAAACGTATACAAATAATTACAACAGGTCTTGAGAAATGGCAGCCTAGGTTTGTTTTTGTTCTCTGGATTTCCATATATAACTACAGCAAAAACTTTGGTAGAGCTTTGCTTGTCGCTTCGAAAAGTGCAGCAGCAGCGTCATGCTGAAATGTCACAGCTAGGAATGATAATTACAGGCTGTGTCCCCGCCATTTCCAAACAAACTATTGTGTTGAAATGTCTGAATATGAAGTGATTTGTGCTGCAGGTGTGAGGCAAGCATTAAAACCCCCTGCACAATGAGCCCATGCTCCTGCCTCTGCTGCTGATGGAACCAGCCTATAATATCCTACACCGTCCAATCGTGTGTCGCAGAGTGCCGAGGACACGATGGCTTTCGTTCCAACTCCCCACCGGCTAATTTCTGTAATATCCACACCTTCAGCCGGCAAGAGGGCTTTAATTAGGTAGATTGCTTGTCAAACAGAACATTGGGCGACAAAGGAGGGAGAAAATGGCATTGAAAACCCATTACCAGCCAAGTAATTCACTGCACATCGACACGTCTACAGCTCACCATTTCAGTCCTAAAAAAGAAAGAGCCTGAGGGCGATGAAGTCATCGTTTTGTTCCGGTGAGGGTGGTGGCTGAAGCCCTGCCTCTAACTGGGGACAGTATTTTCCAAATGACTTAGTGAGCTGAAACTTCTCTTATTCCTTATAGGTTCTCCTCCTATAGGCTTCTTTATTTTTTATGGTGTGTGTGTATATATGTCAAAAAGAGAAAATGCAGTAGTCTGATCCCTTTACTTTCCTGTAGCTCATTCCAGCGGGGAGTGTGATGGGAGTGCCATGTCTCCCTCTGTGACCCCATTCTTTTTTATCTATCATGACAACTGCATGCTCAGCACAGCCCCCGAGAACGCAGCCCAGGCTGTTGCCATTAAGACGAGGCATCAGAAGGGGGGGAAATAACAACTCTCCACTCTGCTGCTGCAAAATAACGCTGCAAATTATCCTCACCGACTCAAATGTTCCAAGGCAGCAATATACAATTCTACCAATCACTCAGAGGACCAACATGTCAGACTGGAAACAAACGGAACTGGAAAAAGCTGTACTGATTATGTCAAACAGTTTGTACATTAGTAGCAGAAAATAGATTTGTGGCAGTAAAATGAATACGTTTCTTTCTTTTTTGTGTGTGCCTGAGGCTGATAGAAGTAGCCTTTTATGTGCTTGCAGGATCAGAACCGCAGCTTTTAGATCAGCACTATTTACAATAAAGGAATGTTTCATCATGTTTATATACACAAGCATAACAGCAAATCAGGGAGACCACTGTTCTAATGTAGTTTCTACATTGCCTCTGTTCATGTGTGCCGATACCTTACAGGAATACATTCATCATATTTAGAATAGATCTACAATTAGCAACTTGTCTAGCTTATATTTACCATCCTTTGATTTGATTGTTTGTACTGCTATCTTATATGGCTGTGTTTTCAAGTAATCAGCGTGACTTTATAAACCCCACTGGTTTATAAATTGTAATTTGATGCTGTTCTTTGAGGTCTTCTTAGGTTAAGGCGAGGTTCTGCTAAGGTAACTGACCTCTAAAAACGTCTGGGCAGGCCATTCATTATTATTTAGGACATGTATTACATTTTTTGACAGAAGGAAAACACATTCTCTCGTCTACTTCTCAGCACTGTCAATCAAACCACAGCACGCTACCCACACCTGATTCTGTCAATCATGCTAGCCATACGAAAATAAGAAAGTAATTGATTTGTTCCTTTCAATGCTAGAAAGAATGAGCCCTTTTGAAGCTATAACAGCACCAAGTGATTTCATTTTGTTCATCGCTTCTCAGTGCCCGCTCTGATACTGTTTCATGCCACTTGTGAGCTTATCATAGAAATCCTTTTAAATGTAAGCACTGAGGGACGTAAAAGGTTTTATTCGTGTGTCTTCATTATAGCTTTGGAGAACGGCATCTTGTTGGACCAATGCGTCCTCCACATAAGACCCTTCCTTGAATTGAGTCAAAAGACAATTTGCACTCACGGACCTTTATGAACAACACCAACAGCCCAAAGTATTGCCACAGTATTCAGCCTCAGGTAGCGAACTAGTGTCTCCACAAACCCTGTCTAATCAACTTGTGCAGACCAGATGTAAAGGAGCCATGTTTGGTCAGGAAGCCTCCTCTAACTTCAGAATGAAACATATGATGCCATCGTAAATCAGGGCCAGTGTTTCTGGGAGTTTACCTCTCCTTCTGCTCCCACAGTTTCGCCTCACTGTCCCTGTTCCATTTGGCGGTTAATGAATAAATAAACGCTCTCTTTATAGTATTTATAGAGTTCTCCAGGCTGCTTTAAGGAGGGGACTTTCTATCACTGTTGCCAAAGTGCAATTGGCCCACGTCACTTCCCGAGTGTTACATGAAGACTCACTGAGTACGTTGTTACCAGGGTTAACAAATCAAAAGACAGAACAACTTATCTGCAGAAACACAAGTGAAAAGTAACTCTGTATAACTGTTACATTTCCTTTTTTAGGATGATGCATTAGTTTGTTAATGTTGGTTCGGCAGAAAAAGTGTGGTCGTGTCATATCTATTAAATAAATTAAAAAAAACATAGAAAAGTATATATAAATAAGAATCACTCACCCTTATTTCCATGCCCTCTTTTTTCCCATCCCATGCCCAGCTGCGCTTGGTGAAGTAGTTGACTGTGGCAAACTCAATCAAGGCAGAGAAGACAAAGGCATAGCACACTGCCATGAACCAGTCCATGGCAGTGGCATAGGCCACCTTAGGGAGGGAGTTTCTAGCACTGATGCTCAGGGTGGTCATGGTTAGGACAGTGGTGACCCCTGAGGATAAAATGACAACATTAGTAAATAGAACACTTAAAGGAAAGTTAATTATTGGGTTCAGTTTTTGCAAAGGTTTTGCCATGAGGCTTTCATTGTGTGTCGTGTCCAAGTAAAAGAAGCTTAAGAAAAGCTGGAGTTATCCAAATTAGCTCAATTAATAAAATCTTTCTTGTGGTTCAAATGTAACTGGACTTCAGAACTTAACATCATCTATTATGTGAAATCAGAAAATAGATATGCATGCCACTAACACAATTCAATGGTGCGTAAACATTGTATGTATTTGTGTTTTCGCTCAGCAAAAAATACCCTTAAACAATAAGTGTCAAACAATGGACAAGAGACACCCCCTTTTTAATAGGACCCAAGTTGAAAGATGTGATAACTTTTTACAATGCTATTATCACAGTCATTGATATAGACGGGTAAAGGGTATACATATTGCATATTATCTTTTGCACAGTGAATATATACATATTGAACATCTTTGTCACGTCTGCATCTGTCAATGGCCCATGATGATAACAGTAGGCATTCAATAATAATATATACATTCCACTCAATAAGACACTTGATAATATTTGCTATTAGATGTATTGGTATTGGCAATCAGCAAAAACCTATGTGCTCTGTCTCTGCATACATTGAGTGAAAGCCTTCTGTCGTGTCGTTTATGTGCAAGGGTTGGCAACAAATATAGCTTTAAAACACGAGTTTTGGCGGAAACAGACCTCCAGCTACTCATTTGACATCCCGGCCTTTACATTCAGTACATATAGTGCTGCAGGCAGGGGATGAAATGTGGGTCGGACTGTTTACCCATCCAAACACATCAAAGCAATCACTTCATCTGTTCCAACCTATCTCATCTGACAACACATAAAGTGGGCTCTGGAAATGAACATTGTGTTTCGGAACAGGGAGGTGTACCCGTTTCACCGAGTCATGCTTGAGAAACTAGAATATGTGATGCAAAGATTGATAGTCACTTTCTTTAAAGGACAGATTTTAATTTATATTCTGGTGGCGTGTTTTGCATATCTTGTCTATATTAGTTAGTAAACTATGACTTTTTGTGGTGGTTGTAAAACAAATGAGGGCATCAATAATTAAAGGTATAACTCAAAAATACAATTGTATCACTCCTTAAAAATACAATTTAAAAGGGAAAGGATAAAGGATCGTATTTGTCGATGATGGTTACACAGCAGCGCTTTATTTGAGCTGATACATGTGACTGTGTGAACGAGGAAAACAGATGTGAACCCTGCTGGTAACTGTGTCCTTCACGGATAACGCTTCAATCATTCCGCTGAAAACATGACACTGATTACAGCTTCTCTCCACATGTGGAGGACAATCTAAGCGAGTTCAAGGAAAACTCTTCTTCTAGGTGTGTGTGTTATTTCCTCCATGGCATGATGGAAAATGGCCCCCATTACTCTGTATAAAGCGTGTGCTTCATTTCGTAATCAAGAGGCAAGTTATACAACAAACAGGGGTTAAGGGGCACTCCCGTAGATTATGCAGCACAACAACACTTGAAGGGGAAGGGCTAATTACATTTCATCTCTGAGTACGGGCAGATCTAAGCAGACTCAATGTTCCCAACGTGAATGGTGCTGGCACACACACACACACACACACACACACGCACACACACACACGCACGCACGCACGCACGCACCACGCACACACGCACCACACACACACACACACACACACACACACACACACACACACACACACACACACACACACACACACACACACACACACACACACACACACACACAGCACACACGCACACACACACACACACACACACACACACACACACAGTATAATTATCATAACTTGCAGTTGCTGTCTGTGACTTAAATTACTGCAATTAACAAGTGTTTTAGGGGCAATCTGTACAAAATGGCACGTTTGATATGATGAAATATGCATAAAGAATGGGAAAAGGGAAAGTACACAAAAAAGTACACACAAATTATAATAAGACATTATGATAAAATAAGTAATACATGGGTAAACCAGGGATGGGAGATAAAAATGCATAAATGCATGATCTGATATTTAAAATGTGGGCTATTGTTGAATGCGTGGCAGGACTTGAGAGCTGTCTGTTCCTTATTTGAGAGATGTTTCTGCGGTTAGGCTTTGTTTGGGAATTATTGTGCATTGGACCCTGCTTTTGTAAATGGTCAGGATATGAACCCCTGCCATTACCTTTCCAACTCATTTATGTTGTCCACCACTGCAAACAAGTTATCTGACCCTTGTTAAGAGTCTGTGGTCGCTTTGGTGGGAATGTCTGTTTGTCGGATGCAGATTCTTTTTTAAAAGACCTAGAGCTGCATGAGTAATAAGACGTCAGGCTGCTGTTGATATAGACGAGTCCAGCATCCTCTTCAAGAGATGCAACACATCGTCTATCACCTGCCACACTTTGAATTATCTTTAAATAATTCTTTTTTTGCAGCGACAGAGGGAGGAGGAACTCAATACCTTGATAAAAAGCTTTGGAAAAAACCGAATTACTCGTTCATGCACCAAGCTATGTTTTGTACATCGTTATGTTAATTGGAGCTTTGCAAGGGGAACCTTTTTTTCAAGCCCTCCACTTGTTTTGCAGTTTGCTGAATCTTCTGATGATGTGAACAAAATGCAGCTCCGCTCATTTGTTTTGCTCCGTCTTACCTCATCATTCAAAAGCTCCAGCAACTTGTCTAAGCTGTTCAATCAATCATTTAGTACATTTTTGTAAAAGACGGCACTCACCAAATACAGTGCGAGCAGGAACCGATTCTCTGTTTAGCCAGAAGGAGACCTGAGACAGTATGACAGTCATGATGCACGGGAGGTAGGTTTGAATCACAAAATAGCCAATTTTCCTTTTCAAATGGAAATATGTTGTCATCACTACATATTCTCCTGAGGGAGAGGAGAGAAACAAAGAAAGAGATGGAGAGAGACACAGGGTTATTATTAATACAGCTCTACCCAGTTGGGAGGAACACAAGCTGAAATATTTAAAGTAAAATGTATTAAAGTTAGAACATTTGCATCATCCATGTAGCTCATAGGATTGTCTTCAGCCCTTTTTTTATTTGAGCTATTATAACCATATGAAAACATAGAAAGTGTTGCGCAATGTGTTACATATATTCCAAAGGTTCTTTTGATGGGCATCTTGTATTTAAAAAAATCCCATACAGTAACTGACCTTTATTTAACATCAATTTAAACCCGCATCTTTTCAACAGCAGAAGCGGGTGCGATTTGATTGGATGGAAACAACATGGCAACATGCTTTCATAGAGAGGATACAGAGGTCTTTTGGGAGAGCGGTTAGAGGTCACGACATACAGTAGCAGCACCTGCACTATTCATATACGAGAAAACCAAGGAGAATTTCATATCAGAGAAAAACCCTGAGTTGAGTTACAAATGTTAATCGGAAAAGGAGCCTAGAGGTTTAGAACATACGGTTGTAAAAAAAAAAGGCTGTTACCCCTAAATGTCAACAAATCTCTCCGGACATCATCATAGTCAGATACATTGAAGGGTGAGGTAGGATAAGCTGAGGTATACGCAGTTGAATGTTGGTTATAATGCTGCCTTTTTAAGGAATACTCAAAAGTCAATGCTGGAAAGGCGGCACTGGAATACTAATTGCTTGAGCCTTTGTGGAGGTCTCTCGTCCTCCAGGAGCAGTTTACAACGTTTTTCCCAAGCTAATGTCAAGCCCTTCGTTCTCAAAGAATCTCAAATCTTTGGAGTGTTCCTCTAAATGCAGAGATAGATATATTCCAATTCCGTTCTCTTTGCTGCAGATTTGAAGAACATGTGCGTGGCTCGATATTGAGCATTTCCTGGAGCTAAAATGTTATTACTGATGACGGCAATTGTTCCCTTTAGCACCAGCTGGCTTTCTCTATAATCGTTTGTAGCAAAGATATGAGAAAAACAGCCTTTTTTTATTCCCTCAGGTGTTCTTTCTGAGCAGACTCTCATCAGAGCTGAACTGGCTCAAATCCTCCCATCCCCTTGGCTCACAACAAAACCTAATGCTGCCCATTAGGTTTGAACTTTAAAGAAATTAGATTTTGTTTTTCAAATCCACAAGCTGAACCCAGTTTATGAAAGAAATCATGTTGACTTCCCTTAGATTTGTTGTCGTTGTACTTGTAGCCAGAGTTGGTCCTCTCCAATTCTCTTGACTTACGGTTAAACCACATAACAGCACTGCAATAACGATGAGCTCAAGGAACAGTGTCCTCTGTAGAGTTCTACAAGTGCTGTTATTTCAACAGCTTTCAAAACACTTTCTGCATCAACAGCTTCACTACAGAGGTTAAATCTCTCAAAAATGGAAAGCCAGTGTGGCTCAGTCGTCAGCTATGCACTCTTTCAGTAATTACTAACTGCCCCCCTGAAGCAACATTTTATCTCGGCCTATAGCTTTGCAGTAATCAGTCCTTCAGCACATTTTCCTTTGCACTGTTACCTAAAGCTGGATTTTGATGTTAACTACTGATCTATCATTATTAGGTTTCAACTTACAACTTTTTTATAATGGCACCTTATAAACAATATAAGCACCTTGTGGTTGAACACTTACAGTATTATCAGATAATTGATGTGAATGTCTTCTTTGTTACTATGTCAGTCCCCAGCCCACCTTGTTTTTTCCTCCCTTCATGTTCATTTTACCATAAGCTTTACATTTGAATTTAAAACCAAATTATTGTGGTGATCATGGGCATAGGCTGGCAGACTTTCCTTTTTAACACTGTGCTTATTGAGGTTGATTCTGGGCTATAACACAACACAGAAAGGCAAGAAGACGTTCACCTCTGGCACAACTCCTAATATTATCTTTGTGAATATGCTGAATAATCCCCAAAAACCTAGAAGTCATCATTTTCTCACTGGACCCAAATAATGCAGGCTGAATCCAAAGTGACAGACGCTGGAGAAAGTGCAGACTGTTACTTTAGGGAAACAAACAAAAAGTGCCCGTATATGTCAATAGAAAAAAGGGAGGCAATTTAATTTACCACAGATGTTACGTAAACACACTGATAAGGGTTTATTTTTCAAAGGAAGAATTTTCATCCCAAGACACACTAAGTTTGTTTTCTGCCTGCTGTATACTCCATTCAAGGTAGAATGTGATGTGCCAGGATGCTTGAACATGTTGCTGCTGTCCAGTCTCTTCACACGTATAACACACCGCAGCTGCACAAGCTTAATATGGTGTATTTGTTTTGGGACCAAACCATTGGTTGAAAACACACCAAATTAAATTAAATTTAAATTCGCTCTCTGAGCTAATAGCATGTAGCGTACCTGTGCTGGAACTGATGGTTTCTTTGCCAATGACATGTCCCAGTAAGTCATACTGGTTGAGCCTGGAGCCGTCCTCTGCCAAAGTCACAGACTTTCCCTGGGTCCACAGGTAGATCACCTCATTATTGGTGTAAGCATCTGTGCGACACAGAGATCACTTATCAGCACAAAATAACGGCAAAACATTATGACATTCCAACCCAATGTAATAGCTACATTGAACCAGGAGAATGTCAATATACTATGTATTTTAACTATAGAGTGCAACACATGGAATAAGCTATACATTTATATTTAGGATTGTAATGAAGGAATTAATTAAACTTAAAATAATAGCTATGATGTAAATATATATATTTATCCTTTTTGACATGGTTATGTTGTGTTCTTGGTTTAATTAAATTGGAAGTTGCACCAAATGATTTGATGTAATTCAGATGCAATTAGCCTACATAAAAGGCCTCAAATTGGAAGTACTGTCTGGGCTGTCTTTCACTCAATTCTGCAATCTCGCCTTTCACCAAGGCCGAGGTCGGGGATCTTGGGCTTAAAAAGGTTGGTGACCACTGCTGTAGACTCTTGGGAATTGTTCTAAGGAAGTTATCAAGGGGAATCTGGCTTCTAGCCAGTGCTTGACTTTAACTGTATTGTGAGAAGAAAAACTTCCCTTAGTAGTGTATTCCTAATGGTGAGTGCACTTTAATCCTCTGAAGTGTTTTCAGGACAGCAAAGGCTCCTAACGCCTGCAGAGAACAATCACTATTGTTTCCGCAGTGCAATTTTATATCAAAGTATGTTTTGATGTGACCATCTGGACTGACTTACAACTTCCGAATTTCAGAGGACAGGCATGTGCATCCATGGGGAAATCCTCCAGGTGCATGGGGCACTCGGCATGGATGGTCAACCTGAGGGGACACAGGGGGGGGGGGTATGGTTACAAACACATCATGACAGAAGTCACCATAAACAAAACGGTGAATTTTCATACACCAAAATTCCATGTCAGACATGATCTTTATTTGCCCCTTCTTCCTGAAGAAGAAAGTCAATGACTCAATTGTTTTTCTTCCGGGTCCGGTGTCCATGGAAGTCCAATGCCCAGGTCTGTGATGACCATGGTGGCAGAGCCCCCGTGTCTACGGAAGGGCTCTTTGGATCGATTTCCTTGGTCACGTGGGAGTAGTCGCAGCTTGGTGTATGCTGTTTCTTGCTCACCCTCAGAGGACAGAACATTGTCCCACACTCGCCGCCCGCTGTAACTCCAGTAAAGGAAGCAGCAGGTGGGCGTGCGCACATGAGTGGAATAAACTGCAGAAAGTGCTATCAAAGCACTGTGCGGGTTCAACAGACGCTATTGCCGGGGTGCTGTTGTCAGAAAACACACCTTGCCTGGTGTAATAGCTCCGATTAATGCATTTCACCGTTGAATGGGAAATACAGCATTAATACGAAGGCGCGTGACCCTGTGAGAGTGGCCACGGTGCGTTCAAGGACCTCCGCAGAAGAACGGTGGGTTACGTATTGTAACCCTAGTCCTGGAGTGATGTGTTAGTGAAAAATACATTCAGTAAAAACGATTGCATTCATCCCAGAGTAAGAGTCATCTCTCTCCAGAATTCCACATTTCCCCATAATGTCGGTTTCAAAGAGACGGCATTATGACGGAGCCGCGGCCCCGCGAGAGCGTGCCGCGGTGTGCTCAAGGACCTCAGTAGAACATCGGACTTTCTGTGTCAGGCCCCCATGGGCCAAACTTCCTTTTATGGAAGGTTTGGCAGCGGAGTAGGCCACTAGAGAGTACTACAGCTTCTTAGCTGCGGCTCCACAGCTGCTTGCATGTCCCCTAACACAGTTTTATGGGGAATGGAAGCTCAGCTGTGTTGACAGAGTGGATGGACAGGACACTGAGACTGGGTTACTCACTCCAGTTTTGCAGCGTCCCTCCTCCATTCAGGGGCATCCATCCATCCATCTTCTCCCGCTTATCCGTGGTCGGGTCGCGGGGGTAGCAGTTCCAGCAGAGAGCTCCAAACTTTATTTTCCTTGGCCACATCAACCAGCTCTGACTGGGGGATCCCAAGGTGCTCCGAGGTCAGCGAAGAGATATAATCCCTCCACCTGGTCCTAGGTCTACCCCATGGTCTCTTCCCAGCTGGACGTGCCTGGAACACCTCCCTATAGGGAGGCGCCCAGGTGGCATCCTTACTAGGTGCCCGAACCACCTCAACTGGCTCCTTTCGACGCGAAGGAGGAGCGGTTCAACTCCGAGTCCCTCCCGGATGACTGAACTTCTCACCTTATCCCTAAGGGAGACACCAGCCACCCTGCGGAGAAAACCCATCTCGGCCGCTTGTATCCACGATCTCGTTCTTCCGGTCATGACCCATCCTTCATTTCTCTGAGTGTTAGAGCAAGATGGCCGCGCCTATGTTGGCTGCTAGTCGTCTTCACTCGCTACCGCTCCTGTTTGTCGCTTATCTGTTTTTTCCGTTGTGCGTACGCAATGTCAAACCGGCAGTTTCCTACAATCGCCAAACTCTGCTGGGTATAGGTGTTTTGGTGGCACAATCACTGTCGGATCGATCGGCACAGTGGAGTTGTCACCGTACCCTGCACCCCCAAGTACCAGAGGTAATCTGGTCTACAACCTGTTGCTGCCCCCGAACCTGGAGAGCAAGACGGAGGGGGAAGGCGAGCCGGAGCGGCTGTAAAGTTCCGCAAGCTGACAGAAGGCCGCCCCTCGTCTTTACTTTATCTCAGCACCACTCCATCCTCCCAGCTCCCCCCTCAGTCTCTCATCAACTGCCTGCATGACATCAAGACATGGATGTCCTCAAACTATCTGAAGCTGAACAGCGGTAAAACAGAGCTCATGGTTGTGGCACCCAAGGCACTCCAGTATGTCCAAAATTGTGCAGCTCGGGTCCTCACACACACAAAGCCCTGGCAGCACATCACTCCCACCCTCATCCACCTCCACTGGTTGCCGGTCAAGTTCCGCATAACTTATAAAGTCCTCCTCCTGACCTACAAGTCCCTCCATGCCCTTGCCCCCCAGTACCTATCGGACATCCTTCACCCGCATGCCCCACCCCGGAACCTGCGGTCTTCAGACTCTGGCCTGCTCACCACCCCCCGCACCAAACTGAGAACCTTCGGGGACAGAGCCTTCAGTGTGGCAGCCCCCACCCTCTGGAACGCTCTCCCTGCGGAGATTCGCAACATCCCCACACTGGACGCCTTCAAAAGGGCCCTCAAGTCCCATCTGTTCATCAAGGCTTTCGGCCCTTAAATCGATCTGTTGTTTTGTCTGTCTGACCTTTGTTTTGTTTTGTTTTGTTTGTGCTTGCCCTATTCCTGTAAAGCGACCTTGGGTCCCTTGAAAGGCGCTATAGAAATCCCAGTTATTATTATTATTATTATTACTGTGTACCATCTCCACGACAGCTGGCCCCAGGATGAGGACGTCAGGGCGTGGCCCCTGTGTCCGGCTGCCTGCGCCCACTGCCTTGGGCCTCGAAGATAGGAAGAGCCGGATCTGACTCCGTATCCTTTTGTTTGTTGAACGCCAGATCCATTACAAACAAATCCTTTTTATTAAATGACTTCGTCGTCTCAAGAGAGCTGGATTTTATGCTTGTTTCGGAGTCCTGGCAGAGAGCCAGGGAGTGTTCCTCCTTGAACGAACTTTGTCCTCCGGGCTACAGCTACTCCTGTGCTCCTAGGCGCACCGGCCGAGGAGGAGGACTTGCCGCGTTCTACAGAGACTGTTTCTCCACCAACATGGTGAGCACTGGATCCTTTCCAACATTTGAAGTGCTAATAACAAAAGTGGGTCGCTCAAACCCGTTTTATTGTATTTTAATATATCGCCCTCCAGGCAAGAATGGCTCTTTTTTATCCGATCTTGGTGACTTACTAACCTCCATCATCCGCTATGAAAGAGTTCTTCTGTGCGGGGATTTTAACATTCATGTAAATGACTGCTCAGACAAATTTGCCAGTGATTTCCTTAATGTCACAGAATCTTTTAATTTCTGTCAACATGTGTCTGGCCCAACGCATAACAAAGGTAACACATTGGATCTCGTGTTCACAATTGGTCTAAATATTAGCAACGTTTGTTTTGATGAGCTATCTGTTTCTGACCATAAAGCTGTACTATTTGTCATGTCGTTGGATAACGCTTATGTTCAGGGGAAGCGAGTAAAAACCTCGCGTATTTTAAATGGTGCTGCGGTTGAGAAATTTGTAACAGTTTTTGACAGCAATGTTTTGGTGTCGCATGTTGATGATGTTGATTGTCTAATCAACGCTTTCAATATACACTGCTCCGCCATTTTAGATGACGTCGCTCCCATGGTGACACGCAGCTCTCTAGCTGTAAACACATCCCCCTGGTTAACAGAGGACACCCGTATACTGAAACGGCTTTGTCGCAACCTGGAGAGCAAGACGGAGGGGGAAGGCGAGCCGGAGCGGCGGTAAAGTTCCGCAAGCTGACAGAAGGCCGCCCCTCGTCTTTACTTTATCTCAGCACCACTCCATCCTCCCAGCTCCCCCCTCAGTCTCTCATCAACTGCCTGCATGACATCAAGACATGGATGTCCTCAAACTATCTGAAGCTGAACAGCGGTAAAACAGAGCTCATGGTTGTGGCACCCAAGGCACTGCTCCAGAAGGTTGGTGACTTCGTCCTTGAGGTCGACGGCTGCTCCATCTCCCCATCTCCTGAAGCCCGCAACCTGGGTGTGATCCTCGACTCCACCCTTTCCTTCCATTCCCACGTCAAGTCTGTGACAAAACCGGCTTTCTACCACCTGCGGAACATTTCCAGACTCCGACCGTCACTCTCGGAGTCGGTTGCCGAGACCCTGGTGCATGCATTTGTCACCACCCGCTTGGACTATTGCAATGGTGTCCTGTTCGGGGTTCCCAACAAAACCCTGGACAGGCTCCAGTATGTCCAAAATTGTGCAGCTCGGGTCCTCACACACACAAAGCCCTGGCAGCACATCACTCCCACCCTCATCCACCTCCACTGGTTGCCGGTCAAGTTCCGCATAACTTATAAAGTCCTCCTCCTGACCTACAAGTCCCTCCATGCCCTTGCCCCCTAGTACCTATCGGACATCCTCCACCCCCATGCCCCACCCCGGAACCTGCGGTCTTCAGACTCTGGCCTGCTCACCACCCCCCGCACCAAACTGAGAACCTTCGGGGACAGAGCCTTCAGTGTGGCAGCCCCCACCCTCTGGAACGCTCTCCCTGCGGAGATTCGCAACATCCCCACACTGGACGCCTTCAAAAGGGCCCTCAAGTCCCATCTGTTCATCAAGGCTTTCGGCCCTTAAATCGATCTGTTGTTTTGTCTGTCTGACCTTTGTTTTGTTTTGTTTTGTTTGTGCTTGCCCAATTCCTGTAAAGCGACCTTGGGTCCCTTGAAAGGCGCTATAGAAATCCCAGTTATTATTATTATTATTATTACTGTGTACCATCTCCACGACAGCTGGCCCCAGGATGAGGACGTCAGGGCGTGGCCCCTGTGTCCGGCTGCCTGCGCCCACTGCCTTGGCCCTCGAAGATAGGAAGAGCCGGATCTGACTCCGTATCCTTTTGTTTGTTGAACGCCAGATCCATTACAAACAAATCCTTTTTATTAAATGACTTCGTCGTCTCAAGAGAGCTGGATTTTATGCTTGTTTCGGAGTCCTGGCAGAGAGCCAGGGAGTGTTCCTCCTTGAACGAACTTTGTCCTCCGGGCTACAGCTACTCCTGTGCTCCTAGGCGCACCGGCCGAGGAGGAGGACTTGCCGCGTTCTACAGAGACTGTTTCTCCACCAACATGGTGAGCACTGGATCCTTTCCAACATTTGAAGTGCTAATAACAAAAATGGGTCGCTCAAACCCGTTTTATTGTATTTTAATATATCGCCCTCCAGGCAAGAATGGCTCTTTTTTATCCGATCTTGGTGACTTACTAACCTCCATCATCCGCTATGAAAGAGTTCTTCTGTGCGGGGATTTTAACATTCATGTAAATGACTGCTCAGACAAATTTGCCAGTGATTTCCTTAATGTCACAGAATCTTTTAATTTCTGTCAACATGTGTCTGGCCCAACGCATAACAAAGGTAACACATTGGATCTCGTGTTCACAATTGGTCTAAATATTAGCAACGTTTGTTTTGATGAGCTATCTGTTTCTGACCATAAAGCTGTACTATTTGTCATGTCGTTGGATAACGCTTATGTTCAGGGGAAGCGAGTAAAAACCTCGCGTATTTTAAATGGTGCTGCGGTTGAGAAATTTGTAACAGCTTTTGACAGCAATGTTTTGGTGTCGCATGTTGATGATGTTGATTGTCTAATCAACGCTTTCAATATACACTGCTCCGCCATTTTAGATGACGTCGCTCCCATGGTGACACGCAGCTCTCTAGCTGTAAACACATCCCCCTGGTTAACAGAGCACACCCGTATACTGAAACGGCTTTGTCGCAAAGTTGAGTGGCTGTGGAAAACCACAAATCTCCAGGTACACCGCCTCCATCTGAAGGACCTTTACTGTGATTACAACAATTTGGTCAAAAATGCCCGGGCTACCTATTTTTCTAATCTCATCTCCTCTAGTAAGCACAACCCCAGAGTACTATTTAAAACCATAAATACCATTGTAAACCCGTCCACCCCCTCAGTTCCTATTTATTCAAACGACGACTGCGACTGTTCTCATTCATAACACTCCGTTCGATGTCTCACTATGGGATGCGCCTCATCGCGGAGCAAACAGAAGCATCAATCTCATTACGCCAATCCTGATTGGCTGGTGATCTTGACGTCAACGTCAGGGGAAATCACCCCCTATAAGTAGCCTGCGCCACGACGCATGCGTCATTCAAACACCTCTTCTCGCTTCAGAGCACATCTCTAATAGTAGCCGGGCTAGCTTAACAGTCCACAGACTGAACCAAAGCAAATTTTCGGTCGACGGGCGTTAGCCGGCTACCCTATTCTGCCTCGCAGAAGAGTATGGTACTAACACACCAGTTAGTATTATAGTCAACCTCGCCGTTCTTCCTCTGGAGTTAAGGTAAGGTTTTGACTTTCAAGTTAGCAACACACCAGTTGCTAGCTTGTGTTTTTTCCCTCACTGCCGACACCACGGTAGCGAGGACGCTTTTTTCTTTTCTCTTCTCACGGAGGAGAAAAGGATTACAGGAATATTACCACACCAGGTAATATCCTTTGAGAAAAAAGACCCACACTGTCCTTTTTTCCCCGGATTAAAGACAGATTGGTAACACTTTTTTCTCGACGTACCTGTTACGAGCGGGCCCTCTCCACGCCTCACGGCGAACGAGATGGACGCCTCTCCCCCTCACACCAGAGGAGTCAGGAGGCTCGGCGCTGCGGCTGCGGGTTGAAAGTGTCAGGCACAGACTCACACCAGATCTGTTCGTCCTGCCTCGGGCTGGAACACGCCCAGGAGGCCATTGACAACCCCGGCTCATGCGGGCATTGTGCCCGCTTCACTATGAAGAGCCTCCGCCGAAGGTTTGCACAACAAGCTAGCCTGTTGGGACGGGACTCCCTCATGTCCACTGATCTGCCGACCGGCAATCAAGACAATCCGCCGCAGAGATGGAGCCCCTCACTGGGTTGGTCTGGGGCTCATCGACAGCGGCACCCGCAGAACCGGAATCCCGCGCCATATCAGGCCGAGACCCGGTGGCGGCAAGAGACGCGGGAACGGGGCCCCACGCTATACCAAGCTGGGGCTCCCGGCTGGACCTCACCATGGTTTCACCCGCGGAAGATGTCCTAGAGCAGGGGTCTCCAACACGTCGATCGCGAGCTACCGGTAGCTCGCGGGCAGCTTTTCAGTAGCTCGCCGCTCGATTATCGATTATAGCGTAGGTTGCTTCTTGATTTTTCGGCCGCCGCTGGACAATAACGTTTTTTTATTTTAGAATTGTTTCTGTCACACGAATATCAAATTGGTCGGTGACGCAGAGATCAAGGAACAGACGTGACAGCGGCACAGCGACACCACACATGGAGCAGTCTGCTTTCTCCAGCAGCACCAGTCCAAAACCAACAGCGACACGGCCCGCTCTGAATCAGGCCGTGTCGCTGCGGCTCAGAGACACAGGGAGGGATTTGTGTTTTTGAAAAACACTCGTTATCGTCATGTCAGGTTTTTGGTGGATTCAATCAAGTCTTGGATTGCAGAGTATGAATGTCCTCTTGCTATTTTCAGTTGATAAATACTAAAGTTTGTGAAGGCAAGGGGAAAGCTTCCGCGATCACCGTCTCCTCCGTTCCTCCAAACCCCGCTCCCTCCCTGAAAATAATGAGTGACAGGCTGACAGCGACCCGATAGAAACTTTATTATTCACTTAATCCCTGATTGAGATATGATGAAGCTAACTTAATCTCATGCATTCATGGGATTCATGTAACAGTAAGACAGAGAATGTGAGTGTGCACCCACATGCACTATTTTAGTTTTTATACTCCTGTTGTCTGCTGTGTTCAGACTCAAGTCCTGTGTGTGATGCCACATTCAGGACATTCAGTGTCCTTTTTTTAACATAAGACCGTAGCTAGAAGCTGCAGCTCGACTGCAGAAGCATTATTTTTTGGTTTTTGAGGATGGAACAACTTCACACACAGATATATGGAGGCTAGACCTACAGTTGATTTATTATGGTTTAAAATTTCATGTCAACATGAAGAAGAAGATGAAAAAGATGGCTGAACTGTTCAGTGTCAATCCTGTGGAGATGGAGATGTAGGTTATACATCTCCAAAATCATGTTCAGTTTAAGTCTCAGCAAAACTCACAACATTTCTGGAGCCTTGAAGACCCAGAAAACTATAAGAACATTCACCAAGCAGCACTGAACATGTCTGCTTTGGTTGGTTCTGTTCTACAGACCTTTGTGAAGCAGCTTCTTCTGACACGAAAGAAATCTAAATACAGAACAAGGCTGACTGATGAACATGAAAATGACTCCATTAGAGTGAACCTAAGTGGGTACACTTCAGCATACACCTATGGTGGACTCCATGCAGCGCCAGTCCTCTCACTGACTGTAACAAAGAGTGAATGCACTTATTTGACCATAAGTGCCATACGATGCTTGTCAGGTGGTGATTAAGGACATGTATGTGAATTCTCAGTGAAGTACTCACTTTGTGGGCCATAATAATATGTGAGACATTTTCGTTTTCTTGCACCTTGATGTGAAGTTAAGATTTGTGATAAGCTTGAGGTATTGCAATTGCACACGTGTACAAAAGTATAGCTTAATTAAACTGATGAGCGCTATGTGAATAAATGTAAGCGATGTGATGCAAGTAGCTCTTGGCCACTTTCATTTTTTCAAAGTAGCTCTCAGATGAAGAAAGGTTGGAGACCCCTGTCCTAGAGTTAGACTACATGGAGGACGAAGAGGATACCTCTGAGTTCCTCCTGTCTGACTCGGATGAACAGTCCTCTGCCCAAGCTGCCTCGAACTCTGCTCGGTTTAAATCACCGAAGACGCAGAGGTCGCAGCCCATCCCTAGTCCCCAGCCCAGGCTGGAGACAAGGGCAAGTTGGCCGAGAAAATCTCCGGTTCCGGCTGCAGCTCAGGCTCAGCCAACCCAGAATTTCGGCCAGCAGTCGAGGAAGAAGAAGCGAGCGGCGTGACAGCCCCTCCTTCTCCCCTCCGTGAATGTGTTCCCGCCGCCTCGAGAGATGCCTAAACACCATCCTCAAGTCCGCACAAACACATGTCACACGTTGGTTGATTCCTCTGTCATAAAACATTTGCCGCTGACGCATCCAGGCTTCAGGCCGAGGGCGCAGCTCAAAAAAAATGAAAAGGAAATCAATAAAACCAATAAGCAGCCCGCCAATTTTCTCCCCTTTTGAGAGCAGCTACGGCATCTCTCAAAAGGCGGATTATTGACGGGTCTGTGAAGGCCCCACCGCCACGCGCAGTGCCGGCTGGAGCTGTAAAGGCACCACCGTCACACGCATGCGCAGTGCCGGCTGGGGTCGTGAAGGCTCCACCGTCTCGCGCATGCGCAGTGCCGGCTAGAGCTGTAAGGGCACCACCGGCACGCGCAGGCGCAGTGCCGACTGGAGCCGTGAAGGCACCATCGTCACACGCATGCGCAGTGCCGGCTGGAGCTGAAAGGGCACCTCCGTCACGCGCATGCGCAGTGCCGGCCGGAGCCGTAAACGTGACATCTCAGCTGGCTCTAAGGAGCATACAGCAGGAGATACTCACCACATCTGCCTGGGCTTCTCAAAACAGTTATACTTTATCTGTTTTCACAAACCCAGAGAGAGTCAACCCATAGAAAGAAGGGTTTTATCTATAATGCTCACCGAGCGGAGTCAGATTACGGGGAAAAATGTCCTCGTAAAGCACCCACTCAACATGGGCCTCATAATAAAACTAAACCCTGCGCGCCACGGCGTGCGGAGAGTTTTGGTTATTATGTAATGCGTAGTGGCACTACACCCGACTTTTCTAGTGCGGGACGCGCCTACGGGTGCTGTCCTTTCACAGAAGGTGGTCACCACGGACGCAGGTCAGACAGGCTGATAGGGTATTTACGAAGGTCGCCCGGTGAGAGGTCCCTAGAGCAGAGACCTCCAGCGGGCCCACGTAAACTACCCGGAGCTTTTAGCGGTGTTCCCCACCCTAAAACGCTTCCTGCCTTCTCTCAGAGGACACCATGTCCTCGTGAGGACAGACAACACGATATCGTGTATGAATCGCCAGGGGAGGTTGCGTTGTCTCCAGTCACACACACTGGCACACAAACTTATCCCTTGGAGAGGCAGACGTCTCCTCTCTCTGACAGCGACACAGGTACCGGGAGTTATGCACCTCTGGACAGAATTACTGTCCAGAGGTGCACCACTCTATGCAGACTGGACTCCTCATCCAAGGATCGGGAGTCCGCTGTGGGTGCGTTACGGCGGAGCCGCGTTAAGTCTGTTCGCAAAAGGAGAAAATGCTCAATGACAGTTGTTCTCTTTAATGCACGATTTAAACGCACTGTTAGGCGGGGACACACTCGTACACGATTGACCTCCGGGTCCTCTGTGCGTGTTCCCACCCCTGGTTCTGTTACCCCCAACTCTGGCCAGAGTGAAGGAGCAACGCCACACACTTACTCTGATGTTTCTGTCAGGATTATTATGTCATGTCACGTTTCTATGTCTAGGTGTGGGTGTTTTTCCGTTCTCCTTGTCATGTTTTCCTCCCTGTATATTGTCTGGTCTCTTTTCCCTGTGTTTTCATGTCTGTCGTTAGTTTCCCTGGTCTGTCTAAGTTCCTGAGTGTTTTCACCTGTCACTCCTTGTGTGTCTCCTGTGCTCATCAGTGTCAGCCCCGCCCCTGATTGTTCCCACCTGTGTCTAGTTACCCTGTGTTTAAATTCCCCTGTCTCCCAGTGTTCAGTGTCAGTTCGTCTTGTCTATTGTCATGGTAAGGTCTATGCTCCTGGTACTCATGAAAAGTTTTTGATTCCTCACTGCGTGAGCGCATTCATTTTTTGTTCTCTGTTTTTTGTCATCTCGACTAGAGTTTTGGTGGTTACCTTTTTTGTTCATTTTTGCCAGTCATGGAAAAATAAAGTATCTTACAATACTTTACCTCTGTCTCCCTGTCTGCAATTGGGTCCAACATCCTAAGGGCCTGAGATCTTAACAGAACGAACTGACCAGAATATGGACCCAGCGGATATGGAAGATTTTGAGTTAGATCTGTTCGATCTAGACTTTTCCCTTCAATGTTCTCATGCCGAGTGGAAAGGAACTTCTTCCAGAAAGGACAAAGAGGCTATTCTCGAGAGGGCACGAATGGAGGTGGCCGAAATGCCTTGGTTGAGGAGTTCGTTTCCGGAGTGGTTACAGCTTTTCACAAGTTGTCCTGAGGACTGGTCCGACGCATCTAACCCTTTCCTTGGATCCGACTACGGTCCTGTTGGAGGTCCACGGAGTCTCCAAAGAGCCTCTAGGAGACGCAGGGCCAGGATTCCAGCCCGTGCTCCAACAGCCATGATCCCGGTGTGGGATTCCCAGTCTGCTAGCCCCAGGCATGCTAGCTCCCTGTCTCCCAATTCCCAACCTGGCACCATATGCCTCGGTGGGATCCATCTGAAGTCAACCCATGCTTCTGCCCCAGGTCCTGCTCCTGTCCAGGAGTCGTATGCTGGAACTCGTCTGGCTTATGGAGGTCCACGGAGCCTTCAGGCGGCTGCTAAGAGAAGGAGTCGCAAAGCCAAGCTAGCAGCCATGCCTCCATGCTCCAGTACCGGCCCACGCAGCTTTGCGTCGATACTCCATTACCTGGCTTACACAGCCAGGGTCCAGGCTTCCGCTCCGCCCCCAACAGCCATGGTTCCGGCTCCAGTGCCGGACCCAGCAGCCATGGTTCCGTGCTCCAGTACCATCCCACATAGCCATGGTACTGTGCTCCAGTACCATCCCACACAGCCATGGATCCGTGTTCCGGTTCCTTGCCCAGCAGCAATGGTTCCGACTCCTGAACCGGTCCCCACAGCCATGGTTCCGGCTCCAGAACCGGCCCATGCAGCCATGGTCCCTGCTACAGAACCGGCCCACACAGCCATGGTCCCAGCCCCAGTCATGGCCCCAGCAGCCATGGCTCCGGCCCCAGCAGCCATGGTTCGGGCTTCAGTACCGGCCCCAGTAGCCATGGTCCCAACTCCAGTTTCGGCTCCAGGACTGGCTCTCCGGCCGACGCCAGCTCCCCGTGTCCTGTTGGCGTACCGGCCGACTCCAGCACCTCGTCTCCTGTTGGCTGTCCAGCCGACGCCAGCTCCCCGAGTCCTGTCGGAGTACCGGCCAACGCCAGCTCCCCGAGGCCTGTTGGCGTACCGGCCGACTCCAGCACCTCGTCTCCTGCTGGCTCTCCAGCCGACGCCAGCTCCCCGTGTCCTGTCGGCGTACCGACTGACACAAGTTCCTTCTCAAGACCCATGTCAAGTCCCCTCTCGACTTCCCTCTCAAGTCCCCTCTCAAGTCTCCTCTCCAGTTCCCTCTCGAGTCTCCTCTCAAGCTACCTCTCGAGTCACCCCTCAAGTCACTCCTCAAGTCCCCTCTCGAGTCCCCTCTCAAGTTCCCTCTCAAGTCCCCTCTCAAGTTCCTACCCAAGTCCCCTCTCAAGTTTCCTCTCAGGTCCCCTTTCGAGTCTCTACTCGAGTCTCCTCTCAAGTTCCCTCTCAAGTCTCCTCTCGAGTTCCCTCTCAGGTCTCTTCTCGAGTCTCTTCTCGAGTCCCCTCTCAAATCCCCTCACGAGTCCCCTCTCAAAACACTTCTCAAGTCCCCTCTCAAGACACTTCTCAGGTCCCATCTCGAGTCTCTTCTCAAGTCCCCTTACAGGTCCTCTCTCGAGGCCCCTCTCAAGTTCCCTCTCGAGTCTCCTCTCGAGTTCCCTCTCGAGTCTCCTCTCCAGTCCCCGTTCGAGTCCCCTCTCAAGTTCCTACCCGAGTCCCATCTCAAGTTCCTACCCGAGTCCCCTCTCAAGTTCCTACCCGAGTCCCCTCTCAAGTTCCTACCCGAGTCCCCTCTCAAGTTCCTACCCGAGTCCCCTCTCGAGGCCCCTCTCAAGTTCCCTCTCGAGTCTCCTCTCGAGTTCCCTCTCGAGTCTCCTCTCGAGTTCCTCTCGAGTTCCCTCTCCAGTCACCTCTCGAGCCCCCTCTCAAGTCACCTCTCGAGTCTCCGATCAAGTTCCCTCTCAAGATTCCTCTCAAGTCACCTCTCAAGTCAACTCTCAAGTTTCCTCTCGAGTTCCCTCTCAAGCCCTCTATCGAGTTCCCACTCAAGTCCCTACTCACGTGTCGTTGGAGGTTCCGCTGGGGGTCCTGCCAACTCTATGTCCTGTGCCGTTGGAGGCCCCGCCGACTACTCTTCTGCCGGGGGTCCTGCCAACCCTATGTCCTGTGCCGTTGGAGGCCCCGCCGACTACTCTCCTGCCGGGGGTCCTGCCAGTCCTGTGTCCTGTGCCGTTGGAGGCCCCGCCGACTACTCTTCTGCCGGGGGTCCTGCCAACCCTAAGTCCTGTGCCGTTGGAGGCCCCGCCGACTACTCTCCTGCCAACCCTGTGTCCTGTGCCGTTGGAGGCCCCGCCGACTACTCTCCTGCCGGGGGTCCTGCCAACCCTGTGTCCTGTCCCGTTGGAGGCCCCGCCGACTACTCTTCTGCCAGGAGTTCTGCCAACCCTGTGTCCTGTGCCGTTGGAGGTCCCGCCGACTACTCTTCTGCTGGGGGTCCTGCCAACCCTATGTCCCGTGCCGTTGGGGGTCCCACCGACTACTCTTCTGCCGGGGGTCCTGCCGGCCCTGTGTCCTGTGCCGTTGGGGGTCCCACCGACTACTCTTCTGCCGGGGGCCCTGCCAGCCCCGTGTCCTGTTTCGTTGGAGGCCTCAACATCACCTGTTTCGCTGGGGGTGCTGCCAACTCCTTGTCCTCTTCCGTGGGGGATCTTGCCGACACCCGTCCCACCGGCTCCGATTCCTGTCCGGTCAACACCGGCTCCAGCCCGGTCCCCTGAGAGCTGTGGTCTTCGCCCATCCTCAAACTCTGCCTTGCCCCCGGGCCGTCCGCCCGAGACCCCCTTTTTGAACTCTGCCTTGCCCCCGGGCCTTGCCCCCGAGGCTCTGGTCACAGAACCATTTGAGCCTCTGGAGCTCTCCTCCCTGAAGGCACTATCATTGAAAACAGCTTTGCTATTTGCCTTGACTTCGGCCAAGAGAGTGTGCGAGCTGACCGCTCTGTCGGTGCACCCGAGTTGCCTTTTGATTCGGAGTGATTGTATAGGGGTGACACTCAGACCGAACCCCTACTTTGTTCCCAAGAACTTAAGGAGTTCGTTCAGGTCGAGAGCTATACAGTTAGACGGCTTTAGTCTTCCACCCCATATTGGGGACAGGGAGGCTAAATTGCACCTCCTCTGCCCGGTGCGTGCGCTGGCATGTTATGTACGGCGCACGGCTGCCATTAGACGCACTGAACAGCTGTTGGTGCTTTCGGAATAGTTTGGCTCTTAAAGCTCTTTCCAAGAAACGCCTGACAGGATGGCTCTGCGAGTGCATTTCACATGCCTATGGACAGGCGGGGAGAGCCTTCCCCACTGGGGTCCATGCACACTCTACACGTGGTATGGCTGTATCAACAGCCTTGTTCAACGGCGTGAGTGTGGAGGGCATATGCACGGTGGCGTCCTGGTCTACACCAGGCCCCTTCATAAGGTTTTATCTCTTGGACATGTCTGGCTCATTCTCGTCGTCTGTGCTTGCTGGGGCAACACAGGACGGGTGAGGGGGGAGAGCCTTCCTCACTATTTTCCATGCACACTCTACACGAGCTAAGCGCGTGTGAGTGTGCTCTACCCAGCCAAGTAAGCTGCGGCCCGACTTCTCCACGGTCTCAACCGGATGAGAGAAAGTTGGGGTGCGGTGGCTGTTAACCAAAGGCTGGTCAGGGGCAGTGGGATGGGTCGATGTTGTTGGACGACAGGGTGTTTATCCATCAGGGCTCCACCCACTGTACCCATAGAGTCCAGTAGAGGGCGGAGCCTGTGTGAGATGTAATGGGGGGTTACGTATTGTAACCCTAGTCATATAAGCACATACAGAGCCCTCTACCTATGGTCCCTGTCTTTCCTATGCCGCTCGCTGAAGAGGGTGTAAGATGACAGGATCAGGAGATGTGGCTGCCTTATATACTGTGGGTCTGCGTGCGCATTCAGGTAGGATCGCCCTGATTGGCGATTGGCCCATATGTTGCATGCTTCAGAACTGTGTACAGATTTGACATGGCTACTAGAAAACTTGTATACTTTGAAGAGGCTGATATAAATTAATCTCACCATTGTAAACAGCTTCATGTTGTCTAGTTTTATCAGCCTACAGTAGTGTTAACACTTCACAGATCTTTTCTATCGAGAAACCTACTGTTTCAAATGAGCTCCTTGTAATGCACTTGTGTTTTTTTTAACATCCTCTTGACTGTTCTATGATGCTTCCTCATTACTAATAAGTGCCTCAGTAGCTATACGCATATTATTGCAATATAACATAAAGCCAATGTTAGCAATTTACCCTTGCCTGTCAAACGGCACCTAAAACGGCTAGTAATTGATGAAATTAATTTAATTTCTAGGCTGATCTGACATTCATACTGAAACGGCGACAAGAATAATCATTTGTAGCTTTTTAATACAAAAAGTAACTGTAAGGGTCCAAATGAACCCCTTTGCAAATGCAACCCGAAGAGTGTGTGGGAGAGAAACTCCCTCTGGAGGGATATGTTTGCCTTTGCAGACCATTTACATGCGCACAAACCTATAACACACTACAGGAAAGGGAAAATCCCCAAAATTGCATACTAGGGCCAATTGAAATATAAAATGTAGCTTTAAACTAGATGTGTGTAAAGATACGCTGGTTTTAAAAATACTTGTTGCTTTTGTCTAGCAGATGTTTGTCATACTTTGCTTCATCTTATTTCAAATCTACTTGATTATCCAAGTAAAACATTCCTTATGATATTTATCAATGTAATATATCTGTCTTGGCCTTGGCAGAACTGCTCTGGGACTGAAATCTAATTCTTTCACTATTTCATTTTCACCCTTGAAAATCAATAATGACTTTGGGACAAGCAACATAGAAGTATTTCTTTTTCAGTGATTCAAGGCTCTGCTGCAATGGATGATTGTCAGTAGATGAACAGATGGGTTCAAACTAATACATAATTTTTGCTTCAGTCATGAACATAATGGTGCTAGCTGACTTGATGCTACTATCAGTCTATTTTTAGCATGACATATATGTATGCACAATGGCACTCTTTGATCAAGTGATTATTCATTGAGTTGTCTGTATGTGAAAGACAATCAGACAGATGGGATGATCAGAAATGATCCAGATATCCGCTGCTAATGACTCCTGCATAGGGAGTTCACTTTTTTCTAAGCAATTGATCACAGAAATCATATCCTTCCATTACATTTGTGCACCATATGTGTTGCTTGTTCAAGCTGTTCTGTTCATTTAAGTATAATAGGCACAAACAAGCACTGGTTTTAAGCTTAGGGGCTTACCAGACAGAGAATGGCAACAGAATCAATTCACTTTAAAGATTCTGTGTCACACCACCGAAAACAAACTCCTCTGCGTCAGCTGCACTTTGTGTAAAGTAGCAAATGTTGGCATGCGAAAGCGCTAAATCAAAAGGGAAAACATGGCCAACAAAATACATGCTTATCGACATGTTGCCACTTTCCTTAGGTGCAATTTCTTGCAGTTACATTAGCATTTAGCTCATAGCATTACTGTGTACTGGGCTGCAGACTCTGGTCTTGTTAAGATAAGATAAGATAGTACTTTATTGATCACAATTTGGGAAATGTTTGTGTTGCAGCAGCATAGTACAATAACAATTAAAAGACAAGAAATAAACAAGAAAGTAGAAAATATACATGTTGAATTTACAAATGAACAATAACAAGATATAAAGCAAGGTATTATATATACATAAGTATGTGACAGATGGAATATTAAATATTAAACTGAATATAAATGTAAAATGTACAGTGTGGTTTTATTCCAAGAGAAGCAAGGAGCAGATACTTCTCTGCCAGCCAGAGGTGATAGAGAGTTATTGCAGTGGGCAGGAATGTTTTCCTGTATCTGTTAAAGTACAATACTCAACAAAGAGTGGCGACCTCATAGGTTTCTCACCTCATCGTGTAGAGAAGCGTGCCGTTGTCAACTAGTCGCAGCAGTTTGTTTGGAGTCGTCATGTTGTGGGCCACCGATTTCTTTCCGTTATGGAAAAAGGTGTCAGGAGTCCAGATCTTACTGGCCAGGAGGTTGTTGAGGGGTAACACATGCATGGGCCCGTCGAACTTCAGTCTCTCGTCCCTCCAACTCTGGCGGAAGAAGACATCGACGGTGTACTCCTGAGAGAAAAAGGGTGCAAAAGTTTAGTTGGCAAGATGTTATAATAAATCCCTAAACATTAATAGATGATTGTATGCTAAACCGGCTGACGTGTCATCGTTATGACCGATACTCCAAATATTTTGTAATGCCGTATGTAGAAATCAAAGATAACCGAAATATAACTAAAGGCTAAAAAATCCTTTTAGTAGAAAATTCAAGTGCTTTTTCTTACATGACTGATTACAGATGTCAAAAGGTTTTTTGGTGGAATCATCATTTGTGTTAGCTGAGTTTGGAAATGTTTTCTGAGAGGTATCATTTTTAATGGCCCAGGTGTGCACCATGCTTCACCATCTGTCATCAACGCAGAGCTCACACACACACACACACACACACACACACACACACACACACACACACACACACACACACACACACACCACACACACACACACACACACACACACACACACACACACACACACACACACACACACACACACACACACACACACACACACACACACACACACACACACACACACACACACACACACACAGTAGGGGCAAATATTACATGTTACCTATTATGCTAAAACCAAATGCAACACACACACACACACACACACACACACACACACACACACACACACACACACACACACACACACACACACACACACACACACACACACACACACACACACACACACACACACACACACACACACACGTACACAAGTACTGTATATGTCACACCAGTTATTGTAGAATACATTTTCTTAAGTGTATGTATTCCTGCATCATGTAATTACCACTCTGGCAACAATGAAGTGTTTGACACAAATGAGTGTCAGCAAGAAATCTTGTAAGCAACTGTTTTATGTTATATTTAAAGTTTTATTGAAAGTGTTTTGGTGTTTTACCAACGCATAAAACGACATAAATAAAAGGATTTCAGGATATTTAGTCAAAAGGGAATATATTTCTCATCATACATTCAATAGGACTTGGTTTCCTAGCAACAGACTTCCCTCATCCGCTCCATACAGTGGCAGTGCAGACTGAACGCAGCTGTCTTTACGGAGAGAGATAGAAAAAAGCTGTACACATTACTGGTGATCAATAAAAGCACACCTTATGTGTTTATCAGTCGCTTTTTGCTTTTGCTCTTACAGTAAAATGGTTTGCAAAGCAATACAGCTCACCAGTGACTTGTGAGTGCTTTTTTACATGAGAGAAAAAACAATAAAGTCATTTCTTAGTGATTTGAACAACAGGAAGCCATCAACCTCAGCAGGAAAGGTGACCAGCTCCCACTCAACACATCAACAGAGCTTCTGTAAACAGCCAGGGTTGCGTCTGTTAATTGATTGAATTGACCTCCTGGTGGCCTGCGTAAAGTCCCTAAAACATTTACACTGCATGTGTCCTCAAGTGTTCTTAATAAAGCCCACAGATCACAGATAGATAAAAGCAAGAGTTAGACAGTTTACCTTAACCCCTTCTTCAGTTATTTTCTACCTATCAAGTTATGTTTCTTATTTATTTAGTCTCTCTTCAGCAATGTCTAAAGCGTCTACAATATCTACACAAATAATGAAATAGCGTTGAATATTTAACTGAAGGAAAAAGAAAAACGTTTTTTTTTATTATGCTGTTTGATATATGTACCAAGAAATTAAACAACACAGATAACAAAATATATTTCCATTTCAAGATATACAGACTAAAAGACAAAAGCATCATGCCTTACTTTAAGTAGCCAATATGAGTATAAAGCTCAGTTAAATTTAATTTAAACCAAAAACACCTACAATAAATAATCAAATGAAAAGTAATCTATGCACAGCGTGTCAAGCATTTACCTTTGATGGTCATGGACAAGAAATTATTTATTATAAAAAATATATCATGTATTAATGTTCAAGCTAACAATAGGTAAGGTGAGCAAACTGTACATTATTATACTGTGAACGTCTGTAATAATATGATAGCTAAATCTTTGTTAATTAAAATATTTCTGATTTACATTTTCAGATTATTTATTTTTTTCCAAATTGAGAGGTAGTTGGTTAATGTAGTGCAGAAGTAATGTAATGGGAGTAACTCAAATATTTCAATGTTTTTACTGGTTGCGTTATCAAATCTTTGTGATGTGAGTCATTTATCAAATGTTATTCATCAGCTGTAACCGTCTGGACAAGTGGACAGGAGTAGTGGTGGATGTGTGTAGGCAGGAGAGAGGGCAGAGTGATATGTTTCAGGATATGCACCAGCTGAACATGTGAGCAAACTGGCATCCCAGTATGATGAACAGCTCTACACATGAGCCAGCTGGCGGCCATTGCCCTCACAGTCTCCATCTTCATTGTGAACTGTGAGAGAGAAGTCTCCACTATGAATAGGGGGACACCTTCAATGAGCAACATCTGAAATCATACATTGTTTGGTTTCTCTCAATTTCCCACACTCCAATCCTTCTTGTTATTGTTTCTACATAATAGGTGAAGACAGACCTGAGAAGCAGGCTGCAGCGGGCCATCTGGCATCGTGCATGCTACTGAGAATCAATGAGCCACCTCTGGGCGCGCTCCCAATGACAGAGCCTCAGAGCTGCTCTTTCAACAAAACAAGAACATGCTGCCACTGAGGCAATTATACACAGTGCCCTCTGTGTGGAGTGGGTCTTAAAAGGCATTATGTACGGATATAAAGATGTCATTAAATATATTTTAAAGTTCTCTAAGCAAGTCATTTTTAATAAAAACATTTTAAAATGCTTTTGATATTCCCTCCTACTTCAAAACCATTTCCCCCTGCTACTGAAAAGTATTCGCTGTACTCTGTACTCCTAAATACTCCAGATAAAATCACTTAAGTAAAAATGAATAATCAAAAACAATTACATCAAGTACAATAACAACAGTGTGTTGTTTTCAAGGGTGGAAGTAAAGAACTACATTTGCTCTGGTGCTGCCTGAACTCATTATACCACGTTGACTTTGGTCATGAATTAAATGGCAAATGCGGACAACAAAGGACTCTCCAGGTCCCAGGAAAGACTAATGAACACACACACATGGGCCTTAGGACCACACTATATGGTGATGTTCTTTGTCCTGTGTCTGCGACCGAAACTTTCCAGCAACACTACGAAAAAGTTTGTCTTTTCCTGGCACAGAATGAAACTGGACCATCTAATCTAAATACCATACAAGTATTACTCTTGTATGCACTTCATTATTCTCGCCTTTTCTTTATGAGATCCAACGACATTGCCAGAACTCATCCCAATCAGTGTAAAACATCCGGTGATGAATAAACACACAATAGTAGGCTTGTCCCAGTTGGGCAAAGCCATCATTTGTTTGTTTCCTTTGGACAGAAATCTCCTGTAAACACACAGAATTAATTTGATGATTGAAAGACAGGGATGAGGAAAAGGCATAGTAGTCAATCTCCACACAAGGCCAAATGGCACAATCAGTTCAAGTGCCAGCTGGTGTTCCTCCAGGAGTGATTGATTTCTCCTTGACAGAGGAGACAGAGCCAAGCCTCTATCCAACACTAGTTTTTTTATATCTTATTGCATAGCAACGATGATCATGAATGGGTTTATTGTAGTAAACAACTATTATTTAAATAGATTTTGAAAACACATTTATGGCTCCACCTGTTACAACTAGATTCATAAATACAGAATCACTCTTCGCAGATGCCTTTTTTATGTCTGTATATAGATTTTTGGCATCCTGCCTTTATTGGAACGCATATTATAGAGGCTCAGGATATGAGGGCAGAGAGAAAGAAGGGAGCAGCATGTCACATCCCTCCCTGGATGGAATACAAGTAGGACTTTAAAGCTTCTATGATCAATATTCTTTGATTAACAATGCATCATATGCGTATGGAAACTGTGAAAAGGGTCACTGAGTGATGTACCCACAGAGAATGATCAACTGACTCTGCAATTCCCCTCTGTTCTGCAGTGTTTCAGCAACTTCCTGCTCATCCTGTTGGTATCTGCCCGGCCCACAGCTTTACTGTTTTGGTTTGCGTTCACGTCTCACCTCTCTTATCAGCATCATGTCCAGATGCTGATGTGTTTTCAGCTACAAAGCTCTGATAAACCCACTTGGCACCTCCTGCCCAAAACAAAATGGTGTTTACAAAAAAAGAGAGCCAAATATGTCTCCCTTTTTAAAAGGAGGATGCATTTTGGACAGGTGAAAATCAACATGACTCCAAAAACATGCTCTGTCTGCACAATGTGTAATACTTTAAAAATATTTCCCTTACAAAAATATGTCAGTGGGCCCATGCGCCTTATGCTTTTACATACTGCAAGGTTCAAAGTGCACAGTTAACACTTAAAATATACATCAAAATGAGTCGCCTTAGAAACAAATGCAAAATACCTAAAAGAAAATATTGATTCGATTAACTGTCTTGGTGGTTATTTATATAATCCAAAATGATGTAGAAATAGATTGAATGCCATGATGACTCTTAAGTACTGAATAATTGTCACTTCAGTGTTGAAACAAACAAACGGATATAAAAATAGGGATTATGAAACAAGAGAAAGAACAAGCTTGTCACACACAGACTCAAAATGTCTCCTTTGCTTATATGTAAGTGTGAGCGGTGGCGAGGAGCAGCTACTGAGAGAATGAAGAGAAATGAGGGAAATGATAGGGAAGGCTGATAAGGTGCAGTTAAGGTAGGATGTTCAGCAGACTGGGCTAAATGAGTCCAGACGTTGTCTGGTTCTCTGATAATGGCAGGAAGGTACTGTCTAATATCTGATGGAATATTAATGCAGCCTTTATCTTCAATTAACAAGTTATGTTTTAATAATGTCATCATGTTTTAGTTTTAATTTGGTTTTTACTCAACTGATCTGGACATATTATGCAGGCCTAATTGTATTACATATAATTATCTGGATAATGAAACTACATATCTGCCCTATTAAAAGCAAAAAAACATATATTTTCCAACAAATTACAAAACACTCCCTTGAAAAAATCCCAAATAAGTCTCTGAGTTGAGGGTATTGAGTTTTCAAGTTATTTCTTCCCTGTGGTTTTATTGTCCGTTGTTTCTGTCTTAATCTACACGTTTTGTTTATCTACATCGGTCGACTGGTTTGACAAGTTTGATTTAGTGGCCCTTATGAAATATACTGGGTGAGAGAGCTGTTTTCCCCAATTTATTGTGAAGAAATGCTGTGATATATGTAACGACGAGTTGTTTTTGACAGAACACAGCAGACCAGAGATAAAACTGTTGATTAGCAGGTGTGTTGGCAATGATACATGGCTTCCTGGAGGCAGTGTATCCATGCGATTTGTCTCTTCTGAACTCCACACTCTGGGCATTGTACTGATTAGTCAAAGATTTGATTAATGTCTAGTCTAATTACTAGTCCTTCTTACTCTCGGGTTGTCAATTATTCTCTCTTGCTTCGCGTCTTGCGGGCTGCTCACCTTTCACGGCTGGGAGTGTAACCTGTGTGAGACTTTCAATGAGCTGTGAATCCCATACCAGCTCCAATTATCTCCAGCCTTCATCAGCGTCTGAGGCATAAAGATCTTTTAGCACTTTGCATCGTGCCACACTTCAGAGTGTAACTTTTTGTTCCACACATATAATCCGCCTAGAATCAGAAAGTGGCAAACAAAAAGTACATAGAGAATGAAAAAGCGAAAAATAATTTATGAAAATAATCTGAACGGTATTTATGTTGCGCAAACTATAACATTTAATGATGACATCAGATGAAACTGCAAGTAAATTAATTGAGCGGTGATAATTGAGATGATGAAGAAAGGTCTTAAGGAGGGAGACCTATGCAGATTTGTATGATATATCCATGTCTATCAGTCTTGGAACACAAGGTTGCATCAGTAAAAAAGTTCAATCAAGCACCATTTGCTCCTCACATTTATCGTCACAGATCGCAATGGGATAATCTTCTGGATGCTCTGAAAAAGATGATGTTGAAACTAGGGCAAAAACAATAGGTTGCTCTTAATCCAACGAAAAAAAAGATCACTTCCTGCCTTGGGTGCCAGTGTTATGGTGTGTGAAATGGTGCTTTGTCTGCTTTCAAGTTGTTCCTACCCTGCACATGAATCATGTTGTGACGCTAGGGACATGTATGTTGTGGGTGGGGGGGGAAAGGAGCCCTATTTTAAGAGTGTGAGTGAATCAATAAGACACATTTCTAATTCTTGCACAAAAGGGGCTTATTTTGACTTGAACAAGGTCAACATGATTGATGCAGAATCCAGGAGATCACCTTCAAATCTTAGTAACACAAACCCCCATCTGTTCTGTTTGGAAGACCTTGAGAATGTAGGCTGTGCTGATGAGTGCAGATATAAAAACAATCTTTATACAGGGAGTGTGAAACCATTTTTAAATCTGTACATCACTGACATAATCATATTACTGTCAAAATAGTCTCTGTGACAGCTTCAATCACTTCCCATTTCCTCAGAGCAGACCTGTCAAATCCCACCATGAGACGGGTAAATGTGCTGTGACAATGCATACATGTGAATGAGATCAGTAGACGTTCAGAGACAGGGGGCGGGGTGAAGGAACAGAGACGGAGAATAGAGAGTAAATGAGGAAAGGGAGGCTGGAGGTAGGGAAACACATCCACCTACTTAGCAGAGATCAGCATCAAGATCGTAACCCGCATTCTGGGCCTCGGTGTGACACAAATCTGCCGTGGTCGGACACGACTCTGAACAACGTGCCTTGTTATCGCCGTAATACTGTAGTTTCAATGTGATACGCAGTTAGCTTCCCTGTTGCCATAGTGGGACACTAAGGGCAGATGTGGGGTATGGGGGTGAAGGCTGAGCGAGTGAGTGAGAAGCAGACATTTCTGGGACACTTGAGGTAAAGGAGATGGATAATTGGCACATTGGATGTTCACAACATAAAGTATGAGATGCCGAGGGTAAGGAGACGGCTCTGTTAGGAAAACTAGTTTTATACGTTTTTCTAAGCTTTTGTGCTTCACATTTTTAGCCATGGTATCAGCTAGTCCTCAGGGATGGCAATGGCAGTTGGTCGATTGATCACTTTATTCCAGGCTGAAAGATCTGAACAACTGAGTGATGGATGCCATGAAATCCAGAGGATAAATAATAACTCTGGTGATGTCCCGGATTCCTCAATATGTCCCATGTGTAGGTCAGAATTCTTTTTGGGAATTTTCTCCCCCAAAAAGCGAGCAATATGGAGATTCTTATGCTCTCATTCATACATGTTTATCCGTTAGATTTAAGTGAGTGTTAAATACATTTATTCATGACTTGACAGCTTCAAGGTCTACACTGAACAAAAATATAAACACAACACTTTTGTTTTTGCTCCCATTTTTCATGAGATGAACTCAAAGATCTAAAACATTTTCTATGTACACAAAATAACCATTTTTCTCAAATATTGTTCACAAATCTGAAAAAAATCTGTGAAAGTGAGCACTTCTCCTTTGCCGAGATAATCCATCCCACCTCACAGGTGTGGCATATCAAGATGCTGATTAGACAGCATGATTATTGCACAGACCTGTGTGCCTTAGGCTGGCCACAATAAAAGGCCACTCTGAAACGTGCATTTTTGCTTTATTGGGGGGGTCTGGGGGGTCCGAAAACCAGTCAGTATCTGGTGTGAGGGGTAGGGTTAGGGTTAGGGTAATGTTGTGAATCGAGTGGCCTGTGTTCGTCGTCCATAACATACGCCTGCCCATACCATAACCCCACCACCACCATGGGCCACTCGATTCACAACATTACCCTAACCCTAACCCTACCCCTCACACCAGATACTGACTGGTTTTCGGACCCCCCCAGACCCCCCCAATAAAGCAAAACTGCACGTTTCAGAGTGGCCTTTTATTGTGGCCAGCCTAAGGCACAAGTGTGCAATAATCATGCTGTCTAATCAGCATCTTGATATGCCACACCTGTGAGGTGGGATGGATTATCTCGGCAAAGGAGAAGTGCTCACTATCACACATTTTTTCAGATTTGTGAACAATTTGAGAGAAATTGTTATTTTGTGTATATAGAAAATGTTTTAGATCTTTGAGTTCATCTCCCATCGAAAAATGGGAGCAAAAACAAAAGTGTTGTGTTTATATTTTTGTTCAGTGTAATTTATGCCAAAAATGTGGAAGTTCTTCTGTTTCCATATTGAAATAAATGCTGATAAATGTACCATTGAGAGTACCTATAGTACCTTAGTTTCCTGCAGTGCATCAAAAGAAATGGTAGCATGTATGTGGGTAAATAAGTGTATTGTGAGAAATTACTTTCAATTAAAAGCTTTTTATTGAGTTATCAAGGTTTTTTTAATTACACGTTAAACGAACCTGGAGGTAAACTAGCTCTGACCAAACAATGACGCAGTTACAACATAACAAGAAGTAGACTAAACAATACAGCTTCCTCACTTTATTTTAATAACTATAGCTGTCCTTAATTAAACTCTGAGTTGTCTCTGATACAGAACTTTCCTCTGGGGAACACATCAGGGAAATGACTTTAAAAGTTTCTTTCCACCTCTGAAAGACCCCCAGGATTAGTCATTTCCTCTACTTTCACTGACCTAGAAAACCGGTCTATGCTTTAGTTTCTCAGAACAGTTTACTTCAATGCCCAATACTCCGCGGCTGTCCTGCTCCACACTCCAAAAATCACATCCAACTCTTTGAACTCTGTAGCTGGGAAACTCATGAACCAGAAAACACTAACGCACGACCCTGACCTACTGTAGAATCGCTTTCATCGACTCTGAATACCAGAACTCTGTGTTCTCAAAGCCCAAATACTTTTTAAACAACTCGCCCCTCAGTGCAGCACACATTCAGCCAATCAAAATACCTGGTGCAGCTCTGCGCTTGCAAATGCTTGTTATTCTTTGAACTCAAAATTAAATCCGAGCCACCCACTCACTCTGAGGATGCTCTGCCTTTTGGAAACGGATGCACATGTCAGAGATTCAGGCCACTCATTATTGAAGTCCAGAGTCGAGACCTACAGTACAGTTCTTATTTAGTGCAGCAAACTATCCACAGTTGCTCACTGTACTGTATAATTTTGGGCTTGTTTTCTGATTCCCTTCTCTACTTAGATGGTCTCAGAACCCTTTTTTTTTACTGTGGATATTGTGAAATCTAACATGGAAGCTCTATTAAATTCTACTTTCATATTAGTACGATTTCTTGCAGATAACGTCAGAATAATTTATGGGAGTATGTGATCTCAATGTTCTCCACATAAATCAAAATATGTTAAATTAAATAAAAAAACTCAAATGTAATATGCTTTTTGGCACTTAAATAATACACATCACTTTAAATGACATTTAGTTAGTATTTGTATTGCATCACAGATGGGACACGTGATTTTCAATTTCAAAACAAACAATGTTAAATAAGTTCATCCCAAATAAAAAGGTCCCCCGGCATGAATAAAAATACAAAAATAGAAACACAGAGTTTATTCTTTCTTAAATAGTCTCTGCATTTTAAAAGTTATATTTTAATATTCACTTTGCTTCCATGATATAAAACAAGACGTGAGAATATGTTGGATTAACTCGATAACAAAAGTTCTCCAGGATCCTCTTCTTGAGTTTTTCTCATTTAAATTCGATATTGTCCTTTCCCAAGTGCAGATATGAATCTTCTTACTTTTGCATTGTTGTAAAAATAAAGATTGAACTGAAATGCTTACAAAGGGTTATTCACTGATTAACATGTCAAATTATCCGGCGGACCTCTTTGATGCGTTCACTCGATGTACACATGGAAAATATGAATCAAAATCGATATTGCTTTATACTCCACATATAGAACAGATGTGAAGCATACTGTATGTAGTGTACATTGCTTTGACTATATTTACAGACTTGCAATGTGTTAACAAGATACAAAGTCTGTTCTGAAGTGTGACGCTTCTTGAAGGCTAAGCCTGATCATTTTGTGATGCTAAACCTTGGGAAATCTTAAAAGAAAAAGCTCGAAGCGTTTATGCAGTGTTCATGTACAGATAGACAGAAAATGCAGCGTAGAGCCAGAGCCTTTCCTGGGTAATGATCAGTGAAATCCTAACATCATCTAACGCTAAGTGATGCAAAAATGTAAGAAAATTCGATATGTTGAATTTTTTGTTTTCACATATGGGAACTAGGGCTGTCAAACGATTACAATTTTTAATCAGATTAATCACAGCTTAAAAATTAATTAATCATGATTAATCACCATTCGAACTATGTCCAAAATATGCCATTTCTTTATGTATATTGTTGTGGGAATGGAAAGATAAATGAAAGCAGGCGGATATATCCATTTAACATACAGTATCTATGTTTATTATAACATTTTTCTGCATGTCAAAATGAAAGACAACCCACACACCTATCAATCATCAAACCGTGGGGTCTTAATTCATTACGTGTTGATTTCTATCAACGGGGGAGTACTTCAGGAAAGTCGACAGAGGGGGGGGGGCTAGTGGAGTACTTCATGACCACAGAGTGTGAACGTTGTGATCAGCTGTTTGAGCGCAGTTCTCCAGTGAAGGGGGGGGGGAGTCTCCCTCTGCAGCCGGTTGGCGTAGTTTTGGCACAGTTCTGTTGAACAGACCGACGTTAACAGCAGCCCTGTCTGTGCACACGGAGACCGACTCTGTCGTCCGGTGATCTAACCGCCTTCTGGAAAAGCTTCACAAGTACGTCGGTACGCAAATGCGCTTTGTGACACAAGTGACGGTACGCATTTCAGATTACGCACACCAGTTATGTGCACCCCTGTACTACAGCAAAAGTATTCTCCGTCGGGACTTCCTGCAACAACACGACGCCCCGTTATCTTGATTCTGATTGGCCAGAAGACATTATCAAAGATGTTCTATTGAGAAGTGCAAAAGTTTTCAAAACCGTGGCTACTGAAATCAATCTTACTAACTGCTGTCTGTGCAATTTACTCCGCGAGTTGGCAGACTTTATTTTGCTTACTTTAACATAATTTTTCATGGTAGGGCAAAGCCATTTCTTGGTATGGGTGTAGCCTACCCCAGCCATACCCTGGCGCTGCCACTGGTGGCACGTATAGGGGCGGGCCTTTCTGCACATGCGTTAAATGCGTTAAATATTTTAACGCAATTAATTACCGCCGTTAACGCGATAATTTTGACAGCACTAATGGGAACACTAGCATTTCTTGACAGCTACAAGTATTGATCATAGGACATAGAGCACCTGCTGTACTCCCAATATCCAAATATTACCACAAGTGTACAGCATGTCCTGTACAGCATATCCTGTACAGCCATCATGTGAGACTCTGTGTGTACTCTGTGCGATGATCCATGACATTGCCAAGTGGAGTATGTGAAGAGAACAAAGAAATTGGTTCTAGCATTGAGCCCTGAGAGACCCCAAAGGTAATATCTGCTGAACAACATCTATTGTAATAAGGTCAATAAGAAAAGCAAACACTCACTCAAATCTAGTTTAACATACTGTGGTCGGAGCTGTGTCCTCAAAATAGGAGACATTGTTTCTCAAAGGCAGGGGCCAGCTAGAGACTTTCAATGGTGAAATATTATTAAATTAGTACAACTGTGATCATCAGACTCATGTTTAAAGCCATTTCTCTACAATATATTCTGTCTTTATTTAGTGTACTAAATGCCAAATTTCTTTTATTCGGAAAGAATATACCATCAACCATTTTGTAACCTGACAGCCATGGATGGATAATAAACAATTGCCCCATACGATTTAAATGGCTACCACCCCAGCTACATAGAAATAAGACTGTTGTTTTAAAAATTATAATTTTACATGGTCATTTCATTTTCTGTTTGTGGCTATTCTGCATTTCTTTCTGGTCATTCAATCGATATTTTGCATGTCTTTGTGGTTGTTTTGCTTCCATTTCTAGATGTTTAAATACTCCTTTAAGTCATTTTGTTTCTCTTTTTGCATCTCTTTGCAGTGTTGTTTATTGGACTGCCTTATGTTAACATGTTACTTCATAGAGAAAGGTCCAGGGCCCTCCTTATTCAAGCATATTAAACACTGACTGATAAATCTAAGTATTTCTTCCCCCAAGATAAACGAGATATTAATGACTTGCACGGAAAAATAGTAAATCAAGAAACTGCAATTTTCCAATGTACACCTCTGGGTGTGCAATACATAGTTTGTTTTCTTCTCCTCACTCTTCTATTGACCTGCATTGTACAGTGCATGTGAGCTATGTAATCAAAGGACACATATATATTTTCTATTCAGTTGGCCACATGTCAACCAGAGTTGGAATGATAAATGTTTGTAGGCTTATAAATCAATCACGCCGGAATTTCAGTGCAGTTAATATGAAATGGTAAATATAATAAAGTTTTGAAATATAGCTATACCTAGTTTGTGAGTGTGTGAATGACTTGAAAATGATACAAGCCCCTTAATCAGAATAGCCGAGTGAAAAGTTTATATATAACAAATGTTGAATATGGTCTCTGCCACAGTTATGACTTGACTTGGAAGTTGTTACTTGACATAACGCTCTTGAAGTTTGAGCTATGTGGACTCAAAAATAGGCTACCACTCGAGGGGTGAAACATTTGTCAGATATTGACAGAGAACATAACACCAACATAACACGAATAAAACACCTTTAGTTCTCATTCATAACACTCCGTTCGATGTCTCACTATGGGATGCGCCTCATCGCGGAGCAAACAGAAGCATCAATCTCATTACGCCAATCCTGATTGGCCGGTGATTCTTGACGTCAACGTCAGGGGAAATCACCCCCTATAAGTAGCCTGCGCCACGACGCATGCGTCATTCAAACACCTCTTCTCGCTTCAGAGCACATCTCGAACGGTAGCCGGGCTAGCTTAACAGTCCACAGACTGAACCCAAAGCTAATTTTCGGTCAACGGGCGTTAGCCGGCTACCCGATTCTCTCACAGAAGAGTATTATAGTCAACCTCGCCGTTCTTCCTCTGGAGGAGGTAAGGTTTTGACTTCAAGTTAGCAACACACCAGTTGCTAACTTGTGTTTTTTCCCTCACTACCGACACCACGGTAGCGAGGACACTTTTTTCTTCTCTCTTCCACGGAAGAGAAAAGGATTACAGGAATATTACCATACCAGGTAATATCCTTGAGAGAAAAAAGACCCACGCTGTCCTTTTTCCCCCCGGATTAAAGACAGATCGGTAAAACAATTTTTCTCGAACGTACCTGTCATGAGCGGACCCTCTCCACGCCTCACGGCGAACGAGATGGGTGCCTCTCCCCCTCACACCAGAGGAGTCAGGAACTCGGAGGCTCGGCGCTGCGGTTGCGGGTTGAAAGTGTCAGGCACAGACTCACACCAGATCTGTTCGTCCTGCCTCGGGCTGGAACACGCCCAGGAGGCCATCGACAACCCCGGCTCGTGCTGACATTGTGCCCGCCTCACCGTGAAGAGCCTCCACCGAAGGTTAGCGCAACAAGTTAACCTGTCGGGACGGGACCCCCTCATGTCCACTGATCCGCCGACCGGCAATCAAGACACGGGGACGTCTGCCGCAGAGGTGGAGCCCCTCACTGCGGTCTGGGGCTCACCGACAGCGGCACCCGCAGAACCGGAATCCCGCGCCATATCAGGCCGAGATCCGGTGGCGGCAAGAAACGCGGGAACGGGGCCCCACGCTATACCAAGCTGGGGCTCCCGACTGGACCTCACCACGGTTTCACCCGCGGAAGATGTCCTGGAGTTAGACTGCATGGAGGACGAAGAGTACACCTCTGAGTTCCTCCTATCTGACTCGGATGAGCAGGAAGACGACATCTTCATGTCATCGATTCAGGCTGCAAAGCCGGGAGCGATGGCTGCTCCCCCGGGCGACAGCACACCAGCTTCGCCCTGTCTCAGTATGGACCTACAAGCCGTGTGTCAGCGCGCTGCAGCCAAACTAGACATCCCATGGCCCGAAGTGGCCAAGGAGACCTCCAGGTCCCGTTACGAGGGAAAACTTTTTTCCCAAACAACGAGGGCAAAGAGGCAACTCCTCCCGGTCTTCCCGGAGATGTTGGATGAGGTGTCGGTCTCGTGGAGAGACCGGCCCTTTAGCAACAAGGCCCCAATCCAGGGTGCTCACTCCCTTGACTGTGACGGTATGGAGAGGCTTGGCCTGCTCCACATACCACCTATGGAACCGCTGGTGGCAGCCCACCTCCTACCGAGGATGGGCCAGCCGCCAAGCAGGAACCCCACGCTGCCAGCGAAAACGGACCGATTCCAGTCTACCATGACGGAACGGTCCTACAGAGCCGCAGCATTGTCCGCCAGGGCTCTGAACGTTTCCTCGATGCTAACCGCATACCAAGCGGAGCTCTGTGAGGATATGTCGAGCAATCCTGGACCGGCCACTCTGGACGAGATAGCCGCGGTCACAGACATTTGTCTCCGTGTCCAATGCTGCGCCGTCCAGGCCACGGGCAAGGTAATGGGGATTATGGTGGTGCAGGAAAGAGCTAGATGGCTCAACCTCACCAACCTCCCAGACCGGGAAAAGGAAGATGTGCTTGACATGCCCATCGTTCCCGAGGGGATTTTCGGCTCCGCTCTCGCTTCCATGCAGAGGAAGTGCGAGTCGAAAAAGAAGGAAGATGAGGCTCTCCACCTTTGTCTCCCTCGAAGGGTCCAGCCGCGGCCTTTGCAACGGCGGCCCTTCGCCCACGCTGCACCGCGCTCTGCTGGATTCAAAGTACCAGGACAGCAGAGGGCGCAGCCCGCCCCGAGTCCCCAGCCCAGGCAGGAGACGAGGGCGAGTTGGTCTAGAAAATCTCTGGTTCCGGCTGTAGCCCAGGCACAGCCGACCCAGAATTTCGGCCAGCAGGCGAGGAAGAAGAAGCGAGCGGCCTGACAGCCCCTCCTTCTCCCCTCCGTGACGGAGCTGGAAGTTCCTTCCCCGGCTCTAAATGTGTCCCCGCCGCCTCGAGAGATGCCTCAACGCCATCCTCAAGTCCGCACAAAACACATGTCACATCGTTATTGTCTGAATAAACCATTTTCCGCTGACGCATCCAGGCTCCGGCCAAGGGCGCAGCTCAAAAAAATGAAAAGAAAGACAATAAACAGTCCGTTAACCATAAATCCCCTTCTGACAGCAGCTACGGCCTCTCTCAAAAGGCGGATAATAAACGGGTCTGTGAAGGCACCACCGCCACGTGCGTACGCAGTGCCGGCTAGAGCTGCAAAGAACGGCCCGTCAATCCTTCCCCTTTCAAGAGCAGCTACGGCATCTCTCAAAGGACGGATTATTGACGGGTCCATGAAGCCACCGCCACACACATGCGCAGTGCCGGCCGGGGCTTTAAGGGCACCACCGACACGCGCAGGCGCAGTGCCGACTGGAGCCGTGAGGGCACCACCGGCACACACATGCGCAGTACCGGCTGGAGCTGAAAAGGCACCTCCGTCACGCACATGCGCAGTGCCGGTCGGAGCCGTAAGAGTGACATCCCAGCTGGCTCTAAGGAGCATACAGCAGGAGATACTCACGATGTCTGCCTGGGCTTCTCAAAACAGTTATAATTGATCTGTTTTCACAAACCCAGTGAGAGTCAACCCACATTCTGGAGAGAAAGGTTCTCTCTCTCCTAGAAAGAAGGGTTTTATCTATAAAGCCAACCGAGCGGAGTCAGATTACGGAGGAAAATGTCCTCGTAAAGCACCCGCTCAACATGGGCCTCATAATAAAACAAAACCCCGAACGCCACGGCTTACGGAGAGTTTTGGTGATTATGAAATGCGTAGTGGTACTACACCCGACTTTTCCAGTGCGGGACGCGCCTACGGGTGCAGTCCTTTCACGGAAGGTGGTCACCACGGACGCAGGTCAGACGGGCTGACAGGGGACTTACGAAGGTCGCCCGGTGAGAGGTCTCTAGAACAGAGACTTCCAGCGGGCACGCGTAAATTACCCGGAGCTTTTAGCGGTGTTCCCCACCCAAAAACGCTTCCTGCCGTCTCTCAGAGGACTTCATGTCCCCGTGAGGATAGACAACACGATATCGTGTATGAACCGCCAGGGGAGATTGCGTTGTCTCCAGTCACACACACTGGCACACAAACTGATCCCTTGGAGCGGCAGACGTCTCCTCTCTCTGAGAACGACACAAGTACCGGGTGTTATGCACCTAGGGACAGAATTACTGTCAAAGGGTGCACCACTCTATGCAGACTGGACTCCTCATCCAAGGATCGAGAGTCCGCTGTGGGTGCGTTACGGCGGAGCCACGTTAAGTCTGTTCGCAAGGGGAGAAAATGCTCAATGACAGCTGTTCTCTTTAATGCACGATTTAAACGCACCGTTAGGCGGGGACGCACTCGTACACGATTGACCTCCGGGTCCTCTGTACTCGCTCCCACCCCTGGCTCTGTTCCCCTTAATTCTGGCCAGAGTGAAGGAGCAACGCCACACACTTACTCTGATGTTTCCACCCTAGCCCGCAATATACGGGCTGGCGGGGATATATCAGCTGTTGTGCGGGCAGCCGTGGCAGCCCCCACCACGCAGGGACAGTTTGTCTCAGGCGGGGGGGGCGATCCTTCACCCACGCCCAGAGCACGGGGCACTATGGGCCTGACCCGTGAGTGGTACAATCTGAATACAGTGGGACTCCCTCAGAAGGTGATAAACACTATTCAGAGTGCGAGAGCTTCCTCCACCAGGTCTCTTTACGACTGTAAGTGGAGGGTGTTTGAGGAGTGGTGCCTTCAAGAAGGGCACATCTCTTTTCAATGTCCTGTCGGGGTGATTTTATCATTCCTACAGGACTTGATCGATAAACACAGAGCTTTCTCCACGATCAAGGTGTACCTGGCTGCTATTGCTGCATGCCATGTGGGCAGTGTTGGGAAAGTTCACTTTCTACATGAACTAGTTCAGTTCACAGTTCACAATTTTTAAAATGAACTAGTTCAGTTCATAGTTCATAATTCAAAATGTTGAACTAAAGTTCATGGTTTCAAAAATGAACTAATTTATAGTTTATAGTTATTTTTTCAATACGTTGCTGCGAGCTATTATTTGTCTCCTGTACGATGTTAATGGGATTTGGGTGGTAGTGGATCTGTTTTGGCTCTCTTTTTTATTCGCCACTCGCACATACCGTGAAAGGCTAGTCGTGTGCTTATTCTCAATGTGCCGTTTAAGGTTTGTTGTCGACGTCGTCGATGTACGGACTTGCTTTTTCAAACCGGGCGGACACAGTTTACAGGCAAATGTTTGATTTTTTCCGTCTGAGTCAGTACTGACTTTAACGTAAAACTCTTTTAAATGCTCATACGCCGACGCCGTAGAGCAGGGGTGGGGAACCTTTTTCCTCTCAAGGGCCATTTCAATTTTTACAATATCCTCAGAGGGCCGTACAAGTTATTCACCTCTGCTTAAAAAAACTAAAATCACAGCCCATTCATTTCATTCTGTGAAAAGAAAAAGCAACCTCTTAATCCAGATATCTCACCATGACTCGCGTTAGTCGCGTATGCATGCACGTGCAGGGTGTGGCGTGACCACCAAAACAGAAAGATATGGACACTGATATGGACTGTCTGATCAGTATGACAGATGAGCAGATCGCAACTGGGCTTTCAACTAAAGACACAGACACGCAGAAACTGCGGCATGTGTATGGACTTATCGGTACTGCAATTTCTGAAGTGCTGGAGTGGCGTTCTGGTGCTCTCCGTCAGAACTGCACCCCTGTCAGTCGAGACATATACCACGTGATGACACGTTAGGCTCGTGTTGTGTTCAAGGACCCTGACCTTGGCCAGGAAAAATAGGCACTGCTTGTTTAATTTTTTTGCGGTCTAGATTTCTTTCATTTTTTTATTTTTTGCGTGTGTTTATAAATTACCTCGAGGGCCGTACCAAATTGTCTCGCGGGCCGTATACGGCCCGGAGGCCGGAGGTTCCCCACCCCTGATTTACATGCACTGAAACCTATATAATACACTACGCAGGGCTCGACATTATAAATGGCCCGCTGGCCCGGAAGCACTATTTAGAAACCCCGGGCCAGCATAACGTACTTTCCACTTGCCCGCTCGGGCCACTACAAATATTGCTTTAAAAAAAATTCCTGTGGTATTGGTATTTTGACTAGCAATTTTTAGTCTCACTCTGAGCGAGTGCTGCTGCAGCTGCTCTCGGCTTCGTCCATACTAATTAATTCCTTCATTCAATGCTCGCCGGTTCCGCGGTTCCACATTGTTTGTTGTGAGGAGTCTGATATATTTAGTATATTTATATTTTAGTGCGACAGCCAGGGGTGAAAGGCGCGTACGCGTCACAGGCAGCTTGCTGTTGCCAGATTGGGTGGTTTTCCGCATTATTTTGAAGCCTGTTTACGGTGTGTTTTAACTGGGTTTTCGGCTGAAAGGCATATGAAATCTGGCACACTTTTGAACGCCGTTATAATACAGTGCTGAGAATGAACGCACTTTTGAACGCCGTTATACAGCGCTGAGAATGAACGCGTTCTCAATTACGTTCATCTAGCGGAAATACAGTACGTTCAGTTCACGTTCGCCCAAAATATGAACGCGTTCATGAACGATCGTTCATTGAACGCGTTCAGGTACATCACTGCATGTGGGCTTTGAGGGTAAGACGGCTAGCCAACATCCTTTGGTTTTCCGTTTTATGAAGGGAGCTCGCAGGCTCCTCCCTGTCTCCAGATCGCTGGTGCCCTTATGGGACCTGGCAGCGGTTTTAAATGGGCTCAAAATGACCCCATTTGAACCCCTGGAGGGAGCTGACATGAAACATCTGTCACTCAAGACAGTGCTGTTACTGGCCCTGGCATCCGCTAAACGGGTCAGTGATATCCATGCACTGTCTGTACATCCCTCATGCACTCAGTTCGCCCCAGGGCAAACGAGAGTGTTGTTGAAACCCAACCCTGCCTTTACACCAAAGGTGGTTGGTTCGTGTACCCCGATTGACATTGAGGCATTTCCTCCGCAGCTGGTTTCCTCCGGGGAGCAGCAGCGGGATCTATTGTGTCCAGTCCGGGCTTTGCACACATATATGGACATATGAAAAGAGCTTCGTCTTAATGACCAACTCTTCGTGTCCTGGGCTAAACCTCACAAGGGTAAGCCTGTTACTAAGCAACGACTATCCCACTGGATCGTGGAGGCGATTGCTTTGGCCTATACGAGTCAGAATCTGCAAGCACCTTTGGGTCTGCGGGCTCACTCGACTCGGGGCCTGGCTACATCCTGGGCTTTGTTCAAGGGTGTTTCCATCCAGGATATCTGTGCGGCGGCAAGCTGGTCTTCGTCGCTCACTTTTGTCCGCTTTTACAGGCTCGACGTCTCCACTCCAAGCGTGGCCCGAGCAGTGCTGGGCACCTTGTTGAGTCGGGACTCCACCTGTTCATTTCTGGTTGATCGGTGATCTTCGAGATAAGCTCGTCTGACAATACGGGAGCTACAATATCCCATAGTGAGACATCGAACGGAGTGTTATGAATGAGAACTATAGGTTACTTACGTAACCCCAGTACTCAGAGTAACATGAAGTGAGATGTCTCACCAGACGGCCCTCCTTGCTATGGTGAAGCGAGAAGAGGTGCTTATTTTGAATGACGCATGCGTCGTGGCGCAGGCTACTTATAGGGGGTGATTTCCCCTGACGTTGACGTCAAGAATCACCGGCCAATCAGGATTGGCGTAATGAGATTGATGCTTCTGTTTGCTCCGCGATGAGGCGCATCCCATAGTGAGACATCTCACTTCATGTTACTCTGAGTACTGGGGTTACGTAAGTAACCTATAGTTTTCTCTCACAAGTTCAACAAACAGGTAACAGATAAATGCAACAGGTAATCCATCTAGAAGAACTCAGAAATTGACATTTGAATCAAAAAATGATAGACCTTAAATCAGTGGTTCTCAAACTTTTTCTGTCATTCCCCACTTTGAACAGGTGGGCCTTTTCAAGCCCCACCTGTTCCTCATCGCTCCAATCAAATGGTAGGCCAAGCTTAAAATGGTCAAATGTATCGTTCTATAACAGGGGTCTCCAACCTTTTTTAGGATGAGAGCTACTTTAAAAAATAAAACAAGTCGTGAGTTACTCTTACTCCTCTTTTTTTTGTTTTTTTGCAGTGTATATATTTAGCACATTTTAACATTATTATATGCTTACCTTTAACCTTTGTGTGCTGTTTGGGTCTGTGGGACCCGTTTTCAGTGTTTACTAAAATAAAATGTATGCAGTTTCATAATTTTAACCTGCTTTATTTGGGGGTGGACCTGACCTCCTTTAAAAGTTAAAAGCATCAATCTGGTGCACTTTGAGCACAACATGAATGTATGGATACAGCTCTCAACACTCATATGAAACATCTTTAGAATATGATCACAACCAATAATTTTTTTACTGTCCTATAGTACACATTGGAATAATTTCTTACTTTATTTTTTACAACTAGGCTATATTAAATAGATAAAGGTTCTCTCTCTCTCGCTCACTCACAGAGGCTGTGTGCTCCTCCGTGGCGATGACGGCTTATATAAGTATGTAGTGGCGTAGAACATGTGTTGGTAAATATGTTACTTAGTTACATTTGTTTGTTATCATCAAAAATGTGTTCCGTGAAAGTAAAGCAAAGCGAATTTCTGAAACTAAACAAAGTGTTTTTATTTATTAATTAAAATTATAACTACAATCCGAAAAAACAGGGGAAGCCTGGCTTCCCTTGGCCTCCAGGAGAAAACGCCACTGCTTAAATCAACACAATAATAAAACACGAATTGGACTTTATGTGACAGAAATAGCCTTTTTCAGAAGATTATGTGTACAGACGTGACAATAGCCCCCTGGTGAGACCAAAATACTCAAAGTTCTACAAGACCCACTCATCTTTCCACGTCACACAGGCTGTCGAGGCAACTCAGTGCTGAGCCACAGAAGCAACCCGTTGCTCTGGGCAGTCAATTAGAGCTGCATGATCAAACATGTCAAACCCCGCATAAGGTCCCAAGACAAAGCCAGAGCCATCTCCAGCATCTGTTGTTCATAGCAGGCCATCAGGGGCTCAATGGAATTTCTCCAGAATAGAATTTTTTTTTAAAAAGGAAGCGCTTTGACTACAAAAAACATAGCTATGTAATACAATGTAATGATATAAATGTCCCCTGCACTAAAGTTGATTATTTTCCTAAAGTCATTTTTTATCCGAAATCAACATTTGCTAAATGCGGCAAGACAAACGGCTGCGAGTCACATTAGTATTGATTTTTTTATTTGACTATATTTTGCCACATTAATGTGCACTTAAAACAACTTTCTCCCAGAAGGGATTGGTTGCATGCTTGACAGTAGAGGAACATGTGCCATTAGATAAACATGTATAGAAAATATATCGCTAGGGTAAACACTCTCTAGATCAGGAATATTGCATTAAAATAGCTGTGAGATTGTGGAAGACTTTGCTTTGGTTGTTTTTTTGGATACTTACTTACTGGATATTACTTGATCTTTTGAATCAGAAATATTGTTGAATTGAATTGTTTTTGTTTGGTTGTTTTCATTATTATTATTATTATTATTATTATTATTAATGAAAATTCATTATTTCAAGTAGAGTAAATCCGACTGAAATGTAAAAAAAGTGCTTTCTTTTCAGTCTTGAATGAAAGGTTGCTAAAATACTGAATGTATGCAATGAAAATGAATAGTCACTAAATATTTAAGTGGGGAAAACAATGCATGTACAAACATTTTCATTTATGTGTGCAAGCCTCGCAGAAATTAAATTATATTATTCTGCGAAGGAAGCTACTCAATGACAAATGCTCTCCAAGTACTTGAGTCAAAGTTAAACAATCACAAGTAACGTGAACATTAATAACCTGCTTAGATGTGATGAGTCATAAAGTGAGGATAAGAAAAGAGAAGAAAGACAGACTCACCATGTCTGTATCCGACACCGGCCCGAAACTGGTCACGTGGATGTTTGTCCTCACTTCTGTCACACTCTCTGAGGGAACAGACAACAAGGAGCAGGGAAACATTACAGTGAAGTGTGTGTACAAAAAGCTTTGTTGCAGCTCCGTCTGTTAAGCTGATTGTTTGTGTACATGACGGTAAAGTCTGCCTGTTGGCATTTAACTAAGCGGCTCCACCGTAATCAAGGGTTAGAGGAACACTTCGTGCTAGATTTATGCACGCTCGGTGGAGAAATTGTGGACGGCTTAATACCTGATTCTCTCATTCTTTGTATCATCTTGTCAAAACCATGTCACAGATCGCAGGTTTTAGAGCGTAATGCCGGACCAAGAACATTCAAAATCTCCTTAAAATGTACAAGCATTGCCAGACAGCATTGGTAATAATAATCCCAAGTATTCCAACAAGGAACTTCAGCTTCAATCTCGGGGTAAAACGGTGCTTTGAGCAGCTACACAGATGCTTTTGAAAGCAAATTAGTAAAACTATCATTTGTCTGGCTCAAGCTAGCTTTGTCCAATACAGCATACAATGTGCTCTTGGCAGGCCCAAGTGTGCATCTTTGGAGAGAAAACATCCCTTTTGACCCAAAAATAATTTTAGTTAGCCTGCCCCAAAAACATTTAACAATCCCTACGGGCCTACTGGCTCGGGAGTAATATGCAGCAGTCAGCGTTAAATATGAGCCTGTGTGTGTGCTCTTTAATTCACTTTATGGGCACACTTTGCTGCTATTACACAATTGTATGCACACATTATAATCTCTTTAGTCTATTGTAGTATGAATCCGGCATGACTGCTACCAGGCTTGTCTGCTCTGTATATTCCTATAGGGCCAGTGCTGTTCTTTAATCATAATTACATGTCTCGTTGCGTTACATAACGACTGCTTTTGTTCCGTCACGATGACTTATTAACCATTCTTGATACTGTAACGATGACCCAATTGATCATTATACTGTAAATTAGTCAGAACTTTTTAATATGATAATAATGAGCTGTGGAATAATTGTTTCCCAATACTTCACAATTGATTTGAATATTGCATGTAGGAGGGCACAAAATGAAAGTCGTGACAGATCAAAATGTGCCCTCTTCAGTGGGCGCTGATTCAGCTTCTCAGGGCCAAATGTGTGAAGCAGCCTTTTGGGCCATTTGTGAGACAAATGGCTGCTCCCTGTGGTGCAACAACTACAGAGTGATGAGGCCTTTCTCCAAAAGTGAATGGATCCTCGACTCTAACTGTGTCCCAGATCTAACTGACCACCCACAGGTGAAGTCTCCAATCCTCTGGCAAAGGGCCCCCTTGAGAGACAAGATCCACATCCACATTAATCATTGCTGTGACACAAATAGCTCACAGATGTGTGATTATCACAACACCCAGTCAGCAGTTTGCATGGCGGGGGAGGCAAAATGAGATGCCCCTGTTTCTGTTTACAACAATGCACCAGAGCATGGGGCAGAGCTAATAGATGCTGCTGAAAATGAATTTAAATGGGACTTTTTGCTCCAGCTTTCTATCCAGTGTGTTGGTCTGAGATTGGTTCCACATGACTGTTTCTCCCTGGGAATGTGGTTGGTGGAGCAGGTGTGTAACCAACAGGAGGATGATTGGTAGCCTTGTCCATGGATGTATAGAAGCTGTTGGTTTTGACTGAGTGTTTCTGCCATTCTTAGGAGGCAATCAACTTGTGTCTTTAAGCAGGTAGATGGACCGTGGATGTATAAAGGGAGCTAAATACAGCGTTGAAGGTGGGCCTGGTTGATTCCATTGAAAGTTGCTTAGTGGTGCTAAGCAACTCGACCTGACTCTTGAGTATAAAAAGTAACCGAATTATCCGGGCCCATAAAGCTTGCGCACTTGCGTTTTCGTTAAGCCCCGCCTCTGATCGGCTCTGTCACATCAACGACATGTCTGTCTCGGTTAAGTCGAATAAATGAAGAGAGAAATAAACTCTGGCTTTTTGAGCATTTTACAACTTTTTGGTCCTTTTTTTTTTTTTTTTTCTGAAAACTTCGAGTAGCGGCTCCTGGACATTAACTTATAACTGGGACAGTTATGCTTCGTAAATAGATGGAGGGTTTCAGCCATATTTCAATATTTTTACGACGACCTCAGTCTTACAGTAGCATGGCCTAGCAACAGCTAAAGCCTGGTACAGCATGCTATTTAGCTTAAGCTAGTTAGCAGCAAAATGCCTCCGTTCTCTACAGATGACTTCCACAAACTTCTACAGAAGATCGCCGTGTTGGAAATGAAAATTCAACGGTTGGAAGTTAACGTGGAAGTGAATGGACTAGGTTGGAATGACACCACTTTACCAGTGTTGCAAAAGAATGGACAAAGGAATGCTAACTCAAAGCTAGATAGCAGCTACAAGGATTCCAAGGAACAGGAGGGCGGTGTACCGGGTAATACATTTACAGGTAATAAATCTACAAGTGGTAGCCCTCCCTCGAACTCTCTGGGTGCAAGGCCGAAGAGTAAATCATTTCCATGGGATTTGGGAGGACGAACAACAGGCAGAGCCCAGTGCTCTGAAATCTGTGATGCGACCGGCTGGCCTGCATTGTTATCACCCAGGAAGAGCGCCTCTTCAACCCCTGTTCATACTCGGAAACAGTAGTGGACAGCTGCTAAAGGGAGAACTACAAACAATCCTCCTAAACCACAGAGTGTGCCAATCCAGAACAGATACGCTCCGCTGACCCAGAACCGGAGATCTCTTTCTGATGACCTGGATAACCTGTCCTCTTCACACAGCAGGGTAAGGACCAATAGCTACTCCAAAAGTAAAAGGCTAGAGGGAAAGCTAACCACTGGGCCTGAAACTCTGATTGTGGGTGACTCTGCTGTAACAGATGTAAAAGGTCTGTGTAATAAGAACAACACCAAAGTACTCTGTTTTCCCAAGGATGTGGTCTCTGACTTGGCTGAGAAGATCCTGCATATTGGGGCTGAACATCTGACTGTGAAGAATGTGGTACTACACATTGGAACAAATGATGTTGTGAAACAACAGTCAGACGTGCTGAAAGAAGACTTTAAATGTTTGTTGGCAACGGCCAGCTCTCTAAATGCAGAGGTGTTCATCAGTGGCCCTCTACCGCCAGTCAGAAGAGGAGTGGAGAGATTCAGCAGATTGTTTGCACTGAACACCTGTCTTTCAACTGTCTGTACTGACCATTCTGTCCATTTTATTGACAACTTTAACTTTTTCTGGGACCGCAGACATCTTTTTAAGGCAAATGGAGTTTGCCTGAACAAATCAGGAGTGAAATTGTTTATCTCTAACATATTCAACTGCATGCGTCATCAATCTGTTCCCTCTGCCAAGGACAAGCAACAAGAGAAATCAAAACAAGAGAAAGACACAACACATCGCGCAGAAAACCTTGAAAATCTATCACTGCACCCACCTGAGGAATCTCTTGATTATGGAATGGAGGAGTCTCCACCGCCCTTCACCCCCCCCTATCACCTCTGAGGACACTCTTCCTTCACCCCACAGCTCTCTCTACTCTCCGTTCACCCTTTCACCCTCGCCCACCCTCCTGGAGATCGTTGAACACATGAAGGAGATACAGAGGGTTGGCACCGATTCCTTCCTGGAATTCAATGACCAAACTAAGGCGATGCGCAGGGTTGGCAGCATGTCCTTTACCCCCGCTCCTCAACAACGGCCATCAAAATCACAGAAGCAGAGACGCGCACCACCTCCCCCGTCTTCGTCACCGTGCCTACGTCAACCACCTCCTCCCCCTGGACGCGCACCAACACCCCCGTCACCATGCCTACCACAATCATCCGGACCAAAACGTCCTCCCCCCCTTCAAGACTGCTGTCTCCGAAGCCTGATAAGAATGTGTGTGTAAAAAACTCAAACACTGACTGATATATGCTGGGTCCAGGCTCAAGGGCGTATGGCACTCTCAACTCTTTCCAGGACATGCCGGGGCCCTGCCTGCCAGTAGCTTTGCCGATATCTGTGTTGATAGGTAATAGATTAAGAGCGGTGAATCAGCTTAGACACAGGAAGTGCTCAAACGTTTGTGTGAGTTTATCTAATTTAGCAGTGATTCCATGTCAGCCACAGGTTGCCACAAAAAACCTGACTGATAGTGTGTTTAACAAACTTAAACTAGCTTTATTAAATGTCAGGTCTTTGGCAGGTAAAACATTTTTAATCAATGATTTTATCACTGAGCACAATCTTGATTTTATATTTTTAACGGAAACTTGGATTGAACAAAATAACAGTGCAGCTGTTCTTATTGAATCAACCCCTCCCAACTTTAGTTTTATGAGTCAGGAAAGAATGCATAAGAAAGGAGGTGGAGTTGCTATTTTGTTCAATGATTCAATTTAATGCAGGAAGACATCTTATGGGAACTTTGCTTCTTTTGTGGCCCTTCAGCTGCTATGCTCCTCTCGAGCTCTGTTCCTAAATATCTATAGACCACCCAAATACTGTGCAAGCTTTTTTGATGACTTTACTGAACTGCTGTCTATAGTGTGTATTGACTTTGACCGTCTAGTCATTGTTGGTGATTTTAACATCCATGTTGACAACCTCCAGGACAGAGGGGCTAAAGAACTGTTTTGTGTTCTTGATAGCTATGGACTGACTCAGCATGTGACGGAGCCCACGCACAATAAGGGGCACACTCTGGACTTAAATATCTCAAAGGGTCTGAATATCTCTAAGGTTGTGGTGACTGATGTTGCACTCTCTGACCATTCCTGTTTTCTTTGAGAGCTCTATTTATGTTCACAAAAATGTTCAAAAAGAGGTAACCACAAAGCGATATTTAACTGAAAATACTATAGAAATGTTTACTCAGAATTTTTCTTCCACACTTGCCCCTGCTAACACCTCAGTAAATGAGCTAGTAGATCATTTTAATTCAACAATTAAAAATGTTATAGATGCCATTGCTCCAACTGAGGTAAAGGAAGCATAATCTAGACGCTTCAGTAATGAACAATTACAGGCCCATATCAAACCTCCCATTTCTAGGTAAAATCATTGAAAAAGTAGTTTTTCAACAGCTGAGTAATTTCTTGCATTTAAATAGTTGTTTCGATGTGTTCCAGTCAGGCTTTCGTCCAAACCACAGCACTGAGACTGCTCTTGTAAAGGTCTTCAATGACATCCACTTAAACACAGACAGTGGCAGAACTTCAGTGTTAGTATTATTAGATCTCAGTGCTGCGTTTGACACTGTTGACCACAACATATTACTCGACCGACTAGAAAACTGGGTGGGACTTTCGGAAACAGTTCTAAATTGGTTTGAATCCTACTTAAAGGACAGAAACAACTTTGTTTCTATAGGTAAATACACATCTGAGTTGACAAATATGACATGGGAGGCTCCATCTTGGGGCCTCTTCTCTTTAACATCTACATGCTACCACTGGCTCAGATAATGAAAAACAACAAAATAAGTCACCATTGCTATGCGGATGACACACACATTTACATAACCATTTCACCAGGAGACTATGCTCCAATTCAAACACTGAGTAAGTGCATTGAACAAATCAATGACTGGATGTGTCGGAACTTTCTCCAATTAAACAAAGATACAACTGAGGTAATGGTTTTTGGAGCCAAGGCAGAATGTATACAAGTTAGCGCTGAGCTTCAGTCTGCAATGTTCAAACCAACAGATAAAGCCAGAAATCTAGGTGTCGTCATGGACTCTGACCTGAGTTCCAACAGTCACATTAAAACAGTTACTAAATCAGCCTACTATCACCTAAAGAATATATCTAGGATTAAAAGACAGGATTTGGAAAAACTTGTCCATGCCTTTATCTTCAGTAGACTCGACTACTGCAATGGTGTCTTCACAGGTCTCACTAAAAAATCTATTAGAAAGTTGCAGCTGATTCAGAACGCCGCTGCTCGAGTCCTCACTAACACTAAGAAAGTGGATCACATCACTCCTGTTCTGAAGTCTTTACACTGGCTTCCTGTGTGTCAAAGAATAGATTTCAAAATACTGCTGCTGGTTTATAAAGCTTTGAATGGTTTAGGCACAAAATACATTTCTGACCTCCTGCTAAATTATGAACCATCCAGATCTCTCAGGTCTTCAGGGACTGGTCAGCTTTCTGTCCCCAGAGTCAGAACTAAACATGGAGAAGCAGCGTTCAGTTATTATGCTCCAAACATCTGGAACAAACTCCCAGAAACATGGAGGTCCGCTGCAACTCTGACTACTTTTAAATCCAGGCTGAAGACTTTTCTTTTTGTCGCTGCTTTTAATTGAAACTGAGCCGTTGTGTTCATCAGTAAAGTGGAACTTGTGTGAACTATTCATATCTTAAACTGCACTGTAACTTTTTATTCATGTAATTTTTATTCATGTACTTTTTATTCATGTATTTTTTCTTTTAATGTTTCTTTTATTATCTTTTTTTTTAAAATGCCTTTGTCTGAATGTCTTTCATTTTTGTAAAGCACCTTGAATTGCCTTGTGTTGAAAGGTGCTATATAAATAAACTTGCCTTGCCTTGCCTAATGATTTAAATTAGAAAAATAATCAATATATAATTGATTACATACTGATTTACAGACATCTGTTTCCCAATGTAAGTCAATGAGAAAAAGTATTTATTTGTCTCTTAATGTGACCTTGCTCATCGTATTTCCATCTTTAATCTACATCACCCTTTGCTGTTGTAACGATGTAAATTTCCCTACTTTGAAACAAAGGAAGGATTTCTGATTTGAATAGATCCATTTGCAACTGAAATGCGATCATGCTGTCCTGCTACTCCAGGGTTAGGCTCGTGTTATATCAGCTAGAGTTAGACTATAACCGTCAATTTTTTTTTTAAAGTATTGCTTCCATTATACAGACCCCACAGTTTGTTGGTATGCGCAATAATAACAATAAACCTTATTTATACAGAACTTTACAGAGACAACAGCATCCGAAGAGCTTCACAGTTAATAATAAAAGGAATAAAAACACACAGCATGAAAACACACAAACAAACCAATACCATAAAACACCTGCTTATTTAAGTTTTTGCTGACCTCAGTGTGTAACATAAATTAAAGTAAATATGTCTAATCATAATTGAATCTCAAATATTTCAACCAAGCTGAATTATTTCAGTCCTCTCGTACCAGTGTTAGTGGCTCAGTGAGAATTTCCTGGAAATAAAAAGACACATAATGCAAGCCTCTCTCTTCTTGTGGTTGCTCCTGTGTTTCCACTTGCAAGTCTCTGGGGTCTGGATGGAAGCATGCTATGTTTCAGGCCTGTACATTCAGCCACTGCTCTACAAAGGGAAACATTCATGATTGAACGCCCTGAATGGCCAAGGCTTCAGCAGCTCCTGGCCCTTGGAGAAGTGAACCTCGGCACAGAGGCAGAGTCTGACATTAACGTCTTGTGCCTGGTTCCTCTCTGCGGTTGCTGTCATGGAGTCCAGGTCATCCAGCCTGGTGGCTCCGCAGCCTGATAGCCTCGCTCGTGGCTCCAGCATTAAGCAGTAGAGCAGAAATGACCATTCCAGCTGGCTGGCTGAAAAATGGCAAAGCCTGCTTGAGCATGTGGACTAAGTACTATGCAGTTTGTTATCCTGGGGGTGCAATGGATGAAATGGCATCAATTAGAGGGATTTCCACTGACATGTGCTTATTTGCCATTCGGGCATGATTAAACAAAGACTCCCAACAAAGGCCAAACATGTTCTGCACAAAGTGAACTGATAGGTCTGTTTGCAGCAGCGTTTATCAAAGTGTATATGACTTGTAGTGAGAAATGCACAATTTCATGTGTCCTCCCCAATCATCCATTTTCTTTTTTCCAAGAGATAAAACAGTGACGCAGTGTGTGATTTATCCATCCTGTAGTGTTGCTCACCTCCCAGCCCTGGACGTAGCCTGTTGTCGTATCCATCCAACAGCCGATCTAGGATCCGGGTGAAAATGGTGATATTGTCTCTACTATCATCAGGCAACGGCTCTCTGTGCCCAACCACTGCCCTGCGGGAAACAAAGGAGACAGAAGGGTGGAGTGAAAAGATGGAAATCATATAAAGTGTAATAAAAACTTTAATATAAAAACGGATATATTGTGCCACTGGAGCACCGGGGAAATTGCAAACATTCAGTGTCTCTGCTGTTTATTTGTATCAGCCTTTAAAAAATGGATCTACATTCTAACAGTAAACACACAGGTCTAAATGTCAAACAAAAAGATATATCAACGATTTATTTATTAAAACACAACATACGGTATACCAACTGTCAGTATAATAAAGATGAGAATGAAATGTATTTTTCTTTGGAAATATGAACACATTTTGATACAATATACATTCAACATTATCCAAAACTGTAAACATGAGCTATTCCATTTTAGAACTTCTAATGTAGTCTTATTTCACCTTCCTTTTTTTGTATATATATATATATATATCAAGTATTTCAATCTCATGCAAGTGATGCACCTCAGGTTTGAATTATTATTTGGAAAACAACAACTATTGTGTTTGTTCTTTTCATTTCTTCTTTACACAGTGGAACTCGCGTATTTACAAAAATAACAGTACATTTATGATAATAATAATAATAATAATATATTTAATTTATATAGCGCTTCTCATCTGCCAAGACAAATCTCGAAGTGCTTCACAACAAGGGATACTGATACGCTTTGAGATAATAAAAGACAAATAATTGTAATAATAATAAGAAATCAAAAAATAAAATATAAAATAGAGTACAAAAATAAAAGTCGGAGATAGCGATAAAAAAATTGATAATGAATTCTTCCCCAAGAAGGAGCATTTTGTTAGAAGATTCATCATATGCTATCAGCCACTAGTTATTAATTTACATGGCCCACAATCCCCAGCAGTACAATAATGTGGTGAGATGAAAAGGCCACTATACTGTAGGTGGAACACTGATGAGTTAATGAGTAGCTTCTTTAATTAAACTGAAATCCCCAGAGGAGCTGACCTATAATATCCAAGTAATCCCCATCAACAAGCAGTCCGTGTCCTGATGCACTATCAGACACAGAACTGGGCTGCTCGGCAAAGAGGAAGCTTTAAGGAATTATGTGCTTGAAGAGTAACCCGAATTCTCCCTGATTGTTGCTCTTAAGTAGGCCTGCACTCGCAACAGCAAATCTGTCTTTACTAGGCCTCTTCAAATGGCTTTCTGTGGCTTAATCTCTCCTATAATACCAACTAGACATAACAGTGCTTCTGAGCTACAACCACAACCTTAGGTCACTACTTAAAATGTATGCTATTGTACTTATCATCACTTTGGGGTTCAAAATGACACTTATGCATACTCTGAAAAGCAAACATCAATTTCAGCCATTTTGGCAAATGGCTTCAGTGTAGCTAAGTGGCTATTACACAGGCCTATGTGGGCAATACCAAAATATATATTTCCCTTACATTGTAATGCAGCCCATGTAGTACACTTCAACACATCAAGACATGAAGATGTATGAAGTCTAAAAACAGATACAGTAGGTACGTTTTTATTGATCCAGTGGCATATGCAGCGGTCTTTATTGGACGTGAATATTGACCCCTGCATAATGTCACTGCGCCAGGAGCTTTCTGTGGAGGAGAATATAGAGGGTTAAGATAAATTGCCTTTCATCTCTGCCACTGAGCCACAGCACAGGCGGCCCCCAAGGGTTTTATCTTCTACCCTTACACAAACCACTTCATAGCTAAGCCCCATTCTATGCACCACACAACCATAATTGGTCTCAAAACAAACAACAACCAAGACCAGTAGCGTGAGCAGGTAGTCTAAACAGCCACTTGGTGCCTTCATCACAACTTCCAGCTCGACACATCAAAAACACAAGGACTCATTATAAATGTCATGCTCGGCCCCCTCCCCAAAACCCCTTTACATGTCTCAGGAGAACCCATAACCATCACTGACTTATTCAAATTGATGGCATAGATATCGACAACAGCCTCGCATGTAACATCATTACACACCCAACACTATAAAAGCCCAACAAACACTGTTTTACCTATTTAATACAAAAACGTAAAGTAAAGAAAGACTCTTCTTTCAGTTTTACCATCATCGAGAGTACCTCATCCATAACAGTTACAGCACAGTCTGCCGCGCATACTCAATAAATCATTCAATATAATTACCCCTACCATCAGTTGAATCCCTTTTATTACAAACTCGCTGTCAAAAAACACCAAGCATGAATTTTTTCCCCACTGCAATAAGAACTATTACAACTTCTCTCATTCTGTGACCAATGAACTGCACCTAAAACGTGTGTATTAATCTTGAAATACTGTGTGAATTTCCTCTATGTAAACAATGTGCATTATGACTAATTGAAAAGCTGCTACCCATGCCAACTGCATCAAGGAAATAACAACGGCGGTTCGACCCCCTTTTGCCTTCAGAACTGCCCCTAATTCTTTGTGCCATAGAATCAAAAAGATGCTGGAAACGTTCCTCAGAGATGTTGGTCCATATTGACATGACAGCATCACACAGTTGCTGCAGATTTGTCGGCTGCACGTCCATGATGCCAATCGCTTGATCCCAAGCATCCCAAAGGCGCTCTATAAAGGATTGAGATCTGGGGCCTCATGTATAACGTCATGCGTAGGATTCACGTGGGAAGGTTGCTTACGTAGTAGAAATCCAAAAAATAGGCACAGAAATGTTCCGACATTTTCCGATTCACAAAACATTGCGTACAGCACTTCCTACGCCGGTTTGCCTTTATAAATCACAATCGACTCGAAATGCGGTGCAGCTTTTTCGGGCTTCACGTAACGCCCATATTTGCCTATAAATAGTCAAAGAAACGCCCATTCATTCATTTTGACTGACTGCATGAAGAAGATCGCAGGAAATGACGACAGAACAGTTAAAAAAGACATCTCACACCGTGTCAGATTTTGGTTATTTTGGGGAGGTCGAGATAAATCATATTGTTTGGTGGATGCCGTTTGAACCAGAGTAGCAGCATGGAGGTCGGATCGTCAACAAAATAAATAAATAAGTGGTCCGAAAAAGGTTAATGACATAATAAATACACATAGCCGTGTTGAACTTTGTACCGGGGACAGGAGACACCCACTTGATGAGAAACTGTAAGAAATGATCGGGGAATCCCTCCGGAGTGGAGTCATGACGACTGGATCTGAATTATATTTTTGTATTTGATGGTTTGTGTCCCAGCTGTCGATCAGCTGTCGATCAGCTGTCAGCCTGTGCATCTCAACCCCCCCGCAGCAAACTCTATATCCACCAGTTAAAGGAAATATAACTAATGTGTTGTGTTATATTAAGGTGACCAGATTTTCAAAATTAAAACCGGGGACATTTTGAGTTTTGCTGTCAATATATCATCAACATATCCAATTTTCTTCAGTGTTAAAGAAAAAAGGGGGACAATTCTGGTTCAATGTAATTCGAACATTATAACTGTTGGATTCAAACAGCAGGACGATAGCTCATATATGAGACTTCAAAGGTCTTTTATTGTGAAACTGTACATCAGATTGTCCTGATTTTCTCTGATTGACTAGATGGGGTCTCCTGCTATCACCCTGGATTGAAATAAGTCTTTGATTGACTTTGAATGACTCTTTGATTATGGACAGTTTCCATTAAATAATAATCAAAATACAGATGGACAATAGATCTAATTTGAGATTTTAAACAGCATACATTTTAAATTGTGCTTCAGAAAGTAATGTTATTTTAGGAGTGTTGTGAGATGGTGTCAACATCAATTGAAATTAGTTACCCAGTGGAAATGTCAGATATGTCTTCATAACTGTATACTTACATGTTACATTCACTCAGTTATAATGTGGTAGCTATACGTAGCATGTTTTAAATTATTATTGATCACATTATATAGTACATATTTCTTAATTTAAGCTCCAGTTTATATGAATATGTTTGGTGAGTTTTTTAGGTATATTTGTTATTGACCGAGTAAACGCTTTTATTTTGAAGGAAGTTTTTACAGGCCTCTACCGTAATGCATAGGATATTCGCGCACCGTGCGGGCTGGCTTGACTGTTTTCCGAAGTGGGGGCTGGCTTGACCACAGTCTGCAGTGTTTACCCAGTGTTTCCTGACATTAAACGTTTATTTCACGTTGCTATGTGATGTTAACGTATATTAAAACACAGGGACATTTCCCGGGACAGTTTCAACCGGGGACAGGGCAATACAAACGGGGACTGTCCCCGGAAAACGGGGACGTCTGGTCACCCTATGTTGTGGTGTCACGTGTGAGGACATAATTCACTGTGTGTTTGGTGTGTGTTGCAACCCGGACCCGTTAGCGAGGGCACTGGGTTGGTGGTTCATTTATGCTAGCTTCACATGCAGCAACAGCTAACGTATTACCTGTCTGATGTTTCATGATAATAAAGTGTGGAGTTCCTGAACACCCGGCCTCCGACTCCCATTCATCGGCTCTACACTGTACAATTGACCACATATGGTGTTCTTAGTTTCCATACCTCCTGTGTTTTACGAGCGACTTATCAAGTCTTGGCAAACGGCATAACACACGATTAAACGTGAGACGTAATTCTGTCCTCCTGCTTACCGCATAATTTATGAGAAAACATTTCATAACATTAACACAACATATTTGAGGTGGTTTTAAATAACATATCCGTATTTATTTATTTCTCCAAGTTATGTTTTTGTGTGCACTGAGGAGTCTCAAACAGGCGTTTGTTTAATCATTTTAAGATTGGCTTTAATCAATTTGTGAAAATGAATTCTACATATATGATAAATGAGAGCTAACATTTTATTTATGGTATTATTTCCACGTATTTCTCTCCATTCTTCCTTCTGCCAACGGTGTCGCAGTTTCTCGTCTCTCCCGTTTTTGTGCTTAGTGCGTACGCATGGGTTAGAGTTTGCGTGGAGGACCGCACATTTTCCCATCAAGTTAGTATTTTATAAATCAAGCGTATATCCCTTTGTAAATGAGGCCCCCGGTTGACTGTGGAGGCTATTTGAGTACAATAACTCATTGTCATGTTTAATATACCAGTTCAAGATGATTTGAGCTTTGTGACATGGTGCATTTTTCTTCTGGAAGTAGCCATCAGAAGATTGGTACACTGTGATCATAACGGCCCGTCCACACAGCGGCGTGCCTTGAAAGCTTCCCCATTCACTTTGAATGGGGTGACGTCACTTTTCGGCTAACTGCATTGCGGGAAGCGACGCGGAGCTTTGCTGGCGTGGCTCGCTGCAAAAGTTGAGCAATGTTCAACTTTTGAAGCCTTGGCAGAAGCGTCAGCCAATCGAATCATATGCCAGTACAAGCTCTAGCCAATCAAACCGCTGCTTGTGTGTCAGGGGCAGGAGATTCATGTGATTGGTGGTTGGTCGAGTTTCAGACACGCCCGCCGGCAAGCTTCAACGCACGCCGCTGTGTGGATGGGCCGTAAGGGGATGGACATGGTCAGCAACAATACTCAGGTTGGTTGTGGCGTGTAAACAATGCTCAATTGGTACTAAGGGGCCCAAAGTATGCCAAGAAAATATCCCACACAACATTACACCACCACCCCCAGCCTGAACCGTTGATACAAGGCAGGATGGATCCATGCTTTCATGTTGTTTACGCCTAATTCTGACCCTCCCGTCCGAATGTCGCTGCAGAAATCAAGACTCATCAGACCAGGCAACATTTTTCCAGTCTTCTATTGTCCAATTTGGATGAGCCCATGCAAATTGTAGCCTCAGTTTCCTATTCTTAACTGACAGGAGTGGCACCCTGTGTGGTCTTCTGCTGCTGTAGCCCATCTGGCCCAAGGTTCCACGTGTTGTACGTTCAGAGATTTGCATACCTTGGTTGTTACTGTGGTTATTTGAGTTACTGTTGCCTTTCTATCATCTTGAGCCAGTCTGGCCATTCTCCTCTGACCTCTGGCATCAACAAGGCCTTTTGCCCAGAGAACGGCGGCTCACTGGAAATTTCCATTTTTGGACCATTCTCTGTAAACCCTAGAGATGGTTGTGCGTGAAAATCCCAACAGATCAGCAGTTTCTGACAACTGGACAACCTGTCCAAACCACGTCCAAAGTCCCTCAAATCAACTTTGTTCTCCATTCTGATGCTCTGTTTGAACTTCATCAGGTCATCTTGACCATGTCTACACGCCTAAAAGCATTGAGTTGCTGCCATGAGATTGGCTGATTAGATATTTGCGGTGTACCTAATTAAGTGGCAATTGAGTGTAATTAACACGCAATTTAAAACTTTTCATTTTAAAAGTCCCCTCTATGGATTCACAATCCCTTCACTATATTGGGGATTCACAGTGAAAGTCATGCATGTAATCCAAATCATATCTTATTGATAACAGTCTCACCGTTCACTTTCCAAGTCAAGGAGCTGTATTACATTCGTGTTGTACATTTGAGAAAATCATATTACATATAGTCTTTTGCGGCTGCTTTAGATTAACATGTAGGAAGGACAGTCTTACTGTTATTGTAAAGCAGCAGCAGGATACATGAGAAAGATGCAACAGGCTGCACCCTTTTAATTTCTCAGCAAACAAAAACCTTACCATGTCCAGCTGTTGTGTAAAAACCTCCATCTTAAACATTGCTTGGTTGCATTGTAAACAGATACCAGCCGCTCTTCTGTTGTATTTGTATTACAAAGTAGCTGCAAGGAGTGTAATATCAGACCCCACTTGGTGTTAACACCAAGTTCAGCTAGTGCTGCTGTCTTAGGGATTATAACTTTAAGAAGGAAGTACTAACGATTTGTCAGATGATGTCAGATATTTGAGGCTCAATATCTCCACACTGAGACTTTTTACAGCAAGCTCACGATTTTCACCTCATCGAGTCAGGCACAGTTTGATGTATTCTGGGTGTCAAATGGTACCGTAGAGTATTATTAAGTTCTGCCGGAAATATGTCAGAATAGACTGTGTACTCATAATTTGTGAGGGATATACATTTGTATTGGCTTTTTCTTAACAAATAAAAAAGTGACAGATATGTATGTTTGACACAGAATACACAAAAAGCTCCAGAAATGGCTAGGACGAGTTAAACTGCACTAAAGTCTCACTTTGCATGAATCATATCAAACAAGAAGCCTTTGTGGCCCCTCAGACGGCACAAGAGGAAACTCAAAAATTAATGAGAAATATTTAGTCCCTTGAAACCCATTCTCACAATGTCTGCTGCACACTAAAATATCCACTTCTGAAAAACAAAGTACTTGTGTGTGTGTGCTTCAGTAATGCACACAGACACAGTACTTTGTTTTTCAGAAGTGGATACTGAAGCACACACACTCTCTGACACACATAATCATGTGCCTATGTCTTCCAGTATCGGCCAGCTGTTTAAATTCCCTGATGAGGGCAAACAATGGGACATTCAATCTGAATTTGACATCATTTTTGTTAAAACACTTCCTTAGTCCTCTTCATTATCCACAAATGTCTTAATACTGCTGCCTGATAAGAGAAGAAAGGGCAGAACACAGCCATTATATTCCTGAACTATTTACAGAAAAATAGACTGAAAAGAACAAACTCTGCATCATTGTTAAATGTTTGTCTGAGGGAAAAGTTGCATAAGGAGCAACGTAAATGTAGTGTAGATGTACACATTGGAGATCTAAAGACAGAATGATTTTGTATATCAAATCTCAATTCAATGCGATGCTGAATTCTACTTATCCCACATTCAGATTGGTCATGGGTAAATAATGTTAATTATTAATAACTACCATGCGGTCTGATATAAATTGGTTGTATTTGCTCATGAGATAACAAATGCTGTGTGAGGCAAGTCTGAACACCTGTGTTTCCAAAAGGCCCCAAGACGCATCTGAGTAAATCTGTCATGTAGTTTAATTGTTCATTATGGTTCTCTTTGCTCCACAACTGCACCCAAGTGACTTCTGATTGGCTGATTGGCACAGGTCACGAGTTGCTACAGGCAGGAAACCAACTTGTGTAGACGTTTTTCACACATTTGTATCTTTGTGTAGACGGTGTTGCAGGAGTTTGACATTTAAAGGTACCAAAATGACAAGTCATGCTCCACAATTTATGACAAGAAAATCACCGCCTCATCCACCAACACTTCAGAGTAAATGGAGCAGTGAAAAGTGCACAATGTTGCCCGGAGGCAGGTTTGACTGCAGGAAACGACACATGTTTTAATGTTATTTTAAAACGTTCAATTTTATATACTTAGAAGCCTGACATGAAAAACTTTGAGTCATGAATACGTGACTTGTTTCATTTTTGGATTATAATGAACACATTCACATTTATGGTAGCAGTGTAAAGCGGTAATACACCTAAAAGCCAGTATATTCAGATGTGATTGTCAGATGATCACTACACAGGGGAAATTAGGATAAGATATGTATGGAAAGTTTAAATAAATGTTTACTGTGTGTGCAATATAATTTCACTGGAAGTTTATTCAATCAGAATTGAAGTGTTTCTCAGTAAATATAGTTTCTTAATTGGCCGTGTTCTCTAGAAGTCGTTCCCGCATCAGATTTGCAATGTTCTGCTGATATCAATGGCACTCTATCTATATCTATATCTGATGGAAATATGCAATGCTTATTAGTGCACACAAGTTTACATGGTTTGAAAAATCGTAGCATGTACCAACATAGTCTCTAAATAAATGTCCACCCTTTCATGTCGCTAGAGTCTGCTTTTGCCGTAATGGTATTCATTAATGTTGAAGATGTTGCGAATCATAGAGTGGCCGGTTTGTGGCAGTCCTGTTTTGTAAAGTTGCTGACTGACTGGGGTTGGTGACTGACAACGTCAAAAAACATCAGAATACGTTAAACTTGCCGGCTGCAATTTGCCTATCGTCAATTTATGAAGACATTCGCCCTGACTATGGCAGATGTTTACCTGTTGTGTAGGATCAATTTTGCGCTAGCTCAATGTTAGGTGGATTATTTGCAGTTGACAACATTTACCATCTACAAAATGGTAAATGGGGCGACGGTGGCTGCGAGGGAGTGCGGTCGTCTTTCAACCAGAAGGTTGTGGGTTCGATCCCAGCCCATGCAGTCAACATGTCGATGTATCCTTGGGCAAGATACTTAACCCTGAGTTGCTCCCAATGGCATGGCCAACGGTGTGTGAATGTGTATGCGTGTTAGTTCTTAGAGTAACATACACTGCTCTGTATGAATGGGTGTGAGTGGGTGAATGACATGTAGTATGTAAAGCGCTTTGAGGGGTCTTAAAGACTGGATCAAGCGCTATATAAGTACAGTCCATTTACCATTTACAAATTCTGAGAAGATTGTCTGCAAACAAGAAAAGACACGGGGACAACATAGCTCTTTGTCCATAAATATTATTTTCATTGAGTATGTAGTTGTGTAGCAGGCTATAAAGGCTTTTCAAGCAGTTCCTTTTCAAACATGGTATCTTTTCTTTTGAACATTTGAACGAGTGCTACTTCTGGCCATCAGCATATCATTATAATACGCAGTGTACTGTATCTTCATAGCATTTCCCGACTTTGTAGGAAGACAGGCACTTACAGTACAGTATGTGTGTGGGCTGAGCAGAGTGAATAGCATGGATCTGATCTAAGGTCAGTGCACTGAACCAGTCTGACAGGTGTGGCAGGCCCGGCCAGGGGAGATGTTCTGTAGAGGTGGTCTCTCAGGTCATGAGGGTAACTGCTGCCAGCCAGGAGGTGTTGAGGAGGTGTTGAGTGAGTGGGGAGCAAAGTGAGCAGTAAGCAGAGCTGTTAGGGTGGGGGTGAAGGTGCTTCAATAGCTGACAGTGATGGCAGCTAGATTAGTGAGGAGGTGTAATGTCCCAAGTGTTCCATTCAGGGACTGATTTGACTTCTCTGGCCAGTTATTTATCCTACAGCTTCTGATGGCAAATATTTTCAGCAGACTGAAACTAAATCCTCTATACACACGACTTGGCACACATTTCATTATCGGCGAAAGAAAAGAGCACTGAGGGGACATCAAGAGAGGCCAGCAGAGAAGTCGACCAATTAAAACCGGAGTCATAAACCGTGGTTGGCGAACGCACTGTTCCTCTGTCACGTAGGCAGCATGGTCCAACCACCTTCAAGGTCCTCTGAAATGGTATTACCTCCTTAATGTGATGCATTCCCATTTAAAGGAGGATGTTGGGGCGGTGAATGGGACATTGAGAAAGCAATCTTCAGTGGTAGCTAATGGTTTTAGGCAGTTTTAGTTGATAGGATAGCAATTGGTTTATTGGTTGGATTTTCGCCAGGAGGTGGAAGGGTACCATAAGCTTTGACCTACATGGCCAAACAAGACAAGGCTTTGTTGAAAATAACTTAAGCTCTGTGTGAAGAAACAAGAGATGCACCGGTCAATCGGCAACCAGTCTCGAATATCGGATTTCTTGATCTTCCGCTAACTTCGTGACTTTCTCAACAGATTTACAAACCTGTCAGACCCACTTAGCATCTTTATTTCTAAATAGTGACTAGCAAAAACTTTAGCCACCTAGTCATACCATCAGGAAAAAAACAGATATTTAAATATGTTATATTGGAATTCATTAGCAGCAAGCATAAATATCACAACACACTCACTGACAGTTGGTTTGGAGATTCTGGTGATTTCGATTATTGGTAATATAACAGCTTACTTTTTCACTCCTTATCTGTACAAAGCTTAATTTTGACATATTGAAGTGCAATTCTTAATAAATGTAGGACTTCTTAAGTTTATTTTTGAAAGATGAATATTGTTGAACTCTGAGGGATAAACTAACTCTGATTCACTCGCAGTCCAGCAAACATTTGTCTACTTAATGCATCTTGAATTCAAAGTGGGCACCCCCTGAAATGCCTTGGCATCCTCCCCCATAACCACATAATCTCTCTGAATGTGCGTCACCCCCTCTGGAGCGATGTGTGAGCCGTGGATCACTGATAAGAATCCTGATATCCATCCACCACTAAAGTGTCCAGACGGCGCACTCGCTGAACTGTCTTCCTACTGCGCGCCGGGGGCAACCGAAATTGAAAGAAAGGGATTAATGAGGCTGCTATGAGCTTTGTGAAGAAGATATATTGGAAGCTGATACATTTTTTCTTGACTGTGGTTTTAAGGGGCACTGGTTTATTTATTATATGTGTCGCAACACATATTTAATTTAGTCTTCCTGTCATGTAATTCTCACAATGAGGGAAAAGGCACAGGGGAGGGGGTTTCTAATTAGCACATTCTTGATTAATAAATAGTAAATTCAGAGCTTAAATTCATGCAGGAGCTAACCTTTACAACACAACTAATCTTCCTCACCAGGTCCTCCCACTCATTATCTCTCCTAGTCTACCAACAATATATTGATAATGTTATGCAGCGGCACATTATGCAGCATATTGTCTCTTACCAATGGATGCCTTGTAACATTCAAAGCCTTCACAATATGACTGATTTTTCTTTGTTTGCTTCTCACTTTAGCCTTCCACGTGCCTGTTTTGTGCAGATAATATGCACCAGGGAGAAACTGAGGGGGGATGTGATAGCTGCTAAAAGTAGCTTTGGCTTACTCTAGGGACAACTGTCACATCTATATTTGTTCATCTAGGACAAACTTGCTCATGTTACTACTTTCATCCACTTTGGTTCCAGGATTTGAGAGGAGCTTCAAAAATAACTTTTCTCTTTTCGGAGGATTTGTAAAAGCTGGAACTTATGTAATATGGGAAAGCACTTGAACAGGCTCTTGCAAATGGAGATAATCAGTGCAGTTGTAATCGTCTATCTTAACTAGAGACGAATGGGATGTCTTTAATGAATATATATACAGTATGGATTTCCATGAAATCATGTTCCATACAGGATTACTTCTAATCAGCTTCAATCAATCAATCAATCAATCAATGTTTATTTATATAGCCCAATATCACAAATGTTACATTTGTCTCAGTGGTCTTCACAGTTTGTACAGAATATCAGTGACAATACGGCACCCTCTGTCCTTAGACCCTCACATCGTACAAAGCTTCATGATCCCTTCACTTTAAACCATCATCAGTTTAAAACACATACTACGATTAATTGCCTGCACTATATATGTAACATCCCCATCAACCTCAGCTATACTTTGGTTGTGTCTCATCAAATGTGTTAGTTATGTTTATGTATTTTGTCTGTCATTTCCTGTTTTATTTTGTACTTACCTCTTTCATTTCAGGCCCTGTTTCTTCCTCCCCTTGTGTGTCACCATCATCAGTGTCTGCATGAGGTGAGTGGGAACAGGTGGAAACAATCAGGGGTGGCCCTGATTGTTTCCACCTGTTCCCACTCACCTCATGTTTAAATAGTCCTGTCTCTCCACTGTCCTGTGTCAGTTCGTCTTGTTTGTTTCCCCGAATGGTCGTGCCATGCCTCAACTCAGAAAGGATTGCTTTCACTTATGTCAGGTTTTGTTGTTAATTTTGTAGGCTTAAGTTTTTCTTAAAGTGGACCTATCGTGCTATATTTGAAAAATATATTGTAGGGCCATACCTATACAAACCATGTCTGTGAAGTTTTTTTTTCAAAATACCAAACAGTTCACCCATTGTAGCCATGCCTCATACTGCTCAAACCCCTCTTTTGAAGCCCTGTTAGAGAAACGCGGATCTTGGGTCCTTAGCTTGAAAAAAAAGAGAAGAGGAGGCGGAGCTAATGCCTGACCAGAATTCTACCGGAGATAAAGTTAAATTTGGTTGTGATAAAACGCCATCCTGTTTAAACCACGTCAAGGATTATTTCTGAAATAGTATGGAGCTCAAATGCTTTTTCTCTTGCGGGTTTATCACAAGGTGAGTTCCTTTTTTTATTTCCTGCTTTTTAAACACATATGCCCACTACAGGTTAGCTCTGAGTGTTAGCGAGGCTTGCTAATGTAAACAAAGATGAGATTACGTCCAAAACAGGTCAGGCATTGTTTCTGATAGCAACTTTCTGTGGGTCTGCCGACGTCACAGCGGATGGAAATCTGTATCCGCTCGTTGTACCCCCATTTTTTAAAAGATTTGGGTACGGAGGAAAAGAGAGAGGGTTTTATTTTCTGACGCTGCGTGAGTTCCCCGACGCACCGGGGACACAAATGTATGTATAAAAGATATCACAAAGTGCATTTTGCATGATAGGTCCCCTTTAAGTTCTCTTTTTGTTATGCTTAGTTTTTTCCTCCTTGTCAGCGCCTTTTGTTTGCCAGTACCTACTCTGTTAAGAGGGATTACCTGATCTTTGGAATTAAAAATACATTTAGTTACATTCAAGACTTTGGGTGTTTCTCAATGTCGAGGGTGCTTACTTGGTAGCACATGTCTTCCGAGTCACTTGTTTCGGAAACGAGGCAAGAATACTTCCTAGCCTCGGAAAACGAAGAATTGTGGAACTGGCTAACAGGTGTGCGTCATATGCGAGGCCCCGCCTTAAATGGAGGGCGATTTCCGCCAAAGATTTGGAAATTGGTCCGTGCGCGTAGTATGCTTGAAATAGTGGCTCTGGAGCAACCTTCCTCGACATTGAGAAACACCCTTTGTCTCTGGGTCGTGCATTTGGGTTCATCAGTTTGTATCGAGGTTGTGACAAAAGTAGGGCTATTGACCCAATTATAGTATGCTAAACCAAGATGGTGAACATGGTAAAAATTAGCATCAAGGCGTTCATTTCGTCATTATAATTTTTTTTAGCATCTTCACGATGGCATGCATCATAAAGTACATATAGACTCAGAGCTATTCAAATTGCTATAGAGGCACAGGAATAGATGGCACAGTAGACAAAAAGCGTCTATTACATACAGCTTTTATATCATATATATATATCACTTCGAAAGGCCAGTGGCAACCAAGGTCAAAGTTTAAATAAATTCAACTTTGAAAGCAGCAATATGTGGACATTTCGAGTGACCTGACACCGGTGTTGCACGTTGATGCACCACCTTCACACTATTGCCCTATCCCCAGCCTTGCTGCCCTTAAAACTAAACATGTGTGTACACTTGCTTGCTCACAGCTCTTCTTCTCTGTCTGTGTGGAAGCTTGACTGATATCCTCCTTACCTTTAGCGGTGACTGTCTTTCGTCTGTGTCTATGAATTGTTGAGGTTCTCAATCCTCAAGTCGAATTAAAGTAAATGGCGAGAAAGATAAAGCCATATATCTGGAGATTGCCTTTAAATGTACAAAGTGTCTGTCAACACATGGTGTTAAGCTAACAGAGGTAAAATAGATATCTCTACTTAATTAAAGTAGTAATAGTGTACAATTACTCTGGACTTGTCTATTGGCACTTGGCGTCTCATGATGCCTGACAGTGTTGAATATGACATTTCCAAGCTGTTCACACAATATCCACTAACTTATGTAGTTATAAACAATTTGCCTTACTTTAGATTGAAGCACTTATGCCCCTATACTACTGTATACATGAATCACTCTACCTACTCTGCGTCATAAATAAAAGCATCTTAATAATAATATTATTGTTATTATTATCCTTCCTCCAGCTCTTCCTAAGGGCCCAGCTCTCTCCTGCCAGCTGGGCTCCAGTCCCTGCATCATGTTCTGGGTCGGCCCACAGGCCTTTTTCCAGTAGGCGATGCCTGGCAAACTTCTTACGACAGGGAGCTGGGGGACATTTTTAGCAATGCTCAAACCACCTCCAATGTAATGTGTGTTTTCAGGAGATGTTAGGTTAGGTGTCCACTGGGAACATTTGTTTTGAGTGTCGACTTCTTTTACCCATTGTATTGATTTGAAGGAACACATCGTTACACATCTCAGACAGTGCCAAGAGATTTGCATTGGCCTTCTTACTCAGAGAAGAGGAGTGCTAAAACTATTTCCACTAGGGAAAAGGTTTTTTCAATAATTGTTCAGCAATAACGACAGCCATGGCCAGCCAATTCTTCCCAAACCATCTGTTTAACCCCCTAATCCCACCAGGAGCGTCTGCACTGCGACATTTTTAGCGATCGCGGCCACTCTAGTCAATGGGTGCTATTTCACCAGACCCGCTGCGCCTCGCTGCGTCCCAGAAGCTCCTCGCCGCAAGGAATTTCTAAAATATAGGATGAATCCTATTTTTGACGCGGCGCAGGCAGGAAGTGGAACGTTCATCCAACAACTGCGAGGCTGCACACACGACGCTCCGCTTCCGCAACGTGCCTGGTGGGTTATGACGCAGGAGGAGGTCGCAGCGCGCCGCAGACGCTTCCGGTGGGATCAGGGGGTTAGAAGCCAAAAGTTGGAGACTGCGTTTAAAAGACACACTGTTCAGACAGTGGAACAAGAGGAGGAAAATAAAATCAATGGGAAAAGGTTAATCTCCAGCTGCTACCAACAACAAATTGTCCAACACTGCTGTTCTACCATGTACTTGATGATGTGGACGAAAAAAGATGCATCTGCGACTTTGTAGATGTTGGCTCAGTAATTTGTTGAAGCTCTTTGCAGTCTCAGCTCCGCATTGAAGTCAGTCTTGTACAGTTACAGAAATGTGTATTTCGAGTGCCCTCGAAAAGGTGTGTTGTAACTATAGGCATACATATTCCCTCTGAGCCATGAATAGCACTCTGGCTCAAACTGTTCATACATTTGCAGAACGTTTCGCATAGAGCACCTTCCTCTCAGAGCAGCAGTGAATGTGTAACGTTACTTTTTTCCATACTATTAAGAAAAAAAACATTAAACTTGCTAACTGTTACACTTCCCTTGAGTTTATACCCATTATGTATAACCTATTTAATTTCTTAGAGATATTGTTATAGGCTCTCATGTCTCATCATCATATATTACATTAACATCCTCACTGACGAGCAGATGGCACTATATACACTGAACAAAAATATAAATGCAACACTTTTGTTTTTGCTCCCATTTTCCATGAGATGAACTCAAAGATCTAAAACATTTTCTATATACACAAAATAACCATTTCTCTCAAATATTGTTCACAAATCTGAAAAAATCTGTGATAGTGAGCACTTCTCCTTTGCCGAGATAATCCATCACACCTCACAGGTGTGGCATATCAAGATGCTGATTAGACAGCATGATTATTGCACAGGTGTGCCTTAGGCTGGCCACAATAAAAGGCCACTCTGAAACGTGCAGTTTTGCTTTATTGGGGGTGTCTGGGGGGGGTCCGAAAACCAGTCAGTATCTGACGTGACCACCATTTGCCTCACGCAGTGCAACACATCTCCTTCGCATAGAGTTGATCAGGTTGTTGATTGTGGCCTGTGGAATGTTGGTCCACTCCTCTTCAATGGCTGTGCCAAGTTGCTGGATATTGGCAGGAACTGGAACACGCTGTCGTATACGCCGATCCAGAGCATCCCTCACATGTCCGGTGAGTATGCTGGCCATGCAAGAACTGGGATGTTTTCAGCCTCCAGGAATCGTGTACAGATCCTTGCAACATGGGGCCGTGCATTATCATGCTGCAACATGAGGTGATGGTCGTGGATGAATGGCACAACAATGGGCCTCAGGATCTCGTCACGGTATCTCTGTGCATTCACAATGCCATCAATAAAATGCACCTGTGTTCGTCGTCCATAACATACGCCTGCCCATACCATAACCCCACCACCACCATGGGCCACTCGATTCACAACATTGACATCAGAAAACCTCTCACCCACACGACGCCACACACGCTGTCTGCCATCTGCCCTGAACAGTGAAAACCGGGATTAATCCGTGAAGAGAACACCTCTCCAACGTGCCAGACGCCATCGAATGTGAGCATTTGCCCACTCAAGTCGGTTACGACGACGAACCGGAGTCAGGTCGAGACCCCGATGAGGACGACGAGCATGCAGATGAGCTTCCCTGAGACGGTTTCTGACAATTTGTGCAGAAATTCTTTGGTTATGCAAACCGATTGTTGCAGCAGCTGTCCGAGTGGCTGGTCTCAGACGATCTAGGAGGTGAACATGCTGGATGTGGAGGTCCTGGGCTGGTGTGGTTACACGTGGTCTGCGGTTGTGAGGCCGGTTGGATGTACTGCCACATTCTCTGAAACGCCTTTTAGAGTGGCCTTTTATTGTGGCCATCCTGTGCAATAATCATGCTGTCTAATCAGCATCTTGATATGCCACACCTGTGAGGTGGGATGGATTATCTCGGCAAAGGAGAATCATAGATTTTTTTTTTTCAGATTTGTGAACAATATTTGAGAGAAATGGTTATTTTGTGTATATAGAAAATGTTTTAGATCTGAGTTCATCTCATGAAAAATGGGAGCAAAAACAAAAGTGTTGCATTTATATTTTTGTTCAGTATATATGCTTTACATATCACTGGTATGTTCTGTGTGCATTAAAACGTACCTGTTGGTTAATTCATATCGAAATGGAACGTTTGGTTTCTTTCTTCACTTCTTGGCCGACCCCATCGAGAATGAAGGTGTTTGTTTGAGCGATTTCTCTAGAAAGCTGCAAGCGGCATTACACCAAGCCAAGCATTATGACAATCCAAATAAGCGTTGTTTTGCACAGGCACTGCATGCTGCCAACATTATATTTTGTATAGTCTACACCAGTATATTGCCAGTGTTAACACTCACATGTCTGTCATACACCAAGAAATCCTACGTGTATATATGGTAATGACTGAAATGTACAGTAATTTGAAGTTCATATTCTTGTCTTTATTTTAACTTCACGGCTGTGTAATTACTCCTGCAATGGATCCTTTTCTTATTCAATTCACCCGGTCTTTTCCCTCCCACACACAGTCTCAATTTCCCAATCCACTGCTCTAACAGCCTCTGTCTTTTTTTGATGTTGGATTTTCAACAGTTTTCGCCTTGGTTGTTGTCCTTGATCTTTTGATTAGCTTTAATTCACTGCCATGACAACCAAGGTCAGTGGGAGGGCATAGCAATGTCTTAGTGGTGTCTGTTCAGACTGCCAAGATGAATGCTGACCTATCATCTGTACGGCTCGGCGTATATACAAAATGAAAACCTGAAGGAATGTTATTTGAAAAATGAGGCAAGTCGGCTAGGTTCAGTGTTCCAATCATAGCATTGCAAACAATTATTTGAACCTAATGAGAAAATGCAGTCCAGGCCCAATGAATAGATGAGCAGCAAGGTTTAATCAAACTAATTCATTAAACATTTTACAAAGTAACAAACCTATTAAAAACATGATGTAACTGTGATTAGAGGACATACGTTTTGCAAGAGGAAACAGATAAAAAAGCAGCACGCCAATGATAGTACAACGGCCTTCCTACAGCAGCAGGAAATGATCGAACATAAATATATGATCTGAAACGTGTGATATCCACGACTGTGACACCAACCTATACTTTTTCAGAAGAAAGCCGCGCTCTCGCTGTCACACGCCGCACTGATATCTACAGGGATTACAAAAGCGCAATCACCTGCATCAACAGCAATGAAGAGATCATTTATAACTGTACTCCATAGCATGAAGCGCTTTAAGGCTGACTCTTTAAAATATATGGTTATTTTTCTTGGAAGAGGACAGATCCAGATGAGTTTATATGGTAAATAATGTCCTATAAAGCCAAAGGAAAGCTAGATTAAAAAAACAACTCGCTAGCCTGACATTCGACCCTTTTCTAAATTCAAAATCTCATTACGATTTCCAAGGAATACAGCGTTCTTTCAGCTAGTGGAGAGGGTGCCAACAGAATCCAATACATCAAATAGGGACGTGCATAAATCCTGGTCACACAGGCCAGACTGCACTCCATGTAATTCCCCAGCTAGGGAGAAAGCGTACATTTCCTGTGTATATTACCTAAAGTGCCTTGATTTAGTGATCCTGAAGCCACAGGTAAAGGACACGCACAGCAGGGTCTTGCTGGGTTTTATTGCCAACATCTGCATGGCCCATCTGGCTGCGTATGTCATGGCGTTTGGTGTTTTGTGAAACAAGAGGCTGTTGATATTAAAGCTCTTCATTCTGATCGCTCACAGCGCTGTCAGCCGTGTTATGCTTTCATATTTTTCCAGCTCGGTATCACACCCTTAACTTGATTTCTCTCTTTGTTTGCTGACTCCAGCTGAAATGACTTTTTACAACCAATAAGGAGATGTACATTTTCCTGCTTCCTCGTGCAAATTGCTGACAGGTGTGCTCTAATATAAATAAATATGTGGAAGTGTGTATTTATGGATATGAGGGGAAATATGTGCAATTTTATAGCAAATGTTTACATGAACACATTCCATATAAAGGTGCTTAAACTTAATTTATTGAGGTGTTGCGAGATTAGCCTCTGCAGTAAAAGCGTGTCCCTCGCAGCAGTATGTTCAGCATGCCAGCCACATTGGGACACTAAGGACATTCAGATGACCTTCCACACACACAGCCTCACCACCACAGTTCTCAGGTTGTGGAACACACTCAACATAATGGAATCTCAATATCAATCCAGGAATTATAAAAGGCAATAATGTAACATTTGCCAAACACTTAACACATTTGTGATGGGATAACATATTTGATTCCTAAAACGACAAGATAGTATCCTCATATTGCCTGCCAATACCACATTCAATTCAGTTCAATAACACATAAAAAAGCATTCTTAGAGACGCGAAATTGATATTATGAAGCGCTTTCCTTTTTGTTTGAGAACTGATTCCCAAGATTAATGTTGTCAACATATTATTTCAGTTAATAATGAAAATACGAAACATCATAGTAGGTCAAGTATGCGTCCATTTTTGCATTGTAAAATCAATCAATCGCAGCAGAAACATCATCTCATCCCAGTGGATCTTCTTCCTTCTCAAAGCCTGGCATCTACATTTCCCACATTGTGACTCGAGGCAACATGTTAAGACACCAATATGACAACCTAGCAGTACACATTGCACCTCCACCTGGGATACCTCGGAGGAAGGTGGTGGAGCTTCAGGTACAAGTACAAACGGTGAAGTAATGCAATCACAGGAATCTAACGGCAGCACTGCTGTTACCTGGTCTTCCACGTCTTCTTTATTTGTATGCCTAAGAATTTTAATATATAATGTAGCATAAAGAGGCCCTATAATGCTTTTTGGGGTTTATACCCTTCTTCTAGTGTGTTGTATATAATCAGAACACATGTATTGTATTCTATTTCATTCAAAATGAACAATAGTGCACAATATAGTGTTATAGTTATATAGTACATGTAAATGGTTTGTAAAGGCTCAGATCCCAAAGTACCCTCCACAGGGGGTTTATCCCCCCCCCCGCGCCTCGATTAGACTCCTTTGTTTACTTCCTAATTATTCATTCGGACAAGTTTCAAAGGAAAAAAAGGATTTCGGATCAAAACGAGAATAATATGAGGAATTGAAAGCTTTTCTTTATGTAGGTTGTTTTTTCATACTATCATTTTATATGCAGCCTTCTATTTTGAATGCGGAAACAAATAAATCCCTAGAAATGTGTCTTTTACCTGTCTCCCGGTGTGCTGAAGAATGCATTTATTAGTGATGTACAGAACGGAAAATGTAATGCATGTTCTGCAAATAAAGCTTTATTGTTAATACTGGGCCATGATATGTTAATTAATCAAACACACTCAACAGTGTCTACTGTCATGTATTAAAAAAAAAAACCCGAGCAGTTTTCTTCCTTTTCTCTCAGTATTGCAGATGAGGATTAATGGGTACCTCCAAAACATTTCTTCAATCCGCCAAAAAAAACCTAATAAACCAGACCAACGCAGTCCTCCAAGTCTCACATGCCTTCTGACTACTTGGATTAATGTATCCACCTTATTCCAAACTACACTATCTTGAATACAATCACTCTACAAGGCCTACCAATATGTGGCCCTCTGCTCAGTTTGCATTCATCTTATTCCACTTTTTCCTCTTTAACTGAAACCAAACATGTTTGATTAGTTGGACAAAAAGGACGAGCCTTACATCAATACCATGAATCTGTGATAGTTGCTTATTAACATGATTGCATTTAAGTGCATGGATCTTGTGGTTATCTTGGTTCTTTCCAGGAAACTAAAACCCCAGCATCGACTTTCCTTACTGTGCCAAAATGGAGTGGAGAATCTCAACCGTCCACCCTATAGGAATGATTAAACTGACTCTTCTACAAAAAGCTGTTTGATAAATTGCCAAAGCAATCTGACACATTTTTAAGCTGTTAAAATATGCAGCACAGCTGGTTTGTGTGATATTAGATTCCTTTATTACTGCACAGCTTCTGTGTTTTTACGTTTTATGATCCAACTTTTGGAAAGTGTTGGTTTTCAGTCCATGATTGGGATGAATATTCTAGTAGCTTCGAGTAGTTTTCAACTAAAAAGACATTGCAGTGAAAGGAGTGGGGGTAATGCAGTTAGTAAGGATTGCAATCAAATGTATTTGTTTCGCTAACAGCAACACAAACTTGTATCTAGCTACATGAAATGACCCTATAAATCTTTTTTTTTTCGTTGATCAACTTCACACCTACACTTTCCATTTCAAACACTTTGAGCCCGTCTGTGCAACATTTTCAAAGGTACTGTTAGGTGGAAGGGTTTTTAATCCGTATTGAATGGACTGGTTATCCATAGCGTTACCTCAGACACAGATTTAACTTTAGAAAGAGTCGGGGGCGGATGTTGCCGGTGGCGAAATATATGGGATGTGGAAAGTGAGTCAGAGCCATTTCCCTTAAAGGGAGGAAAATAAGAATAAATGAAACATCATAAATAGGCAGCATCGAGCACAAGATACGGATTGAGCTACGTTGGATCAACCAAACCAATCTCATGTTCTGTTAATATTTTTGGGGTCCCTTCGGAGGTGTCAGATGTTAAGTGCAATGAGTGTTCCCATGACTTAGTGGTCCGTGCCCAATGTGCAGACGCCTTCTGGAAAATCCATTTCAGATTAATTTCGATTGGTGCCTGATGGGCAGTGTTGGGACTAACGCGTTACAAAGTAACTGTAAAGCCGTTATTTTTGGCAGTAACTAGTACTCTAACGCATTACTTTTTAAATTCAGTAACTCTCTTAACGTTACTACATGGTGCGTTACTCCGTTAGTTTTTTTATATAGTCAACAGCCAGGTGAACAGAGATGAGAACTGTACTTAAGTACAGTACTTGAGTACAGTACTTGAGTAAATGTACTTAGATACTTCCTGTGTCACATGCGGAGACGGGCTGTGGGCGTGTTTGTGTTGTTTACTAACAAGACTATCATGGCGGCGGCGGCGGAGCTCAAGTCTAGTTTCTCCACCTGGAGATATTCTCACTATTTCACTTTTGTCGAGCACAAAGAAAGAACATTTTAGTTGAATGTGAGTTGTGTCCTGGCGGGTCAAAGAACCTATCTACTGCCCAAACCAGTGATTCAAATCTCTTAAAACATCTGCAAAAACAACATGCTGGGACGAAGCTAGTAGCTAAGACCACAGAGACTCAGCCGACGCCACTCCACTCCACCTGCACCTAAGCAACAGCGGCTAGATTTTAAGGGACTGCTAGCCAGGGAAAAGTCGCTTTCAGGGAGCTAGTTAGCATGATAGCATGTCCGGGCGGCACACGGCATATGAAACGGAAAACTTTTTCCAACTACCTGGAGAAAGAATATACAAACATATAAAGCCAGCTAATATCGATGCTATCCAGATTGCATATAATGCATGTCAAGTTGATCAACAGATTGTATTATTCTCCAATGCAATAACAGTACTGAAATGAAGGCTATAAGGGCATTAATATAATGGGAGCCCTTTTTTAAGTAACTAAAACGTTACTTTTCACAGTAACGCATTACTTTTTGGTGTAAGTAATCAGTAAAGTAACTGAGTTACTTTTGAAATGAAGTAACTAGTAATGGTAACTAGTTACTGGTTTTCAGTAACTAGCACAACACTGCTGATGGAGATGTCCACTAATTGGTTACTGAAGATCATTGCAGGGAAGTTCACTATATCCAGTGATGTACCTGAACGCGTTCAATGAACGATCGTTCATGAACGCGTTCATATTTTGGGCGAACGTGAACTGAACGTACTGTATTTCCGCTAGATGAACGTAATTGAGAACGCGTTCATTCTCAGCGCTGTATAACGGCGTTCAAAAGTGCGTTCATTCTCAGCACTGTATTATATAACGGCGTTCAAAAGTGTGCCAGATTTCATATGCCTTTCAGCCGAAATCCCAGTTAAAACACACAGTAAACAGGCTTCAAAATAATGCGGAAAACCACCCAATCTGGCAACAGCAAGCTGCCTGTGACTCCTCACAACAAACAATGTGGAGCCGCGGAACCGGCGAGCATTGAATGAATGAATGAATTAGTATGGACGAAGCCGAGAGCAGCTGGAGCAGCACTCGCTCAGATTGAGACTCTATGGTAGGGGTGGGGAATCTCCGGCCTCCGGGCCGTATACGGCCCGCGAGACAATTTGGTACGGCCCTCGAGGTAATTTATAAACACACGCAAAAAATAAAAAAATTAAAGAAATCTAGACCGCAAAAAAATTAAACAAGCGAGTGCCTGTTTTTCCTGGCCAAGGTCAGGGTCCTTGAACACAACACGAGCCTAACGTGTCATCACGTGGTATATGTCTCGACTGACAGGGGTGCAGTTCTGACGGAGAGCACCAGAAAGCCACTCCAGCACTTCAGAAATTGCAGTACCGATAGATCCATACACATGCCGCAGTTTCTGCGTGTCTGTGTCTTTAGTTGAAAGCCCAGTGGCGATCTGCTCATCTGTCATACTGATCAGACAGTCAATAACTGTGTTGTTATCATTAGCATCTGGTTAGCTAGCTATGCTAACGGATATAAGAAGCTTTTTCTACAACCAGTGAGGTAAAGGCACATCTTTATATGATCATTATAGTTATAAAAAAAATAAGAGAATAAAGTAAACAGGTATAAAATACTATATGACAGTTATTAATAAAGAAGAATACAGTTTGAAAGGGGAGTGATTTGTCAAATATCCATAAATTAAAAGAAAATCTGTTTACAGTTGTGTTTGGGTGTTGAGAGATGTGTCCATAGATCTCCTAATGTTGCTCTCAAAGTGCACCAGATGTTTAACTTCAACATTTAAAAAAAATCTTCCCAGGGGAGCACGCCACACCCTGCACGTGCATGCATACGCGAGTCATGGTGAGATATCTGGATTAAGAGGTTGCTTTTTCTTTGCACAGAATGAAATGAATGCGCTGTGATTTTAGTTTTTTTAAGCAGAGGTCAATAACTTGTACGGCCCTCTGAGGATATTGTAAAAATTGAAATGGCCATTGAGAGGAAAAAGGTTCCCCACCCCTGCTCTCCGGCGTCGGCGTATGAGCATTTAAACGAGTTTTACGTTAAAGTCAGTACTGACTCAGACGGAAAAAATCAAACGTTTGCCTGTAAACTGTGTCCGCCCGGTTTGAAAAAGCAAGTCCGTACATCGACGGCGTCGACAACAAACCTTAAACGGCACATTGAGAATAAGCACACGACTAGCCTTTCACGGTATGTGTGAGTGGCGAATAAAAAAGAGAGCCAAAACAGATCCACTACCACCCAAATCCCATTAACATCGTACAGGAGACAAATAATAGCTCGCAGCAACGTATTGAAAAAAGAACTATAAACTATAAATTAGTTCATTTTTGAAACCATGAACTTTAGTTCAACATTTTGAACTATGAACTATGAACTGAACTAGTTCATTTTAAAATTTGTGAACTGTGAACTGAACTAGTTCATGTAGAAAGTGAACTTTCCCAACACTGACTATATCAATAGAACATTTACTGGAACTCAAATCCAGACCCGGCGCCAGAACAAATCTAAAGGGAGGGCATATGGTTTTCATGGGAGGGCACACAAAACCGTCATGTGCTGCGGCACAATATATATCAAACAGCAAGGCCAACGGCATTGCGTAAAGACGCACACTTATCGCAAATACATACACAAATAAAGGGCAACATAGAAACCACTTTTGAAACATTGTGTGCGTGGCAGCACAGACACTGGTAAATCACGAGCAAGGCACACTGGTTAAGGATGGCAGCTTCCTCATCGTTGCACTCGGAGATAAATAGTAGAGACGGAGACGATGAACTGTTTAGCCCGCCTTGGGCATGGTTTATTTTCCTATGCACTGCCGAGCTAACTTGGAACATTATTTTGGCCAACTCTGCATCTTTGTACTGCAGCGTATACTCAAACGGCGATAGGAAGAGCCCACTGCCTGACTCGGACATGCTGTGGAGTGAATCGTGGTCACCTCTGAGAGGGAGTTGGTTGACCCTTAAACAAGCTATACTATCAACGACAGCTGACGTAATAACGGTTCCGTGCCAGCTGATCTGCACCAAAGTACTAATTTCCTTATTTGTTTCCTCGCGTATCTGTCTCTCTCTCCACAAACTCTCACATGAAATGTGTTCTTTTGATGCGGCATGCCTTAGCAGTCCTTTATCAGTCTGCGTGTTTCCAGTCGCAAAAACCTTTGACAGTAAAAGCCGCATCAGATAAAGACGTATTTACTTTAAACTGTCTACAGGGGGAAACAAAAGGCTGCGTCTGCTTTTAACGAATATTCAAGCCATGGTCTGTTGTTGTACCATGCAGTGGCAAAAGTGCGCTTCTTCCCTGAAAACAATCTGCCTGGATAACGATCCAGTTTCACCTGGTTGGGTTTATTGACCCCAAGATCATCTGGGGCTGTTGGTCTTTGAGCGGTTGCTGGCCCAAAAGTACCTGTTGATGTGCTGCGAGGTAGCGTCTGTAGTGGAGGAACCGCCACGGAGCAGGAGGAGGAGGATGCTGCCGCTGCTGCTGCTGGCGGGTGTGGTACAGGGTGTGGCAATGCAGGTGGTGATGGTAGGGGCACAAGGAGCTGTGCCTCGGAGGACAGCGTTGGTGGCGGCCGCCTTGATGAGTCAAGGCTCGCTAACTCAGCCCCGGGGTTTGCCGAGGTCAAGCTTGTGACATTAAGGCGTGCTGCTGCAACGGCAGGTGCAGGGTCGCCAGCAGCTGCATCGACTGCAGTTCTTTCATCGCTATTTCGTTTTAATAAATCCTTAGACATTTTAAGCCAATTTCTGATGTCCATTTTGTAATTCAAACAGAAATGGGAGTTTACAGAATGCACAATAAGCAATAAACAAATTCAGAATAGAGTGTGATGCTGTGATTGGTCTAAATGTGGACAAATCACAACAGACACATGAATTTATTTGACGTAGCCTGCGGTTTTTTTTTTAGTTACTATCTGACATCACATACATCGTAGCATAAAAGTTCAGAGTTTATTTAAAAAAATACATATTTTTTAAATGTGATAAATAATAAAAAAAAACGTGTTAATTGGAGGAGGGCAGGAATGTCAAATGGGAGGGCCTGGCCCTCCCTCAGCGCCGGGCAGGCTCAAATGTAATTAGTGAGCAGATCAATGACATTTCTAAAGAATTTGGGACACTAGTTTCCCATTACACTACTGCTGCTACTTGCATTATATCTCTAAGAAGTCAACGTTTTTGATTAGTAGGTTTCCAGGAGTATTGAAAGGAACTAATTGCCAAACAGATCAATTTTTTTTTTTTTTTTTTTTTTTTTTTTTAATTAATTCTACCGTGTTGTGTAATGTTTATTTATACTGTTCATGCTCACTACTTGTAGCACTTCGGGATTTGAATTCAAATATGAAGTGCTTTATAAATGGAACCCATTATTATTATTATAAAGGTTCAAACATAATTACTGTAACAAAACAAAAAAGGATACAACTTTAGAATACTACATTTTCATGATTTTTTCATTTAATTAATAATATATTCAAAGGTTTATTCTTCATTCCAATTACTCAAGCTCATACTCATAAGCTTCACAAACTTTTATCCAAACCGCTTATATTTGTAAGTGGAAACCAAGGTTACATTTTTTAAATCAGCCATTTATTTTGAGCCTCTAGTAGATCTTATAGAACCTCTTTCTGGTATCACTTTGACCTACTGTACTCTACCTGAATATATTTTGTGTGCATGCAGTTTCCAATATTGTCGATGAATATATCAGGCTCTCGTACTTTGTGGACATATATTAATAATACAAAAAAGGGTTTAATTCTACAGTGACCCTTTGCAGTAAAGCTTGCTGTTAAAAATATGTAACTTCATTAAATGTAATGCATATAATTGTTGTTTATGTGTCGTTAAGTGAGGCAGGTTGCACATTTTCACCCATCATTTCCCCTTTAATATTAGTTACATCTCGTAAACTTTGACTTTCTTTACTTTTGGCTTCAAGTAGGAATAATGTGCCCGGTCATTCAATCAGCAAAGTGCCTCAGCCAGGAATACATTGCCCTTGTACAGACCTGTGACACATTAACCTTGACAACACTACAGAAACAGAATGTTATCTGTTGACCAGGTCGCCTCTCAAAGTGATGCCCCTCTCTGCCACGCTTTGAATTATTCATGCAAGAGATGGGGTGAGAAAGCAAGGGGAACCTTGGCAACTTCACTTCAATCCATAAGCAAAGTGTACATAGCTATAGCACTCTCATCCTTATAGCTATTGATTATGTGACACGTTATCCAGCAGCTCGTCGATGGATAACAAACAAAATAGACAACAAGACAGCCCGGGTGTCCACACTTGTTAGGTGTTGACTGGAGAAGGGGAAGGGCGGGGGGTTGGAAGCGAGTCGAGCTAAAGGAGCTAAAGGAGCTAAAGGAGCTAAAGGAGCTAAAGGAGCTAAAGCCCTTCGCCGAATAGAAATAAAAACAGCCCTTCTCATTCATATGTAATACATGGATTCTTGCGAATAATAGCTTAATCAGCCCTGTCTCGCAGTGTGCTGGAAATTAGGAAATTAGGTGATGAGCAGAATGACAGACCCTTATAGGGAGGATTTGTCTGTTACTCCTTAATCCATCTGGAAAGTCTCCTGCCTCGACTGTAGTAAAGCTGATTTGGAGCCCGCAGATAGCATCAGGGAGGTGGCAGATATTCTGGGAACATGTGCAAGCCGACGTTCTGAGGATTATTTCCAAACTCTAGCAACTTCAACTTTGATGGACAATTAATGTCTACTTTCACTTTTAGACGTACATTTCCGAGAGGAACTCCATGTTTGTTTCAGATTTCTCGAGAAGCAGCACGATAATGTCTTTCCCTCAAATGAACTCAGGCATGTTCTGATTTAGTACAGGTTAAACTGAATACATGTGTGAAGTGTAGACTGCTGTGCCAGTGTTTTGCATATGTGCACTACATCATGTCTCAAGTAATTCCAAAAGGATTAACATTTGTGAAAAGCCTTGTCACATGCTGTGTTAGGCCCATGCATAATGAATTGCATTTACCGATCAGGCCCTGCTGGAAATGTTGTGATGACAATCTTCTGTCTCTGAATGTGTCCACACTATTTCCATTATTAACTGCTGCTCTCATCACATCTAATGACTTTCCATGATCATTAACATCCTGAATGCTAATGCCAATATGTATATCATCAATCTTCTCCGGCCTCACGCATACCGCAAAACCAAAAGGTCAGGCTTGAATTGCTATGCTATGAATTTTCTCTTTAGAAATGTTATCTGTAAATGCAAATGTGAAAGTAGAAGTTAGAACAGTGGTGTTGTCACGCGATACTACAACATGTTTGTTGTACATTTTAGTTTATATAACCTCAAAATGTCTTTACCAACAATTCAAGGTTCATCCCAAATGATAATTTTGCCTCCTCCTTTCCCTCACTCGCGTCTTACGGAGGCGGAGCTAAGACACAAGGAAGAGACGCGAGGACAGAGGAGTCCTCAGTTATGAGTTGGGATGTCCTCGTTCACTCCAGCTTCACCATAAACAACGCCCTTTACTTCTGGCGTGCGCACAGTTATATCACCTGCCACTGGACTAAGACTTCCCTCCACATAAATCCCTTCAAACCTGTGATTTAGTTTCACTGTATTTGATTTTCCGGGTATAACATTTTATTTAAATTACAATAATAACAACAATAATAATTGATGGATTAAGTTCATTATGGTATTTGAGCTTGTTTCAGATAAACCTTCGTATTGGATGTTGTAAATTAATTGTTCCTATAAAAGAGACACAAATTAATAAACAATTTGTTAGGTATGATGTATATATTTATATATCCTTTATGTTTGACGTTCTGTGGGTTTTATTCACACATGCATCAAGTTAGAATGAAAAATGGGTACTATTGATGTTGTTCGAATTAGCTGTTAGCTTTTGGATGTATGGACAACTATTACTAGTTCAGACTGAAGAAAACTTAAAGATGTCATTTTTCTCCAACCATTTCTAGAGTGATAAGGATTTGTCGGTAACAATGATATTTTCAGAAAGTGCTCGTCACATTGAATCTAAGTATGTGCTGAGTTGCTTGTTTGATCGACTCTAGGACGAAGGAATACCTTTTTTAAACAGACTACAGCCCTCTTCTTCCTTCCTTCTTTATTTCACACACCTCACAGTTTGAAAACGTCTGATCCAGATAGATGTGGACACCTAAACATCTCATTCCAAAAACAGTGGGGCATTAATATGCTGCATCAGCCTCTACCCTTCGGGGAAAGCTTCCCAAAAACAGTTGGAAGCAGGCTTCAGGGAGTCGGGAGAATCCCGTTCAGCCCCAAGGTCACCAGCGAGGTCGGCCACTGATGGTGGGTAATGAGGCCGGGCTCAAAGTCAGCGTTTGGATCCATCCCAATGGAGTTGGATGGGGTTGAAGTCAAGGCTCTGTGCAAGCCTTTATTCACCACCAAACCAAGACAACTGTGCATTGTTATGTTGAAACTATGGCAGGGTATTGGCAACATTCTGCCAATAATGGGGCGAAGCCTGCGAGCTAGATCAGGCAGTCAACTCGAGCACTTATGCTGCATTCATACATAATGCCCTTTGCTACACTACAACCAACCAAACAGAGTCTCTTTAATATGCCGCTCTATTTAACCTGCCAGATATCTCTGTCCCCACCACATTATATCATATATTTTGTATTTAAAATGTCTAATGCTTATTTTTTAAAAGCTTGGTTTTAAATGTTTATACCCCTCTACCATAAAACAACAATGTTATTTATATTTACCCAGGATATTAAAAATTCTAAATAGTTACTCAGATTTTAGCACAAGTAGGCCAAATTGCCGTGTTTGCTCAACTTCTGTAACGGATGTAAAAAAAAGAAATACAAACAAATTCTACATTTTTGTCACTGTTTTATAACCCTTTTGCTAATATTCCTCACCAAATCTATTTTTTTTTTAAAAGTGTGTGTCCCCTGTTTGAATCCCCCTGGACACGCCCCTTTACTATTCTACTATTGGTATGACTCAAGAAGAAGGATACATTTTGAGTGGGAGAATCATCTTCAAGAAGCAGAGTGTAGGCGTTCTTCCTTCAACGTTTTTGTAACGTTTTTAAAGAACTTAACTGTTGCGGTAAAGCATAACATGTCCACCCTGTTATGCTCATTTTTAGTGGAACTGATCATTTATTTTACATTTAGAAAATATGGTGAATATATCTATCAAATATATGTTTCTGTTGTCACCAAGTGCTAGCTTGATTATCATCACACATGTACCAATAGCCAAGTTTAGCATAAAATGTCCACCCTGTTACTATTTTTCACAGTAATAGGGTGGACACAGTAACTGGGGATGGTAAAAAAAAAAGCCTTTTTAAACATAATATCCTGAGCTTGACCAAAAATATTTTTCTTATACTTTAACAAGCCATCATTCAGATTAAATAAAAAAAACATGGAAAATTATGTTTTTTATTTTTGAATACCCTAGCTGAAATGGCACTAAATGCTAAGAATGATTTTCCTACACCCTCAGTTGGAACAGAAAGGGTTTCCCACAGTTGATAGCGAGCTATGTGGCTAGCTTATCATTAGGACTTCCTTCAATACTACCAAGGTGTCCAGCCCATACCATGAAAAACGGTACCGGACCAATGGTGTTCCGACCGCACATTTCTATTTAATGTATATCATTTTAACTCTATGTGTGCCTAACAAGCTAGGAGAGCCAAGTGGCACAATGACAAATACATCTGGGCTAATCCCTGTCACACTCTTCTGATTTCTCTCCCTGCCTGCTTCTTCCAGGTTCGCCTTTCACAGCGTGCAAAATCTTTAAGTGATTTACACTACCCACCATAACATAACACCTTATCAATGCCAACATGTCAACCTATGTAATCTCTTCGTTTGAAATTACAAGCAGTGTGGTTAGAATTACTTCTATACATTCCAGAGATTTGTCCTGTATATATTTATTTGATGACTAGCACACAAACTAAGAAATGTGCACGGGATGCAGGGGGGGGGTAGAATGCTGTGAATGGACCATCAGGGCTGTGGTGTGCTGCACATTGCACATTAATTCAGCAGTCAGTGAAATTCAGACCGGTGCAGAGTACGAGTTACATTTCCATGAGAGCATGACCTCACTCTGTGTTTGCTCTTTTGGGCCTAATCATGACAAGGTGGGATGAGATATTTTAAACCTTGTCCAAAAGGGTGAAAGGCACAGTGTGGTCCAGGAAGTCTCAATCCTGAGACTTCAGTAAATAATGGATACACCTTTTGCATGGATAATTCAATACAAAAGATTTTCACAGCCAATTGTGATCAATAAAGAGGTTTGGATGATTAAATATGCCAAAGTCACAGATAATGCTATCTCTCTGTGTAAAAACGGAAAAAAACTTCTTGATTTTGTGCTTACAGTATAGATTTAACTTCTGATGGCGTTTGTTACGGCCCCTACACACGGCTGCGTGTGTTGCCGCTTCAACGCTTCTGCCCATTCACTTTGAATGGGGTGACGTCACGATTCACCGAAGTGCATTGTGGGAGCAAAGCGTAGCTTCTCTCGCAGTGCTCGCTGCAAAAGTAGAGCAATGTTCTACTTTTGACGCCTCGAATCATATGCCAGTACAAGCTCTAGCCAATCAAACCGCGTGCTTGTGTGTCTGGGGCGGAAGATTCATGTGATTGGTTGTTGGTCGAGTTTCAGCCCCGCCCGCCGGCAAGCGACAACGTACGCCGCCGTGTGTAGGGGCCGTTAGACTGTGTCTGCTGCAGCAGTGAGACTGATTATTAAAAGTATTATACAAAGCACATCAGCTGGAGGGACAGAGTCGGGGGGGGGGATTGAGAGGTGACCTACACTAGTCCAATAGCGACGCTTGGTCAGAGTCCTTTGACGTGCAGTTGTGACGCACAGAGTCCCCTTCAGCTTCATAAACGGACGCAAAGAGCTTTCAACCCATTGGATAACGGAGAATTTTACACCCGGAAGTAAGTATTCTCTTTACTGTCGATTGATTTTACAGTGATATCTGCACTACTCATCAACTGAAAAACACCAGATTATCCTTAATTACACAACATTGATTTGTTTAAATTGTGTACAATGCGTACAATAGTTGTATCGGAGTTTAGGATGGCCGAAGACACAACACTACCCATAATCCTCAGCTATGGTTTGAGACTACACCATGCGCTTTGCTCGACAAACCCCGTGATTAGTCCTCAAGCTCTGTGATTGGTTGACCTCCGATTGTTTTCCATATGAAAAAACCGTTTCGTAAAAGATAAAATCATACTTTATTCAGCAGTGCTTGCTTTACTCTTTGAAAGTCATCAAATAAATGCATTGTAATAAATGGCACGGCTGCATTAAATATTACACATCTGACTTTATTTATCTACAGAGATCGGGCCTCAGAATAGACCGGAAACTATTTTTGAGTTGATGAATAGTGCAGATATCACTGTAAAATCAATCGACAGTAAGGAGAATACTTATTTACGGGTGTGAAATTCTCCGTTATCCAACAGGAATGGACGCTCACATTGCCTTTTAAGAGCTGCCGACATGGTGCGACATGCTTCCCTGAGCGTCAAATACCACCGCCGATGGGAATACATTGCAATCAGTTGAAAGCTCTTTGCGTCCGTTTATGAAGCTGAAGGAGCCTCGGTGCGTCACAACTGCACGCCACAGGACCCTGACCAAGCGTCGCTATTGGACTATCAGGGAGTGAGACTGTGTTGCAACTTGCAACTACAATAGGTTGTTGTCGTACCTGGCTGCAGGAAGGAGGTTGACGAGCAGGAAGAAGATCCACAAGCCCATGTGCAGTGATTTAGGCTTCCACATTGCAGCAGCCATATCAGTTAAAACAGAGGGGTCCTGTAGAAAAGACAGGAGAGGAAAAGGGAGATTATGTCATACAGTGTTCACTGATAAAAGCTTGAAAACAGCTTAAAACGATAACAACACATGCCATAGCTTAACAGGTAAATGCAGAAGTGAAATAAAATGTTCGACCAATTGATATTTGATTTCCTTAATATTCCTTTTTTTGTCTTCTCATATATATCTTATATTTTTGAGTTCTGTGATTGATGGTCACTGCCCCATCTCAAACTGATACTGACATGTTTATATCCAACAGCATGTGGCTTTCAAACGTATCATATTATTGGTCTTTTTTTATTAAGGGACATCCATCATATTGTGTGTCTTCTTATATGAGGAAACATAAATCAAACGGCGTTTAAAATTAAATCTAGATGAGAATAATTATTAGTCACATTTATGAGCTACCATGTGACATCACGTGCTGCCACCTAGCCTACAAGTCTGCTTCACACGTCTTTTTGTTTTTCTTTTTTCCAAAACACACACACATTTCCGCCTGTCCTTCAGCCGAACAACAAGACATTGAAGCGTAATTTGCATTTATCACTGTGTTCCTCTCCCGCACGTCACTAGACATTTTCCGACAGTAATTAGCTCAGATTCTAATATTTTCCGCACGCTGTTTGGCACACCTGTCTGAGGGGCTTATTGCTGATCCTAAACGCACCTGGTTACATGCCTGGTTATGCGACTCAGAGTCTTTTAATTGTATTACCTGTGATGAATTGTCAACAACCATATATTATATCATATTAGGCAGGACACCAGGTGTAATTTATATTTAGTTTTGTTTATTGGACCCTTGGTGGAACAGAGATATTATAATGCTTAAGCCTGTCCACAGCCACAGAGCTGGTGTTCAACTATAAAGATATTCAATCTTCACGTTGTGTTGCCTCATGTTTCATTAGGTGTCATACATAATTTTGTCTACCTTTTTTTTGTTATGTATTTAAAGGAGTTGTACTCTGGTTAGGTACAAATTACAAGTTTAATCATTATGATATTTTTCCAATATTTAGCACGATATAATATATGACAATATCACATTCTGTTTCAATCCGATGCTGGGTTTATTCGATTAAGGAACTACAATTTATATGAGGCTATATCATATTTAATATATTTAGCCAATGCTCTTTCTAGTGCCAATGGGGATCCTGATAACGACAGAAAGAAAGAAACAATCTCAACACACAACATTTTTTTTTTTAATAATTTGACAATTTATTACTAAGCTCTTCCAGACATTAGAGGGAACAAAATATATAATATATTCTTCCTAATAAAATAATTACAATAGACCAGTGCCACATTACTCATGTTCAAGTAAAACATATTTGTATTACTTAAGAAATTGAAGGTGTATGTTACAAATAAGGATATGTATACATTTGTTACTTAACATCTATGGTAAGGGAACATTGAATCGAAAAGATTGTTGTGTTTCACATCTAACCATTATTTTAAGACTCGAATCTAGGGAAGAGTTGTACAAATGTATAATAAAGGTAAAACATAAAGTAAAGTCCCCCTTACTACACTTATCATTTTTACACAATCCCTTAATCATCTATATTTATTTTATTTTTAATTATTACCACGGCACCACAGATGTGTGCTTAAATAATCAACACTAACTCAAACTGAATACATTACATATTCAATAACCTACATGTCCTTGAACCAAATCAAACCAAATACATATCCTTACTATTAAATCCATTCATTGTGAGAGCTTGTGCATGTGCCTACGCCCTCACCGCCCTCAGTATTCATGAGAGAGATGACTGAGATTTTGAGAAGCCCATAAACACGATTTGACCAAACACTCCCATGATAATGCAGCGCATAAAACCCTGGAATAAACCTTTCTATAGCGGTACACAATCTCCTTCATCCTTATGTCTGCACTCTTTAGATGTTGCCTAGCGACTGCATCCTAACACTGTCATTATTGGTAATTATACAAGGCGGTTGCAGTCTGGCAATTGACAGAAACATAAAATGACCTCTCATGAAAAATACATGCATACAGCCTGAAAACACCAGCACAATGAGGGAAAGGAAACCATATGATTGGGTGCAGGCCTCTCGAGCATTCACACATGTAGTGTTTGCAGCTGTGTCATACTTAAAAGGCTCTCATTGTGCTTTTCTGAAATTCAAACCCCCCCCCCCCCCCCCCCCTCCTTTTATTGCCACTGAACAGAGAGGAGATCAAACACTTTCCTTGGTGGAATCTGTATTTTCAGTGCCTCTGTGCAGCGCTGATCATTACAGGAGGAGTAAACAAATGAGTGGATGTGAACATACACTCCAAGTTAGTGTTCAAATAGGAGGCTGCACTAATAATGCTGCAACCTGTGACCATCCCTCTACACTCTGTTTATGATGCGCTCACTTTAAAAGAGCCGTCTTAATATTGGTTGTAGCTTAAAACAAAGTGAAGTCAACATCCGCATCGTATAAGTCTTTTACACTGGCAGTGATGCTCATGAGCCAAAGAACCCTGAGTTACCAGCACATGTTTTCTTTTTGCATTTGTGAGGAATAAGAGGTGACCGCATGGTGGAAAAAACTTTGTTTTAAAGAGGCCCTTATTATGCTCAATGTCAGGTTCATATTTGTATTTGCTGCCTCTACTGTGACATGTCTCCATGCTTTAATGTTTGTATTGTATTCCATCACTCAAAATGACTATGCTTGCATATAGAAAATGTAAATCAGCCATAAGTTATTCTGTTAGCTTTTTCCTTAATAATGTATCAAACGTGTTGACAATTTCAATCAATGCACTTACACAAGATTTGACAAGGCCCAATAACATTGATATACTGCTTCATAAATCCCAGAGCCATGAGGTGTTATTGATATACAAATATTTACAGTCATCATTATGAACCTGACTGTGTGTCCTCATTGCAATAAATAAAGCAGCCATCCATCTACTTTCTATGCAATCAACCTTTGGCTGAGAAATACTGAAGCAGGGAACATTGGACTGAGATCAATACGGTCCCAGTGAGTAACATGTGCAAACAGTTTGAAGGAAGTCGGGTTTTCTGACATGCATTCCACGAAAACAGAGTAAAAAAGAAAAGTGTTGCCAGTTAAACAGAATACAGTTCATGTAAATGAGCTCAAAGCTTTCATCTCCCTTTCAACAGGTGTCATGCTCCAGGGCAGGCCGAGTGTTGCTCAACAAACGATGCTAGACAGCAAACTTGGTGAGATCTTTTTTTCTTTGCTCATACAGTTCGGCTTTAATGTTTTCAACCTCCTTTCTCTTTCTTTCTCTCTGTTTAAACAGGGTTTGTGTTAAAAGTGACCAATTCTGTTAAACATGTAATGTTCTCCATAAATACCACAGGATGCCCTCTGGAGTCAGAGCCATCATTTCCTTGTTCTTATGTCTGTCTGAAAATTGCGTTGCTAATTTCCTGACATATTGCCACCTATTGAAGCCACTTCCACTCACATGAGGAAACTCTTTGCGTATGTGTCTTCTTTAAGGCTTTAAACGTCCTGGATGAATAAATATCGTGGACATTAGATCCATCTACGCTTTGAGGTTCAGGCATAACACGGCTACTCAGGGGCGGCGGGTGCTGTAGGCTAGGGAAGGCTAAGCCTTCCCAAATATTTGTGTCACTGCATTCATGGTAAAATAAAAAATATAATGTATAATGTTTGTGTCTTTTCTTTGACATTAGCACTGCTATGCAGCCACCGGTGCCCTGTAGGCCTACTAAGAAGCCAGTTCAAACCCTGGATATGTTTGAGTTATCTAAACTAACCCTAACAAACGAGATCTCGACGCTGGTTAATATCAACTCGGTAAATCAAGCCAGGGCTTCTCTCACCAGCTGAGAGCGCGTTCACGTGAAAGGGGTGGGGTTAGCAACATTTGACCAATCACAAACAGGGACAAGTGTACTGACAGCGCAGCGTCATACTTCATTAATGAAAAGTAAACTAATATTAGACAGATATGAACATTAAAGTTCATATTTGTCTAATATTAGTCATCCATGACTTAAACATAATAATCCAGGATACAAGCCACCTGCAAGGTGAATACAGAACAACTGGTTAAAAAATAAATAAACTACCGAGTGTTTGAAAGCGTAACAGTTTTATGATATTACTGCCATTTAAGACACGAGTGGATCTGACTTTAATTACATTTGAGTTGAGTGTTTCGTCAACCTAATGTGTTGCTTAAAATAATACTTCTGTATACAGTATGTGACACTGTGAGTGTTGCACGGCCAGATACGGCTCAGCTGACTCAGATAAGGAAATATATAGGCTATGATATTATATGATCGATGATCTGATTGAATGTGATATGAATGATAAGTGCGACATGTCGGCGTCTTCTCTGCATACAGCAGTTTAAACTGTATTTCCTTTATCCTGTAATATGACTTGATAGATTTAAACTCTGCACACTGAGTTCTGATTTTTCAGCAGGCGGTGCTTTCACTGAGTTGATCTCTTTTCTATAGACGCCGGAGGCGGGCAGCGTCAGGTAAAAAAAAGTGATTTAGCCTTCCCAAACCTGAGCCTCACGCGCCGCCTATGCGGCTACTCATTATAGTTAGTAGAGTTGAAAGGTAGGGAGAGTTCTCATTAGAGACAGAGATTGGTAGACTCTAATAATGTGCTCGGTAGATAAAAAAGTAAAGTTTCAAAGGACTCCTTTTCCCCTACCGTTTCTCACCCATCTCATCAACACTTCTCTAACTTCTGGTCACTTTCCAAACACTCTCAAGGAGGCAAGAGTAAACCCTCTCCTAAAGAAGCCCACTCTCAACCCGTCCGATGTTATACACTACAGGCCTGCCTCTCTCCTCCCGTTCCTGTCTAAAACACATTACGCGCTACAACTCTCCTGTTATCTCCATGAGAACAACCTTCTTGATCCGCACGAGTCTGGTTTCAAGGCAGGTCACTCCACAGAAACTGCTCTCCTTGCTGTCTCTGAGGAACTGCACACTGCTAAAGCAGCCTCCCTCTCCTCTGTCATCATCCTTTTGGACCTGTCTGCTGCATTCGACACGGTGAATCTTCAGATCCTCCTTCGCACTCTCCAAGAACTTGGAGTTTCAGGCTCTGCACTTTTCCTCCTCACCTCATACCTCAAAGACCGCACCTACAGGGCAACTTGGAGAAGGTCCGAGTCCGACCCTTGTCAATAATCTACAGGGGTCCCTCAGGGCTCTGTCCTCGGTCTCCTCCTCTTCTCTCTCTGTACACAAACTCGCTCGGATCAGTCATTAGCCCGCATGGTTTTTCATACCATTGCTACGCTGACGACACTCAATTCATTTAGTCTTTTCCCCGCTCAGAGACCCAGGTCGTCGCACGCATCCCTGCTTGTCTAGCTGACATCTCTCAGTGGATGTCTGCTCACCACCTCAAGCTCAACCTTGACAAGACTGAACTGCTTTTTCTTCCGGGAAAAGATTGTCCCACTCTTGACTAGTGCTGCACGATTAATCGAAAAAAGATCGTGATCTCGATTTAGACACCTATGCGATCTCATTTCTAAATTACGGCGATCCTTTTTTTGTGGATTTTTTTACATTTTTTAATTATTTTGCTTCTGAATAATACCGACTTGCAATGTCAATTATACTTAAACGATGTAAAGCAAATATACTCTATACATTTAACATTAAAGTACCATGATCGCATCCAAATGGTAGTGTTCTGTCTGTCTCTCCTCCTCTCATGCAGTGTTAACGCTGCAGCCACTAGTGTTGCCAGTTTTTGCGGAAGGAATAAGCAACCAGGTCTATGAAAACAAGCGCAAAAGAACATGAGCACTTTAAACCTATATATGTCGGGTCTACAAGCTCACAACCGCAACAACCATTATTACTTACTACCAAGCAACTTTACAGAAAGATAAGCCGAATGTGGCTTATAATAAGTATACCTGGCAACACTCACTGACTGCAGCACGTGAGGGCCAACCCAGTCTCACGGCATTTCGTGTTCATCAACACGATTTTTAATCTATTGATTCGTGTTCACCATCACGATTTGCCCCTTTTTTTCGTGTTGCACAGGACGATTTTAAAAGCAATGTATTTCTACTGGTAACGTGTTTCGTGCCTGCAGGCTGCAGCACGTCTTTTTCTCCGGTCGGGTCGTGGAAGACCGGAAGCTGTGTGGTTCATAAAAACATGTTCTTACTCAATATCAAGCCACAATTATTGCTTTTATTTTAAATCGTATAATTTCGGACTTTTGTTGCCGTCTGTGAGGAAAATAAATGGGGCTCAGAGCCTCAGGATACTGAAATCTGTATTTTTAAAAAAAAAATTCCTTCTAATTTGTTATTCTTTTCAAAATAACACACTGTTATTTACTCACCAATAACACACAATTATCCTTGCTTTTATTTATTGGTTTAATTCCATAATCTCGGGCTTTTTTGGTGTCCGTCAGGACTTTCAAAATAAAAATAACCGGAAACAGACGTAGGCCTGTAAGGGACATTTCGAGCATCATTGCGATTGTCAACATTTCTGAGTTTAGGATGGCCAAAGACACTACACTACCCATAATCCCCAGCTATCGTTTAGGACTACAGTTCCCGTAAGGTTACGCAGAGCGTCAAACAGCTGTGTGAAATGGAACGAAACCACGCCAGTCTATCCAAAACTGGAATCGAACGCCCCCCCAGAACTACACATGCTGGCTATTGTGTTTCGCAAAATGTTCTATGGGATGTCTCTACTGAACGTTTTCGTTTTTCCCACAATTAGAAGTTGCCATTATTAAACACATTGGTGTTATCAAATGTAAAACATATAATTAATAAATGGGTGAAAATCACTTGTGTCCATAATGCGCAGCATTATATTAATGCCGTATACCCACATGACAGCTCATTGCTACTTTGTAATTCTACTCCACTACAATTCAGAGGTTAACCTGGTATGTTTACTCCACTGCATTTATTTGAGTTACTTTGCAGATTCTGATTAATTATGTGAAATATATAAACAACCCTTAAATCAGACTTTAGTTACACCTGAGTAAAATTCAGGTAAGGTGATTGTCAAGTGCCAACAATCAGGAGAGATATTTGATAGTTGGTGCTTGAGAAGACTAAACATGTATCTGCAATTGACATGAATGGAAACAAGTAATAAAGTATATTCATTACTCGTTATTCTCTACTAATAGTTAATTAAAGACTGTATATTATGGCTATTTTGCACATCCCTTTCAAGATTTTCAAAGGTTTATTGACATATCATACACAACTACGGTGTAGTTATGCAATGAATAAAAAACTTGGGTCACAGGTTCCTCAACAGTGCATTACAAGACATCTATCAATATGTGTGTACCTCCACCATTAAACTGTCATATTCTGCACATTTCTTATTCTATCTACATACATAAGAGTATAATTAATGTGTATAATATCAGTTAAAATAAGTGCTTCAACATAGTTAACATTGCAGGAAAGCAATATATTAGACGTTAATTACTTTGTCAGGCTTAATATTTAATATGTAATGTTTAAATAAAGGTTAATCCGTTTTTCTGTTTTGCACCTCCTCCTATTAATATCTGTGTACATCCTGCACTAAACTGTTTTATTGTAGAGATAACTTATAGTATCTTCTTGATTTTTTATATTCTATATTTCTATATTTATACTTTCCCCCTATGAAAGTATGTACTCTTAATATTTTTTTAATCAAATATAACACATAAAACAATAATTCAATAACGTGCTTTAACCACTAGGAGGTACACACGAGGTGCACACAGCCATAATAACTTTGTATTATTAGTGTGTATGTACAACATCTGAAGATGTATAGTTTTATGCATGCTTTCACATCATTTTACAGCATATTGCTATACTATTTCAGACTCAGTATTTACATTCTTACATTCAAAGAAAATCAGTAATATCTTTGAAAACTACAGTCCTTTTCTCTCAGCTGTGCACCGTTATGGTGTAAATATAACCTATCTATGAATTAGATCAAATGTAAAAGTCAGCCGAATTAGTGTAGATACTGCAAGGAGACGTATTGTGTGAAGAGAAATTGAAGATGTTGTTTAATTGTTGATATATTTATGATCCACGTCAAGTATTCAGTTTCGGCGCCATTTCTTCCAGTTTTTCCAAAGGCCTCCCCATCAGGGCGCTATAAATAAAGAAAGTTCTACGGCAGATCTTTAATATGTAATGCAGCCGAACCGTGTACTACAATGCCGTTATGTGATGACTTTCAAAGAGAAAAGCAAGAGCACTCGGAATTAGGTATTATTTTATACTTTTAAAATGTTTTCCGGATTTCATATAATATAAACACCAAATCCCAGCATGCATTGCGGCTAACACATCCAATCAACGAGCTTAAAACCATAGCTGAGGATCTTGGGTAATCGCTCGAAATGCCTACATCTGTTTCCGGTTATATTTATTTTGAAATTCAGTTCCTGACGGACGCCAAAAAAGCCCGAGATTATGGAATTAAACCAATAAATAAAAGCAAGGATAATTGAGTGTTATTGGTGAGTAAATAAAAGTGTGTTATTTTGAAAAGAACAACAAATTAGAAGGAAAAAAAGATTTAAAAAATACAGATTTCAGTATCCTGAGGCTCTGAGCCCCATTTATTTTCCTCACAGACGACAACAAAAGTCCGAAATTATACGATTTAAAATAAAAGCAATAACTGTGGCTTGATATTGAGTAAGAACATGTTTTTATGAACCACACAGCTTCCGGTCTTCCACGACCCGACCGGAGAAAAAGACGTGCAGCAGCCTGCAGGCACGAAACACGTTACCAGTAGAAATACATTGCTTTTAAAATCGTCCTGTGCAACACGAAAAAAAGGGGCAAATCGTGATGGTGAACACGAATCAATAGATTACAAATCGTGTTGATGAACACGAAATGCCGTGAGACTGGGTTGTGAGGGCAGGAGCCGGCAGTATGTTTACAGAAGCGTTAGCATTAGCACTGATTAGCAAAGAGTGACGAGAGCGACTAGTAGTACAGGAAAACAATAAAGTGTGTGTGTGTGTGTGACACAGAAATGAGTGACGAGGAGGTCGAGGACAATGACAACAACACCGATGAAAATCCCGGTGGCGACTCTGGCGAGAGTGAGAGGGAAGTTGTGCTTGTGCCGAAAAAAGTAGATGGACTGTGCTAGTAGCTAGGCAGCTAGGCTTTATTTACATTTATTCTGAAACTGTAACTTTATGTTCTGTTCCGTTTTTATATTCAGTACTGACTGCAGTATTTAAGTTAATCCTTTTGATTCAGTGACATTACTACTCAGTGGAGTCTAGCACTTTGTTTAAGTTTATGTTTTTTTCAGTACAAGAACCTTTAAGTGCAGTAGTTGAACTGGGTGTTAGCCGGCTAGGCTTTTTTTAATATTATTATTCTAAAGCTGTGACTGTTTTGTTTTTATATTCAGCACTGTGGTGAGGTATTTTGAGTAACTTAAGTGCATTCCTCCCTGTAACAAACAGGTTGGCGTTGCTGTACAGTAGTTGGGTGTCCTGTCACTGTGGACAGGTGCTACTGCAAAGTTTACATTTTGTTATTATAAAGCTGCAAACATTCTATTTGTTATGTTCAGCACTCAGGCAGCAGCAATATCTTTATTTTAGTTACTGTATGTTTTGTTACCAGAGAGACTTGAGTTTAAGTCAAGCACTTTGTTTAAAGCCACAGTAGTTGGCTGTCAAATTCATTTTAGTTACTCTATGTTTTTGCTACAAGAAACTGAGACTTGGATTTAAGTCCAGCACTTTGATGTTGATGGTGTCTGTTTTAAAGCGACAATAGTTGGCTCCAGGTTCCACATTTTGAATGTAGTAATGTTTGTTCAGTATTCAGCAACTACAGACTAAAGAAAAAGTTATGTTTTTGTTACAAGAGAGACACATGTTGTCTGTTTAAATTCATTGTACTCACGTGACGTCTAAGAGTAAGAGTGCAATAAATATGTTCATTGAAACGATGAAAATCGTGTGAGAATCGTGATCTCAATTCTTATGGAGGAAAATCGTGATTCACATTTGAGCAAGAATTGTGCAGCACTACTCTTGACCTAACAATCAACATCGGCCCCTCTGTTATTTCCCCGACTCAGACTGCAAGGAATCTGGGTGTGACCCTAGATAACAAACTGTCCCTCACTGCAAACATCGCTGCTACAACCCGCTGCTGAAGATACACGCTTTACAACATCAGAAGGATACGTCCCCTCCTGACCCAGAAAGTGACGCAGCTTCTGGTCCAGGCTCTCGTCATCTCACACCTAGACCACTGCAACTCACTCCTGGCTGGTCTACCTGCATGTGCCATCCGTCCTCTGCAGCTCATCCAAAATGCAGCAGCTTGTCTGGTCTTCAACCTTCCTAAATTCTCCCACACCACACTGCTCCTCCGCTCCCTTCACTGGCTTCCAGTAACTGCTAGAATCTACTTCACTGTACTTGCGTACCATGCTGTGAATGGTTCTGTCCCTTCCTACATCCAGGACATGGTTAAACCATACACCCCAGCAAAAACACGTCGGTTTGCTATCCTGGCTCCTAAATGGTGGAATGAGCTCCCCATTGACATCAGGACAGCAGAAAGCTTACACATCTTCCGGCGCAGACTGAAAACTCATCTCTTTCAACTCCACTTCGAGCAATAAATGAAAAACAGAAAACAAAAAATAAATAAAAAGCACTTGCATACATACTAACAAAGCACTTATAAAGAACTGGCTTATCTAAAGCCTGTTGAGTAGCACTTAAAATGGTTTGGCTCTGAAACTTAATGTACTTATATGATTCTGTTTTCTTCAAGTTTGTATCTTCTTGGTCGAATGCACTTATTGTAAGTCGCTTTGGATAAAAGCGTCAGCTAAATTAAATGTAATGTAATAATGACTAAAGACCAGAAGAGAAGATGTATAATGCTCATTAGTCAGTCCATATACACATCGTCTATCACATTCCCTATAAAGTCTCCTTTCTGTTTTGTTTATTCCGTACATTTGACCTAAGCACCAATTAGAACTTCAATGCATTATCACTCAGAAAGTTTACTAGACAGCATTCTTACAATTGTAAAGGAAGTCTTTCCATAGGAAAAAAGCCGTTAAAAATATGGCTAGCTTCCGGCCGCCTTTTACAATTATCTGATTTACCAATACCTGTCATGCAGCAGTCCCTGGAGCTCAGACTGTGCTTGAAACCGAGAAAGCGAAGGAAAACATTTCTTAATGCAATGAGTAATGTAATCACATTTGACAGAATTAAAAGGCTATAAATACCTTACATGGAAATAAACTGAATAATCTGACTGCACCACTATACTGAAGAATTTGTTGAACAATTAAGGTAAAACAAAAAGAGTCAGAGCCTAAATTGTTCATATAAATACGTCATGTGGTGACAATGTTGTCTATAGTTTGTCAATCATGACCTAAAGGAACATCAAGTAGTTGTATTATAAAGTCCATAGTATGTTTTCTATGCAAATGAACGGGTGGCGCAGTGGTCTGTGCGTTTGATCATCAGATCAAGGGGGCGTTGGGGAACTCCAGTTCGAAACCCGCTCCCGCCCCACTGCGTCAGGCTGTTGTGTCCTTGGGCAAGACACTTCACCCGAATGTGCTCCTGTGGATATTGTCCACAGTAGATGACCATTACATGTATGATCTGTATATGTAATATATATTTGTAAAAGCGCTTTTTACAAAGTCTTTTATAAAGCGCTATAATAAATATAAGGATTATTATTATTATTATTATAAATGAATACCCTCTGGTGCCCTTAATGGTCAGGATGATCAGAAAACACAGAAACATGTAATGTGGACCTCATCAGCCAAGAAACACTGTAGACTGCAGTAATTGTTGAATTTAGGACACAGCGCTATAGCAATTTAATCCAAGTGGCTGTTCACTAAAAATAGCCTTTAGTCCTGTCATGTTTGGTTCCATGCAATGGTCATGTAGTGAGCATCTAACAGTGATCAAATGGTCTGTAATACACCCAGATGTGTACAAAATGTTATTTTGGCTGGGGGAAATTGTGTGGAAAAACAATTGTATTCACTTTTTCCAACTACCTGGAGAAAGAATATACAAAAATGGAAAGCTAGCTAATATCGATGCTATCCAGATTGCATATAACGCATGTCAAGTTGATCAACAGATTGTATTATTCTCCAATGCAATAACAGTACTGAAATGAAGGCTATAAAGGCATTAATGGGAGCCCTTTTTTTAAGTAACTAAAAAGTAACTTTTTACAGTAACGCATTACTTTTTGGTGTAAGTAATCAGTAAAGTAACTGAGTTACTTTTGAAATGAAGTAACTAGTAATGGTAACTAATAATAATAATAATAATTCCTTACATTTATTATAGCGCTTTTTCAATTACTCAAAGCGGCAGAGTTTGCAAAGGGGCGAAGGCCACAGCGGGCGAACTGAGGGGGCCGGGCATGAGGGTGAAGGCAGCGGCTGGAAAAGTCAGGGGGCCGGGCCTGAGGGCGAGGACCGCGGCCGGGAAAGTCAGAGGGCCGGGCTCGAGGGCGAAGACCGCGGCACTCAGGGGGCCGGGCTCGAGGGCGAAGACCGTGGCCGGGAAAGTCAGGGGGCCGGGCTCGAGGGTGAAGACCGTGGCACTCAGAGGGCCGGGCTCGAGGGCGAAGACCGTGGCCGGGAAAGTCAGGGGGCCGGGCTCGAGGGTGAAGACCGTGGCACTCAGAGGGCCGGGCTTAAGGACGGGCAGGAGCTCGTGGAACCCCTGGCGGGTCAGACGTAGACGAGACCCTGGACGGAACCTGGGCTGGTGTCAGTAGGACCCACGACGGAGCAAGGGCTGGTGTCGATGGGACCCGAAACAGGACAAGACACGGTGTTGACAGGAAACCCGGCGGAGTAGGTGTCGGCGGGACCTCCAATGGCACAGGACACAGGGTTGGCAGGACCCCCGGCAGAAGAGCAGTCGGCGGGACCCCCAACGGGACAGGACACAGGGTTGGCAGGACCCCCGGTAGAAGAGTAGTCGGCGGGACCCCCAACGGGATATGACATAGGGTTGGCAGGACCCCCAGCAGGAGAGTAGTCGGCGGGACCTCCAATGGCACAGAACATAGGGTTGGCAGGACCCCCGGCAGAAGAGTCGTTGGTGGGACACCCAACAGGACAGGACATGGAGTTGGCAGGACCCCCGGCAGAAGAGTAGTCGGCATAGCCTCCAACGGCACAGGACACGGGGTTGGCAGGACCCCTGGCAGAAGAGTAGTCGGCGTAGCCTCCAACGGCACAGGACACAGGGTTGGCAGGACCCCCGGCAGAAGAGTCGTCGGCGAGACTCCCAACGGGACAGGACATGGAGTTGGCAGGACCCCCAGCAGAAGAGTCGTTGGCGGGACCCCCAACGGGACAGGACATGGAGTTGGCAGGAGCCCCGGCAGAAGAGTAGTCGGCATAGCCTCCAACGGCACAGGACACGGGGTTGGCCGGACCCCCGGCAGAAGAGTCGTCAGCGGGACCCCCAACAGGACATGACATGGAGTTGGCAGGACCCCCGGCAGAAGAGTAGTCGGCGGGACCCACAAAGGGGACAGGACATAGGGTTGGCAGGACCCCCGGCAGAAGAGTAGTTGGCGGGACAGAAGAGGGGACTCGAGAGGGGACTGGAGAGGGAGCTTGAGAGGTGACTCGAGAGGGGACTCGAGAGGGGACTCGAGAGGGGACTCGAGAGGAGACTCGAGAGGAGATTCGAGAGGGGACTCGAGAGGGGACTCGAGAGGTGACTCGAGCGGGGACTTGAGAGGGAACTCGAGAGGGAACTCGAGAGGGGACTCTAGAAGAGACTCGAGATGGTACCTGAGAGGGAACACGAGAGGAGACTTGAGAGGGGACTGGAGAGGAGCTTGGAAAGGGGACTGGAGAGGGGACTGGAGAGGGGACCCGAGAGGCGACCCGAGAGGTGACTCGAGAGGGGACTCGAGAGGAGACTTGAGACGGTCGGTTCGCCGACAGAACACGGGGAGCTGGCGTCGGCCGGAGAGCCAGTACTGGAGCCGAAACCATGGCTGCTGGGGCCGGTTCTGGAGCCGGAACCATGGCTGTTGGGCACGGAACAGAAGCCTGGACCCTGGCTGTGTAAGCCAGGTAATGGAGCACAGATCCATGGCTTTGTGGGCCGGTTCTGGAGCCGGAACCATGGCTGCTGGGGCCAGGACTAAGGCTGGAACCATGGCTGCTGGGGCCAGAACTGGTGCTGGAACCATTTGCTGAGTCGGCCGGTTCTGGAGCTGGAACCATGGCTGTGTGGGCCGGTACTGGAGCAGGAACCATGGCTGCTGGGCACAGAACCGGAACACGGAACCATGGCTGTATGGGATGGTACTGGAGCACGGTACCATGGCTGTGTGGGCCGGCACTGGAGCATGGAACCATGGCCTCTGGGGCCTGTACTAGAGCCCAAAGCATGGCCTCTGGGGCTCGGGCTGCTAGCCTGGACTTGCGACTCCTTCTCTTAGGAGCCTTTTGGAGGCTCAGTGGACCTCCAAAAGCCAGACGAGTACCCGAGAACGGCTCCTGGACAGGAGCAGGAAATGGGGAAGAAGCAGGGGTTGACTCCAGACGGAACACACCGAGACGTATGGTGTCAGGTTGGGAATTGGGAGTTAGCACATGTCTGGAGGAAGTCCATAATCCAGCCAGGTAAAAACTTCACTAAACATGGTTTCTCTGTTGCCAACCGGTGCGCCTCTACCAGAGCGGCCCTCTTCTGCCGAACACTGGACACTCCCTTCCACCAATCAAAGCAGCAAGCCAAAAAAAAGGTAAAATTACTTAATTCCACCTCAAATGGATCATCTGCTGGGTCCACTTCTGGTTGGTTCATTCTGTTAGGGTTGAGTGAAGCAGGCAGGACCCAAATGCAGAATAAACTGAAAAAATACCTTTATTTCAAGGTTTTAAGGAACAAACAGAACACTAACCCGTGAACACAGTCAAAGACAAACAATGAACCAATAATGACAGACAGAAACACCAGAACTTAAATACACACAAGACTAATCACACAAACAAGACACAGGTGAGGAGGGAGGAGAAAACACAGGGGCACCAGGTGAACGCAAGTAATCAGACAAACACAACACAGACAGATCGTGACACCTAATGAGCGAGGAACATTTTCTCTATGTTCTGGGTACGAGTGTGATCACCACCAAATGGTCTATGCATTCGGTCGCCAGGCAAAACTGTTTCCAATGGGACCCATCGCTATTATGTTACAGCAGTGACAATTTGTAAGGATTTAGTTTTGTTCCTCACAGACGTGTTATGAGAGTAACATCCATTATACACACAGAAACACATGACAGTAAGCCTCTGTTGCCATTAGTAGGGCGCAGACAAATAAATTCCATGCTGTCATTGTCATTGTGCTGTGCCAAGGTTTGGCTGATTTATCTCCAGTATAAATATACTGTTCCCAGGTGCTGAAAGGTGATATACAACTTTGAGCTAAAGTGGTCCTGATAGGCGAATCAGGGCACAACATATTTTATCTCCTGAATTTAAGGTGAAGTGACTTGATGAATGTTTAGTGATACACTTGGCAGGAATCTAAGGAATAAAGTCTTGTTTTGCCAATATATACTTGGAAAAGGCTTACTCTCCTTTCAACTGCACATTTACAAGGGTGGTGAACTGTAAAATCTCCTAAAATCCACTGCTGTTGTTCATTAGCATAAATAAATTAATACAAATATAACAGATGGAGTTGTTTTCACAGTCTGTTCACGTACCTGACAGTAGAAAGAAAATAACAGAAATCTGGATTCCAAAATGAGGCCAGAGTTCTTAAAATTCCCAAAACTGTCAAAGCATTTAAACAGTTGCAATTTGATGTTCGGAAGGAGCTCAAACCCTTTTCCAAAGTAAACTGCGATTACAAGAATGTGATGGTGACATTCATGTCACTGTCACTGCATGTGACAGCGAATGTGACTTGATTTTGACAAGGCAAGGCTTCAGGGGCTTAAGCTCTCTGAAAGGATGTGCAACAGTGGACCAGAGATGAGTGATGAAACAATAACACAAACTGCAGAGAAGTGACATTTATAGTAACGATTGAACCCACAGACATGCCACCTTGGCTTCCATAAAACCTTGATGGCTGGCTGCTCTAGGAATGGCCTCATAAAGCACTCCTCATGGCCTGTATTGTATATTCCATTCCATTTTTACCTAATGTTAAAGTGAGGTTGGATTGTTAGATGGGTCCATCCGTCCCCTCTGTGTCTGGATAAAGCTGATTTGGCTAACACCTTGGTTCAATATTTCTATAATGCATCTAAAGTTTCCTACCTGTCAACTTGCTAATGGTTCAGATCTACAGTATAATGCTCACCCAGTTGAGCACATTTGCACACAGGGCGCAGCGTGTGTAATTCTCTATAGATATTCTGCTGAATCTACTCTATTTGATATGCATTTATCAGATGTGTAAAGTATACAACTTAGGAATGATTGGAGACTGTCCCCAGACGCTGGTATCAACGGAGCTCAATAAAGAGCAACAAGCTCCTCCAACTCACACGACCAAATAGGTCGATTGCTCAAGCCCTTATTACGACCTATAATCACCATAGGCGGCGCGTGAGGCTCAGGTTTGGGAAGGCTAAATAACTTTTTTTCCATGACGCTGCACGCCTCCGGGTTAGGGTTATAGAAAAGAGATCAACTCAGTGAAAGCACCGCCTGCTGACCAATCAGAGCTCAGTGTGCAGAGTTTAAATCTATCAAGTCATATTACAAGATAAGGAAATACAGTTTAAAACTGCCGTATGCAGAGAAGACGCCGACGTGTCGCACTTATCATTCATATCACATTCAATCAGATCATCGATCATATAATATCACAATATTTCCTTATCTGAGTCAGCTTCTCGAGCTCTATCTGGCCGTGCAAACACTTACAGTGTCATTAAGTGACGAAACACTTGAGTAAAATGTAGCCTAATTAAAGTCAGATCCACTATTGTCGATGGGGCAGTGATATCATAAAACTGTTATACGCTTTCAAAAATGTTTAACCAGTGTTCTGTATTCATCTTGCAGGTGCAACTATGTGGCTTGTATCCTGGATATATGTTTAAATCATGGATGGTTAGAGTTCATATTTGTCTAATATTAGTTTACTTTTCATTAATGAAAAGTAAACTTAACTTGTCCCTGTTTGTGATTGGTTAAATGTAGCTAACCCTGCCCATTTCACGTGAATGCGCTCTCAGCTGGAGAGAGAATTCCTGGCTTGATTTACCGAGTTGATAACCAGCGTCGTAGGACCGCTTAGCGAGATCTCGTTTGTTAGGGTTAGTTAAGCTAACTCAAACATATCCAGGGTATGTTGAACTGGCTTCGTAGTACAGGGCACAGGTGGCTGCATAGAAGCGCTAATGTCAAAGATACAATACATATATTTTTATTTTACTAGGATGCAGTGACAAAATACTTGGGAAGTCTTAAGCCTTCCGTAGCCTACAGTACCCCGCCGCCCCTGATCACGTTTTAAAGTTTTCAACCTCTAGTGCTCCTGTGGACTGCAAACGCTCCGGAGTGTCGTATATTCACAAATAACCCTCTCTGGAAAATCCTAATTTGCTAGGATAGTTTGGCCATTAAAATGCTTTTTGATTAGATTTCTAGCGAGAAGTGTATAGTACTTTTTATAAACCACGTCCAGTCGATATGTAGGGATCTTAGTTGATAGATATTACGAAGATGATTTGAGGTCTCGGAGAACGTGTAACGGCAGCGTCCATGTAAAGTTAGCGTCAATCCTCACGGGGTGAAAACAGTATTTCTGGTCTCGAAAAACGGTATTCCCCTCACTGTTAAAGCTATATCTGCAGTACTCATCCACTAAAAAACATCAGTTCATCCTTGTTAATTACACAACATTAATTGTTTTAAATTGTGTACAATGCTTTTGTATTTTGCCCATAGGTTTTTCCTTTTCGATTCTGAGACACCCATAATCCTCAGCTATCGTTGAAACTCGGTGATTGGATGTTTTAGCCGCAATGCACATTGGGACATGGTGTTTATGCGATGTGAAATCAGAAAACATTTAAAAAAAAAAGATAATAATACTTTATTCCGAGTGCTCTTGCTTTCTCTTTGAAAGTCATCACATAACGGCATTGCAATACACGGTTCGGCTGCATTAAATATTACACATCTGCCGTAGTTCTCTATTTATAAGCCCTGATTTGAAGACCTTTGGACAAACTGGAAGAAATGCAGCCAAAACTGAATACGTGACGTGGATCATAAATATCAGCAATTACACAACATCTTCAATTTCTCTTCACATAATACGTCCCTTGCAGTATCAGCATTAATTCAGCTGACTTTTATATTTGAACCAATTGGTAGATAGGCCATATTTACCCCTAACGGTGCACAGCTGAGAGAAAGGGACTTTTTAAAGATCTTACTGATTTTCTTCGAATTAAAGAATGTAAATACTAGTTGAGAGAATATTCAGGGATTTTGGGTGATGGGAGACACACTATGGAATCACAATTTCAATAGCTTACCATTAAATGACGGATATACCTTTCTGTCTGATGTTTTACAAATCAGATATTAACGTGTAGAACTACAATATGTGAAATATTATAGCAATATCCTGTACAATTATGTGAAAACATGAATAAACTACACAACTTCAGATGTTATACATACATAAATGTCCTACACTAATAATACAATTAAGCAATCATACACGAGAGGCCGTTCTTGAAGTACGGACCTCGGCGCAAGCGCCTCGGTCCTGCCGCAGTACTGTCGTACCAATAATGACGTTCAAGAACGGCCTCAAGTGTATGATTGCGATTCTATTACACAAACTATCATTGTAATAAACAATATCGTAAAATTTCATAATGTGGGCTAATTTGCTCCCAAACCTACGCTTTCTGCTTGAGTTAATCTCCGTCAGAAAGTAGTTCCCATGGTAATGATAGCCGATCAATCGAACACTCCTGCTACCCTGCTACCCCGCTTACAGTTATTGATATACTTATAGTAATATATATTAACCAATTTATTGAACACAATTCTTGAATTAGGCTATTTAAATATCTGAGTAATCACTGTGTGGGATAACAAATCAAATCAGGCTGTCCATGGTGCTGAAACATTTTGGGTTCAGAATGAAGGTGGATGTTCATGCTGCCATTAAAAGTGCAATTCTTGAAACAGCTCTCCATGAACTCCATGCCAGACTTTTTTGCAGGTGGTGCTGTGGTGTTCACGGGTAGGACTACGTTATAGGAAGAGCTTTCCTCCAGTGGCCGTTTCATGGCGTGTCCCGGACCGGCAAAAAGCGCGTTGTTCCACATCTTTCTGTTGTCGAGAGATGGAGCCCAGTAGCTGCGAAGCGATGACTCGTTTTTATGTCCACTAACGGACATGATTTCTCTGGCCGATTTCCAACGAGGGACAATGTATAACAGTGTAACGGCTGTGTGTCGCTAAACGTCGCTATGGAAACCACACCATGTAGGCTCATGGAAGTAGTTTCGGTAGGCTAGTGGCGTGTGTAGGCCACTGGATACTTTGTGATTAGGCACGTTCTATTTGATCGTTGTTTGATCGTGAGAATTAGTGTAGATACTGCAAGGAGACGTATTGGTGTAAGAGAAATTTGAAGATGTTGTTTAATTGTTGATATATTTATGATCCACGTCAAGTATTCAGTTTCGGCGCCATTTCTTCCTCCAGTTTTTCCAAAGGCCTCCCCATCAGGGCGCTATAAATAAAGAAAGTTCTACGGCAGATCTTTAATATGTATGCAGCCGAACCGTGTACTACAATGCCGTTATGTGATGACTTTCAAAGAGAAAGCAAGAGCACTCGGAATTAGGTATTATTTTATACTTTTAAAATGTTTTCCGGATTTCATATATATAAACAACCAATCCCAGCATGCATTGCGGCTAACACATCCAATCAACGAGCTTAAAACCATAGCTGAGGATCTTGGGTAATCGCTCGAAATGCCTACATCTGTTTCCGGTTATATTTATTTTGAAATTCAGTTCCTGACGGACGCCAAAAAAGCCCGAGATTATGGAATTAAACCAATAAATAAAAGCAAGGATAATTGAGTGTTATTGGTGAGTAAATAAAAGTGTGTTATTTTGAAAAGAACAACAAATTAGAAGGAAAAAAAGATTTAAAAAATACAGATTTCAGTATCCTGAGGCTCTGGAGCCCCATTTATTTCCTCACAGACGACACAAAAGTCCGAAATTATACGATTTAAATAAAAGCAATAACTGTGGCTTGATATTGAGTAAGAACATGTTTTTATGAACCACACAGCTTCCGGTCTTCCACGACCCGACCGGAGAAAAAGACGTGCAGCAGCCTGCAGGCACGAAACACGTTACCAGTAGAAATACATTGCTTTTAAAATCGTCCTGTGCAACACGAAAAAAAGGGGCAAATCGTGATGGTGAACACGAATCAATAGATTACAAATCGTGTTGATGAACACGAAATGCCGTGAGACTGGGTTGTGAGGGCAGGAGCCGGCAGTATGTTTACAGAAGCGTTAGCATTAGCACTGATTAGCAAAGAGTGACGAGAGCGACTAGTAGTACAGGAAAACAAAATAAGTGTGTGACACAGAAATGAGTGACGAGGAGGTCGAGGACAATGACAACAACACCGATGAAAATCCCGGTGGCGACTCTGGCGAGAGTGAGAGGGAAGTTGTGCTTGTGCCGAAAAAAGTAGATGGACTGTGCTAGTAGCTAGGCAGCTAGGCTTTATTTACATTTATTCTGAAGCTGTAACTTTATGTTCTGTTCCGTTTTTATATTCAGTACTGACTGCAGTATTTAAGTTAATCCTTTTGATTCAGTGACATTACTACTCAGTGGAGTCTAGCACTTTGTTTAAGTTTATGTTTTTTTCAGTACAATAACCTTTAAGTGCAGTAGTTGAACTGGGTGTAGCCGGCTAGGCTTTTTTTAATATTATTATTCTAAAGCTGTGACTGTTTTGTTTTTATATTCAGCACTGTGGTGAGGTATTTTGAGTAACTTAAGTGCATTCCTCCCTGTAACAAACAGGTTGGTTTGTTGTACAGTAGTTGGGTGTCCTGTCACTGTGGACAGGTGCTACTGCAAAGTTTACATTTTGTTATTATAAAGCTGCAAAATTCTATTTGTTATGTTCAGCACTCAGGCAGCAGCAATATCTTTATTTTAGTTACTGTATGTTTTGTTACCAGAGAGACTTGAGTTTAAGTCAAGCACTTTGTTTAAAGCCACAGTAGTTGGCTGTCAAATTCATTTTAGTTACTCTATGTTTTTGCTACAAGAAACTGAGACTTGGATTTAAGTCCAGCACTTTGATGTTGATGGTGTCTGTTTAAAGCCACACTAGTTGGCTCCAGGTTCCACATTTTGAATGTAGTAATGTTTGTTCAGTATTCAGCAACTACAGACTAAAGAAAAGTTATGTTTTTGTTACAAGAGAGACACATGTTGTCTGTTTAAATTCATTGTACTCACGTGACGTCTAAGAGTAAGAGTGCAATAAATATTTCATTGAAACGATGAAATCGTGTGAGAATCGTGATCTCAATTCTTATGGAGGAAAATCGTGATTCACATTTGAGCAAGAATTGTGCAGCACTACTCTTGACCTAACAATCAACATCGGCCCCTCTGTTATTTCCCCGACTCAGACTGCAAGGAATCTGGGTGTGACCCTAGATAACAAACTGTCCCTCACTGCAAACATCGCTGCTACAACCCGCTGCTGAAGATACACGCTTTACAACATCAGAAGGATACGTCCCCTCCTGACCCAGAAAGTGACGCAGCTTCTGGTCCAGGCTCTCGTCATCTCACACCTAGACCACTGCAACTCACTCCTGGCTGGTCTACCTGCATGTGCCATCCGTCCTCTGCAGCTCATCCAAAATGCAGCAGCTTGTCTGGTCTTCAACCTTCCTAAATTCTCCCACACCACACTGCTCCTCCGCTCCCTTCACTGGCTTCCAGTAACTGCTAGAATCTACTTCACTGTACTTGCGTACCATGCTGTGAATGGTTCTGTCCCTTCCTACATCCAGGACATGGTTAAACCATACACCCCAGCAAAAACACGTCGGTTTGCTATCCTGGCTCCTAAATGGTGGAATGAGCTCCCCATTGACATCAGGACAGCAGAAAGCTTACACATCTTCCGGCGCAGACTGAAAACTCATCTCTTTCAACTCCACTTCGAGCAATAAAATGAAAAACAGAAAACAAAAAATAAATAAAAAGCACTTGCATACATACTAACAAAGCACTTATAAAGAACTGGCTTATCTAAAGCCTGTTGAGTAGCACTTAAAATGGTTTGGCTCTGAAACTTAATGTACTTATATGATTCTGTTTTCTTCAAGTTTGTATCTTCTTGGTCGAATGCACTTATTGTAAGTCGCTTTGGATAAAAGCGTCAGCTAAATTAAATGTAATGTAATAATGACTAAAGACCAGAAGAGAAGATGTATAATGCTCATTAGTCAGTCCATATACACATCGTCTATCACATTCCCTATAAAGTCTCCTTTCTGTTTTGTTTATTCCGTACATTTGACCTAAGCACCAATTAGAACTTCAATGCATTATCACTCAGAAAGTTTACTAGACAGCATTCTTACAATTGTAAAGGAAGTCTTTCCATAGGAAAAAAGCCGTTAAAAATATGGCTAGCTTCCGGCCGCCTTTTACAATTATCTGATTTACCAATACCTGTCATGCAGCAGTCCCTGGAGCTCAGACTGTGCTTGAAACCGAGAAAGCGAAGGAAAACATTTCTTAATGCAATGAGTAATGTAATCACATTTGACAGAATTAAAAGGCTATAAATACCTTACATGGAAATAAACTGAATAATCTGACTGCACCACTATACTGAAGAATTTGTTGAACAATTAAGGTAAAACAAAAAGAGTCAGAGCCTAAATTGTTCATATAAATACGTCATGTGGTGACAATGTTGTCTATAGTTTGTCAATCATGACCTAAAGGAACATCAAGTAGTTGTATTATAAAGTCCATAGTATGTTTTCTATGCAAATGAACGGGTGGCGCAGTGGTCTGTGCGTTTGATCATCAGATCAAGGGGGCGTTGGGGAACTCCAGTTCGAAACCCGCTCCCGCCCCACTGCGTCAGGCTGTTGTGTCCTTGGGCAAGACACTTCACCCGAATGTGCTCCTGTGGATATTGTCCACAGTAGATGACCATTACATGTATGATCTGTATATGTAATATATATTTGTAAAAGCGCTTTTTACAAAGTCTTTTATAAAGCGCTATAATAAATATAAGGATTATTATTATTATTATTATAAATGGAAATACCTCTGGTGCCCTTAATGGTCAGGATGATCAGAAAACACAGAAACATGTAATGTGGACCTCATCAGCCAAGAAACACTGTAGACTGCAGTAATTGTTTGAATTTAGGACACAGCGCTATAGCAATTTAATCCAAGTGGCTGTTCACTAAAAATAGCCTTTAGTCCTGTCATGTTTGTTCCATGCAATGTCCATGTAGTGAGCATCTACAGTGATCAAATGGTCTGTAATACACCCAGATGTGTACAAAATGTTATTTTTGGCTTGGTGGGAAATTGTGTGGAAAAACAATTGTATTCACTTTTTCCAACTACCTGGAGAAAGAATATACAAAAATGGAAAGCTAGCTAATATCGATGCTATCCAGATTGCATATAACGCATGTCAAGTGATCAACAGATTGTATTATTCTCCAATGCAATAACAGTACTGAAATGAAGGCTATAAAGGCATTAATGGGAGCCCTTTTTTAAGTAACTAAAAAGTAACTTTTACAGTAACGCATTACTTTTTGGTGTAAGTAATCAGTAAAGTAAACTGAGTTACTTTTGAAATGAAGTAACTAGTAATGGTAACTAATAATAATAATAATAATTCCTTACATTTATTATAGCGCTTTTTCAATTACTCAAAGCGGCAGAGTTGCAAAGGGGCGAAGGCCACAGCGGGCGAACTGAGGGGGCCGGGCATGAGGGTGAAGGCAGCGGCTGGAAAAGTCAGGGGGCCGGGCCCTGAGGGCGAGGACCGGGCCGGGAAAGTCAGAGGGCCGGGCTCGAGGGCGAAGACGCGGCACTCAGGGGGCCGGGCTCGAGGGCGAAAGACCGTGGGCCGGGAAAGTCAGGGGGCCGGGCTCGAGGGTGAAGACCGTGGCACTCAGAGGGCCGGGCTCGAGGGCGAAGACCGTGGCCGGGAAGTCAGGGGGCCGGGCTCGAGGGTGAAGACCGTGGCACTCAGAGGGCCGGGCTTAAGGACGGGCAGGAGCTCGTGGAACCCCTGGCGGGTCAGACGTAGACGAGACCCTGGACGGAACCTGGGCTGGTGTCAGGTAGGACCCACGACGGAGCAAGGGCTGGTTGTCGATGGGACCCGAAACAGGACAAGACACGGTGTTTTGACAGGAAACCCGGCGGAGTAGGTGTCGGCGGGACCCGTCCAATGGCACAGGACACAGGGTTTGCAGGACCCCGGCAGAAGAGCAGTCCGGCGGGACCCCCAACGGGACAGGACACAGGGTTGGCAGGACCCCCGGTAGAAGAGTAGTCGGCGGGGACCCCCAACTGGATATGACATAGGGTTGGCAGGACCCCCAGCAGGAGAGTAGTCGGCGGGACCTCCAATGGCACAGAACATAGGGTTGGCAGGGACCCCCGGCAGAAGAGTCGTTGGTGGGACACCCAACAGGACAGGACATGGAGTTGGCAGGACCCCCGGCAGAAGAGTAGTCGGCATAGCCTCCAACGGCACAGGACACGGGGTTGGCAGGACCCCTGGCAGAAGAGTAGTCGGCGTAGCCTCCAACGGCACAGGACACAGGGTTGGCAGGACCCCCGGCAGAAGAGTCGTCGGCGAGACTCCCAACGGGACAGGACATGGAGTTGGCAGGACCCCCAGCAGAAGAGTCGTTGGCGGGACCCCCCAACGGGACAGGACATGGAGTTGGCAGGAGCCCCGGCAGAAGAGTAGTCGGCATAGCCTCCAACGGCACAGGACACGGGGTTGGCCGGACCCCCGGCAGAAGAGTCGTCAGCGGGACCCCCAACAGGACATGACATGGAGTTGGCAGGACCCCCCGGCAGAAGAGTAGTCGGCGGGAACCCACAAAGGGGACAGGACATAGGGTTGGCAGGACCCCCGGCAGAAGAGTAGTTGGCGGGACAGAAGAGGGGACTCGAGAGGGGACTGGAGAGGGAGCTTGAGAGGTGACTCGAGAGGGGACTCGAGAGGGGACTCGGAGAGGGGACTCGAGAGGAGACTCGAGAGGAGATTCGAGAGGGGACTCGAGAGGGGACTCGAGAGGTGAACTCGAGCGGGGACTTGAGAGGGAACTCGAGAGGGAACTCGAGAGGGGACTCTAGAAGAGACTCGAGATGGTACCTGAGAGGGAAACACGAGAGGAGACTTGAGAGGGGACTGGAGAGGAGCTTGGAGAAGGGGACTGGAGAGGGGACTGGAGAGGGGACCCGAGAGGCGACCCGAGAGGTGACTCGAGAGGGGACTCGAGAGGAGACTTGAGACGGTCGTTCGCCGACAGAACACGGGGAGCTGGCGTCGGCCGGAGAGCCAGTACTGGAGCCGAAACCATGGCTGCTGGGGCCGGTTCTGGAGCCGGAACCATGGCTGTTGGGCACGGAACAGAAGCCTGGACCCTGGCTGTGTAAGCCAGGTAATGGAGCACAGATCCATGGCTGTGTGGGCCGGTTCTGGAGCCGGAACCATGGCTGCTGGGGCCAGGACTAAGGCTGGAACCATGGCTGCTGGGGCCAGAACTGGTGCTGGAACCATTTGCTGAGTCGGCCGGTTCTGGAGCTGGAACCATGGCTGTGTGGGCCGGTACTGGAGCAGGAACCATGGCTGCTGGGCACAGAACCGGAACACGGAACCATGGCTGTATGGGATGGTACTGGAGCACGGTACCATGGCTGTGTGGGCCGGCACTGGAGCATGGAACCATGGCCTCTGGGGCCTGTACTAGAGCCCAAAGCATGGCCTCTGGGGCTCGGGCCTGCTAGCCTGGACTTTGCGACTCCTTCTCTTAGGAGCCTTTTGGAGGCTCAGTGGACCTCCAAAAGCCAGACGAGTACCCGAGAACGGCTCCTGGACAGGAGCAGGAAATGGGGGAAGAAGCAGGGGTTGACTCCAGACGGAACACACCGAGACGTATGGTGTCAGGTTGGGAATTGGGAGTTAGCACATGTCTGGAGGAAGTCCATAATCCAGCCAGGTAAAAACTTCACTAAACATGGTTTCTCTGTTGCCAACCGGTGCGCCTCTACCAGAGCGGCCCTCTTCTGCCGAACACTGGACACTCCCTTCCACCAATCAAAGCAGCAAGCCAAAAAAAAGGTAAAATTACTTAATTCCACCTCAAATGGATCATCTGCTGGGTCCACTTCTGGTTGGTTCATTCTGTTAGGGTTGAGTGAAGCAGGCAGGACCCAAATGCAGAATAAACTGAAAAAATACCTTTATTTCAAGGTTTTAAGGAACAAACAGAACACTAACCCGTGAACACAGTCAAAGACAAACAATGAACCAATAATGACAGACAGAAACACCAGAACTTAAATACACACAAGACTAATCACACAAACAAGACACAGGTGAGGAGGGAGGAGAAAACACAGGGGCACCAGGTGAACGCAAGTAATCAGACAAAACACAACACAGACAGATCGTGACACCTAATGAGCGAGGAACATTTTTCTCTATGTTCTGGGTACGAGTGTGATCACCACCAAATGGTCTATGCATTCGGTCGCCAGGCAAAACTGTTTCCAATGGGACCCATCGCTATTATGTTACAGCAGTGACAATTTGTAAGGATTTAGTTTTGTTCCTCACAGACGTGTTATGAGAGTAACATCCATTATACACACAGAAACACATGACAGTAAGCCTCTGTTGCCATTAGTAGGGCGCAGACAAATAAATTCCATGCTGTCATTGTCATTGTGCTGTGCCAAGGTTTGGCTGATTTATCTCCAGTATAAATATACTGTTCCCAGGTGCTGAAAGGTGATATACAACTTTGAGCTAAAGTGGTCCTGATAGGCGAATCAGGGCACAACATATTTTATCTCCTGAATTTAAGGTGAAGTGACTTGATGAATGTTTAGTGATACACTTGGCAGGAATCTAAGGAATAAAGTCTTGTTTTGCCAATATATACTTGGAAAAGGCTTACTCTCCTTTCAACTGCACATTTACAAGGGTGGTGAACTGTAAAATCTCCTAAAATCCACTGCTGTTGTTCATTAGCATAAATAAATTAATACAAATATAACAGATGGAGTTGTTTTCACAGTCTGTTCACGTACCTGACAGTAGAAAGAAAATAACAGAAATCTGGATTCCAAAATGAGGCCAGAGTTCTTAAAATTCCCAAAACTGTCAAAGCATTTAAACAGTTGCAATTTGATGTTCGGAAGGAGCTCAAACCCTTTTCCAAAGTAAACTGCGATTACAAGAATGTGATGGTGACATTCATGTCACTGTCACTGCATGTGACAGCGAATGTGACTTGATTTTTGACAAGGCAAGGCTTTCAGGGGCTTAAGCTCTCTGAAAGGATGTGCAACAGTGGACCAGAGATGAGTGATGAAACAATAACACAAACTGCAGAGAAGTGACATTTATAGTAACGATTGAACCCACAGACATGCCACCTTGGCTTCCATAAAACCTTGATGGCTGGCTGCTCTAGGAATGGCCTCATAAAGCACTCCTCATGGCCTGTATTGTATATTCCATTCCATTTTTACCTAATGTTAAAGTGAGGTTGGATTGTTAGATGGGTCCATCCGTCCCCTCTGTGTCTGGATAAAGCTGATTTGGCTAACACCTTGGTTCAATATTTCTATAATGCATCTAAAGTTCCTACCTGTCAACTTGCTAATGGTTCAGATCTACAGTATAATGCTCACCCAGTTGAGCACATTTGCACACAGGGCGCAGCGTGTGTAATTCTCTATAGATATTCTGCTGAATCTACTCTATTTGATATGCATTTATCAGATGTGTAAAGTATACAACTTAGGAATGATTGGAGACTGTCCCCAGACGCTGGTATCAACGGAGCTCAATAAAGAGCAACAAGTCCTCCAACTCACACGACCAAATAGGTCGATTGCTCAAGCCCTTATTACGACCTATAATCACCATAGGCGGCGCGTGAGGCTCAGGTTTGGGAAGGCTAAATAACTTTTTTTTCCATGACGCTGCACGCCTCCGGGTTAGGGTTATAGAAAAGAGATCAACTCAGTGAAAGCACCGCCTGCTGACCAATCAGAGCTCAGTGTGCAGAGTTTAAATCTATCAAGTCATATTACAAGATAAAGGAAATACAGTTTAAACTGCCGTATGCAGAGAAGACGCCGACGTGTCGCACTTATCATTCATATCACATTCAATCAGATCATCGATCATATAATATCACAATATTTCCTTATCTGAGTCAGCTTCTCGAGCTCTATCTGGCCGTGCAACACTTACAGTGTCATTAAGTTGACGAAACACTTGAGTAAAATGTAGCCTAATTAAAGTCAGATCCACTATTGTCGATGGGGCAGTGATATCATAAAACTGTTATACGCTTTCAAAAAATGTTTAACCAGTTGTTCTGTATTCATCTTGCAGGTGCAACTATGTGGCTTGTATCCTGGATTATATGTTTAAATCATGGATGGTTAGAGTTCATATTTGTCTAATATTAGTTTACTTTTCATTAATGAAAAGTAAACTTAACTTGTCCCTGTTTGTGATTGGTTAAATGTAGCTAACCCTGCCCATTTCACGTGAATGCGCTCTCAGCTGGAGAGAGAATTCCTGGCTTGATTTACCGAGTTGATAACCAGCGTCGTAGGACCGCTTAGCGAGATCTCGTTTGTTAGGGTTAGTTAAGCTAACTCAAACATATCCAGGGTATGTTGAACTGGCTTCGTAGTACAGGGCACAGGTGGCTGCATAGAAGCGCTAATGTCAAAGATACAATACAATATATTTTTATTTTACTAGGATGCAGTGACAAAAATACTTGGGAAGTCTTAGCCTTCCGTAGCCTACAGTACCCGCCGCCCCTGATCACGTTTTAAAGTTTTCAACCTCTAGTGCTCCTGTGGACTGCAAACGCTCCGGAGTGTCGTATATTCACAAATAACCCTCTCTGGAAAATCCTAATTTGTAGGATAGTTTGGCCATTAAAATGCTTTTTGATTAGATTTCTAGCGAGAAGTGTATAGTACTTTTATAAACCACGTCCAGTCGATATGTAGGATCTTAGTTTGATAGATATTACGAAGATGATTTGAGGTCTCGGAGAACGTGTAACGGCAGCGTCCATGTAAAGTTAGCGTCAATCCTCACGGGGTGAAAACAGTATTTCTGGTCTCGAAAAACGGTATTCCCCTCACTGTTAAAGCTATATCTGCAGTACTCATCCACTAAAAAACATCAGTTCATCCTTGTTAATTACACAACATTAATTGTTTTAAATTGTGTACAATGCTTTTGTATTTTGCCCATAGGTTTTTCCTTTTCGATTCTGAGACACCCATAATCCTCAGCTATCGTTGAAACTCGGTGATTGGATGTTTTAGCCGCAATGCACATTGGGACATGGTGTTTATGCGATGTGAAATCAGAAAACATTTAAAAAAAAAAGAATAATAATACTTTATTCCGAGTGCTCTTGCTTTTCTCTTTGAAAGTCATCACATAACGGCATTGCAATACACGGTTCGGCTGCATTAAATATTACACATCTGCCGTAGTTCTCTATTTATAAAGCCCTGATTTGAAGACCTTTGGACAAACTGGAAGAAATGCAGCCAAAACTGAATACGTGACGTGGATCATAAATATATCAGCAATTACACAACATCTTCAATTTCTCTTCACATAATACGTCCCCTTGCAGTATCAGCGTTAATTCAGCTGACTTTTATATTTGAACCAATTGGTAGATAGGCCATATTTACCCCGTAACGGTGCACAGCTGAGAGAAAGGGACTTTTTAAAGATCTTACTGATTTTCTTCGAATTAAAGAATGTAAATACTGAGTTGAGAGAATATTCAGGGATTTTGGGTGATGGGAGACACACCTATGGAATCACAATTTCAATAGCTTACCATTAAATGACGGATATACCTTTCTGTCTGATGTTTTACAAATCAGATATTAACGTGTAGAACTACAATATGTGAAATATTATAGCAATATCCTGTACAATTATGTGAAAACATGAATAAAACTACACAACTTCAGATGTTATACATACATAAATGTCCTACACTAATAATACAATTTAAGCAATCATACACTAGAGGCCGTTCTTGAAGTACGGACCTCGGCGCAAGCACCTCGGTCCTGCCGCAGTACTATCGTACCAATAATGACGTTCAAGAACGGCCTCAAGTGTATGATTGCGATTCTATTACACAAACTATCATTGTAATAAACAATATCGTAAAATAATTTCATAATGTGGGCTAATTTGCTCCCAAACCTACGCTTTCTTGAGTTAATCTCCGTCAGAAAGTAGTTCCCATGGTAATGATAGCCGATCAATCGAACACTCCTGCTACCCCGCTTACAGTTATTGATATAATTATAGTAATATATTATTAACCAATTTATTGAACACAATTCTTGAATTAGGCTATTTAAATATCTGAGTAATCACTGTGTGGGATAACAAATCAAATCAGGCTGTCCATGGTGCTGAAACATTTTGGGTTCAGAATGAAGGTGGATGTTCATGCTGCCATTAAAAGCGCAATTCTTCAAACAGCTCTCCATGAACTCCATGCCAGACTTGTTTGCAGGTGGTGCTGTGGTGTTCACGGGTAGGACTACGTTATAGGAAGAGCTTTCCTCCAGTGGCCGTTTCATGGCGTGTCCCGGACCGGCAAAAAGCGCGTTGCTCCACATCTTTCTGTTGTCTAGAGATGGAGCCCAGTAGCTGCGAAGCGATGACTCGTTTTTATGTCCACTAACGGACATGATTTCTCTGGCCGATTTCCAACGAGGGACAATGTATAACAGTGTAACGGCTGTGTGTCGCTAAACGTCGCTATGGAAACCACACGATGTAGGCTCATGGAAGTAGTTTCGGTAGGCTAGTGGCGTGTGTAGGCCACTGGATACTTTGTGATTAGGCACGTTCTATTTGATCGTTGTTTGATCGTGAAATCAAACACGCCTATTGACCAATCAGAGAGCTTGCTCAAACCTATGTGTTATAGAATCATTATTATGGCATTGTATGCTGTGTGTTATTTGTAACATCTTCTGCCTTCCAACTCTCTGTACCTTCTGCCCGCCTGATCACCATGGGGTCACGAGCCTTCAGCCACTCTGCCCCCCGTCTCTGGAACTCTCTCCCACAAGACATCCGCAATATGGACTCACTCCCAACCTTCAAATCCAGCCTGAAAACACACCTTTTTAAACTGGCGTATTCCATTTCTTAATCTCTGTTAACTGATTGTTGTTTTTAAGTCTCTGTTTTTCTTTAAAGTATTAAGTCTTGCATTACTGTGTGCTCTTCTTAATTATGCTCTGTAAGGTGTCCTTGAGAGCTTTGAAAGGCGCCCATAAATAAAATGCATTATTATTATCTTCAGAAACTACCTTTCCAACTCCTCATGCAGTTGACTGTTACAGGTCTATACAGGTTCATGGTGCAATGCATAAGCTTCAAATGGAGATACTGAATCTGTATTTTTCTTTACCGTTCTGTTTTAATTTCACAATAAAGTTAATAGTAATATTATGTTTGATATTATTATGTTTTATTAACTAGACCACTGGGTGTTACAAATATCAAAACAATATATGTGTGGATAACAAAATAAATCCGTCATAAACTAAACTGGAAATTATACTGGAAAGTATAATTTATTGTGTGAACACTGTAAACTTGACAGATTTTTAACCCGAACCACCTACAGTAGTGGTTAAAGCATGTTATTGCATTTTTGTTGTTGAATGTTATATTTGATGAAAACATTTAAATATTAAGAGTAGCCTACATACAAAATAGGGGGAACGTAGAAGGTCAATGATAGAAATATAGAATAGAAAATATCAAGAAGATACTGTAGTGATCTCTACAATAAAACAGCTAGTGGATGACATCCAAATATATTAATAGGAGGATGTGCAAAACAGACTAACTAATAAGGCTTTATTCAAACATTAAAGAATACTTTAAGTTAAGGTCTTATTTTGATTAAGAAAACAACATTGGGGGTATCAACAGATAAATATTATGTCTGACAAATACTTAACGTCTAATATATTGCATAGTTTATGTTGGCGCTTGACAATCACTTTCCCTGAATTTTACTCAGGTGTAACTAAAGTCTGCTTTAAGGGTTGTTTATATTTCACATCATTAATCAGAATCTGCAAAGTAACTAAAATAAATATAGTAAAAATACCAGGGTAACCTCTGAATTGTAGTGGAGTAGAATTACAAAGTAACAATCAATTGCATGTAGTACATGCTGCTGTAACAAAAACATTTCCCAACTTGGGATCAATAAAGTTTATCTTATCTTAAGATGATCGATGGCTACTGCCATATTTGCAAAATTTGACTCTGAACCTTGACAAGTGCATGTTTCAGGCTTATCAATGAACAACAGGAAGGGTCACAGACATAAGACCAGCTGTTAAATAAAGCTCTTCTGACCTTAGGTGTCAAGTGGGTATATTAATGCTGCCCATTATGGACACAAACGATTGTCACCCATTTATGAATTATATGTTTTAAATTTGATAACACCAGTGAGTTTCGTATCCCTTAAACCTCCAGGGATGTACACAGTTTAATACTGGCAACTTTTATTTATGGGAAATACGAAAACGTCTTTTAAAACTACAATTCCCAGTAGAGACGTGCCATAGAACATGTTGCGAAACACAATAGCCAGCATGTGTAGTTGTGGCCAAACTATCCTACAATTTAGGATTTTTCAGAGAGGGTTATTAGTGAATATACGACCCTCCGGAGCGTTTGCAATCAACGCGAGCATATGCCGCAAATGGTTGTTTCTTACACGACCACTAGAGGTGCTAAACTTTAAAACGTGACTATAGGTCGTAATAAGCTGCTGAACAATCAACCTATTTGGTCGTTTTTTGGAGAAGGACAGGCTGATAAAGAGTGTTGGCTTAATTATTAAATCAGTTCTTAAATACAGTAAGGATCCCTGTCCCCTTAACTGCCTGACTGCCTATCTGTGCAAGGGTTGTCACTAGAGAGGTGTGTTCACATTCAGCTACTAAAATATGCTGTTTAAATGTAACATAAACTACATTAGGCACATCACAAGTTAGAAATTGCTGTCTAAATCCAAACACTTTTTTTTGACAGAAAAACAATCTTCAACACAAGCCTGAGAAACGCCTCCATTTGACTGCTTGTTTTAACTTCCGTACCATAGTGACATCACTATGTAAGACTCGCGCTCCTATTGGCTAGTTCTCCAACACATTTTACGTGATAGGCTCTGAGGCGGGACATCTCTAAGTTATTAACCAATCACAACAGAGCGGGCCAACTAACCAATCAGTTATCTCTGTCTCACACCCAGTAACACTGTTAGCGACTGCCAACTGTAAGCTAATGAGCTAACAAATAACATAAACAAAATAAAGTTAACTTTGGTTCTGATACGTCTTATAGTCGTCAATTTTGGTGCACAAAAGACTTTTCATCCAAGTCAAACCTGTACGGCTCAATCTCTCTCTGAATCTTAGTGTTGTGGGACTAGGCCAGATCCAGGATTTCTAACATTCTAAAGAACATTTTAGAGTTCTTACATACTCTCAAATGTGCTTCGAGGTTGACTTTTAATTCATTCTAATTGGAGGAGTTTAACTGGGGAATAAAACGTGTATGTTATTAAAATCACACTCGATTATAAAGAAACTGTAATGTTTTTGGGGTGTGACGAAGGTAACTTCACTGTGGACTGACGGCTTTGGGCCTTGTAACATTGCACATGTGGTTTGGTTTGGGGGTGTTCCACAAACCCGTTTTGTCTGTTGCTCCTGATTGTGTTCACCTGGTGCCCTGTGTTATCTCCTCCCCCCTCACCTGTGTCTAATTGCTCCCCCCCCACCTGTGTCTAATTGCTGATTAGTGTGTGGGTAATTAGGCTCTGTTTCCCTGTCTGTGTGGGTGGTGGTGTGTGTGAGATCCTTGTTGCTGCAGGCTGTGGTCAGGGAGATACAGCAGGATTGAGGCTGTGTGTGTGTCATGTGTTCATGACTTAATAAATGCCCACACCGGGTTGTATTTTGGACGTTCTGCCTCTGCCTCCTTGCTTAGTCGGGCCGCTCAATTGTCAGCGTCACAATTGGTGTCAGAAGTGGGATTGACCAAGTGAGGAGGTGAAAACGATGGAGGAACTGAGGGAGATTATGAAGTCATACATGCAGTATGAGACAGCCAGATTCAAACGGGAGGAGTGCCATTTGGGAAACATGGAGCAGCCGTTTTCAGGGATACAGGAACAGGTTTCCCTGACAAAAGAGAACAGACAAAAGGCAGTGCCGGCTGCAGAGAAACAAATGCCTCAGGCCACTCCATCGAAGAAGAAGGGTAAGAAAAGTAAAATGGAGCCGGGTGCAGTGGAAGAGGAGGGTCTCGTGAGTCCAGCTGAAACGACAGCGGAGGAAAAGAAGAATAAGAAGAAGAAGGGGAAAAAAGGGAAGAAGGTGGACGGTCAGGAGGAGGTGCAGTCTGAGGACCAACCAGCAGGGGGCGATGCAGAGACGGAAAAGGAGCTGGAGACAACAGACGCAGAAGCCTCTCTGCTCACGAAGGGCAAAAAGAAGAAACGTCTCCGGAAGAAACTGAGGCTGAAGTCGAATAGTCCATTTAGCTTAGGAACCTTCCTAAAGGAGTGAAATGACCCGGAAGTCCCTCAGTGGCAGCCATGATAAGTGCCGTTCGAATTCTCTAGAATGATGAGAATGATAGGAAAGGAGGTTTCAAACTTCCTTTATAACCTCCTTTAGCTTAGGAACCACTGGACCTCCCTACCGACAGGAGAAGCGAAAATGCTGCCCCACAATGCCTTGCAGCCGCAGCATTTGCCGTCACTCAACAGTCGGCCGTTCACGGAAACAACCGATTATGACCGAGAAATTATATCATGAAAGTTACGGTGCTTATTAAGCATTTTAAAACATAGGTGGTAAGTTGCCAAAGTGCTTTGTTTTGAACATTCATCAGTATTATAATCAAAAAGAGAAACATGAACGTTAGTTTTCACTGAAATTATCAAATAAAGTCAACATTTCAGTCTTTACTGAGCTGTGTGTGGTTTGTTCAACTTTTAAAAGATGTTTGAATGGTGATATACACAGTGATAGATGGTAAGGACTAACATTTATAATAAATACATTTGTATTGATTTTAAGATCTTTAGTTCATACAATCATACGTATTGGGATCATTTGTATTAATGTGGACCGGAGGGAGAGGGTGACGAGCATAAGTTTCACTTTCCTTTTTTATTTCAATTCCAACTTTGGTCATGAAGAATATGTTTCTCTGTTGTCCACGTTCATAAAGCAAAGCAGCAGCATCAGAGCACGGTGCAGAGTCTCTAGATGAGTTTACAGTAGTCCCTCGTTCTTATTAAACATCCATGTTGTAGTCCGCTGTATAGAAAACTGTGGTTTCCATGGTTTCCCCACAGCAGCAGACGCACATTCAGGACGTCCGCTGGCGCATCATAAACACGTCGGATAGTGAAAGTGCATTCGGATTTTCTAAAGTACCGCAGTCTCTTCTCCTAAGTCCTTTTGAATTCTCCTATCCACTATCCCTTAACCCCGTGACGTTTCACTCAGAGGTCAAGGAATAGACGATAGGGTTAGAACTTAGGTGCTGATTTTTAAACTATCCGACTGCAGCCTGAGTCTGAAGAAGAGACGCAGAAACACCGGGCGGAGTGGAGACACATGGAGGAGAGCAAAATGGCCAAGATCCATAAGTGTCGCAGGAATGAGGTACTGTTCTCTTTCGGGAGAGGAAGGAGGAAATGTGACGAAGGTAACTTCACTGTGGACTGACGGCTTCGGGCCTTGTAACATTGCACATGTGGTTTGGTTTGGGGGTGTTCCCCAAACCCGTTTTGTCTGTTGCTCCTGATTGTGTTCACCTGGTGCCCTGTGTTGTCTCCTCCCCCCTCACCTGTGTCTAATTGCTGATTAGTGTGTGGGTATTTAGGCTCTGTTTCCCTGTCGGTGTGGGTGGTGGTGTGTGTGAGATCCTTGTTGCTGCAGGCTGTGGTCAGGGAGAAACAGCAGGATTGAGGCTGTGTGTTCATGACTTAATAAATGCCCACACCGGGTTGTATTTTGGACGTTCTGCCTCTGCCTCCTTGCTTGGTCGGGCCGCTCAATTGTCAGCGTCACAAGGGGTAATCATCCCTGCAGTAGCCTTCATTACATACTGCTGGGAGGTAGAGATCTCATCAGATAAATAGAATAATCATGTAAATCAGTGTGACTTCAACAATTAGAGACACGGAACACCAAACTCCTACTGATCTGCATACCAGTCACTGCAGCCATGAATTAAAATGAGCTGGAAAGCAGCTGTTAAAGCAGGTACAGGGAACGTGCCTTGGACAGTAGGTGAAATCTGTCAGAGTTGATCAAGGAATCCCAGTGAAGAGCAATACCTTCCTGAGCACTCACCACCTGTGCACACGTCTAACCTCAGGCCTTGTTACACTGGCCAACTCAATACTGCGCCATTTAGATTGCAGACATTCACTGTAGTTTACATAGTGTTAATCCTTTTAATGATAAAGCTAATACTGCTTTTAATCTGCATTTCAGGAATTAGCGGTTCACCTAATGAGAGCAAAGTAAATGGCTGCATACAGAATAAAGTATGCGTCCTCTTTTTTTGCTGTAGTTTAGGGTACACATGCCACAGGGAAGGAGAGGAAAGACAATATGATTAGGGGAAAAATATCTGGCTCAAGTAATTCTCCGCTAACGCAGTTTCAACATCATCATTAAATAAACAGAGAAACTGAACAAAAACATAATTAGCAGCGGCTCTACAGCTAAGATACATGGTAAGCTTTGGGGCTTTAGAGCCAGACAAAACAAGTCACTGTTTGCACAAGACAAGAGAATGAGAAGAGGAAATAATGAAAAATAAATCTACAGTACAATAATGTTGCTTGCCTGGTGGAGCTAGTGAAAAATATTCATTATCTTTAGATTTAAAATTCAATACAAAAAGATTGCTGTTTTCATTTAGTATCCTCCAAAATAACATCATTAAGAAGTGTTCAAATCTGTGACTAATATTAACCTGCAAGATCATTTATAAATGTAGGATGATAAATGCAGTCATACACCAATTATTAATTGACATATAAATAACCTGCACAGTTCACATGAGGACACCAGCGGATGAATGTAAACTGAACAAATGCAGGATGCTCCTTTTTCTGAAAATAAATGTTCATGCAATATAAACAAAAATTGAAGTCTAAGCAAGAAAATGGATGTCAAAACGAACATTTGTGAAAGGCTTAACCAGACAAGATTCCTTCAAAGCTGATAGCATTACATGGCCAGCAGAGCGGGGCTCCACATGGAGGGGAAATTAATATCTCAGTTCACACTGACACGTCCTGCATCTCCTCAAAGGATTATGATTACTGCTGGAACAAAGTCTTTGCCCATTAGGAGGGGTAACCAAGCTGGCTTACAAGAAGGAAGGGATTTAGAAGTGAGATGTACCCCAATATATAGTCTGATCTTAAAGAGGTCCTATTCTGCTTTTTGGGGTTTTCCCATGTAGTGTAGGTGTTTGTGCTCAGGCTGAATTCCCAAAGTTCCCGCCAGAGGGATTTTCTCTTGCACTCACCCCCCCTGCCTGAAACGCATACATTGAACTCCTTTGTTTACTTCCGTATCATAGTGACATCAGTAACACTTCCGCTTATATTGTTTGTGATAGGCTAAGGTGCGGCACATATCTAAGCTTTTCACCAATCATAATAGAGCCGGCCAGCTAACCAATCAGAACAGACTGGGCTCTAGTTTCAGACAGAGGGTGAAAAGAGGTGCTGCAGCACAGGGAGTATGAGAAAAATAAAGCATGTACAATGTCACAGTTGGAGCACAAAATACAAATATGAACCAGAGAATTTGCATGATAGTGGCCCTTTAAAAAAAATGGCCAAGTTGGTGGTGGGGTCAAATTGAACGTTTTATTTGTGTTGAATAAAACGTCTTTCAATACTTGCAATTGGCAGGTACTGTAGTGTTTACTATTAGTCTGCAATTGTTACTTTTTGTTCTTGGTACTCTCCTATACCAGCTGGAAAAAGCATTGGAAATGGACGTTATCTAATGGGAACAATGCATCAGGGTTAGGAAGCGTCTTTGAGTTGTGAAAACCGCTATATAAATAAAATGCATTATTATTATTATTATGTATTTGACCAAAAGGAGTAGTCATTGACCTGCCTTTCTTTAATTTTAATATCAAACATTTTAATAGACAGAATAAAATGATTTGAGCTTTGCACCTTAAACCAGGGGTTCCCAACCTTTTTTCCCAAGAGCCCCCCCAACTGACTCCTGTTGGAAGTTGCGTACAACATGGAGGAGACCGATCTGATCGGAGCAACTGTGACAAATAATCCAACTGAAACCGGCATCGACAATGACTATGGGCAGAAGAAACATTTCTATTAAAGAAAGAATTATACATTTCTGTCTTTTTATGCCTAACTTGAATTGGTATTAAAATTAATTAATCAATTATTTTTTTATATTTTATTGTAATGTAGAGACAAGGCCTTTAGTGACAATCTTGTATTGCATTACAATTATATGTAAAGAAAAAAAAAAAGTATAAATATGATATTTGGCCTCAAATCATCAGGCCTCAAATAATCTGAGGCCTGCGATCTTTGGGGCGCCCCCCATCTTGGGAACCACTGCCTTAAACAACTGTTACATGCCACTCAATAAGTAACCTTTTCACATATCAGCATTGTGCATCTTCTTCTTCCTTGTGACATTTAAAACTGATCCTCCTACAAGTATGAGTACAAAAAAAACATATTTTGTCATGCCACATCTGCAAATATTTGTTTCTGCTGCCACTGCTTCCATAAAAGCAACACACTTGCGCCTGCATTGACAGTTAAGTCTCATCAATGCAAAAGAGAGTGAACAAGCAAATGGTGAAGTGCCCATCTTTCAGAGAAATGTAAGAACAGAGCTGTTGAAGTGAGAGCATGCCTCTACAAAAGGCTGAACGTAGCGAGACTTCTCCCTTGTTGCCTGCATGGACACGCATGTTTAGACAGTCAGTTCACAGTGGCATTGACACAGCTCAGCCCTGTGCAGGGAATGATATTGCAGGTCAGCGCGGTAACCTGCCGCTGTGAGGATGCTATGGGAATACAGATGAGTGTGGGATTGGAAAGCATTGGATGGAAACAGCACGCAATACTCTGTCAGTGTAGAGAGAACACAGGCATTTTCTGTGGACGACACAGTGCTCTAAATACACTGAAAAAGGGTGAACAATGTATATGAGATAATACGGAACCCTTAGGACATGAACCAGTGGATTAGAATTAGCTTGAGGCCACGCTGGCCGTGTGCAAACAGCATAATCCCTTTAGGTTTTGTCACTATCATGCTTGGTGGTGTCTAAGTAATATTACCTGAGAAATCATATGTGAAATGATGATGCTCCCCCACTAATTGGCCCCAGGGGTGCGTGCATTATTCATGGTTAACAGCATGTTCCACTTGTTTGCATGGCACTAATTGTTTTATGATTAACCTGCTGAACGCTCACTTGCTTCATTTTGTTGGACCATTTAAAGCCATCTGACTGGTGTCTGATTCTTGGAACAATGTGGTTAATAAAATGCTTGGTGAGCTGCTGGCCAGGAGGGTCTGCGGGCCCCATAACACTCCTTGTTAGGGTTTTTATTGTAGAAGTTAGTCCAGCGCGAGTATGAGTTTCTTGGAATCATAAAAATCAGGGAAATAAATCCATTTGAAATGAGTACTAACGAAAAAACGATTTGGTTTGAATGGGTGCGGAGAACTGTCATTGACCTAAAGTCTAATAACATTTTAAAAAGTTGGATATCACAGCGGTCTCCCATCAATCTTGAGTAATGGGCTTTCTGAAAGGAAACATCGTGATATGGAAAAAGCTTTCACCAGATGAAATGCCACTACTGAAATAGAGTTTCACTTTGTTACAACTCAAAATAAATAATACGAACATTATCATAATCGATCATTTAAAATGTCATTATGTTCCCAGACTAATTATGTGTAAATGATTCATCGGGTCATAACATGACTAAGATCAAACTGTTGTCCTCGAGGTGAGACACTAAAGTCTCCGCTCCATCACGTTTGTATTCCAAAGGAACGTTGGCTTCAAGCCAGAAGGCAGTCAATTATGAATGAATCACATTAAACAGGTCACATTCCCATTTGTTATGTTAAGTATCCGATGAAGTATATTACTAACAAGACATTTGAAGACGAGCCCAAAGGCAACAGAGGTTCCACTATTTCAACTTTCACACTCTCTAGTTTTGTTAATGAGCTGAACTCTCCATGTCACATTGGGGTTTCGAGGTGCTTTGTGAAATACAATTTCTGCTCCTCCAAACCACTCTGAAATCAGCTTCTTATACTAATGAACCATCCATTTAATGTTTTGGTAGGTTGGCCTCACTAATTGGTGAAGGACAAAATGGCAGCCATATAGAACAATGACATTCATAAGGTCATTTCCCCTAAAACCAACTTGATATATTTGAGCTACCCATGAAATATAAAATGCATCAATGGTTGTTCCATTAACCTAGTCCATCCTGAATTACAGTATATCACAGCTTTTTGGACCATAAAGTGATCTGTAAAATGTAGCAGCATGGATTTTCCAATATAGTCCACTCACAAGACTGGCAGATTGTCGTCCAAAGTAATCAGAGAAACAGGATGGGAAGCCACAGGGAAAACATCTGTCCAATTTGATCATGCTCTTTTAGTCTTAAGTTTTATCCAAGGTTTAAGACACAACGGTGCAAGAGCATGAAACGGACTGTTCTCCGATGGGTATTCAATGCCATTGCCATCAATCAAATGCTCCATATATCACTCTGTATCACTGCTCAAACTCAACGGTCAGTGCATGAACATGACAGGTGTTGTCCAGACCTTTTTTCCTCTGACTCTTTCCTCTAGAGCCTTAACAGGTCAACGTTTCGACTTATCGGGTGAAATATCTCAACCTGTGTTTGATGGACTGGCAGCACATTCTGTACAGACATGCCTGGTCCCTAGACAATGAATCCTAATGACCCCTTAACATTTCCTGTATCGCCAAGATGAGCTTGACATTTGCAGGTTTGAGTGAAATGTCTCGACAACTATTGGATGGGTTGCAATGAAATGGAAATTCGTTCATCGACCTGACTTTTCCTGAAAGCCATCCTCAATTCAACATGTTCTGCATCTGTATCTTTAGCAGGTAAGTATTCTTGAGTAGACCAAACATGGTAACATAGTGTATTGAAATCAAAACAGTGACCACTGCAGTCAAGATCATTCAAGGCAATGTCCAAGTCCCAAATATTTCAGAGAATAGTACAACACATTACTGTGTGCTTGTTTCAGTATACAACATAACTGAATCTATCCAACTTAAGGGGCTTGATCAGAAGCTATCGATCACACAAACGGATAAAGTATTCATGGGCAGGCTGGCCATTCGGTGTAAGTAGAAGATATAGCCATTATGAACACGAATGGCGGCTATATAGCCCAACTGTAATTGGAATGCAAGGTTCCACTCTCTGGTAATAGCCATACAAAGAGCAGGAGATGCCAGCACAAGCAGTACACTGGCCCAACAGAATAATTTAACCATTAATCAAACAGCCGTGCTGCAGTACACCTTGAATCTCTTAAGTTAGTCTTTGCCACTTAGACGGAAGCGTGCTCAGTAAGTGTTCTTTTTTTTTTGTATCCTTTTCAAAAAAATTATATACCGTAATTATTCAAGGATGAACAGTAAAACAATTTCAGCCATACAGTCTCACCTAAGAGACTGTTTTCAAAAGCAACAAGCTAATTTTATTTATTGAAATAGATTTGATCTGACCCGTTGCTCAACTAAAACCCACATTCATGTTAAGAAAACTACTGAATGTATTTTATATAACTCTTCAGCATTTACTTGATGGGTTTAAGAAAAAATCTGTCCTACTAAATATTTCACTAGTGTGTCACAGGGCAGCAACTGTGTTAAAAAAAACTGCGTTCGGAAAATATTAAATAAACCAATAAAAAGGGATATTTTCACATTACCAGTCTTAAATAATCATTGGATATATTCAAAGATTGCATTTAAATTCAGAGACCAGCATAATGTGATACACGTTAACATTTTGAATGGGTTATTAAGTGTCATATGTGTGGAAATATCCATTAATTGAAAAAAGACCCTCCTTTGACTGAATTTTAAATAGGCAATTCATATTTTAACTTATCGTCATTCAGCCAGAAATGTAGGCGTACATCCCCGAGGCAAGAGTCGGCCACCCATTTCCCCATATGACACAGAGGGATATTACTGCTGGTGTTCTTCCCTGAAATACATTAGGCTTGCAAGAACTATTTCATCGTATCTCAAGAGCAGATACTGTGCCTCAAAAAAGACCTTACGCTGCAAATGTGCGTCCCACAAATCGAGGCGCACACACATCAAGCTTTATTACCTTCTTATTACACCCTACAGATAGAAGGAAGACACATTTCAATTTGATACATGAATGTTGGTACATAAATAAATTCATAGTGTTCCCAGTATCCTCCACCATTGTGAGTTACCTTCCCCCAGTCTCGATTATAATCAGCTTTCCCTCTGGTGTGAAGGAGGTGAGCGTGACTCTGAACAGGTCTGAGATCAGATTTGGGTCCTGCCGTGAGTCTCTGTGGCTGAGATGTTTACTGTGGCTTTTTGTGTGGCCAGTAGGATCCCACTTAGTGTGAATAATGGCAGCTGTGAGGGTGCCTCTGGCAAGCGTGACTCCAACTATGGCTGCTTGGTCTCATGTAGCGTAAAGTGCCAGCTGCTCAGGCTGTGGAGAACTCCAGTGTGCATGACTGATTGTTGCTGAGGTAAGCACGTCTCTGGCGAGCATGATGCTGAACGGCGAAAAGATTAGTGAAACTATGGTTGGATTACAGCACCTGGCTACTTGGATTGTGGCTACATTCGCCCAACTGTGGCAAGTGTGACTGAGTATACGTGAAGGGCAGAATTCTTGATGCTCTGTGTGGGCTCCAGAGGCTGGCAGACCGTGGTGAGAGTGACTCTGGTGATCAAAGGCACTTTGACTGATGGTGCAGCAAGTTATCACTGGTGGAGTTGCTGGTTGGGCTGTGATGAACAGCAGGGTGAGCAAGCCTCAGTTAGCACCACTCATGCTACTCTGTTGTATAAAGCAAAGGCTGATCAACTCCAGTACTTCTGCAATCTGGTAACCTCCGCCACGAAGGTTGTGCTTTTGTTTTTTCTGTGTGTCTGTAAACAGGATTACGGAAAACCTACTTTTCATGAAACTCGGGGGAAGGTGTAGCATGGGCCAAGGAAGACCATTACATTGTGGAACAAATCCGAAGCACGGAGCAGATAAAAGGTGAATGTTTTTGTTCACCAAGAAGGTTATTTTTTTGATTTGGTTTTCTGTTTGTCTGTCTGCAGGATTAAAGAAATATGCGCTGCCTCCATTTTTAAGATACTTGGTTGAAGATTGTAGCAAATAAAGAACCCAATACATTTGGCAGTGCATCCAAATTAGTTACAAAATAGATGCATCCTAATTCGCATTGGTTAGACCTCCTACATTCTTCATCACACTTTGAACACTGGTACAGATATCTGACATCATGTCACCCAGCTATCTTTATGCTCATCAACACCAATCATACAAATAGATTTGCAGGACAAGTGACTCATCGAACAGTGAATTGATTCCTGTAAGCAACATGTTTGAAACAACTTTCTTATCGACCCACATTCACAGTACACAGCAGGCTTAATTGATGCCTGACACCGCTGGCTTAAACAAGTTTAAAGAGCCAGAGTGTGCTCCAAATGTATATACATGCATATAAATAATACATTCAAGCTATTTTGTACAATATTTTAAGATTGATTCTTATAAACACCACATTGCAATTGGATTTCCGATGGTACCAGTTTGTATCTTCAACAAAACTCACATACTGTACAGGAGAACTTTTTCACACAGTGGAAAGAAAAGCCAAGCAACGTCATACTCTCTTAAATCCATTGTTGTGAAGCAGAAACACTCGACAAATAACAATCATTTATCAGGAAAATTGTGCTTTCTTACTGCTGAGGGATTGTGTAATTACAGTTTGTCAAGCTAAATAGACTTTACTTAGGCTTAATTACCTCCCCAAAGTTTCTACATTACAAAGTGGGTCTTAATTCAAAGTAACAGATTAGACTACTTTCAAGGAACCCACATTCAATCATATCTTTTAAATGTGTATATTAATGTATAGTGGTTTTTCCATCTGCCTCTGAAAAGCTAGGTTGCTCTCATTTATTTTTTTGTATACAGTAAACTGCTGAGATCACAGTCTGGACTTAAAATAAACGGCAGCCTATGCTCCCAACAACACAGAAAGAACTTTCAATTACTGAGGCACTTTTCAAAGTGAATATAATGTTGTTATCATTGTCTCTGTGAATTCAAGTTAGCTCAGAGTTCTGTGGTTCAGAAGAAGAAAACAACAGGGAGGCGCTGCTGGAACCCACATAGAAATATACGGTATAAGACATATATCTGAAAACAACCCAGTGGCAATATGCACCAAGGTATTTAATTAATCATTTACAACACTGGTGGATCAATACATGTATAGTGTTGTGGTGCTCTTTTTTTTCACATGGTTCTGCAGTGTATTATTAAGTATTTTATGATCTCCCAGCATGCATCACATTGCAACTAAAGCTCACTGCAGTCTGCTGTTAATGTCAGACCTCAGTGCTTTTGTATGTTTAAACTCATTATCACAAAAGAAGGTACCCGAAATACCAAGAAAACACACATTAAACACACGTTACCACTCACACACAAAAAGGCTCTGCCCAATCAATAAATAATTTAGATTCTGCGGAGACAATTGATTAATCAATTATTCCACAAACTGAAAATACTTGATTGAAATGTTAATAACTGATTCACAGCTTGTGCTATTTGTATTCTGTCACATGTCTCCATGCTTTGATGTTCAGAAAGCTCTTTATCTTTCTCATACTGCCTGTGCTGCAGCACCTTTTCACCCTGTGTCTGAAACCAGAGCCCAGTCTGCTCTGATTGGTTAGCTGGCCTGCTCTGTTGTTATTGGTCAACTGCTTAGAGATGTCCCGCCCCTTAGCCTATCACGTACAATATGTCGGCGTGCAAGCCAATTGAAGCGCCAGTACAGCAGGGTATTTAACAAAAATGCAGCTGGGTCGAGTTGGAGAAAATGTCCTCAAGCAAAGGTCTGGAACATCATAATGTCTAACGTGTGTTATGAATGAGTGTGCTATATATTGAAGTAGCCTAGTAGCCAGTGTTGGGAAAGTTCACTTTCTACATGAACTAGTTCAGTTCACAGTTCACACATTTTAAAATGAACTAGTTCAGTTCATAGTTCATAATTCAAAATGTTGAACTAAAGTTCATGGTTTCAAAAATGAACTAATTTATAGTTCATAGTTCTTTTTTCAATAAGTTGCTGCGAGCTATTATTTGTCTCCTGTACGATGTTAATGGGCCATTTCAATGTTTACAATATCCTCATAGGGCCGTACAAGTTATTGACCTCTGCTTAAAAAAACTAAAATCACAACTCATTCATTTCATTCTGTGCAAAGAAAAAGCAACCTCTTAATCCAGATATCTCACCATGACTCGCGTATGCATGCACGTGCAGGGTGTGGCGTGACCACCAAAACAGAAATATATGGACACAAGATGTGTGCAAATGTATTTAGTTTCCTATCCATGTGAACATGATTTAAGTGGGGGGGACCCAGACCCGGCGGCAGACATACATCTCTGGGCGGGCATTTGATTTACCAGGGCGGGCCCACCACGACACTTACATTTCCCGGGAAATCTGAATTGTCAACGGGGGGGCTGTTAGATGCTCGCGATTTGTCAACGGGGGGTGGGGGGGAGGAGGGAGGCGCTCGTGAATTATTGAAAGAGAGGGGTTTTTTGGTTAAGGCTGTTGACGGTCTTATGTATGCATTTGTAACGCTGTGCCAACTTGGGCAAGCACGCAGGCAAACTTGAGCGCACACAGGGTGGAGAGGTGGAGTGAGGTTGAGCGATGGAGAGAAAGGGAGAGAGATAGAGATTGAGCGAGGCAGAGAGCCTGTGCAGCGGTCTGCTTGCGCACAGAGCAGGAGTTTGTGAGAGAGCCGGCTTGAGAGTAAATGTCTCTTCAAAATATAATTGATTGCCAGCTGACTTGCTTGCTCGTTGGTAACGTAGGCCTAACTGATTTCTTCTAATGTGCCTGCATCTGGCGCTGAGTTGCCATATTCCTTTCGTGAACCACTAGCAAGAGTAAACTAACTGACAGGCTGCTGTGCCGCATCTCACTCAAAAACCCACACGACTCAACCCAGCGAAAAACCAGTCTTGCGCGCAGCCTTTCATTCAGAAAAAAAAATGATATTAAACTAGTACACAAATAAATATTAGGACAAAGCCCTACAAATAACAACAATAAACATAATAATAAAACAATACAAATGTGGTATTCAGCCCTGATTAAAACAGCGGGCCCAAATCCTGGATGGGCGGGCCCGAATCCTGGATGGGCGGGCCCGGCCCCATGGGGCCCGCCCATGACGCCGGGTCTGGGGGGACCTAACCTCCTCTAGAGGGGTCCGGGGGGCATGCTCCCATGGGAAGATTTTTTTTTAAATGTTGAAGTTAAAAGCATCAATCTGGTGCACTTTGAGAGCAACATTAGGAGATCTATGGACACATCTCTCAACACCCAAACACAACTGTAAACAGATTTTCTTTTAATTTATGGATATTTGACAAATCACTCCCCTTTCAAACTGTATTCTTCTTTATTAATAACTGTCATATAGTATTTTATACCTGTTTACTTTATTCTCTTATTTTTTTGATAACTATAATGATCATATAAAGATGTGCCTTTACCTCACTGGTTGTAGACAAAGCTTCTTATATTCGTTAGCATAGCTAGCTAACCAGATGCTAATGATAACAACACAGTTATTGACTGTCTGATCAGTATGACAGATGAGCAGATCGCAACTGGGCTTTCAACTAAAGACACAGACACGCAGAAACTGCGGCGTTCTGGTGCTCTCCGTCAGAACTGCACCCCTGTCAGTCGAGACATATACCACGTGATGACACGTTTGGCTCGTGTTGTGTTCAAGGACCCTAACCTTGGCCAGGAAAAACAGGCACTCGCTTGTTTAATTTTTTTGCGGTCTAGATTTCTTTCATTTTTTTTTTTTTGCGTGTGTTTATAAATTACCTCGAGAGCCGTACCAAATTGTCTCGCGGGCCGTATACGGCCCGGAGGCCGGAGGTTCCCCACCCCTGCCGTAGAGTCTCACTCTGAGCGAGTGCTGCTGCAGCTGCTCTCGGCTTCGTCCATACTTCATTCAATGCTCGCCGGTTCCGCGGTTCCACATTGTTTCTTGTGAGGAGTCTGATATATTTAGTATATTTATATTTTAGTGCGACAGCCAGGGGTGACAGGCGCGTACGCGTCACAGGCAGCTTGCTATTGCCAGATTGGGTGGTTTTCCGCATTATTTTGAAGCCTGTTTACGGTGTGTTTTAACTGGGTTTTCGGCTGAAAGGCATATGAAATCTGGCACACTTTTGAACGCCGTTATAATACAGTGCTGAGAATGAACGCACTTTTGAACGCCGTTATACAGTGCTGATAATGAACACGTTCTCAATTACGTTCATCTAGCGGAAATACAGTACGTTCAGTTCACGTTCGCCCACAATATGAACGCGTTCATGAACGATCGTTCATTGAACGCGTTCAGGTACATCACTGCTAGTAGCTGTATCAAGGTCAGCATGTAATCAACAACTGACTGTCAAATCAAATAAAGAAAGTACAATTAAAATACATTTAGACCATATTTTTTTCACTTTACATTGAACTATACGGATATATAATACTGTAGATGTGTATAATGTTCTTCTCCTGCTGCATTTACAAATAAAATCTTAAAATCTTAAAATAAAGTGCTTGATTTTAGAAAATGAAAGTGTTGCAGCAGTTTGAGTTTCCCTTTTTCTTAACCTTTCACATCTTGACTTAACAGTGCAAGATAACTTTAGAATATATCAGTCTCAACACATCTTAAAGGAATGGTCCACTCATTAGATAATGAATCAAAACTTCAGTATTTAGTGAAACGTTATGTTTAAACCATACCCTGAAGAAATCAGCGATATTCCCCGGTAAATAATGATTTTATAGCTCTTTTTTATCAAAACCTGTATATTCCGTCTGGCCGCCGCCATTTTTGCCATTTTCAGTAGTCACGTGATGGTCGTGACGTCATCCATGCGTTCACTTTGTCAACACACGGAAACATGGCGGATTATTTTAGTTCTGACTCGTCAGCAGAGGAAGAAGTTTTGATGTTTTATCAGTATGACAATACGACACCCTCTGTCCTTAGACCCTCACATCGTACAAGGAAACACTTCCGAAGAAAACCCACAGTTTAAAGGGAACATGGGAGAAACCTCAAGGAGAGCAACAGAGGAGGGATCCCTCTCCCAGGACGGACAGACGTGCAATAGATGCCGTGTGTAAATTGAAAAGATAATACATTTGCAACATAGGTAGTCCAAATGTTTGGAAATGCATGTGTGTATAATGGGAAGATGATATAAGATACTATATGTATGCATGTAGTACCACCCTTGCTAGCGATTCCCTCTCTAGTTTAGCATACTCAGCTTCGTTGTCCCTGGCCATAGAATCACGATTTTATGGGGCCGGAAAAACTGGGGGGAAATATACACTAGCCGGTACTACGCTATATGGAAAGGCCACCAAAAACTGTCCTGGCCTGGACGTTAAAACGGGGCTAGCCGCTGCAATGGAAATGCGCTATAACATACCTTATTCTTACTCCGAGCACTACTTCTGCTCCTCCGTCCCTTCACACTTGCAGAGGGCGATTTCTCTACTGGCCGAACTGGTGTCCTGGTCGGTGATGACACCAGAAAGACCGATGGTACTGCATCTCCATTGAGTAATGGTTGTTCTTTAAATCCCATGTTATGTTTGATCATACTCTCAGAGTAGTCGTCCGGAAATGTGAAATGTTCGCTGCATACATGAGCCTGTAAATCTCTCGGTTCGGGCCGGCCACATTTCGCTAGCCACTGCCTCCGAATGTACTTCTTATGCTTACCTTTTGGCAACAGATGGAACCGAGCATTCCGTGGATTGTTCCTATCCGAATTATGGCAATATTTCGCGATACAGTGAGGCATATTTGAATAGAGAAACTACAGTAAATAACATGGAGATCAACGTGTCTTCGAAAACCAAATGCATGGATTACGTCACGTCCGGGAAATGGCGGCGCCCACAGTGTTGATGTTATTTCGGTATATAATCAGTTTTAAATCACTGATAATGTCATCGGATTAAAAAAAAAAAAAGAGAGACTGGCAGAGACTGGTCTGTTTTATCGGATGATAATTTTTTAAAAATGAGTGTCATGAGCATACCATTCCTTTAACAATTGAACAGTTTGACAGTTTCTCTTTCTGTCCCTCTTATATCCCACTCCCCCACTTTCTTTTGTTCAGTGAGAGAACTGAGCTCTAGCTTGTCCTGCCAGGATTTTAAATCTGCTTATTTCCTGTGTCCTCAGTTCAGACTTGAGTGGGTATGTTTGGTTAAAAACGTTGTGCTTTGTCTCATAGTAGCATTTGGCCCTTTTAATGAGCATATGACACACACTGGTTATTCACTCCCAGTGGGCAGGATGAATATGAATGAGTCTGTCCATTTTGGGTTGAAAGCTCTGTTTTCACTGTCTACTTTTCTCTTCTTAGAGAGCGCCATGTGTACGTACTTTTCTCCCTGTCTGCCGCTAACTCGTCTTCTGTGTTTCTCTCCCTATATCGCTCACTCTCTTTCGCCCCCTGTCTGCACCAGTTCAAATAGAATGAAAATCCCTTAATCCTTTATTGTTTATAGTTCCGGGTCCGTATAGGTTGGCATCGGGGTCCAAACCCAGTCCCAGGACCTCCTGATACTGACCTATGCACTACAGGAAAGGGAAAACCCCAAAAAGCATAAAAGGGCCCCTTTAACTATTGTCAATTTTTGACATGCGTCACTTGTTTTGAATGTATGTGCTGCTTGGTTTCAAATAATGTATTGTTATATCATAACATTCTGTGCCAGTAAGACTCCAACAATAGCTTATATGGATTTTGCATTCACGAAGGCTGTCCTGTTTTCTTCTTTCCCTTCTCATCCATTATTGAACATTTGCAAACGTACTTCTTAAAACCCTGAGCGTTACTTGACATACGGCACTAAACACAAAGCACCCACTTGTAAAGGTTTAGTGTCTGTGCACCTGGTTGGTAGTTCTCAAGTGTGCTACATTGAAAATAGAAGCAATTGCATAAAAACAGCCAACAGTAATAGGAAATATCAAGTCATAAAAATACATTTCTTATTTTAATTGAAGCTTCATGCACCACTTTGTATTATAAGGCCATTTCAGGCTCAATGGATCTGAGTAAACACACTACCCATGCCATTTAAATGTTGACATCTTAAAATACAGGAACAACTATTGCACATTAATAGTTCATTTGAATCGGAAAATTGAACAATCTGAGTTCAGGAACTCTGTAAACATTTCCTGTTGAGCTCTGAAATATAACTAACAATTAGATGAAGGGACAAATCAACTGACCAGAGGCAGCCATCCATTGATCGTAGGCCATTAATGATTCACTAGATGACTTAATCTGGCCAGTAAAGATGTTGTCACCAACTGGAAAGTGACTTCTACTGTAAGTGATTGACCAGAACCGCCCAGCAACCGGAAAAAATTGGACAACAAGAACCTCCCCCAGAAGGTCAATAATGATGAGAGATGGCTAAAAGGTCATAAAACCATCCTTCATACTCTTACACTTTCTGAACCATTAATAAATAGGAATAATGATGAAATGGCTACCAAATCCAATGTAAACAATGTAAATATATTGATCTATAAGATGATGCTGCATGATATCCAAACAAAACAGAATCTGCAATGATTAGTCGATACAAAACGTGTCAGTAATGTATTTGATAAATACCCAATTAATAAAATACCCAATATTAACGGTGTGTGTGTCTGCCCAAGGACAATTTAAGGTAAAACCTAATAGAGGTGTCATACATAATAACCTAATAAAAGTAAATGTAACAACTACAGTACTACAGTGCAACAAAACAGGAAGATTAAATGTGGACTCTTAAATATAAGATCTCTAGCATCTAAAGCAATATTGGTAAATGATTTAATATCAGATTATAATATTGATATATGCTGTCTCACTGAAACTTGGTTGAGACATGAAGAATATGTCAGCATAAATGAGGCCACTCCACCCAGCCATATCAATACTCATATAGCCCGAGGCACGGGCCGAGGAGGTGGAGTTGCAGCCATCTTTGACTCAAATGTACTTATCAATACTAAACCAAAATTAAATTATACCTCCTTTGAAAGCCTCGTTTTTAGTCTTACGCATCCGACCTGGATAACTGTGCAGCCAATCTTCTTTGTTACAGTGTACCGTGCACCAGGTCCTTATTCAGAATTCTTATCAGAATTCTCTGAGTTTTTATCAACTTTGGTTCTTAAAACAGATAAAGTAATTATCGTAGGTGACTTTAATATTCATGTTGACGATGATAAAAATAGCCTTACTGTTGCATTTAACTCTATATTAGATTCTGTTGGTTTCTGTCAGAGTGTAAACTGTTGGTGCGATTTAAGGAAGAGATTCCACCAATACTTAACTCGATAGCATGTCTGCATGTAGGGGAGGACACTTATACAACATGTACACCACCCCAAATTGATCATGTTGTTGATAGTGCTACAGATGCGCTGCAAATAAAATTAGTTCTCATTCATAACACTCCGTTCGATGTCTCACTATGGGATGCGCCTCATCGCGGAGCAAACAGAAGCATCAATCTCATTACGCCAATCCTGATTGGCTGGTGATCTTGACGTCAACGTCAGGGGAAATCACCCCCTATAAGTAGCCTGCGCCACGACGCATGCGTCATTCAAACACCTCTTCTCGCTTCAGAGCACATCTCGAACGGTAGCCGGGCTAGCTTAACAGTCCACAGACTGAACCATAAGCTAATTTTCGGTCGACGGGCGTTAGCCGGCTACCCGATTCTCTCACAGAGGAGTATTATAGTCAACCTCGCCGTTCTTCCTCTGGAGTAAGGTAAGGTTTTGACTTCAAGCTAGCAACACACCAGTTGCTAACTTGTGTTTTTTCCCTCACTACCGACACCACGGTAGCGAGGATACTTTTTTCTTCTCTCTTCCACGGAGGAGAAAAGGATTACAGGAATATTACCATACCAGGTAATATCCTTGAGAGAAAAAGACCCACGCTGTCCTTTTTTCCCCCGGATTAAAGACAGATCGGTAAATACTTTTTTCTCGAACGTACCTGTCATGAGCGGACCCTCTCCACGCCTCACGGCGAACGAGATGGATGCCTCTCCCCCTCACACTAGAGGAGTCAGGAACTCGGAGGCTCGGCGCTGCGGTTGCGGGTTGAAAGTGTCAGGCACAGACTCACACCAGATCTGTTCGTCCTGCCTCGGGCTGGAACACGCCCAGGAGGCCATCGACAACTCCGGCTCGTGCGGACATTGTGCCCGCCTCACCGTGAAGAGCCTCCACCGAAGGTTAGCGCAACAAGCTAACCTGTCGGGACGGGACCCCCCTCATGTCCACTGATCTGCCGACCGGCAATCAAGACACGGGGGCGTCTGCCGCAGAGATGGAGCCCCTCACTGCGGTCTGGGGCTCACCGACAGCGGCACCCGCAGAACCGGAATCCCGCGCCATATCAGGCCGAGATCCGGTGGCGGCAAGAAACGTGGGAACGGGGCCCCACGCTATACCAAGCTGGGGCTCCCGACTGGACCTCACCATGGTTTCACCCGCGGAAGATGTCCTGGAGTTAGACTACATGGAGGACGAAGAGTACACCTCTGAGTTCCTCCTGTCTGACTCGGATGAGCAAGAAGACGACGTCTTCGTGTCACCAGCTCAGGCTGCAAAGCCGGGAGCGATGGCTGCTCTCTCGGCGATAGCACACCAGCTTCGCCCTGTCTCAGTATGGACCTACAAGCCGTGTGTCAGCGCGCTGCGGCCAGACTAGACAAGTTGGCCGAGAAAATCTCCGGTTCCGGCTGCAGCTCAGGCTCAGCCAACCCAGAATTTCGGGCCAGCAGTCGAGGAAGAAGAAGCGAGCGGCGTGACAGCCCCTCCTTCTCCCCTCCGTGAATGTGTTCCCGCCGCCTCGAGAGATGCCTAAACGCCATCCTCAAGTCCGCACAAACACATGTCACACGTTGGTTGATTCCTCTGTCATTAAACATTTGCCGCTGACGCATCCAGGCCGAGGGCCGAGGGCGCAGCTCAAAAAAATGAATAGAAAATCAATAAAACCAATTTTCTCCCCTTTTGAGAGCAGCAACGGCATCTCTCAAAAGGCTAAATGCCTAAAAAATGCCTAAACGTCATCCTCAAGTCCGCATAAAACACATGTCACATCTTTCTGTCTGAATAAACCATTTTCCGCTGACGCATCCAGGCTCCGGCCAAGGGCGCAGCTCAAAAAAAATGAAAAGAAAGACAATAAACAGTCCGTTAACCATAAATCCCCTTCTGAGAGCAGCTACGGCCTCTCTCAAAAGGCGGATAATAAACGGGTCTGTGAAGGCACCACCGCCACGCGCATGCGCAGTGCCGGTTGGGGCTTTAAGGGCACTACCGCCACGTGCGTACACAGTGCCGGCTAGAGCTGTAAAGAACGGCCCGTCAATCCTTCCCCTTTCAAGAGCAGCTACGGCATCTCTCAAAGGACGGATTATTGACGGGTCCGTGAAGCCACCGCCACACACATGCGCAGTGCCGGCCGGGGCTTTAAGGGCACCACCGGCACGCGCAGGCGCAGTGCCGACTGGAGCCGTGAGGGCACCACCGGCACACACATGCGCAGTACCGGCTGGAGCTGTGAAGGCACCTCCGTCACACACATGCGCAGTACCGGCTGGAGCTGAAAGGGCACCGGTCGGAGCCATAAGAGTGACATCCCAGCTGGCTCTAAGGAGCATACAGCAGGAGATACTCACGATGTCTGCCTGGGCTTCTCAAAACAGTTATAATTTATCTGTTTTCACAAACCCAGAGAGAGTCAACCCATATTCTGGAGAGAAAGGTTCTCTCTTTCCTAGAAAGAAGGGTTTTATCTATAAAGCCCACCGAGCGGAGTCAGATTACGGAGGAAAATGTCCTCGTAAAGCACCCGCTCAACATGGGCCTCATAATAAAACTAAACCCCGAATGCCACGGCTTACGGAGAGTTTTGGTGATTATGAAATGCGTAGTGGCACTACACCCGACTTTTCCAGTGCGGGACGCGCCTACGGGTGCAGTCCTTTCACGGAAGGTGGTCACCACGGACGCAGGTCAGACGGGCTGACAGGGGACTTACGAAGGTCGCCCGGTGAGAGGTCTCTAGAACAGAGACTTCCAGCGGGCACGCGTAAATTACCCGGAGCTTTTAGCGGTGTTCCCCACCCAAAAACGCTTCCTGCCGTCTCTCAGAGGACTTCATGTCCCCGTGAGGATAGACAACACAATATCGTGTATGAACCGCCAGGGGAGATTGCGTTGTCTCCAGTCACACACACTGGCACACAAACTGATCCCTTGGAGCGGCAGACGTCTCCTCTCTCTGAGAACGACACAAGTACCGGGTGTTATGCACCTAGGGACAGAATTACTGTCAAAGGGTGCACCACTCTATGCAGACTGGACTCCTCATCCAAGGATCGAGAGTCCGCTGTGGGTGCGTTACGGCGGAGCCGCGTTAAATCTGTTCGCAAGGGGAGAAAATGCTCAATGACAGCTGTTCTCTTTAATGCACGATTTAAACGCACCGTTAGGCGGGGACGCACTCGTACACGATTGACCTCCGGGTCCTCTGTACACGTTCCCACCCCTGGTTCTGTTCCCCTTAACTCCGGCCAGAGTGAAAGAGCAACGCCACACACTTACTCTGATGTTTCCGCCCTAGCCCGCAATATACGGGCTGGCGGGGATATATCAGCTGTTGTGCGGGCAGCCGTGGCAGCCCCCACCACGCAGGGACAGATTGTCTCAGGCGGGGAGGGCGATCCTTCACCCACGCCCAGAGCACGGGGCACTATGGGCCTGACCCGTGAGTGGTACAATCTGAATACAGTGGGACTCCCTCAGAAGGTGATAAACACTATTCAGAGTGCGAGAGCTTCCTCCACCAGGTCTCTTTACGACTGTAAGTGGAGGGTGTTTGAGGAGTGGTGCCTTCAAAAAGGACACATCTCTTTTCAATGTCCTGTCGGGGTGATTTTATCATTTCTACAGGACTTGATCGATAAACACAGAGCTTTTTCCACGATCAAGGTGTACCTGGCTGCTATTGCTGCATGCCATGTGGGCTTTGAGGGTAAGACGGCTAGCCAACATCCTTTGGTTTGCCGTTTTATGAAGGGAACTCGCAGGCTCCTCCCTGTCTCCAGGTCGCTGGTGCCCTTATGGGAGCTGGCAGTGGTTTTAAATGGGCTCAAAATGACCCCATTTGAACCCCTGGAAGGAGCTGACATGAAACATCTGTCACTCAAGACAGTGCTGTTACTGGCCCTGGCATCCTCCAAGCGGGTCAGCGATATCCATGCACTCTCTGTACATCCCTCATGCACTCAGTTCGCCCCAGGGCAAACGAGAGTGTTGTTGAAACCCAACCCTGCCTTTACACCAAAGGTGGTTGGTTCGTGTACCCCGATTGACATTGAGGCATTTCCTCCGCAGCTGGTTTCCTCCGGGGAGCAGCAGCAGGATCTATTGTGTCCAGTCCGGGCTTTGCACACATATATGGACAGATCAAAAGAGCTTCGTCTTAATGACCAACTCTTCGTGTCCTGGGCTAAACCTCACAAGGGTAAGCCTGTTACTAAGCAACGACTATCCCACTGGATCGTGGAGGCGATTGCTTTGGCCTATACGAGTCAGAATCTGCAAGCACCTTCGGGTCTGCGGGCTCACTCGACTCGGGGCCTGGCTACATCCTGGGCTTTGTTCAAGGGTGTTTCCATCCAAGACATCTGTGCAGCGGCAAGCTGGTCTTCGCCGCTCACTTTTGTCCGCTTTTACAGGCTAGACGTCTCCGCTCCAAGCGTGGCCCGAGCAGTGCTGGGAACCTTGTTGAGTCGGGACTCCACCTGTTAAATTCTGGTTGATCGGTGATCTTCGAGATAAGCTCGTCTGGCAATACGGGAGCTACAATATCCCATAGTGAGACATCGAACCGAGTGTTATGAATGAGAACTATAGGTTACTTACGTAACCCCAGTCCTCAGAGTAACATGAAGTGAGATGTCTCACCAGATGGCCCTCCTTGCTATGGTGAAGCGAGAAGAGGTGCTTATTTTGAATGACGCATGCGTCGTGGCGCAGGCTACTTACAGATGTAGCGCTTCGTTTCAGACGCCTACCCGGGCGGGTCCGTGATCATTATAATGAAACCAGCAGCAATGGATCATGGATCCACCAGGGGGAGCCGTGAAAAGCTGCCACACTGGAACTCATGTGAAATAAACAGCTGATCTGGGATCTGATATAGCCGATATTTGTTAAGATCCATATATGTCACGGATAGGATCACATTCTGTGCTTAAGTAAGAGACATGTAATCATTTACTAAACATCACCATGTTTTTATTTAACAAAATAATGTTTAATTCACGTTGGCGTAAGTACAAAACCATATGTTTTTAGATCAGGAAATGCATCCAGGGTCAAACAAACGATGTTCGATCGTGATCCTCGCGATCATTTAATGTATCATATGTTCGCGAGTTGAAATGAATGCACTACATTTAATCCACGTGAGTTTACAACAACGACAATAATCGCTTTGTTTTTATATCACATCCGACGCAGCGGCTCTCTACCGATCATCCTAATCCCACGGGCAAACAATAATATGTACAGTGTTCATAGTTTACTGTATTATTAGTGTCTAATATTACTGCTATAATAATCACACATTGAGTTGTTGAAATCAGACCGTCGTTTTTTTTAAACGCTCTGAATGAAACGGCAGCTCTCAGGTGATCAGCTGTGTGTTTACACAATAACATATGCATAGTAATTTAATACCTTCCAACACACATTGTAAGAACAGTTCTGTTTCATATGAGTGTTGAGAGCCGTATCCACAAATCTACTAATTTTGCCCTCAGTGCACCAGATTGATGCATTTAACTTCAATTTAAATAAAAACATCTTCTGTTGTAACAACAATAACATTATAAATAGTAACATAGCATGGTATTGCACATTTACTGTAGCTTTGAGTGTTACTGGCCTGAGATTTTTTTATTACATGAATGAAGGTGACTGAGGCTTTTTAATCCCCACATTTTGCACAGAACTGTCCCACATTAGGAAAACAGATTGTCTGAGACAACTTGGCACTAAGAGTACTAATATGTCTACCATTTCTTGTATGAGTTTAATATCTGCATGTTCTCTTTTGGTTTGATTAGGACACATCCTGGGGATTTCAGAATGTTACTGGATTTTGATTTATTGTATCGGCTTCATGTCGCAATATATTCCCGAAGTCTGAAATGCAAAAATGTTCCACATTAGGGCAATTCACCCTGCATTTAATCATTTTGTTTATTTTTAACGAAATAAATGTGGTTTAATCCATCATGAAATTAATGTAGGCTATTTACTTAGTACATATCTGACATTAACGATTAACACACTGTTCATACTGCTCACAGGCTGATATCTAGTGTATTCATACCCCTCACTGTTTATTCATCATTCAATTCATTATATATTTTATTCTGTAGATTGTGAACATTACTTTTCACTTTACTGCTTGTTGCACCTGGTTAGAAGCTAAACTGCATTTCGTTGTCTCAGTACCTGTAATCTGTGCAATAACAATAAAGTTGAATCTAATCTTGAGCAGGAACTAATGTAGGCTATTTACTTAGTAGGCCTACATATCTGACATGAACGATTAAACACGTTTGTGCATTCTTTATGAATGCAAACCGAGTCATTTCGTTTATTTTTAACGAAATAAATGTGATTTAATCCACATAATTTACTGTGTTAATTGTTTACTTAGTATTGTTTAACTTGAATGTTCTTCACTTTTTAAATGCCTCTGTGATGTGCTGCTACCCATTTCCCCTCAGGGACTAATAAACGAATACTATGACATTAACGATTAAACACGTTTGTGCATTCTTTATGAATGCAAACCGAGTCATTTCGTTTATTTTTAACGAAATAAATGTGATTTAATCCACATAATTTACTGTGTTAATTGTTTACTTAGTATTGTTTAACTTGAATGTTCTTCACTTTTTAAATGCCTCTGTGATGTGCTGCTACCCATTTCCCCTCAGGGACTAATAAACGAATACTATGACATTAACGATTAAACACATTTGTGCATTCTTTATGAATGCAAACCGAGTCAAGCCGACTCTAATAAACGAATACTATATATTGAACGTCTAGTGAATGGCCTTTGTATGTATACAGTACAGTATAGCCCAACCATTTACACCTTCCTTTTTTCCCGTCAAGAGTTTGAATTGGAGAAAGGTAATCGGTGGTGCTTTTATAGCCTATTGCATAATAACTGTGTGATTTATATTGCTTTTCAAATGCATATGGCCACCCATTTACACGGCTCTTCCCGTCAAGAATATGAATAGAACTTAGTTAGATCACTTTACATTTCTGCGAATGAATTTTTAATCACACACGTCTCCCCATCCCGAAAATAAAAAGAGGAAACAATTTTCAAGTTCAGTTTTCACCATTTTATTTAAAATAACTGACATACAGTAACAGACACATGCTGTAGGCCTATCTGCTGCGGAAACCAGGACGAGCGATTTCGGGATCTGTTTTTCTGGGGCTCCTCAGTCTCTCGTTTACCCGGCTCCTGATCTTATGCCACTGGTCAATGTTCAGATTTGGGAACCGATTGGAAACATAAGACTCAATCTGTTGCTTCACATTGAGGGGAAGAGGCATTTTCCCATTGGTCCCAGTCCAGTTGGTTATTTTCACCATTCTCCCATATGTTACAAATGGCGTTATGGCCATGAACATATTAGCAGCATAGATCTCAGGGCGATGCTGTCCCTTAAAAAAGCTGTCCTGGTAAAAACTTTCCTCTCGTTCTGAGGAAACAGCCCTGGTGGGTTCATCAGGAGTGACCGCCGATACTGAGACAACGAAATGCAGTTTAGCTTCTAACCAGGAGCAACAAGCAGTAAAGTGAAAAGTAATGTTCACAATCTACAGAATAAAATATATAATTAATTGAATGATGAATAAACAGTGAGGGGTATGAATACACTAGATATCAGCCTGTGAGCAGTATGAACAGTGTGTATGAATATGCTAAGATATATAAAGTATGAAAACGGTAGGACCATACCGTTCTCCATCCCCAACCCCCCCATGTTTCATATGTATGTTGGGGACCCTTTGTTTAAAACTAATTGGCCATCGGAATGTGTGGAGTCACATTCCACAGCTCTCCCCCCTCCTGTGATCCCCCGCACACAGAGAGAGAAATATCAAACATTTAATAAAAGTGAAAAACAATGAACAAGACTTAACGTATTCATCATAATTAATTATATTTATTTCGTTTGGATGTAGGTGATCTTCTACTATATGAACATTTTGGACCCAAAATCACAACATATATGTAAAAACAGATTTTGAAAATGATTTTATTTTTCACAACACAAACATACACAACGAAACCATTTAAAAGCTGGAAATATATACATGGGATGTGACTATGATAATGTGAAAGTTTGATTGAGGTAGCATGGGATTTCATTCTGATAAGGCAAAAGTGTTATTATAAATATAATACAAATATATATATATATACACATTATGTACAAAAATCTGTTTTTTTTGTCTTTATCTGTGCCACGCTTCAAAGCGGTTTCTGTCAACTATACGACACAGAGGGCAACATCACAGATTCCTCCTCCTCCATGTCAAAAAACAAGCTTAAAGCTTGACTCACGTTCAGAGTTCTCTTCATCATAGTTGAGTCTTCAAAACTCTAAATCTATCTAACTATATCTACATTTTCAATGTTTGTTTGTCACTTTACTTCAATCGCAGTCTCCCGCAGCCTCTCTTCGTCTCCCGCAGCCTGTCTTCGTATATCTTCGTCTCTCTCCATTTCCCGCCGTCTCTCTTCGGTTCCCGCTGTCCCTCTTCGTCTCTTTTCGTCTCGTTTCGTATCACTCCGTTTACCTCACCCCTTCCTGGTAAATACATCCTGTTGAGCAGAATCTACAGTTTCCAGTATTTTCCGTTTCGTAAAATGATAAAATACGGCGAAAATATTAAAATATGTGCTTCCATTATTCATACTTCTGAAATATATCTGTATTAACTTTATATCATCGTATGTCCGTGTTTATTGGGTATTTTTGCATGAAACAAAGACTGGCATATAGTTTCGAGCCAGTACTTTCGACAGAAATACACATATACATCCTGTTGAGCAGGATCTACAGTTTCCAGTATTTTCCGTTTCGTAAAATGATCAAATATGGCGAAGATATTCAAATATGTGCTTCCATATTTCATACTTTTGAAATGTATTAACTTTATATCACGGTATCTCCGTGTTTACTGGGTCTTTTTGCATGAATCAAAGACTGGGATATACAGTAGTTTCAAGCCAGCACTTTCGACAGAAACACACGGCAATGTTGTCCGGACTGTTGTTTTTATGCGGCACCGGCTTGAACAGGTTATGTGATCTGATCACGCCGGCGTGACGGTCGACTCCAAAGGGTTAATATTAAATACATATAAGTATTTTTACAACTTGTATTTAGAAATACTCTGTTGTAATTATTGATGCATACATGTGTTCATCCATTTAATGTGGCATCTGCTATAATGGGGTTAATGTATGATATTACTTAATAATACAATACATTATAATATATGATATGATAATTACATTTTAGTTTTATTCATTTCTTATTTCATAGTTTCTCATTATTATTATTATTTTTTATCGCTCATCTTATTTTTGATTTTATTAATCTGTGTGAATCTGTGCTGTCCTGTTTTTCACTCTCACCCTGTTGCTGTTTGAACTACTGAATTTCCCCACGGGATTAATAAAGGTCCATCTTATCTTATCTTAATGTATAAATTGATTTACTTCAATCTACTGTACAATATTACAGGAAATATACTGCATAAAGCAAACTATATACTTTATTTGATCTAAAATATTGATGTTTCTACAACACCCATTGTGTATTTTGTGAATGAAGCGCCATCTCATGGTTAAATCCTGTAATTGAACAAATGGGGAAATTGGGCAACGCCCTCTAGCAATTTGGCAACACCCCCAGCCACTGGCATCCGCTGGGCTTTTGACTGGGACACACCCTTTTGAGTCTGATCTGGAGTGCTACATCTGTATAGGGGGTGATTTCCCCTGACGTTGACGTCAAGATCACCAGCCAATCAGGATTGGCGTAATGAGATTGATGCTTCTGTTTGCTCCGCGATGAGGCGCATCCCATAGTGAGACATCTCACTTCATGTTACTCTGAGTACTGGGGTTACGTAAGTAACCTATAGACTCTGTTGCTCCTTTGAAAAAGAAGAAAATAAAACAACATAGATTAGCTCGATGGCATAATGCCGAAACCCGCAACATAAAGCAAAAGTCGAGACAACTTGAAAATATATGGCGTTCCACTAAACTTGAAGAATCTCATTTAATTTGGCATATTACTCTCAATGAATATAAGAAAGCACTGCGTAAAGCGAGAGCAGCCTACTGCTCTTCATTAATAGATGAGAATAAGAATAATGCAAGATTTCTTTTCAGCACTGTAGCCAGGCTGACAGAGAGCCACAGCCAGATTGAGCCTTCTATTCCCATAGCACTCAGTAGTAATGATTTGATGTGCTTTTTTAACGATAAAATTGTTACTCTTATAAACAAAATGAATGACCTCTTGCCTTTGACCAGTATAGTGTTATCAACAGCTCCCGGAAACCTAAGTTCTAATATTACACTAGATAGTAAACTAGAATGCTTTTCAGCCATAAACCTTGAACAATTAAATTCAATGATTCTCTCTTCTAAACCATCAACGTGTATCTTAGACCCAATTCCAACTAAGCTGTTGAAGGAAGTTTTTCCATTAATTAGCACTTCTTTATTAAATATTATGAATATGTCTTTATTATCAGGCTATATTCCACAATCATTCAAAGTAGCAGTGATAAAACCGCTTCTTAAAAAGCACAACCTCGATCCAGAGGTTTTAGCCAACTATAGACCTATTTCTAATCTTCCGTTCCGCTCAAAAGGTATTGAGAAAGCGGTCGCAAAACAGTTGTGTGATTACTTAAAAAACAATGATTTATTTGAAGATTTTCAGTCTGGCTTTAGAACACATCATAGCACAGAGACAGCTCTGGTTAAAGTCACAAATGACATTCTAATAGCCTCAGACAAGGGACTTGTCTCTATTCTTTTGTTTGCTCGATCTCAGTGCTGCATTTAATACTATCGACCATGATATCCTATTGCAAAGATTAGAGCACTTAGTTGGCATACAGGGAACTGCTTTAGACTGGTTTAGGTCCTATCTATCTGAACGCTCTCAGTTTGTACGTGTCAACGATGAATCTTCCACGCAAACCAAAGTTAGCCATGGAGTGCCACAGGGCTCAGTGCTCGGACCTATTTTGTTCACATTATACAGTATATGCTTCCGTTAGGCAATATTATAAGGAATCATTCTGTACATTTTCATTGTTATGCGGATGATAGTCAACTATATTTATCCATCAAGCCTGATGAAACCAATCATCTAAATAAAATTCAAGACTGCCTCAAGGACTTAAAAACGTGAATGACCTTAAACAAATTATCTAAAGATATACTAACTACGGATGGCATTAATTTGGCCTCCAGTGAGACTGTAAGGAATCTTGGTGTTATATTTGATCAGGATTTATCCCTTAGCGCCCACATAAAATCAATTTTAAGGACCGCCTACTTCCATCTACGTAACTTTGCAAAAATCAGGCATATCTTGCCTCAAAACGATGCAGAGAAACTAGTCCATGCATTTGTTACTTCAAGGCTGGATTATTGTAACTCCTTATTATCAGGGAGTACCAAGAAGTCAGCCAAGTCGCTTCAGCTGATTCAAAATGCTGCAGCTCGTGTACTAACCAGAGTTAGGAAAAGGGACCACATTACTCCTGTTCTGGCTGCCTTACACTGGCTCCCTATAGAACACAGGATAGAATTACAAATTATTCTTCTCGCCTACAAAGCTCTTAATGGGCAGGCGCCATCTTACCTTAAATAACTCATTATACCCTACTGTCCTACTAGGGCATTGCGTTCCAAGAATGCAGGGTTGTTGGTTGTTCCTAGAGTCTCTAAAAGTACAATGGGAGCCAGAGCCTTTTCTTATCAAGCTCCACATTTGTGGAATCAGCTTCCAGTTTGTGTTTGGGCGGCAGACAGCCTATCCGTTTTTAAGAGTACGCTTAAGACCTTCCTTTTTGATAAAGCTTATAGTTAGGGCTGATTAGATTCAGCCCCTAGTTTTGCTGATATAGGCTTAGTTTGTCGGGGGACATCTTACTTCTTCCTTCTCTCTGTCTATACCTGTGTACTCTCATGTTCCGATTAACCCAGATTCCCCAAATGTCTTTCTTTTTGGTGTCTATATACGCCGGGATCCGGAGTCATGGATGATCCTGCGGTCCTGTGTCCTGGATCGCGAGTCCTGGATCGCGAGTCGTGGCTGTGGTCCTGGATCATAGGTCCTGGATGGATATCCTCGTAGATTCATCTTCTTATTATACACACATGCATTTCCAAACATTTCGACTACCTATGTTGTAAATGTATTATCTTTTCAATTTACACACAGCATCTATTGCACGTCTGTCCGTCCTGGGAGAGGGATCCCTCCTCTGTTGCTCTCCCTGAGGTTTCTCCCATGTTTACCTTTAAACTGTGGGTTTTCTCCGGAAGTTTTTCCTTGTACGATGTGAGGGTCTAAGGACAGAGGGTGTCGTACTGTCATACTGATATTCTGTACACACTGTGAAGTCCACTGAGACAAATGTAACATTTGTGATATTGAGCTATATAAATAAACATTGATTGATTGATTGATTGATTGATTGATTGATTGATTGATTGATTGATTGATTGATTGATTGGTTGATCATTGTTTCTAATTTTTCAAAACAAAACAGTTTCAGTCTTTTCTTTTGGGATTTTGACTTTTATTTGCATAAACAATGAATGGAATGATTTTCACATTGTATTTTTTTTATATTTAAAAAAAAATGTGTAGACCAAATGTATACAAAAAAGCTGAAACTTAATCAATAATGAAAATAAATATTGGTTGCAGTCCAAAGCAAAAACACATTTGCAATCATGAGTTGTGTCCCACAACATCATCATATCATCTCAGTTTGATTCCACTCAAACAAAGGTCATTATATTTTCCCATTACGCTCCAACCATCCAATTACATGCATTTGAAGCAGGACTGGGGAACGTCCTCCAGGGTACCATGTGACAGGTTGTCCAGGAGACACAGCTGCACATCATTTGTCCTCTCAGAGAGCTGTATTCACATTATTGGCAGGAAGTCAAACTCGTTCAGGGTGCATGTCAGAGGCCGAAAAAGTGTTCCCCTCGCCTGTTTGTGATGTTCATGGACACCCATCAAGGCAAAACTGGGCTCTGACTGTCAGTGGCCTTAGGCTGCCATCCCTTCTGATAAAAACAAAAACAATTGACTGGTATTTGTAGCTAGGGTTGTCCAGCGAACGGATACTTCTTTATACAGTCTATGCCAACATTCAATACATTTTCATCGTTGGTAATGGTTAACAATAACAGTGCTTCTACATACTGTATATTAGGAGGATTTGGAAAAACTTGTCCATGCTTTTATCTTCAGTAGACTCGACTACTGTAATGGTGTCTTTACAGTTCTCACTAAAAAATCTATTAGGAAGCTGCAGCTGATTCAGAACGCTGCTGCTCGAGTCCTCACTAACACTAAGAAAGTGGATCACATCACTGTTCTGAAGTCTTTACACTGGCTTCCTGTGTGTCAAAGAATAGATTTCAAAATACTGCTGCTGGTTTATAAAGCACTGAATGGTTTAGGCCCAAAATACATTTCTGATCTTCTGCTAAATTATGAACCATCCAGATCTCTCAGGTCTTCAGGGACTGGTCAGCTTTCTGTCTCCAGAGTCAGAACTAAACATGGTAAAGCAGCGTTCAGTTATTATGCTCCAAATATCTGGAAAAACTCCCAGAAACATGGAGGTCCGCTACAACTCTGACTACTTTTAAATCCAGGCTGAAGACTTTTCTTTTTGTCGCTGCTTTTAATTGAAACTGAGCCGTTGTGTTCATCAGTAAAGTGGAACTTCTGTGTGAACTATTCATATCTTAAACTGCACTGTAACTTTTTGTTCATGTACTTTTTATTCATGTACTTTTTATCCATGTATTTTTTCTTTAAATGTTTCTTTTATTATCTTTTCTTTTTAATGACTGTTTTTAAATGCCTTCATTTGTGTAAAGCACCTTGAATTGCCTTGTGTTGAAAGGTGCTATATAAATAAACTTGTCTTGCCCTTGCCTTGCCTTATATGCATTGCAATGCATTCATTCACTCTTGTCGTTTTTGTTGAAAGATTGATAAACACTGTTAGTTGTAGATGTTTTCACAGCAATCTAGTAAATATATATGAGAGGGAAGTACGACCTGTTTAACTTCCTAACAAAAACCTGTATGGAAAACGCTATAAAGAAAGAACATTACAGGATTTATTATTTTGATTTGGTTTTTTCGCCGTGGTAGCAAATTAGGTTTCAGGAATTACGATTATGGCTTGCAACAATTACGAAAACAACGTAATCGAAATAAAACGATTATCTTTGTATTATTACTTTTTTTTTAGTTAATTTTGTTTTAATTATTTTTTCAGTTGAATTATACTTAAAGTTCAGGGTAATCAACTGTTAAAAACATACTGTTCAAAAAAAATTCTCCAATAAATTGATGCTTTCAAAGTAAATGGATAATCGTTTTTTATAATCGTGATATCAATTATTGACCCAAATAATCGAGATTATGATTTTTGCCATAATCGAGCAGCCCTACAGTAATTGGTAATGGTATCGACGACTTCATTTTTAGTAATGTGACATCCTCATCTGTAGCTGTAGTGCGATAGTCTTTCTGCAGAATACCTTGTTACACTCTCATGCTTATATTCTCCTCTTTAACTAACACTCATTAGGAGATGGATACAGATATTTTCAGGAGATGGGAACTCATGCACGGCCCCGGCTTTAGTACCAAATGATTGAATCATTATTCATAGGTATGCCCCATAGCAGTTGTAAATATGTTACTGTCTGCAGCTGCTGTTAGTGCATAAGAGTCATGTCTGTAGAGTACATTTTCAAGCAATACATAATGTTAATAAAAGCTCCTCTGCAAGGCTGGTTACACCCAGGTAAACCTCCTTTATGTGAATGCTATTTTGTAGATGGATATTAAGTCGATGCTCTTTAAGGGTCTTTCAAAAGCAGAACTGTCTGGCGATAAAGGTGCTTTAAGGGTCCGACCATTTGTGAAAACCACTTCCTAGTGTTATTGTTATTACAATTCGCACTGTAAAATAAGATTTTGAATGACGTCTTTGTAAAATGTTTAGCACTTACAATGTCTAATCCAAAACTGCAATGCCTTCTTTACCTGTCTTAACCATGACAATGCTGTAACGTGGTGAACAAGCTGCAAGGAGGATTAAATCCAATGCAAAGAGACAGGTCTTCATCTCTCCTGTTTGGGCATCTTTCACTGGATGTCTGTCTCTCATTGATTTTTAGAGCTGCTAATGTTTTTTAGTCTTTGAATGACATGGCACCAACCTGACTTTGAACTTGAGAGCCTCTCTGTGACAAAGATCCTCAAACAGAAGTCGCCTGTGTCAAGGTGAAAGACTAAAGGTGTCCATGTTGTTGCTGTCTGGACCCCTCAGCTCAGGAACAAGCCTCCAGCATAGTAGCATTGCAATTAAGGCCTTTTTAACATCTTTGATGTTTACTCTTCCTGCCTCCCTGCAGCCTCATCTCGGTGTTTAGCATTTGTTATCCCCATGACTACCTCTGTTTGTTGAGGCATTCAGGTTAGTCAGTCATTATAACCTTGACTAACACATTTCCTGTGGCAAATGCAGACAATCTGATAGTTATTGTTCTTGACAGCGATAGCTTATGCTTTAATTTAAACTGTAAAATCCCCTTGTGCATTTCAAAGATACATTTCAACAGCAATCATCACACCTACATCGTATTGGAGCATGGCAATGCAAGGATGATGTAAAACCATCTCTGTGAGAGGCATTTTCCTGTGCTTTACTTTGTGCAATAAAGAGTAGGCTGAGACAGCATGAGGGTGGCCAAACGCTATACACACATTAACATCCCACAATCATCTGCCAGCCTGTGATAACAGAGAATAATGATACGGTGGCCTCTGTAGGCAGTTTACCTATAAGGAAGGGAGCGGTATGTGCAGAAATGTGCGTTCAGTAAGATGGAGTTACATAAGGAAATTGCAGTCCCCTGCTTAGGCCTCGCCATCAAACAATGTACATTGACCTTTCTGTATGACGGTGTGATGAAGAGCTCTAAACATGGCATGAACTGTGGACTTCTGCACAGGCAGGCACTCACTGTACTGTCCATAGATTATATAGTGTTGGGACTTGGGAGATGTTGCTGTGTGGGTTGTTTGTTTTATCAGTTCATTTAGTTGCCTTTTCAGATCCATTAGACATCAATCTCTTTTTCTTATCCATCAAAAACAAAGTTAAAGATGAATTGTACTGTCCAATCTGATGTTGTGACAGCCCTCACTATAACTTGCCATCATTTGTATTCATTTGCTTTCTGTATTGATTGTTTGATCCACAATCACAATATACTGAAATAAAATCAGTATCATACATATCTTAAGCTCAGGATAACATTTAGAAATAGCTGGTTTAAAAAAAAGTTATTATCCTATAAAAAAACACGAGCAGCAAATTGTGACAAGTTTGAAGCATGGATTGGAAGGACTTTCTGCCAGACCTTTTTTTATGTTGCAATATTTGTTGAGCTCTACTTTGACTTTCCACTGCCTCTCAGTCTTTTGTATCTCAAGGTTTTTGATTGTCGCCAAAGTATTATCTTGAGGCCAATGCCATCTTCTGATATAAATAGAAGTGATATAAAATGCTTTTTCACCTCCACGTTTTGACCAATATGTTGAGAACACACACAATCTAATCAGGATTCATTGATACTTTGAAAACAGGATCACACACATCATATTCAGTGTTTTTTCTTTTGATTATATATCGTAAAGCCTGCACTTACTGTAGCTGTCTCAGAATAACCACAAAAACGTGTGTTCTCTTCTCCGTCTCACTGGGTGCATTATATTTTGACATCCTGCTCAGTTTCACAATAGTAAAAATGATCAGTGTCAAAGTTGGTTAACCCCTCAGGACGCATAATTTAATCGGGTCCATTAAAAAAAAAAAGTAAAGACAATTAAAGCTCCTCTCTCTTCTCACAGAAAGCCCTCCAGTTCCCAATAATCCTCTCTCCATATCTCCGGCCAAAAACACCAGGTTACCGAGGCAACAGCTGAGGGCAACTTGTTTTTTGTAGTGTTCTGTGACAAAGTGCGATCACCATTCGAATTGAAATCGAGGTAAACCTGTGACCAAGATGGTCAGCGTGATGTGTGGGTGCAGAATAATGGCAGTTTCTTTTTTATTTAGAGTGGGGGTTGCGATTATGCAACCATGGAAGGTTTAATTGTCTATTCCTGTGTGCCTGCAGCCTCAGTCACACCAGAACGTGTGCCACCATTCCCCTCTGCACAAATCACAGTTGACTGCAATTTGTACCATGCACCTTGATTCATAATATATGCCCCCCACTGTCTTTGCCAACAACCTTCAAGCTCTTTTTCTAAGCTTATCTGGATCAGGAACAAAATCTTGCAACTCACTCATTGACTTAAAGCCTAAGATACCTCTTGGTCCTCTGCCAACTTGGATCAAAAGACCAATATTTAATGCTTTTCTGTGCCGGTCGATCAAATTAATGCACATTATTCACTGAACAAACAACATTCCGAGCAGTTGTGTAGCTTTAAGTACAGCTGTTGGCTTTCTTCAGCACCATTTGAGGTCTTGAATGTGTATAATCAAACAACCTCAGACATTTTAAGGAGTTTCTCAGGGTCCGCTGACATTCCGCCAATTCACTCCATCATGATGCGACCCTTTACGGTCCCAGATCAGATTAGGACATTTTGACTGTAAACACCAAAGGTCAAAGTTCAACCCTGAAAGAAGGTTAGAGTTAGAGATGTATATCGTTGACTTTTTACGATGCCGATACCGATAGCACTGAACGATACCGATACTCGACCGATACATATCGTGATACTTTCATGTTGCATAAGGGAAACATTTAATCATCCCGCAATTACTCCCATGAAGCGCTTTATGATATAGTTAACATGTCAAATGAATATTAAAATTAATTGTGGGACTTCAACCTTTTAGTACTGAACAAACAATGAAACACACGTTTGTCAACACGGGCTTGAAGACTGTACATTCCTGTACTCCGATTTTATGTGACAGTAGCAAATGTTTTGAGATGTTCGCTGTGTTGCCGCCTTTCCCAGAAATAAACTTCTTGCAGTGGTTACAGACCCCACCATACAGACCCCACCATTCAGACTGGCAGTCATATGCAGCCACACTTTAGATGTCCGTGCCGACATCGAGCTAATGAAAAAACGAAAGCTAACCGAAATGCTCAGATGTTCGGGAGGAAGGTGAAGGGCGTTGCTTGACAATCAAGCCAATCACTGAAGCCTTTGCAAGACGCGCAATCTGATTGGCTGGCGGTTTGAGCGCGAGTTTAAGGATATATTGCCTCAATTTATAAAATAAAAAAATAATAAATTTGAGTATCGAAAACCGGATCTGATTTCTGTACAGTATACCGTAGCCAACAGTAACCGGTATTTTGGTAATACCGTGAACCGGTATGCACCCCTAGGAAGAGTAGGAGAAAATAAGCAGGTACAAGGTAGCATTGTGTTCTCAACAACCTACAGTTGCATACGGATTCAAAAAGGAACACATGACTCTTGACAGCATGTACATTTAACAGAGGCTCTAATCTGAAAGGCTTAAATGGAATTCCAGTTCTGATTCATTCTTTCTTGCTCTTCTTCTTTGCAGAACATGTACAGTGAGGGTGATTACCTCCTCCATTCTTTCTGCAAACGTGTGAGAAACAAAAGGTGAACATCTGCGCCGAAAATGGATCCTGAGCAGGTATTGTTAAGTGATGAATGTTAAGGATTCCTTTAGAGGAGAATATGTAAAACTGTTGCACAAATGTCTTTGTTTTGAAAAGACCAGCCGGTTGTAGTTAAATAAAACAATAAACGCATATATTACAGATCTTATCTCAAGGATATTTTCATCTGTGCTACTGTGGCCACTCCAACAGTGTTTCATCAAACGATCATCAGCGATTAGCTCTGAGCATAACGTACTTGTTGAAAATGTTTTATGCAGTCTTGGCAAGCCGGTTTAGCAGCTAAATCTCCGAGATGTGCTTTCACACAAAATCGCTCTTGTGAAAAGACTTCCACGGAAATACAGTAGTACGACTTGTGTGTTGGTGGAGCTTTCCCGTTACAAATTACAGATACGAGGGAGAGAATTTGCACATGATTAAGATCAGTGACAATGAGAGAAATGATCGTAAATCATTAGGCGCCTGGAGGCAACATTATTCCTGTGTGAGTGGAGCTTCCGTGATTAATCTCCCGCCTCCCCTGCACATAAACGGGGAAATGATGGTAGATCAGAGAGCCAGAGAATGAGTGAGGTGGGTACAACTCTTGAAAGCAGAGAATATGCACGAGTAATTTTGGGGTGATCCGAAAGCACTCAACAACATTAAAATATTCAATTTCTCCACTTCCTCCTACAAATTATCTTTGGTTGGGCTGGATAAGTGAAGTAAGTGTGTCTCCGGGTCTCTATTAACACAGCGTGGCCTCTCTTATTGTCCCGCCTTGTTCCACTTTTCATCATCTTTGCCCCTCGTGGAGCCACACTGTACATTTCCTCTGAAATATTCGTGGTCATGACTGAGAAGATAATGGCTGAGGCCTCAATATACTTACAGGGCTCTTGTGATTCCTTCCTATCATGTGTGATCATAATCACCATCAGACGGTGGTTTGATGGCGTAGTAGCCCCATGTCCACTTGAGCTGTGTGGTGGATCTCAGTGACGCCTCCAAAACAAGCTTCTTTTAAAACAGCAGTGGAGGGTAAGCTTATTATTTAGTATACTAATTTGGTTCCTCAAAATGTTGTTAACATTAATGCTAATTTATGGGCAGAATATTTGAGAGTGTGCTTTCCCCTTAGCACTCCAGGAGACATTAGCCTCGTTTATTTTGTAATCGCTCGAGATTCTTTGCATTTTACTGTACCATCATGCCTTACTCTGCCTCGAGGAACAATATGGAAATGGTAATCCTCGCAACAATTTGCTTCTATGCATGCTACCCGTTTCATTTGGCTGCCTCTGCATCCAATAAAAGCAATTACAAACACATCCTCCAATCACGACACTTCAGATGTTTGCAGCTTCACAATACAGTGAGTCGTAGAAGCACAACATATCCATCTGCAACTCTGGGAAAAAGATAACACCTCGCCTGAACAGAATCTGCTCTGCCTGACACATTCCCTGCTGGACAATAAATCTGAGTTTGCTTTTCTCCTTCTACCACGCAGCCATTTGCTGTGAGAAAAAAGGGTCTCGCCGCCGCGTATGTCTCAGCAGATGAAGAAACTGGCTGAGAAAAGTCATTTACTTGTGGTCACACTCATGAGTCCTGGGAGTCATCGCATTATGAGCCCTGTAGCGTGCAGATTGAGAGATATCAGCAGGGGGAGAAGGCTGCGAGGAGCTTCAGATGACTGTGCGTTACATCAAAAGAGAGGTATGGTAAATACATGAATATGTCATGTGCAGGGGAAGAACTCCTTCAAAAATGTGGCAGGAAAAAGGACAGAGCGAAGAGTGGGAAACAATCCTCAGGAGTGCAATACTTCTTAAAACCTGGATCTGGATGACAGAGAAGGTTGAAATGCAGAAAACCTATGAAGCTAATATGCAGAACAAACAGGTTTGTTTGTGTACAGCCTGTCTGGAAAAGCGCCAATTACTGTTCCACACTGTGCACACAGATGCATCACAAATAACAAGTTTTGAGAGAAATCCTTCTCCAGCTCATGGGTGGAAACCATTTGCTGCCCACACACACTTTTTGGGCTGCAAACAAACAGAACAACAACAGTAGTTCCGAGTGTGTTTTGTTTGTGCTGACCCAATTTAACTTGATATTTTCAAGGGGCGGATTTGCTTATGCAGCTGGTTTTGTTATTGAAACATCATTGCAATTTGACATTTCTGCATATGTGCCCATTAACCCCTTGCATAGCATGCATGGTCACCACAGGGAGGAGGGGTGAGGGGATGGAAGGAAGAGAGTGGTGGGTGGAAACACACAAACACACATACAGATTTAGGAGGGATTATATATTTGTTTTAATGAGGCAGACTGATGCTTCCCTATTTTATGCTTCAGCAAAACAAAGCTCGAGTTTAATCATTTTTTCTGTCGTTATGAAATGTATTATCTGTTTTTCAGTTAAACTTGTGAATTTGGAAACACACGCTGTATTTTTGTATTTAAAAGTGAGTGTCCGTGGGTATTTTTCTGTATGTGTGTGGGGGGGGGGGGGGGGGAGAGACGCACCAAACTGGCAGACCCTGCGCTGTAATGGCTTTTTGTTCCAAGGTTAAGTTAGCCTCTGCTCAACAGTGTTGTCAATGGTTGCGGCAGCTTGTGTTTGACGGGATTTTGCGCACGCTGGGTCAACGAGCACGAGGGCTTGAGTCAAGCATGTGCGGATTTATTTATGAAGAGGGAAAAAAAACGTTCCGCGCGCCGTCGTTTAATTGGCCATCAAGGGAAAGTAACATCAGTGTCGCATTGTGGAGCCATTTGACTGTCCTGAGATGTCAAGCCATTTAAACAACGCCTTTGTCTCAACTGCACGCACACAAACACGCACACAAAAAAGCCCCACATGTGTTGCTTTTCACTGCCCATAACAGCACTTATTTCCCGGAGCACCTCTATCATACAGCATGCAGCGCCGCATCCCTTCCACATGCGAGGGAGACCTGTTAAACCATCACTTACACTGCGGTAGCCTCACACAAACAGCAGTTGTTGCATGTGAATGAAACATTGTCATGGAGCCCGTTTCCAATCATCCCCGACTACAATGTTTGCAGCGACATGTGCGTAACCCATAATAAACACCGATAAGCATTTAAAGAAATAATAATAAGCTCACCAGCAGATATAAAGGGATGTGTTCTAGCTGTTTCTTCTCTCCCGACTGGCTTTCCTCGGAGTTAATGAGCTTTTCTCTCTCAGCTGTTATTGTCCACTGTTTTTTGGTTGTTTTTTTCTTTCTTTTTCTCCAGCGGTGAAACAATAAGCCGAAATCGCGGTCCTCTCGCAAAGCTCTGCCCTCTTCAAACTAACCTTCCCGCCCCCTCCGTCTATCCATCTCAGATTGGTGCTGGTCAGGAGGGGCAAACCCTGAACCCGGGGGCTGCTTTAGAGGCGGTGATCTGTCACTCGCGGATCAATGCCCACATGGACATGAGGTGGACGTTTGCGCAAAGGGCTCACTCTTTACCGACCAGCTTGTCACTGATGCTCTCGACAGCTGGAGGGAACTCTTTTTTTTCTTTCTTCTCACCACCCCCCCCCCCACTCCCCACCTCCTCTCTCTCTCCTTTTGCACAAAAACCCTCCCAGGCGAGATACAGCAGTGAGTGGGCCCACTTATTCTGTGGGCTCCGCGCGGTGCCAGGACTGACGCAGGTGCCCAAGGTCCATCCGCGGCTGACAGTTGCCGCTGCCTCTGACAGTGATATAGCAACCTCATGTGAGTCATTGCAGTGGGAGGAAAAGGGAGCAGATCATTCCCCACTCTGTGACCTTGGGTTGGTGTGTGGTCTGATCAGAGGGAACTGGGTAAAAGCAAGTAAGGAGAAAGAAGAATTAGACATCTCTCCATCAAGCCATCAGAAGGTGCCCTTATGCAAAAGCATGTAAAGGCACCTCTCACCCCTGTTCAATGCAGCGGTAAATAGTACAACAGTGTGCCGGCACTGTGCCAACTCCCAGGCAGTTTCTGACCTGATTTTGTTCTCTGTGATACAAACATTTAAATATATTACTACTGGCAGAATTGGACAAATGAGTGACCTCTCACTCACATTTCAGTCACATTTCAAATGAAAAATTAAAGCTGCCATGGATGTCGATAATTACCTCTGCCATGTTTCCTTGTCTGTCAACAGGATTACGGAAAAACGACTGGACCAATTGTAATGTAACTTGGTGGAAGGTTTAAGCATGGGCATAGAAAGAACGTATTACATTTTGGAGCACATTGTAATCACATGCTGGATGTAAGGTTCATTTTCCTTAACATTGTATTAGGGGATTAGTGCTGCATTCACATGCATGTTGGAATAATCAGACACTGATTTGCGAGCTGTGAAAATTCACATGAATGCCCATTATGTCGGAACAGAAAGTCAACGAAAGATAATACCTTTTTCGAGCTCACCTAAACCATTTGCAGTGCTTCTCATGTCAAAAAGCAAAAACATTCTGAACTATAATTTTTTTTAAAAAGACCTCCAAAGATTCTTCTCTCTAGCTTCTATGCTGTCTCTAATTTACGACTGAAGCTAAAGTCAGAAGAACAGATTCCCAACTCAGAAAGGAACTATCCAAGAGCACAATAATGCAGCATTTACCTTTAATGTGTTCCATTTAATATAACTTTTTATTGATTCTGGCCATGGTACTACAAAATAAAAAAGAGAAATTCATTTCACAATTCCCCAGTTTTACATTACTGTAGTGCAAATCGGCTTTAAAGTGGTCGTTGTATACTGATGCTTAAAATGATACTTATCTTTATTGCTGAAGATCATTTGCAACATGATTACCTTTTGGTATCTAATAATCTAATCCTCACTCCTTATTTGTTTGCTAACCATGCAACATATCCTATTTAATTACCCTGCTGTATTTACGATATATTAGTTCACAGGTTGCTCTCATGGTATTATTTGGTTGAATAGTTCTCAGACAAGCATTCAATCAGAAAAAAGGTTGCCTGTTAACAGGAACGGCAATTGAGAGAAAGAGCATGCTGTGTGCTTAATAACAATTTAATAACATATATATCTTTGGAAATTAACATCAGAATGCTGTTCAAACTGCCCTTACATTTACAATATTGCTGTTAAATGTTACACAGTATTTGTGCTAATATATTCTCTGTGACTGGTACAGTAGTCCTTAAAATAGTGCTCCTTGGATGCTCATGAAGTCGGACTGCTTTAGAGAGTGCATGCTTAAACCAAATAAAGACTTAATGTTCATGAGTAATAGATGAGCAACTTTCGTAGCCAAGTCCTCTGAGATTTGAGTTATCATATCTGCTCAGCATAAACCTTGAGGTGACTTATAGTAACCTTTTGAGTTAATTTAACCATAGACAATAAAACAAAGGAGCAATTCCATGTTTTCAAACCAGAAGTTTTTTTTCAAGTGGTCATTGACACTTTTGTTTTGCTTTTATAATTGTTATGTAAATGTTGATAGCACAATGTATTGGTTCCCTATAAGCATTGTTTCGGCCTAAATTTACACACAAAAGAAAAGCTTCAACCTTTATAACAACAGGAAGAGGAGAGCATGTTTACCCAGTAGCATCAATCTAAGTTATTGCAGTTCCTTAGTAGAGCTAGGATATTTGGGAATTGGGGAACATAGGAGTAAATAGGAAAGTTTCGGGGGCCCTATTGTACTTTTTGGGTTTCCCCTTTTCTGTAATGTGCCATGTAGGTTTGTGTGCATGTAAATGGTCTGCAAAGGCTAAAATCCCAAAGTTCCCTCCAGAGGGAGTTTCTCTCCTGCACACTCCCCCCCTGCCTGAAACGCCTCCATTGGACTCCTTCAACCTGATCTCGCCAGAATGCGTGACTCCACCACGACTCCTTAACACCACAATGCGTGGTGGACTCACGAACTTTGTTACATTTGCGTGTCGGCACCACGCAAACAAGCCCAATGTAAAGTGAATGAGGCTCCTTTGTCGTGGTGCACACACGCATTTCTACAACGTCCTTCAGGGAGCTTTTATTCTATAAAACGTTTTTAAAATATACTTTATAGCTTGTAGTAACTCGCGGGAGGCTTCTTTTATTTTATTTGTATTCATAATAATTTTTATTTTTCGTCAGAATGTATTATGGTGCATTATTTACGATTTTTTGTTCTCAAAAAACAGTGCATTGTGTGTAATACAACTGGGATTTTTATTAAATTAGTTGCTATCTGCACTACTCATCGACTCAAAAACACCAGATTATCCTTGTTGATTACACAACATTGATTGGTTTAAATTGTGTGCAATGCTTTTGTATTTTCCCCCTTCGATTCGGAGAAACAAATATGTGTTCAGTTTAGGATGGCCGAAGACACTACACTACCCAGAATCCTCAGCTATCGTTTGGGACTCCACCATGTGCTTTGCTTGACAAACCCCGTGATTTGTCCTCAACCTCTGTGATTGGATGTTGGAGTGGCAGTGCGCGAAGTGTACGCTGAGCGACAAACAGCATTTTGAAATGGAATGAAACCCATCGACGCCACACTATTCAAAACAGGAATCGAACGTCTCCTACCCCCCCCCCCCCCCCCTATAGGTCACAGGCTCCTCCAACAGTGCAACACAATAAAACAGATACATAGAAAAAATAGTGCAAGTCAATACAAAAAGAAAATTAGTAAAATAGTAAAAAGTGAAATAGTGCAATAAGAGTCTATACAAGGGATTGGAATATGATATATTAAACAAATCATTTCTAAGTAGCAGCCAGATTAATGCTATGGATGTTATTTCAAAGTTCAGGTGTTTAATAGTTTTATGGCCTGTGGGATGAAACTGTCCCTGAGTCTGGTGGTTTTAGTCCGGATGTAAGATAAAATAAGATAAGAAAAGATGGTACTTTATTGATCCCAATTTGGGACATTGTTGTTGTTGCAGCAGCATAAAAGACAAGGCATTTTACAATAAAACAAAACCACAAATAAACAAGAATAGAAAAAAAAGAAAATAGAAAATATAGGCTACGTGTTGAAATAAAAAATATACATGTAGATATTATATATGCAAATATACATATTCAAAAATATATGACAATGGAATATGGAATATCAAATATTGAACAGATTATATATGTGTACAATGTACAGCGAGGTTGTATTAGAGAAACTATGGAGCAGAGAGTTCTCTTCCAGCCAGAGGTGATTTATTGTACAGAGTTATTGCAGTGGGCAGGAATGTGTTCCTGTATCGGTCCTTGTGACAGCGGAGCTGCAGCAGTCTGTTGGAGAAGGAGCTCCGTTGACTGTCCAGCTGCAGGTGGAGAGGATGGGTGGGTTATCCATCATGGACAACAGCCTGTTCAGTGTCCTCCTCTCCACCACAGCTTCAAAGGGGTCCAGCTTGATGCCGATGACAGACCCAGCTTTCCTGATCACTTTATTGATCCTGCTGGTGTCACCGGCTCTGATGCTGCCCCCCCCCAGCAGACCGCAGCAAAGAAGAGTGCACTGGCCACAACAGACTAGAAGATCTCCAGCATCTTGCTGCACACGTGGAAGGATCTCAGCTTCCTCAGAAAATAGAGTCTGTTCATCCCCTTCTTGTACACAGCGTCAGTATGAGGGCTTTCTTTAAGGTTAACCTGGTATTTTTACTCCACTACATTTATTTTAGTTACTTTACAGATTCTGATTAATGATGTGAAATATAAACAACCCTTAAAGCAGACTTTAGTTACACCTGAGTAAAATTCAGGGAAGGTGATTGTCAAGTGCCAACAATCAGGAGAGATATTTGATTGGAGGACTGGCTTATCTAAAGCCAGTTGAGTAGCACTTGAAATGTTTTTGCTCTATGAAGCCTGATGTAATTTATGATTCTGTTTTCTTCAAGGTTGTATTTTGTTGGTCGAACGCACTTATTGTAAGTCGCTTTGGATAAAAGCGTCAGCTAAATGCAATGTAATGTAATGTAATGATTGTTGGTGCTTGAGAAGACTACATATTTATCTGCAGATCCCTATAAAGTATATACATTACTCGTTATTCTCTACAAATTAATTAGTTAATTAAAAACTGTATATAATTGCTATTTTGGACATCCCTTTTCAAGATTTCAATATTACTCTAAACGTGTAATAACGTGCTTTAACCAGTAGGTGGTTTGGGTTAAAAAGCTGTCAAGTTTACAGTGTTAACAAAATAAAATATACTGCTGTTTCTGGTTTAGTTTACGACGGATATATTTAGTTATTGTTTTGATATTTGTAACACAAAAGCGATGGAAAAACCCCACAGCAACACAGAAAAGATAGTCTTAACATGAGTAGTTAATAAAAAACAATAATATCAAACAAATTATTACTACTAACTTTATTGTGAAATTAAAACAGAACGGTAAAAGAATAGTTTCCGGTCTATTTTGAGGCCAGATCTCTGTAGATAAAGAAAGAACTACGACAGATGTGTAATATTTACAATGCATTCATGTGATGACTTTCAAAGAGTAAAGCAAGCACTGCTGAATAAAGTATGATTTATCTTTTACGAAACGTTTTTTTTTCATATGGAATGCAGTTGGAGGTCAACCAATCACAGAGCTTGAGGCAACGAGGAACAATAGCTGAGGATTCTGGGTAGTGTAGTGTCTTCGGCAATCCTAAACTGAACAAATCTTTGTTTTTCCGAATCGAAGGGGAAAATTACAAAAGTATTGTACACAACTTAAACCAATCAATGTTGTGTAATTAACAAGGATAATCTGGTGTTTTTTAGTTGATGAGTCGTGCAGATATCACTGTGACATCAATCGACAGTAAGGATAATACTTACTTCCGGGGTAAAATTCTCCGTTATCCAATGGGAATGGATGCTCACATTGCTCTCCGTAATACAATAAAGGGGACATGATCAAATTGGAATATAATGTTCTTTTAAAAAACGTTAACTAAAGGGAACAATCTATTGGACACAGCTGAAGCTCTGGCCTTCCTTAAAAACTAACTCATTTAATAAAAATCACAGTTGTATTACACACAATGCACTGTTTTTTTAGAACAAAAAATCGTAACTAATGCAACATAATACATTCTGACGAAAAATAAAAATTATTATGAATACAAATAAAATAAAAGAAGCCTCCCGCGAGTTACTACAAGCTATAAAGTATATTTTAAAAACGTTTTATAGAATAAAAGCTCCCTGAAGGACGTTGTAGAAATGCGTGTGTGCACCACGACAAAGGAGCCTCATTCACTTTACATTGGGCTTGTTTGCGTGGTGCCGACACGCACATGTAACAAAGTTCGTGAGTCCACCACGCATTGTGGTGTTAAGGAGTCGTGGTGGAGTCACGCATTCTGGTGAGATCAGGTTGGACTCCTTTTACTTCCGTTACATAGTAACATAACACTTGTGCTTCTTGGCTAGCTCTCCAACACATTGTACGTGATAGTCAAAGGCACATGTGTCAAACTCAAGGCCCGGAGGCCAAATCAGGCCACTGGTGGATTTAATTTTGGCCCACAGGATAATTTCTAATTACTACTAGATCTGGCCCGCCGGTATATTGCACGCACACCTTCACGGTATGTCCACACAGCAGCGTTAAAACAATCTTCCAACGCTTCTGCCCATTCACTTTGAATGGGGTGACGTCACTTTGCCTCACTTTTCGCTGAACTGCATTGTGGGAAGCATGAAAAGCGGAGATTTCTAGGCATCTCAGGATTCAAAAGTTGAGCAATGTTCAACTTTTGAATCTTCTGAAGCTTTCGGTGGAAGCGTCAGCCAATCAAATCATATGCCAGTACAAGCTCTAGCCAATCAAACCGCTGCTTGTGTGTCAGGGGCGGGAGATTCATGTGATTGGTTGTTGGTCGAGCTTCAGACACGCCCGCCGGCACGCTTTTTCCAAAGCCTCTGTGTGGACGTACCGTCACTCAACCCTGAGGATTTCCTCAGCTCAGACCCTGACCCCAAACCTTGAAGAACTTGCACTCAAGATGAGATGCCAAGTATCTGCTTGAACTAGCATCCCAGAGCAGCAAACTGAGTTTAAATGGATGTTTCCATCTGCACTTTCTTTCTTGCGACAACAGGGCATGTTTGGTTTTTTCTTTGAGGGAAATAGTTTTTTTGAAGCTGTTAGAAAGAAGAAAGAAGAAATGACTCTGGAAAAGCTGCAGATAGAGCCATAAGAAATGAATGCAACTGATTATTTAATAATAATATATTTAATAATAATATATTTAATTTATATAGCGCTTCTCATCTGCCAAGACAAATCTTTAATGTTTAATGTTGTTTTTATAGGCAATTATTTAAGCTTTGTTAGTTCCAGGTTTAATATGTGCAATAAGTTCATTTCAATACGTTTTGCAATAAACATTGAACCAGTCCGGCCCACTGTGTATTTGAGTTTGACACCCCTGGGGGGAGAGACATCTCTAAGCGGATGACCAATCACAACAGATCCGGAGACCAATCAGAGCAGACTGCTCTGGTTTTAGACAGAGGGTGAAAAGAGGTGCTGCAGCACATGTATGAACAAAATAAAGAGCTTTTTGAACATTAAAGCATTTAAACATGTCACATTAGAGGCACAATATTATGCAACCTGGACATTTGCATAATATAAATGTGACACAGCTCAATGGGGCTGCTGTTAAAACCTTTGAACCTGCAATTTACCTTCCCTTTTCCATGTCCCTGTGACTTTAGTTTGAACTTCAAGACTTGACTGTTGACTGTTGACTATTGCATGGCTTTTATTGAAGCAAAAGTCAACTCACCTCCCTGTGAGGTCCACCCCGAGGTTTCTCATCCTCACCCCCATAATTGAGTTACCGTGGAGAGGTTTCCCCTCACTCTCACCGAGGGTATTGGTTGGCGGTGCTATTTTAATTCATCATTTTCATTTATTGTTTCTTTGTGAAGCCCTTTGAGACTCTAATTGTAATTAGAGGCTGTAATAAACTTGATTTGCTGTGAGCTCCTTTGGGCGAGGAGAGGGAGAGGCGTCGGCCAGCTCTGCCAAAGAGCCATGTGAGCCACGAACCAAAGAAAATTCATCCGTACTCCCCCAAAGCGAAATGGCACCCTGCCCCTATCATCAATGTCACCTGCTGCATCCTGGCTTATTTCTTTAAGTTATCTTCTTCTTTGTTTTAATGTGCAACCTCTTAGCACTATTGCAAATATGGCCAACTGAAAGCAAAGCATTTCACGCCACTTTTCTGTCTTACATTTATTTTTGTATATGTGGCTAAGCAGGAGCTCTACAATGAACAAACACGGTGTGCCATTTCCACACTTTCTACGCTTACCAAGTGCCTCATAGTTAGTTTCCTTTCAATAATTCCTTGAGCTTGCATAATCATGTCCTCAAGCTAATAATTATAAACTCTAGGAAAACTGACACTGAGGTATGTGTACGTCTTGGCTGCTTTTGTTAATTAGTCCCAGCTTGCGGACAAAGAATTGTTGGCTTTTGAAAACGCTGTATGCAGAAAAAGCCATGGCTCATTTTAATAATTGACTTGATAAATATTGTGTAAAAGTGCAGCATACAACAGACTATATGGGAACAATTAAGTAGCTGAGGTTTTTCTCAAGTTCACAAACCAGTGGTGGAGTGAAAGTAAAGGTACTAATATCACACTGTAAAAATACCTATTCTTAAGTAAAAGTATACTGTATCGAGAACAGTACTTAAGTAAAAGTACTATTAGGAAAATGTACTTAAGTATTAGGAATATAAGTACTCATTGCAGGAAAACTCAACATATATTTATATATTTGAAATTATTTGAAAGCAAAAGCAGCACATTTATACATTTAGAGAGCTGGAACAGAAATATTGTTGATGAACAAAAAACCTGGTTTAGTGACTTAAATATAATGTTGGATGGTTTAATCTTTACCAAGTAATAATATTTTGAAAAAATCCTGAGTATTCTGTGTCAAAATCTTATTTTATAAAGATACAAGCAAATAAAACTGTAAAATAGTCCTCAAACTCATACGACCAAATAGGCCGATTGTTCAGGCCCAATTATTACGACCAAATATGTTGTTTGTTCAAGCGCTTAATACGTCCTATAATTACGTTTTAAAGTTTTTGCCCTCTAGTGCTCCTGTTGAATCCAAACGTTACAGATGGTCATTTATTCACAAATAACCCTCTCTGTAAAATCCTAAATTGTAGGATAGTTTGGCCATTAAAACGCTTTTTGATTAGATTTCTAGCGAGAAGTGTATATTGTACTTTTAGAATCCACGTCCAGTCGATATGTAGGATCTATAGTTTGATAGATATTACGAAGATGATTTGAGGTATGCGGCAGCCGCCATGTAAAGTTACGGGTTGAAAACAGTATTTCCGGTCTCGACGTTTTCATAATAAAACCAATGATCAAATGATTTAACAGTGATATCTGCAGTACTCATCAACTAAAAAACATCAGTTTATCCTTGTTAATTATACGACATTTATCGTTTTTCATGCACTGGTCAATTTTGAGATGTTGTGCTATTTTGATTCCATAACATGTTTTCTTTCAGGCTTTTGGAAGGACACCGTACAAAATACACATTTTCGTGTTTATTTTACTATAGTTTGTCTATTTGCGTCTGTAGATATCTCCTAAATTCACCAAAAGTTTGCATTCTAACGTAACATAAAGTACAGCGACCGCTGTTTGCACCATGTCATGAGAGATATTGTTGGAAAGCTCCGTCTCTCTTGCACAATCTCATCGGATCCAAATATAGTCATTTCCTTTGTATCAGCAACCAATCGTGAAAGTACAAAGGAAGAAGAAACAAGAAAACAAGAAACAAAATCTAATTGGCTGGTGTCAATTTCTGACAACGTGATTCGTTCAGATGCGTCACGTGGTGTGCTAAAATACTTCCTGGTTAGCTTTCCACTAGAAATGTAAATCTCAAATGGCAAAAGAATGGCGAAAAAAACGTTAACAGAGAAGACGACAACAATTGTCACTTGCACGAAGCAAGGTTATACAAAAAACAAATGACCCCGAACATTAAATACCTTCACGGTATGGGCGTCAGTGCGTCGATGTGCAAGCTATCACCCAAATAACAGGAGGGTTTAGCTAGCGCCTCACAGCAATCTTTAAAGGTCGTTTTTTCAAAATGAGTTTTTTTTCCTACTCTGAGTTCCAAATATCCACTTCAGTAGCACATACATACACCAAACCTTCCAGTTATATTCCTATCAATATTATGAAGGCTTTAACAGAAGTATCTTCTGTTTTATAAAAAGAGATATCCAAAATCCCTTCTGTAAAAGCCTTAGATACTATATGACTACAAAAGGAAACAATAATTTTGACCCGGGCTTTATCCAAAGTTCAGATTTCAGTTCCTGAATAGTTCACTTGCATATTTAAACATTCTATTTCAGAAAACTTGTAATACAAAAAAAGATTGCCTTATTGTAAGTAATTAACTGGAGAAATGTCTAGCTGATATCTTTAAGTTAAAAAAAGTACCCTATTCACCTGGGGTGTCTCGCCTTAAATTGTGTACAATGCTTTTGTGTTTTTCCCATAGGTTTTTCTCTTTCGATTCTGAGAGACACCTTTCTAGGCTAAAACACAGCAGCAATGCATGTCGGGATATGGTGTTTATCCGATATGAAATCGGAAAAACATTTTTTTTTTTTTAAATAATACTTTATTCCGAGTGTTCTTGCTTTTCTCTTTGGAAGTCATCACATAACAGTTCGGCTGCATTAAATATTACATATCTGCCGTAGATATTTATTTATAGAGCCCTGATCAGAAGACCTTTTGACAAACTGTAACAAATGCCGCCAAAACTGAATACGTGACGTGGACCTACCGGGTGCCGGAGGCAAGACGGGCGGCCATTGAGCAAGAAGTGCAGAAAATTGCTGGCTATGGGGATGATTGAAGAATCTCACAGTGAGTGGACCAGCCCTGTCGTTCTGGTTCCTAAGCCAGACAAAACCAACAGGTTCTGTAATGATTTCAGAAAATTGAATGAAATCTCCAAGTTTGATGCGTATCCTATGCCCAGGATAGATGAGCTAATTGATCGGCTTGGGGAAGCCAGGTATATCAGCACTCTGGACTTGACAAAAGGGTATTGGCAGGTCCCACTTGAAGCAGCCTCAAGAGAGAAGACGGCCTTCGCCACCCCCACAGGACTGTACCAGTATACTGTGCTTCACTTCGGGCTTCATGGAGCACCAGCTACTGAGACTGATGGACAAGGTCCTGAGGCCACATCGTGAGTATGCAGCTGCCTATTTAGATGACGTTGTTATCCACAGTGACTCATGGGATAGCCATCTCTTAAGGCTTGCAGCAGTGCTGGAATCTCTCCACAGGGCAGGCTTGACAGCCAATCCAAGAAAATGCAAGCTTGGACTGGAGGAAGCTGAATACCTGGGCTTCACCATTGGGCGCGGCAACGTTAGACCACAAACAAGGAAGGTTTAGGCGATCCAGGACTGGCCACGGCCATCAACAAAGAAACAGGTGAAAACATTCTTGGGTCTGACGTCCTACTATTGCCGTTTCATCCCAAACTTCTCCACAGTAGCCTCTCCCCTTACAGACCTGACCAGAGACTCACAGCCGCTAATGGTGAAGTGGACAGGAGAGGCTGAACACGCCTTTGAGGGACTGAAGCTTACTTAAGTAACTTTTATCCATGTATTTTTTTCTTTTTATGTTTATTTTATTAGCTTTTATTTTTAATGACTGATTTTAAATGCCATTTTCTTAATGTCTTTCGTTTTTTGTAAAGCACTTTGAATTGCCTTGTGTTGAAAAGGGCTATATAAATAAACTTGTCTTGCCTTGCCTTGCCTTGAAGAGGGCTCTCTGTGCACGGCCGGTGTTGGTGACCCCAGACTTCAGCCGGGGGATGATTGTGAAGACGGATGCGTCAGAGGTGGGCATAGGAGCAGTACTATCCCAGGAGGTCCACGGTGAGGAACATCCCGTCATGTACATCACCCGGAAGCTGAACACAAGGGAACAAGGGTATGCTACTGTGGAGAAAGAAGGCCTAGCAATAAGATGGGCGCTTGAGCGCCTCCGGTATTACCTCTTGGGACGTCACTTCACTCTAACTGATCATGCCCCTCTGATCTGGATGGCAAATAAAAAAGACACAAACACTAAAGTAGGAAGGCGGTTTATCTCACTACAGGAGGGGGGGGGGTGGTGGTGTGTGTAAGGGACTGAGAGGCAGGGTAGTGGGAGGCACCTACATTCCCAACAGGTGGCTCCACCCTCTTCCAATTAACAGTATTGGCAGCAGGTGTGGAAACCTCACACCTGGTGCCAATCACCCCCTCAAGGGAGACAAAGCACACAGAGTTGCTCAGTTGTGTGTGGCACATGGAGGGAGCAGGAGGCTCCCAGTGTAAGGAAACGTTTTTTGTAAGTCGGTTAGCGGCCCGGCTACATTAGCCTTTGTTTAATGGAAGGTATTTTTGGAGTTTGATAGCAATAAAGCCTTTTTGGGATTTGAACACTGCCTCTGTCGTGATTGCTGCACTACCACTTTCCTCTTTATCTGCCCAGTTCTGTTACACTAATCTTATCTTAAGATGATCGATGGCTACTGCCATATTTTCAAAACTGTATAGAGTCTAAACTCCTAAAAGACTATTTGTTTCTCTGAATCGAAGGTTAAAAACACAAAAGCATTGTACAAAATTTAAACCAATCAATAGTGTGTAATTAACAAGGATAAACTGATGTTTTTTAGTGGATGAGAGTAGTAGTAACCATGCCGCTTTCGTCAAATTAGTATGCATGAAAAAGTGACAGGTAGGACACGCCCCCAATTATGTAAATGAGCTAAGTCCGTCTCCCATTGGCCAATGAGCTAAGTCCCACCTCCCATGTCCCGCCTCCCATTCTTTGATGTGTGTGTTATCAGATTGGCGTGAAAGGCCCCCGGCGTAGTTCTTTGATGTATTGATTAAGATAGTTAAGGTATTTGACCCTTGCCCTGAGAGTGGAGTAATTAGACTGCAATCAGATATGTTTGAAATCCCCCAGGCAGTCCCTTTGTTGTATAGTTCTTTGATGTATTGATTAAGATAGTTAAGGTATTTGACCCCTGACCCTGAGAGTGGAGTAATTAGACTGCAATCAGATATGAATGAAATGCCCCAGGCAGTCCCTTTGTTGTATAGTTCTTTGATGTATTGATTAAGATAATCTTTGGGGTTAAGGTATTTGACCCCTGCCTCTGAGAGTGGAATAATTATCCTGCAATCAGATATGATTGAAAAGCCACAGGCAGTACCTTTGTTGTATAGTTCTTTGATGTATTGATTAATATAGTCTCTTTGACCCCTGCCCCTCAGAGCCCTTTAATTAGCCTTTGATGTTTGCCCTTTGATGTGATGTGTAATTTCACATTGGTGAAAGCCTTTGATGTTAATCTCTGTATACATGCCTACCCTTACAGCCTCCCCCCCCCCCCCCCCCCCCCTTTGCCCCTCCTGAGGCTATGGCCAGCGTATAGAGATAGACAATTCAAAAGACAGACAATTCAGCTTACCAAGTCAACCGTCTGAAGAGCCAGTCAAGAAACGAATGCAGCATTTAGGCCGGGTTCAGAGTACAGCCGAAAGATCTGTGCGCAAACTTATCTCGCTCCCTCTTTTTGGTCATGTGAGCATTCATGTGTGTTGGAGGAGGGGCTCTGTAAGGAAGTCTGAAGGAAGGGGCAGATCTTCCCCCCGGTTGTGTACTTTCAAATTCTAGCTCACTCGAGATGGTTTCTCCAAAATGACAGGTTTGCATCCATTAAAGTGTAACTAAAAGTATCTTAGTAACACAAGAAAAGAGAATAAAGCATTGATGTCAACAAAACTGGATTGCTCCAATGAAATAATAAATAAATAATTTCATAAAAGTGCTTTTAAAGAAAATGTATTAAGATAAAGTATTTTATTTTTCAGAAATGTTTTAAGGTTTTTGCATACATAAAAAGTGTATCTTACAGTTCCTTTGTGAGAGAATTACACACAAATCTGCAGAGTGTCACTAAAAAGTTGTACGCAGTGACTAACATTCTGTATGGGGGTTCACACCCGAGCTGCTGCAGGGCTTGATTATGCTTGGCTCTCGGGGGATGGTGGGTTAAGAGTCAGATTCTTAACGAAATCTGTACACATAAATCTGCCGAGTGTCTGTAAAAAGTCTTTAAATCAAAAAACGAACGAAATCTCCTCAAACAGAGTACTTCATGGTAGTGGTCCGCTTTTATACACAAAAGTGTATCTTTTCAGTAACTTTCTCAGAGAATTTAAGCATAAATCTGTCAAATGTTCAAAACAGCCTTGTTTTCACTGAAATAGCCTCAAAATCACAAATGACATTAAGAGTCAGATGCTTGACGAAATCTACTAAAACAATTTAGGACACTATCTGTGAGATGCAGTTAGTTTTAAAAAATAAAACAAGATCAAATGAAATAAAAAACAGCCATTATTTTTCACTTGTATGTAAAATGGACAGTTTCAAGAAAGATGAAACCGTGTTTATGCAGACATGCAAAATATCTGAAGCCCTATAAAAAAGTTACAAGTATATTGTGTGAAAATATCTCAAAAAGTCGTAATATTGTATAATGTATTAGTTGTATGTTGTATTTTGTTAGAAATCACTATGTAGTTTTTCAAAAATATAATGGAGAAAAGAGAGAAAGACAAAAAATGGCTTTTCGGTTTTTTATTAGTGATACCTGAGGATATTCTCTTTTTTAATTGTAGCGACTGTGAACTAATGTGTAATTACTTTTTACTAACTATAAGAAAAGTCTCTCTGAAGAGGGGAAATAATAAAACAATTTAAAAAACATGATCTTTGTCTTTTTATAATTACTTTACACCACTATAAGGAAACCCAATATTAAGTTTGTGTGAGGTTGTACTAGGGATAATATTAGAAGGTTGCTGTACCCATAAAGAATGTGTTTCTGCTCCATTTCACTCCATGAAGCCTCCAGATTGTACAAGGGCTCCGCCTCCACTCAACATAACATGTCCCGCCCTCCTCACCAGAACATTTAAAAGTAAGGGGATGGAAATAGATGAAAATAAATACGCTCAAACTAAATAACAGGCCAGGCATTTCCACTCACCAAGTCACCTTTCAAAAAAAAAAAAAATGGCCAAGAGAAGCATAGATATGGGTTTAATCAGCGAGACGCCTGTGACAACGTACAGCCATCAGTCCGGAGCGCCAATCAAGAAACTAATGCAATATCTGTGCCGGATTCAGGCGCCTCCAGCCGAAGAACTTCATGAAGAATGGACTCTGAAAAATGGCGATGTTTGGAGTTATGTATTCAACTATATGGGGAATGAACTGCATTTATACAATCTGAAGAATGGAGAAACGTATGGACCCCGCAGTGTTAAAGTGACACTGACCTCAACAGATTCGGCTGTGTTAACTCTGGTGTCTTCCAGAGATATCCACGCAACCACGGTACCGGAAGAAGTAGTGCATCAAGAAACCATAGTGGAACCAGCGGTGTACAAGATATTTGCAAAGAAAAGCAAAGAAACACAGACAGCATGTGAGATCAAAGAAGAATTTTCACCTCCGCCCCTCAATGTGGAGGAAGAAAGAGTTATTTCCCCGCTGCCAGAAGTGAGAAGAGTCCTGACAAGCACCGTCTGGGAAACTAAAAGCGGACCATCGGGGCGATGGTATTACCGTGCAAGCCATTTGGAAACGCTGGGGAAGGATGATGATGATTTTGTTTTGGAGTATTTTAACTCTACATGCGGGGTTTTTCAGACATCTGTGCGGGTGCCTCTGACTGCTTGGCTGAAAATGATTGATGGAAAAGCTACAAAGCTTAAAGAACTTTTTAAACAGAGTCAGACATCGATGGACATTATACTGGTGAAAAAGAATCTCACCTTTATAGAGGACTCCGCCTCCCACTCAACATAACAAGTCACACCCTCCTCACCAGATCATTTTAAACTAAGGACCCCTCAAAGAAAAACATTGTGCTTTCTACCTATGTAAAAAAGAGTGTCGGGGTTGTCTTACGAAAATTTGTTATCTCTGTATCAAGATGATGTGTTTAAAAATGGATTTTGTGAAAAATACCAACTGTGTGAGAGACGTCATAAAGACACTCATTTTAACCACAGTATTTGTTCTCTACAAATGTTTTAAGATTGTTACAAAAAATAAAAGGTATGGAGACAAAATTAATTCAGGTGACTCTGGCTTTATTAGGAAAACAAACATATAATACAAAAGGGATAGGGGTTAAATGTAACCATCGTGGACTTAATAGTCTAACAAAATACTTTCTCTGAATACATTTGTTCTTTTTAAGAGCACTTTTTTTAATTATTTATTTATTATTTCAGTGGAACAATCCAGTTTTTGTTAACATCAACGCTTTCTTCTCTTTTTTCTTGTGTTACTAAGATACTTTTAGACACACTTTGGTGTATGCAACACTTGTTCAGATAAACAAGGTTTTTTCTTTTCTGATAAACTTACATATTTTAGTTATTTTCTGCTACCAAGATACTTTAAGATACACCTTGATGTACGCAACACTTAACAAAGGGTATAATATTGGTAAGGAAGGGGTTTTTCTTTAAGGGGTGCAAAACTTTAGAACAGGGTAAAATATTCATTAATTTGTATTGAATTGAGTTTTCTTTTTCTTTTTTTGATTTTCAACATACTATTTGTACACAATGATTTTTCCATATTTCTGACATACTATACTTTTTTGACTTTTTTTCTGTAGAATCTTGACAAAACTATTACTTGTTCTTAAATTATGACCTATTGCTGGAGATGAGATGAAAAAGCTACAACGCATAAAGAACTTTTTTCTAAAAACTCTCAATTCTATAATTGACTCCCCCCATTCAACGCAATAAGCCCCACCCTCCACTCAGCAAATCATCTAAAACGAAGGACCTCGCTAAGACGACCGTTGTAAATGAGCCATGGAGCAGAGAAAAGCCAAGACTCCCCCCGCAAGTTGCAGCCAGGAACAGAGTCTTGAACTACCATCAACACCACCATGTGGGAAACCTGAATCTTGCAGTACTACTGCTGCTGATGCTACTCCTCGGGTCAAGAAGTCTCGGTTTAGGGACACAGTGAAATCGGAATTGTTTTATATTCTGGAGATGGTGATGTATCGGTACAGAGAAGAAATCTGCAAAGAATGCCAACGCAGTAACCCCGACCAGAGGCAACACGATTGTCGGAATTACATACCCGATTTCTTCTTCAGAAACAATTACAAAGCGTTAATGAAAAGACTTTGGCTCGCCAACTTCGTTACAGTGATTGACCAGAGGCTTATTGAAAAAGGCATTTGCGAGGATGAACTGAGGATAGGACGCGCTTCGGAAGCTTTTCTGCACAAGCTTTTCTGCACAAGCTTATAAAATGCAGATGCCTCAAGGAGAGACTTGAAATATCCATACAGAGTTGGATGGAGAAGAAGAAGACTAACAACCAGCAGTTGGATGGAGAAGAAGCCAGGGACTTGTTCAATGCAGTAACTTTTTTCTTTAAGTAAAATAAAAATGGGAAACTACTATGCAAAACGCTCTGTATATATATTGATCAGAATGTAGTCATTACCCTTTTAATAAGTGTGGTGATGAGGACGATTGAAAACAGAACGAGTAGTGACCCCTGTGTAAAAAGAATGGCTGAAGTTTGTAAACTGGAAGACATTTTGGATATTGTTCGTTCTGGCAGTACTATTCTGGGTCATTGGGAAACGATTGTAAACAAAACATTTAAAGTGGTCCTGGAATCTTCATTTTCCGAAACATTCTGTAACATTATCTCAGAAATGAAACAAACATCAAAAGTGTATCATGTGCTCTCATTGTATGCTCTGTTTGTAGATGTAATGCATCTTTGTGTCGAAAACAGCATACACGTGAATATTTTGACTGAAGTGAAAAAACTCCATCACGATATCTCCAGTAATATGGGGAATTCTAAGCTGGAGACGGTCCTGGGGATGCTACAATCAGTATAACTATTGATTTTGTGTGTGAAAAATAAAAAAAGTGTTTTTTTACATTTAAAAACTGTTGTCATCATTATAGCAAGGGGAGCGTGTCTGATACATGTGTATTACAGTCCTTCTTTTTGTGTTTTTCAGTGTTTTCTGTGTGTCTGTACACACAAAGCACAAATCATTTAAAACAAACCCTGAATCAAATTTAGAGAGGACCATTAAGCGTCAGATGCTTGACGAAATCTACTAAAACAAAGTACTTCATTATCTACTTTTTTCAGCTTTTATACACAAAAGTGTATCTTTTCAGTAACTTTCTCAGAGAATTTAAGCATAAATCTGTCAAATGTTCAAAACAGCCTTGTTTCACTGAAATACCCTCAAAATGACAAACTGCCATTAAGAGTCAGATTCTTAACGAAATCTACTGACACAAAGTACTTCATTATCTACTTTTCAGCTTTTAAATACAAAAGTGTATCTTTCATTAACTTTCTGAGAGTTTGAATTTGAAGATCACGTGACATAGACGCCAGCCATTGGAATGAATGGTGAAAAAAACGGGGTTTGTCAAACAGAGCACATGGTGTAGTCCAAACGATAGCTGGGGATTCTGGGTAGTGTAGTGTCTTCTGCCATCCTTTACTCAGAAAAAATATTTGTTTCTCCGAATCGAAGGGGAAACATACAAAAGCATTGCACACAATTTAAACCAATCAATGTTGTGTAAATAACAAGGATAATCTGGTGTTTTTTAGTCCATGAGTAGTGCAGATATCACTGTAAAATCAATCGACAGTAAGGGGAATACTTACTTCTGGGCAGGGCCGGCCCTCGGCATAGGCAGTATAGGCGAATGCTAAGGGCGCATCAACCCATAGGGGGCGCCGAAAATTGAAAAAAAAAAAAGAAGTTAGAAATAAAAAAAACACAATTTCCCGATTTTGGATCAACAAAGTACATCTTATAATCTTATACTAACAGAACTACGCCTATATTGCGTACAGCACCCATAAAAATAAAATAAATCAAACTCCCAAAAAACGTACACAGCTTCTGTGTGCTTTTATTAACATTGGAATTTACTGTGTAAGCGGCCGCGAGAGGGGGGGGGAGAGCTTTAGAGAGCTCTCTCCTGAAAGACTGAGAGGCTCTGATAACCTCAGCTCAGTGAGGTAAAGGCACACCTTTATATGATCATTATAGTTATAAAAAGAGAACAGGTGAAAAACAGGTATAAAATACTGACGGTACAAAAAAGTTGTTATTAATAAACAAGAATACAGTTTGAAAGGAGAGTGATTTGTAAAATATCCATAAAGAAAAAGAAAATCTGCTTACAGTTCTGTTTCATCTGGGTGTTGAGAGATGTATCCATAGATCTCCTAATGTTTCTCTCAAAGTGCACCAGATTGATGCTTTAAACTTCAATATAAAAAAAAAAAAGTCTTCCCGGGGGTGCATGCCCCTGGACCCCTAGAGGAGCCCCCCCCCCCCACACTTAAATCATGTTCAAATGGATAGGAAACTAAATACAGTTGCACACATCTTGTGTCAATATCTTTGTTTTTGTGGTCATGCCACAACCATGCACGTGCGAATCATAGTAAAAACTAAAACTGTATGTATGTTCTTCACCAAAACCAAGTCCTCCTGCGTTGAGCCAGATGTGTTTGTGTCCGGGGAGAGGCTACAGGTGGTCTCACAGTACAAATACCTGGGGGTCTTAATTGATTCAAGACTCAATGTTAAGGCTCAGGTGAAAAAGGTTTGCAACAGGGTCAAATTCAGTCTGTTCAACTTGAGGTTTACCCGGAACTGCATGTCAACAGAGGCGGCTCTGATGTACATGCACTCTATGGTTCTATCTCATATCACATACTGCTTAACAACCTGGTCACATGCCTGTACAACCACTCTTAAACCCCTGGAATCATTGTACAAACAAACACTTAAAATAGTAGCTAAAATCTTGCCTAGGGCGGCAAATTGGTCAGGGCCGGCCCTGCTTCTGGGTGTACAATTCTCCCTTATCCAATGAGAATGGACGCTCACATTGCCTTTAAGGGCAGCCGAATGCCGTGCTTCCATGAGCGTCAAATCCCGCCGCAGATGGGAATACATTGCAATCAGTTGAAAGCTATTTGCGTCCCTTTATGAAGCTGAAGGAGCCTAGGAGCGTCACAACTGCACGCCACGGACACTGACCAAACGTCGCTCCTGGACGATTATGGAGTGAGAGTGTGTTGCTATGGGTCGTAATCTAAGCTGCTTAAACAATCGACCTATTTGGTCGTTTTTTGTAGGAGGACAGGCTGAAAATAAATGTAGATGAGTGAAAAGTACAACATTGGCTACCAAAATCTAGTAGAGTATATATAAAGAAGTATAAAATGAAAATAAAGTAAAGTGCAAGTACCTCAAATGTGTACTTAAATGTGTACTTTCTACCACTCACAAATTGATTGAAACTGACCATTACTGCAACATTCACGTCGAAACGCTGTCTTCTCAGTCGTGAAATTATTTGAGGACTTAAGACCCAGAGGTTGTCTTTCCAGTTTAGATTTGAATAAGGAATATTATCTTCTGATAACACCTATACATCTGTCAGTCACTCCAAGTGATGCCCATGGGCCTCAAGAAATGTTGTCGGCAAAGATGTTGTGAACACGTGTATCTGAATGTCTAGAAGGTGAAAAATCTCATTGTAACCACCTACTTTTGCTTTTTGCTTTCTCCCATTTTCTTATTTTTCTGCGTGTAATGAATTTGACCTTTTTTCTGTTTTGTTCGGAAAAAGTAGGCAGCTGCTTTCCAATGTTCACAATCATGCTTTGGTTTTTGCATGGGTGTGTGTGTGTGTGTGTGTGTGTGTGTGTGTGTGTGTGTGTGTGTGTGTGTGTGTGTGTGTGTGTGTGTGTGTGTGTGTGTGTGTGTGTGTGTGTGTGTGTGTGTGTGTGTGTGTGTGTGTGTGTGTGTGTGTGTGTGTGGCAAGGTCTGAGCCACAGGTGCAAGGGTTTTCAGGGCTGATAAATAAATGCAAGATGTTTTGGAGACGTAACGCTTCGTCTTTTATGAAGACAAGGCAGCGTGTTATTTTCTTGCAGAAAGGCGCATTGTGTCGCCCGATGAATCATCCGTGAATAACTACACATTGTGGATCCCTCTCGTGACAGCGCTGGATAGCTGCTTTAATTAATGAGCAATCAATCTCATCACTATGCATAAAGATAGTCATGAACATGATGTGCTGAATGTACAGACAAAGCTTAAGTTCAGGCAGCAAACACAAGTTATGCACGCCACATCAGCTGGCTATCAGCCTATTCTCATTAGCGCTAATCACCTTCGGTATTTAATGCCAGGCAGTTCATTGAAGCTGTCAGCTCTTCATTTAAGCCATCAGCTCTTCTGTCATTCAGTGGTTCTGCCACACTGCTCGTTGTGTGGATTCCCCCCCGCCCACAGTCTCTTCCTCCTCTGGTTCCCTAGTGATCCCATACACTTGCAGTGGTATGTTTCTGTAGGCCTGTTCCTCATATTAACTTGCATTACACATCTCTGCGATACGCGGCTCTGCTCTGAGCACCTCTGGGCCGATTTGATCTCCACTTGTGTGGATTTTGGCACGGAGAGCCGCAGAGAGTCTGTTACCAAATACAACTGCGTACATTTTTTTATACAATAATAGTGTTCACTTCACGACAGAAATGTTTCTGATTGAAATATGCACTTTGCATTTTATGTATTGCTTCAGAAAGGAGTTGCTGTGTATGAAGGAAGTGCTGCGATAATCAAATAGCGTCACAAATCATTGTCAACTATTTAATTAATCACAGTGCGCTTTGGGATTCAGCACATAAACACTGTTAGCTTGACGTTAATTACTTTTGAAAGATATTGTTGTTGTTAACAAGTCCTCGCTCCATCCATCAATCCGTCCACTCTCCATAACCCTTTTGTTCCCCTGTCTCCCATGAGCCCTCGTTACTACAGCAGACATACAGACAAAGTAGGTCATTTAGCAGTGTGCCTCGAAATGACCCAAGGTTATCATCCATTCAATTGAGATGTATAATGACACAACGACTATCACTTTGTTTCACGCCGTGCAAATGAAACCCTCAAAGCAAACTGAATTTAGACCAGAATAATCCCAGATGGGACTCTGGTATTCTCCGCACAAGATGTGTGTCTGCTCTGAGGACGAGAGTTGCTCATGGCCAAACACGTCGCCACATAGCAATGCTTCTCAATCCCACTTCTTAGCACTCTGGGTTCTGCTGATTTTCTATCCCATCACCTCGTTAATTGAAGCTCATTGCATTCTCTCAGTGCTTAATCAGGCCTTTATTAGACTTCTGAAACAAAGCCAAATACGTATTATGTTAACGCATGTTGTCTTTAAACTGACACCCCGTCCCATACGTACACAGTGAGCCTCTTGAGACTAGTGAGCACCGCTCGTCCCAGAAGTCTGTTGTAGCCTTTTGGGCTGTCGAGAACACAACACAAGTTTATATTTGTTCTCAAAAACAGTTCTCTGGAGATCTGGATCAAATCCACTTCGTGTCCATATTGTGTACTTGTGCAGTTTATTCCACAGGGTCCACTTCTCTAAATTGTCAAAAATAATGTGAGGTTTCAAGGTATATTATGTAACAATTTGGCATTAACATTTATAAAAACAACTTAATATTGGTTCACTTAAGTACTTAAACTAACCCAAAAGCTTAAACATTGTTTTAATCTAGAAAAAAGCTTGACTTTTAATCAGGGTAATAGCCTTTTTTTATTTGGTTGTGTTTTTGGTTTATCCCTCTTTTTTGTATTAAGTTGCTTTTTAGATCATTTTTTACTTTATATTTGAAGTAAATGAAGGATTCTTAATAGTCAGCAGAAAGTTCCCAGTAGAACAGCAGGCGAAGAGGGCCAGAGATATACTCATTTTTAACATGAAACTGCTTAATTCAACCAATTGATGCTCGCTACAATGACAAACAAACATGATCATGTGCTGCTTCACGATGCAACCAAACTTGGTGTTATTGGTATTCAGGGAGGCTGTAATGAGGCTTATTCACAACTATTTGAAAAAGACTGTGGTGTTAATTATTTTTAAAGTTAGTTGTGATGTCATACAAGTTTATGCTAGCTGAACCACCACATAGAGAAACTGTATTTTATTAAAACAAAAATATCTTTAGCTATATTAATTGTCATAGTATTGTTAACTGACTACGACAGTTACAGTAAGTGGGGGGTGGCGGGAGAACCACCGCAGGGAAGCAATAAAGGGTCCTGTTAAATAACCAACTGTTCCGTTGTCTGTTAATATCCAATATATTACATTAATAATAATAATAATAATAATAATAATAATAATAATAATAATAACTTTAATGTATATAGTGTCAGGATTATTATGTCACGTTTCTATGTCTAGGTGTGGGTGTTTTTCCGTTCTCCTTGTCATGTTTTCCTCCCTGTATATTCTGGTCTCTTTTCCCTGTGTTTTCATGTCTGTCGTTAGTTTCCCTGGTGTGTCTAAGATCCTGATTGTTTTCACCTGTCACTCCTTGTGTGTCTCCTGTGCTCATCAGTGTCAGCCCCGCCCCTGATTGTTCCCACCTGTGTCTAGTTACCCTGTGTTTAAATTCCCCTGTCTCCCAATGTTCAGTGTCAGTTCGTATTGTCTCTTGCCATGGTCAGGTCTATGCTCTTTTGTGCTCAAGAATAGTTTTGTTCCTCACTACGTGAGCGATTTTCCTTTTGGTCTCATTTTTTGTCATCTCATCCTGAGATTAGTTAGTGACTTTTTTTTGTTCAACGTGTTTTTTTTTGGAAAAATAAAGTATCTTACCAATACTTTACCTCTGTCTCCCTGTCTGCAATTGGGTCCAACATCCTAAGTGCCTGAGATCGTAATATATAGTGCCTTTCATTAACCCAAGGTTGCTTGACAAGAAACATATAAGGACAAGACAGAAAGCAGGGGGCAGAAATAGAAGTGTTATATTGCAGGGGGGGGGGGGGGGGGGGGGGAGAAAGTGAGTTATTGTTGGAAGGCTTTGTTGAACAGATGAGTTTTTAAGGTAGATTTGAAGATGTTCAGAGAAGGGGCGTTACGCATTTCAGCAGGGAGGGAGTTCCAGAGAGTCGGGGCAGCGACACTGAAGGCACGGTCCCCGAAGGTGTGGAGGCGTGAATGGGGAATGGAGAGCAGGCCGGAGTCTGAGGATCGAAAGGTCCGGGACGGGATGTAAGGGTGGAGGAGACCTGTGAGGTACTGAGGGGAGAGGGCATGGAGGGACTTGTAGGTGACGAGGAGGAGTTTGTAGATGATGCGGGACTTGACCGGGAGCCAGTGGAGGTTGAAGAGAGTGGGAAGAGAGTGGGGCCGGCCCTGACCAATTTGCTGCCCTAGGCAAGATTTTAGCTGGCGCCCCTATATGTATAAACTATATGTAGTGCATATAATCAGTCATCCATTAGCCTTTAAAGAGGCCCTATTATGCTTTTTGTAGTGTTCCCTTTTCTGTAGTGTTATATATGGGTTTTTGCATGTAAATTGTGTAAATATTTGAACATTAAAGCATGGCAACATGTTACAGTAGAGGCACAAAATACAAATATGAACCTGAAAATGAGCATTATACGTCCTTTATAAACAGCAATACACTACTTTAAATAGAATCAATGCAATCAATACTCCAAATCAATAACATATTATGAAGCACATGCATGATTGGACATTTCTGCTATACTTGCTCCTAATTGTTGGAACTATTCAGAGAAAATGTTACCAATTATGTATAGATATTCTTAGAAAGGGCAATAGCTTTAAGACTGTCTTTAAATGATAAAAAACTGGGGTGTTAGTATAAAGGAACTTCAAAAGGACCGCATGGGGGAAAAATGTATAATGCTGCAGTTTTAACCCAGTATTCTATCTGTGTCACATCCATCTCAGCGGCTAGCTCTTAGTTATCCCGAGTATTTACGCCTCTGAAGTTAAATAAAACAACAAGTAGTTGATGAATAATGCACGATTAATGTTAATATTAAATGAAATAAATTCAGCAAAAGAATTTGATGGCTGTGTTAATACAATGATAAATACTATCGACAGTGCTCATAAAATTATAATAGTGTTGGAAGAAGGGCTTCGAAATAAATTCCTCTTTTAAACACAAGAGAATTATGAGATGTATTTCTCATATTCTAATAATGTGATTTTAGAGTAGCCTCATGATGAAAACATATTTTAAATTCATGCTTTTTGTTCACTCTCCACACACTGGAAGGATTAGGAGGATGACATGCAGCACAGATACAGTGAGAGAAGTTTTCAAGTTACACATTTTAACATTGAGCTGTCCAGATTTCAACTGTAAGGCCAGTTATGTAACTTAAGGTCTCTCGAATGTCAACATGTATTTTTGTCGCAATATCTCCTCTCACAATGTGGCTGTATGCAGGTTTTCATGAACCTATTTACTTTGTATCTATATTGTAAGGGGCAGCTCACGGCAATATTGACAAAACACGTTTTTTTCTCTCACCTTAAAGGTGGGGTAGGTAAGTTTGAGAAACCGACTCGAGATCGCTAGAATTTGAAAATACACAACCGGAGAAAATCTGCCACTTCCTTACAGAGCCCCTCCTCCAACACACACAAACACGCACATGACCAATGAGGGCATGAGATAAGCTTGTGCCCCGATGGAAGGCTGACAGGCAGGTAGGCAATCCAATCCGTTTAGCCGGCCCGGCTAAACGGATTGGGAGAGAGTCGGGACTAGGGAATCCTTAAAAAAAAGTATTTGAATTTAAGAACATTTGGGAAACCTTATTTATCAATGTAAAGTTTTGGTGTGTGTTGCAGTGTGTTTGAGATGTCAGCATTAGAGATGCCTCCCTTCCCTCCAATGTGAGGGAAGTAAATGGTAAATCATGACCTTGGCATCATGGTAAACAACAGACCTTTTAGAAGCAGTTTCATAAAGGAACAATTTTCTGTCTACTGAACGACGAATGCCGACCTATTTCTGCACATGTTCATCTTTCCATGGACAAGAGGCCAATGATGCCTCGAGCTGTGAAGCTTAGTGGGGTCCTATTTAGCTTTTGGGGGTTTTCCCTGTCCTGTAGTGTGAGACAAAGGTTTTAGTGCATGTAAATGGTCTGCAAAGGTCTCCTTTGTTTACATCCCTAACTTTATGACATCAATACTGTATGTAACACTCGTGCTTTTATTGGCTAGTGCTCCAACCCATTGTACGTTATGGGGGTGGGACATTTCTGGATTTTCTAAGCGATTGACCAATCACAACAGAGCCGGACAGCTAACCAATCAGAGCAGACTGGGCTCTGGTTTCAGACAGAGGGTGAAAAGAGGTGCTGCAGCACAGGCAGTATGAGATAAATAAAGACATTTTTGAACATTAAAGAATGGAGACATGTCACAGCAGAGGAAGAAAATACAAATCTGAACCTGAAAATTATCACGGGACTACGGATGGAAATTAGCTGAAAGCTAAATTTGGCACTGTTACGCTTGAAACATTTTAATGTTTTAAGTGTTCATTACCGTGCATTGTCCCTGCGAAATAAACGACTAAATTAAATTACAATATGTCCTCTCTAAAGTTTTCCACATTGGCTGAGCTGTATCATTTGTTAGCTAGCTAGCTAGCATTTTGGACAATTTCAGTACCCAAAGCCCAGTGCCAACTATGATATCAACAAAACTGTTACTTAATGTTCCGTCATACACCCATACATAACTTGCCCACCATCCGAAACATCTTTTGCTTTTTAAATTATAAAAAATTAGAAACTAAATAATTGTCAATTTTCAGCATTGAAATAAAAAAAAGTCTAATTTGTAAAGCCTATTGTCAATAGTAGTTTGACAATGGATGCTCACATTTTAAGTTGCTCATCAAAAATGTCTTCTTACATTTTCTGGTGTAATCAGTTTCACTTGTGTGTCATGATTTTGTTAACCAATGGGAAAATGTCCTCACTTTGGCATTATATTTAAGAAATAGGCTTAAATCACTATACAACCAGGGCCGGCCCTTGGCATAGGCAGTATAGGTGAATGCTAAGGGCGCATCAATCAATGGGGGGCACCGAAAAAAGAGAAGATATATATTTTTTTAAATGTCATAACACAATTTCCCGATTTTGGATCAACAAAGTCTTATTATCTTATACTAACAGAACTACGCCTATATTGCGTACAGCGCCCATAAACTATGGCGCACCCCCCCCAAATCAAGTTGAACTGCCCCAGAGGTTTATGTGAAATAGTTCTTTTTTTTAAATAATGATTTTAGTGTGCAATTATCAATCAATCAATCAATGTTTATTTATATAGCCCAATATCACAAATGTTACATTTGTCTCAGTGGACTTCACAGTTTGTACCGAATATCAGTATGACAATACAACACCCTCTGTCCTTTGATCCTCACATTGTACAAGGAAAAACTTCCGGTTTATAGGTTTTAATTTTGTATTTGTGTTAATTTAAAATAAATCAAACCCCCAAAAAACGTATACAGCTTTTATTAACATTGGAATTTACTGTGTAAGCGGCCGCGGGGGGGGGGGGGGGAGCTTTAGAGAGCTCTCTCCTGAAAGACTGAGAGGCTCTGATAACCTCAGCTCAGTGAGGTAAAGGCACACCTTTATATGATCATTATAGTTATAAAAAAACAAGAGAATAGATTTTCATCTGTTCTCTTATAGTATAAAATACTATATGACAGTAAAAAAAATAAACAATAATACAGTTTAAAAGGGGAGTGATTTGTAAAATATCCATAAATAAAAAGTAAATCTCTTTACAGTTCTGTTTCATATGGGTGTTGAGAGATGTATCCATAGATCTCTTCATGTTGCTCTCAAAGTGCACCAGATTGATGCTTTTAACTTCAATATAAAAAAATAAAAAAATCTGAGCATGCCCCGGACCCCCCTAGAGGATGTTAGGTCCACCCCCCCCACTTAAATCATGTTCAAATGGATAGGATACTAAATACATTTGCACACATCTTGTGTCCATATCTGTCTGTTTTGGTGGTCATGCCACAACCGTGCACGAGTCATAGTGAGTGTCTGCATTGGGGGGGGGGGGCTAAAATCTTGCCAAGGGCAGCAATTTGGTCAGGGCCCTGTATACAACCATCGTGTACATTCACATTAAAACAATCTGAATAGGGTAAATAGCACTACAGAGGCCTATACTACGAAGCCGGATTTTCGCTTAGCGAGGTAACTTCAGGGTAAACTCTGGGTTTCCGGTCCTACGACGCTGGTTCTCTTCTTAGCGGGCTAGTTCTCCATGGTAACTTATGCTGAATGGCAAACCTGCTCCAGAGCAGGTTTGGTTCCAGGATAAGAGATCGACTCAGTGAAAGCACCGCATGCTGACCAATCAGAGCTCAGTGTGCGGAGTTTAAAGCTATCAAGTCATATTACAGGATAAAGGAAATGCAGAAAAACTGCCGTTGCAGGGAAGATGGCCGTCAAAAATTAACTGACTGTGTGAACGTGAAAATTAATAGAATATCACCTCCCATCTTCAGAGCAATCTGACTATTATAACATTAGCGTTAAGAAAGCTTACTTAAAGGGGACCTATCATGCAAAGTGCACTTTTTGATGTCTTTTATACATAAATGTGTCCCCGGTGTGTCAGGGAACTCACGCAGCGTCAGAAAATAAAACCCTCTCTCTTCCCCTCCATACCCAAATCTCTAAAAACGGGGGTACAATGGAGCTGATCCAGATTTGCGTCCGATATGACGTAATATCGTAAATGTGGACCCACGGCACTATCAGAATGTTGCTATCAGAAACAATGCCCGACTGTTTTGGACGTAATATGGTCGGTGTTTACATTAGCATCGCTAAAACTCAGAGCTAACACACATGCATTTCCAAACATTTGGACTACCTATGTTGTTAATGTATTATCTTTTCGATTTACACACGGCATCTATTGCACGTCTGTCCGTCCTAGGAGAGGGATCCCTCCTCTGTTGCTCTCCCTGAGGTTTCTCCCATGTTTCCCTTTAAACTGTGGGTTTTTCTCCGGAAGCTTTTCCTTGTACGATGTGAGGGTCTAAGGACAGAGGGTGTCGTATTGTCATACTGATATTCTGTACACACTGTGAAGTCCACTGAGAGAAATGTAACATTTGTGATATTGGGCTATATAAATAAACATTGATTGATTGATTGATTGATTGAGCTAACCTGTACTGGAGAGCATGTGTGTGAAGAAGCAGGAAATAAAAAGGAACTCACCTTGTGGTATAACCGGCAAGAGAGAAAGCCTTTGAGCTCCATACTGTTTCAGAAATAATCCATGATAATCCATGATATGGCGTATCATCACGGCAGTTTTTAGTTTAGACAGTAGCTGCCGGGTCCCGCATGAGCTCAGCCCCCTCCTTTTTTATTTGCATTTTTATTTATTTTTTAAAGCTTTATACCCAAAATCAGCACTTTTGAAACAGGAAGTGAAATAGAGGGATATGAGGCATGGCTAGAATGGGTGATCTGTTAGGTATTTTGAGCAAAACACTTCATAGACATGTTTTTTATATTTTTTATATATCTGAGACCTATGCTATTGCCTAAAAATAGCATGATAGGTGCACTTTAAATATCTGCCACAACATAAGTAACCGGATCAAAGTAACATTACGTATAGTCCGCGGCACTGTGAGTGCAGACGTCGATGTGTCCCATTATCATTTATATCACATCATATCTCATCATATCACATCATAATGTATCATATATTTCCTTATCTGAGTCAGCTTCTTGAGCCGTATCTGGCCGTGCAACACTCACAGTGTCACATATGCAGAAGTATTATTTTAAACAACACATTAAGTTGACGAAACACTCAAGTCAAATGTAATTAAAGTCAGATTGTGTCTTAGACGGGCAGTGATATCATAAACCTGTTAATGTAAGCATTCAAACACTTTTTTTACCAGCTGTATTCACCTTGCATGTGCAACTATGTTGCTTTTATCCTGGATAAAGTGTTTAAGTCAGGGGTGGGGAACCTTTGTCCTCTCAAGGGCCATTTCAATGTTTTCAACATCCTCCGAGGGCCGTATAAATGATTGACCTCTGCTTAAAAATACTAAAATCACAGCCCATTCATTTCACCTTTCTTTCATGCTGTGCAAAGAAAAAGCAACCTTTTAATCCAGATATTTTACAATGACTCGCACATGCATTCACATGCACGGTTGTGGCATGACCACCAAAACAGAAAGATATGGACACAACATGTGTGCAAATGTATTTAGTTTCCTATTCATGTGGACATGAAGATTTTTGCACTTTGAGAGCAACATTAAGAGATCTATGGATATATTTCTCAACACCCATATGAAACAGAACTGTAAGCAGATTTCTTTTTCTTTATGGATATTTTACAAATCACTTTCAAACTGTATTCTTGTTTATTAATAACAACTTTTTGTTACCATCATATAGTATTTTATACCTGTTTACTTTATTCTCTTATTTTTGTATAACTATAATGATCATATAAAGATGTGCCTTTACCTCACTGGTTGTAGAAAAAGCTTCTTATATTTGTTAGCATAGCTAGCTAACCAGATGCTAATAACAACAAAGTTATTGACTGTATGATCAGTATGTCAGATGAACAGATCGCCACTGGGCTTACAAGTTACAACTAAGACACAGCCACGCAAAAACTGCGGCATGTGTATGGCTCCTTATCGGTACTGCAATTTTTGGAAGTGCAGGAGCGACGTTCTGGTGCTCTCCGTCAGAACTGCACCCCTGTCAGACGCATGGTCAGACCATAGACTGTATATATAAATGGACGTAAGGTCCGTGACGTCACCCATAGGAATCTGTATTGCCGAGAAGCCCTTAGTAGGCGGAGTCGGCCACTAACGGCTCGACAGTGATGTCAGAGTTAAACTCCCGCCTGCTCCAGCCTGATCCAAATAAGGGCAAAGAGGCGGAGCCGAGGCGGGACCTGCTGCCACCATACATCCATGGCTGCCACCCAGCTGGAAGTTCCAGAGCTAGCTGAAGCTACCAAGCTAAGCTAACATGCTCCCCATCTGCACACTGCCGTGGCATTTTACGTTTCAAAGGTAAGCGGACATGAAACTATTCAGCAAAACTATAAATAATAATCTAAGTTATTGAGTTTTTAGCATAATACTTCAGAATCTTAAAATCCTTTAACGTTTGTATGCAATTGTGCTAAATTCAACACTGGAATCAAGCAAATATTAATATGTTTGCATGACATTAGTTATTTATATTTTGATATCACTTAACTATACGTTTAATACATTTAAGTCAAGCTAAGGTACATGTGATGGTAGCTAGTTAGTGCTCTTACCTGTGAGGCCTCCTCCAAACAGCATAATAACCAGACTGTATCATTAAAACTAAGTACCAGTTCTAGATTCTTGACTTTAGACAAGCAATTAAAAAGACAAAATGTATTTAAAGACCAATCTTTATTTGAATGTGCCTCTTAACCTGATATATTAGTTATACAGTAATCAGGAATGAAAACGGGTCAGGGGTGAAAAAGGTGAGAAGTATATTATCCCTCTAGAGGGGTCCGGGGGCATGCTCCCGCGGAAGAACATTTTGAATATTCCATATTTTAAAGCATCAATCTGATGCATTTTGAGATGCATTTTTTTGCCAACCTGGGGAGAGCTGGAGAAACTTAACTTCAGCCATGAGTCAAAAATGTTATGGCCTCCTTACTAAGTATTATCAGGGATGCAAACTCATCAGGTATGGAAAGGGTGACAAGGACCCAAGCCCCCCGACACGGAATATCGGCTTTAAAATGAGGAATAACAGAGGATTTTAGCAGTCAAAACAACTAAAGCAGCAGTGTTAATAATAACAGAAACGCTAAAGAGTCACATCTAATAGAAATATATAAAAGCATTTATTTTAATTGTGTAGCAGTCAGTTTATAATTTTGGCAGCACTGTTGAGCATTTTGAAAATCTATTGTCATGCCTCTGTGCAAGGCTTAGTCTTTCTATCTTTATGGCATCTGGTGTAAAGTAACTAAATTCATAAACTCAAGTACTATACTTGGGTACAATTTTGAGATACTTGTACTTTATTTAAGTATTTCAATGTTTTGCTACTTTGTTCTTCTTCTCCTCTACAGTTCAGAGGTACATGGTGTCCTTATACTCCACTACAGTTCAGAGGTAAATGGTGTACTTTGACTCCACTACATGTATTAATACCTTTAGTTACTTTACAGATGTGGATGAATGATGTGAAATCTAATCAAGTGTTGAATCAAACTTTAGTTCCACCTGGAGTAAATCCACAAGCTACCCTGCAGTATACAAAGTCATTCAAACTAGCTGTACCTTTACCAGCTTTGAGAACACTTTCATGATCAATCATTATAAAACATATCATATATATTATTCTGAAATGGACCAATCTGCACAACGACTACTTTTACTCTCGCTACTTTCACTATATTTTGATGAGAATACTTTTCTACTTTTACTTGAGGAACATTTTGAATGCAGTACTTTTACTAACAGAGTATTCCTTCCTACACTCTGGTACTTCTACTTTTACTCAAGTACAAGACCTGAGTACTTCTACTTTTACTCAAGTACAAGATCTGAGTATTTCTGCTTTTAATCAAGTACAAGATCTGAGTACTTCTACTTTTAATCCAGTACAAGATCTGAGTACTTCTACTTTTACTCAAGTACAAGATCTGAGTATTTCTGCTTTTAATCAAGGACAAAATCTGAGTACTTCTACTTTTACTCTAGTACAAGATCTGAGTGCTTCTACTTTTACTCAAGTACAAGATCTATACTTATACCACCTCTGTTTATAGCCTATGAAAAAAAAACTATTAGAAAACTAAGGCTAAAGCTAACGTTAGCAGATAGTGACAATGTATGCTAGCTAGCTAGCTCAATGATAATATTGCAACAGAAAAACTTTTCAGTGCACATCACGCTCTGCGCTCCGACAGGGAGCTCTGCTCTGAACACCTGAACGGCCCATTCTAACAGCTGTTCACCAGCGGTCCAGTCTGTATCACAGTGACTCCGGACCACACAGTTAATATTAACGAACGCACCCGTAGGTAATGTGGCTGCTGAAGCTAGACCATCATCGCGGAGCAGCAGAGCCGACAGGCAGGAAGACTCGAGCACACAGCTCGCGCTGCATTATAATATATAAAAAAAGAACACCATGCGTGTCATGATGGCACATAACAGCTCGCGGCTGCAGATTACTCTGGGTCCCAGACCCCCCCATACCCCAAAAATATTTTTATTGCAGATCTACATGAATCACACAAACGACCTATTTTGGATTCAAAATGGCGAATTTTGCCGAAAGGTGAGTGATTTTCATGCCTGAGTAATAGTATTGACAATCTAAAAAAACTGAGCAACTCAACAGTCAACTTTATGTTTCTTATTGTCTAAAGCATTTATTATTTTCATTTCCCCCCTCTCATATTCAGTGTGGACGGATTGAGACAGCATGGTGTCCAGAGAGCGGCAGAGACTTCAGGGAGAAACCTCCGTGTGATGGACAGATTGTCTGTTGGTTTGGAGAGGACTGAGGGTCTTTCCTCAGCGAGGAGGACCAGGCCTGATGGAGGAGCCCATGCTGGGCAATGCTGATACCAACTGCACAGGCCTAGTATGTCACTTTATTTGACTAAATGTGTTTACTTATACATTTAATAGGTTTACACCTTCTGTGCATATGTGCTTTTTATTTAAAACATTTGATTAACTTTTGGTTCACATTTCAATAAATTGTATTTGTATTTGCATTCCTTTTGTCCATTATTCTTACTGAAAATGTTAGATTACACATTCACATCTGACTGAAGATTGGCCCCATTTATTTGTGACGTTGCAAACTCTGCAGTACAAGGCACAAGTGATGTGAAGCTCATAAAGTGAGGCAAATAGAAATAATCAGCTGATGGAGTGTAGATGTGGTAATAGGTGCATTCGATCAGCTGACTGTTTTTACAATAAAAGTAGTTTCTTAGTGTACTGGTCTTAAAATCTCATAACATCAGCTTTTAATGTTCCTCTTGGATGTTCTTCTTGACCCTCAGAGAAGGAGATCATGTCGTGTCTTTCAGGCATGTCCTTTCCTAACAAAAATTACATGAAACATAAAACATATTATTGCAGAACAAGTGTGTTATTTATGAAAGCGGTGTGTTTGTGTGTTTAGGGGCTGTAGATAGAATTATTTTGTAATGTTTTTTTTTATTTCAACAGTGAGCTACAAAGACAATCAGATTATGAATGAACAGTATGAAGTTCCTCAACATTGGAATATATGTTATTATCAAAATAAAATAGAACTGTTACAAAACGTAGTGCAACTGTAGAAGCTTGCTCTGTTATCTCACTGAAAGAATAACTTTTACCACGTTTTTTACAGACAATATTGAGAGATAAATAGTAGCAGTTCTCACTATGTGTTAAATATCTTTGCCTTCAATACATTAAATTAGAAAGCTGACAAAATCATAGTGCTTGTTAACATCTAAATGTAACTTTTTGCATGGAAAAAACCAACTTAACTGATGTGTAGGTGATCTAGTATTTAGTATTGTTTAATGGAATGTATATCAGTGTACAAGTCAATACTTCATTTATTTAAACCAATATCTTTCTTGGTTCTTTGTACAGTATGAAAAAAAGAGTCTTTGTACCTGTGCTGAAGTTCACTGCTGTGAGGTGTCCAGTTCTGTCTCTTACTCTCTGGTCCAGCCTGTCTGCATCACCTGGACACCTTAAACAAACAGATATATATATATATATATATATATGTGTAAAGTACCATGTGTACAAACAATATAACTGATTCTCTTCTGTTGAACATGTTGGATTGTGTGTTGTCCGAGTCAGGGTCCTTTTTATTTTACTGTAACTTTGGAAGTTGTGTTACCAATGCTTACTGTTTATTTGATACCCATTGGTAATGCAATTAATAAAAACAACAAGGTTTGGGTTCGTTCTTCAGATGACTGTGACGTTAACGTGTAAGCTCAATAATGCTCCAGCTCAACCAACCATATTGTAATATCTAAGTAATCATCTTGAAATATGACATTAATAATTGTAATATACACATCTTATTGTGAGGTTGATTTCACATACACTACTTCGACGTTAGCTTGTCTACATACTTGAGCATAGCCAATTTAAATTAACCTTAGCGATGCATACAGTTCCTACCTACATAGGCTAATAAAATATCACTCTACGTTACAAGGATGACCTTATTTTATCAACCTCAAACAGAAGCCGTTTGCTCAACAGTATTATCCCACTTAACGTCTATTTCGTTTTAACCTTTATACAGTCTATTATTTTAACTTGGAGGCTACGATTAGCATCGTTAGCACCGATGTAGCTACCACTCGCTACACGCTAACCCAAGCCTTAACATTCATTACGTAGCTGATTAAAATCATTCACACATAAATAAAGCACTCGAATTTCACTTACCGCAAAACCGCATTCATGCACCGTCTGTTTTAACCGCAGAGTGAGTCACAATAGTCTGATATATAAGCATGAAGAACAAACAACCACGGCCGGCTTCAAGTTGTGTTTCCTGGATGAGCTGAGCAGGCAGAGTCCCTGTAGCTTCACGGAGCAGGTAGCAGAGAGACGAGAAGCTAGCAGCAGCAGTCACTTGACAGAGCCGTCACTCAATGTGACCACGCCCTAATTTATGCAAAAACGTTAAGACCTAATATAAATAAAAGGGTCGTGTTAGAAAACAATTCACTCACAGCTCCATAATCATGAAGGTGGAATCTAACTATATCGATAATAAAATGTATGGAGCCAGGGGTAGGAACATGTTTTTTTCTGCTGTAAAATTGGGCATTTTAACATGGGGGTCTATGGAAATTGCTCCTTTCTGCAGCCATTGCCTATCGGCCAATATATGAACTGCAGTGTGTGGCACTTCCGTATTGGCGTCCCGGCTATTCCCCAGAGTTTGCCCCTTGGGTCCAAGCCCCCAGGAAGTGCGCCGGACTCAGATGAAAATATTCGTGCTGGCCAAACGGCGGTACTACACTTCCGTTTGGTTGCCAGGCCCGGAAACACTTTTTCTCATTGACTTACATGGGGAAAGAGTGGTCTGTAAATCGTTGGATAATTTGTTTTAAACTAAATAAACTACCCAGTATGAACACTTTTATAGCCCTTATTAAAAACATTCGTTCCTCAAGTTGTAATAATGTGCTAATAACGTTATTCTGAGCGTTATTTCCCACTGCATTATGAACGCGCATCTAACCCATGGGACCGCACCGCCCGGCACGTTCATGGTACGTGTCCCGACCAATCAGAGCACACTGTGCTCACAGGGAGGGTGGGGGCTGGAGCTATTGGAGCTACAACGAGCCGTTAAAGGCAGAGAGTGAAATTCAGTGAATACACGTAGTTTACAGAGATGCTATTTGAGAAACCAATGTGAGTTGCGTTTATCTTTACCCATGGATGCACAATAAGAACGGACCCATATCGTCTTACTGCCATCCCACGGAGCTGTAATAATGGATATATTGCACATGTTTGCTGTAATTTCTTTTTTAATGCTTAATGTCTTTCATTTTTTTTGTTTTTGTTTTGTTTTGTAAAGCACTTTGAATTGCCTTGCGTTGAAAAGTGCTCTATAAATAAACTTGCCTTGCCTTGCCTTGCCTAATTTATTATCATACTACATGGGCTGTATGATAAAATCTTGTACCGTAAATGTTGTATTAAATAAAGTTAATATTACTTATTATTATAAGTATATATATATATTATATATATATATATACAGTGCAATTATTCTTTCATGCTAAATGAAGCTCTGTTGGATATCACTAGATCCTGTTACAGCGTAATATAAGTACATAACGAATGATGTGTACATTAGCATAATTACTAGCTAGCCGCTAGCTGCTAGCTGCCGCCTCGTTAATATCAAATCCATCATAATAACAAATCATTACCATGCTGTCATGAACGTGCGCAGAGATGGGGTCGTTACTAAAAAAAAGGAATATATTAGATATTACATATTACTTTAAAAAAAAGTAATATATTACACTACTTCGTTACTCTCTACATAAAGTAATTCGTTACTTTACTCGTTACTTTACTCGTTACTTTACTCGCAGGGCCGGCCCGCCCCTCCCTACAGGCAGATCACGCAGACTGCTAAAGTTTCAAATGTTCTCTTTAGTTCAGTTTCCATTGTCGCATAAGACTGATCCAGATAGCTATGTGCGTTAGCTTCACCTTAGCATGTGTTCTTTGCAGGTGTTTGTTGAGGTTTGATTATGACTGATTTTAGAAAGTAACGAAGTAACGCGTGTCGGGCAATGTTAGTAACTGTAGTGTGATTACTGAATTATAAAAGTAGCGCGTTACACTACTCCGTTACCGACAAAGTAATATTATTACAGTAACGCGTTACTTTGTTACGCGTTACACCCAACTCTGAACGTGCGGTGCTGTTACGTGTACGCAAATTGACGTGCTTGATGTGAACGAGCATTTTGGTAAAAGTTGCGCATGCGCTATGAGCGCACATACGGGTACTTCTCAGGCATGCCGGGTAATCTGTGACGTTTTACTCTCTCAAAAGTTGGGCCATTTTATCATCATGCGGTAATGAGCAACTCTCATAGGAATGAATGAGGCCCCGCCTCCCACGCTGTATCCAGTTCTTATTATACATCCATGCTTGGGTCAGACGAGACATATACCACGTGATGACACGTTAGGCTTGTGTTGTGTTCAAGGATCCCGACCTTGGCCAGGAAAAACAGGCACTCGCTTGTTTAATTTCTTTGCGGTCTAGATTTCTTTCATTTTTTTCTTTTTTGCGTGTGTTTATAAATTACCTCGAGGGCCGTACCAAATTGTCTCGCCCGGGGGCCGCAGGTTCCCCACCCCTGGTTTAAGCCATGGATGTTTAAAATTGAACTTCTTCATATTTGTCTAATATCACAGTTTTATTTTCATTCAGGAAGTATGACGCTGCGCTGTCAGTACGCTTGTCCATGTTTGTGATTGGTCAAATGTTGCTAACCCGGCCACTTTCATGTGAACGCGCACTCAGCTGGAGAGAGAAACCCTGGCTTGAGTTACCGAGTTGATAACCAGCGTCGTAGGACCACTTAGCGAGATCGCGTTTGTTTTCGGTTAGTTAAGCCAGATAACTCAAACATATCCAGGGTATGTTGAACTGGATTCGTAGTACAGGCCTCAGGTAAGAGGAAAAACATGTTGTTTATATAGCATTCTGGGATGAATTGTCCATTCATTTGATTTTTTTATCGGAACACATAGTAACTATTTCTTAGATCTGCAGGCAGCCCCTGGTGGTTTGAGCTTCATGTAGCATAACTGAAAAATAATATATCTGCCAGTCAGCTATAGGCTTCAAAGAGTTTGCAGTTGTGATGTGGATACTACGAAGCAGAAACTATGCTTTCAAGTTTTTTTTGGGATGGAGAAAACCAAAAAGATTGACTTCTGCCAGGGAATATTTCCTGCAGCACACAGACGGACATAACAACTTAAGATCCTTGAATTAAGCCATGAGCTGAAAACAGTCCAAATGTTGGTTATTTAAAACATAATAAACTTGCATGTCTGATTATATTATGTGCACATCCACCAAATGCTATTATGCATATATTGCAGGTCATATGTGAGGCAACTGAAAGTAAAAGGATTATTGAAATTATTAGGTTTTGTTGTAGACACTGTTTCCCACGTTAAGTAAGACAAATGTGATGAATTCAAAAGATGAAGAGAAAAATAAGCTTTTCTCGAAAGAGGAGATACTGCATGTCCTGAGAGGCTGCAACTCTTGTTTTTCTGTGGATAGGCTTGGCACGGTCAGCATAGCCATTTGCCGCAGAGCATGGAAGTAGTCATTTAAAGTAAACCAACAGAAATTAAATATTGATGTGCTATGAGAGACAACCATACATCATTATGGCGTTTTAGGTGGAAAATGAATAAGACATCATTATTGAGTAAGCACAAGTTAGGTCAGCATGGGTACACAAGGGAATGGGAAATGCAAGAATATCAACTTCCTGTCATGCCAAAGGAAACAAACAGCTGCATGTAAGACCTGCCCTTCCACAGCAGTCCATCATTCAGCTTTCTGTTTTCTTTGGAGAGCTCAATGTGCCATAGGAAGATGCAGTAAACACTTTAGAACAGTCGCACGGAAGAAAAAGCATAAGGACAGCCGGCGGAAACACTCTGAGCCTGCAACCAAGGCTGGACAGTGAACAGTTTTACAGCTTGAAACAAATGTAGCCACGGTTTCATCAACAGCCAAAGGCTTCTTCAAAGGCAGATTACAAAAAAACACAGAAAGTGCCTGTTATGGAAGAGAAACAACTATGTGGGACCCACAGTCTGAACATCTGCACTGTATACGTTTGTAATATAAAGTAATGGAAGGTTGTGAGTAGTAAAACACACTTACTGAAAGACAAAGGGGCCCTATTATGCTAATTTCAAGGTTTCATATTTGTATTTTGCGGCTCTTCTGTGACATGTCTCCATGCTTTAATGTTCAAAAAGGTCTTTATTTTTCTCATACTGCCTGTGCTGCAGCACCTCTTTTCACCCTCTGTCTGAAACCAGAGCCCAGTCTGCTCTGACTGGTTAGCTGGCTCCCCTGCGAGATGGAGTTCATGACTTTACGAGCTGTTCATGAGCACTCATGAAACATTCATGAACAACTCATTATATGTTCACTTGTCATGTTCATGAACCAAAATTCTTAAAATGCTCATGAACCATTTTAAAGAGCAGTTCATGAAATTTTTATGAACATTGTTCATTCATATAAAGTTCCTGTTTTTCTCATGACAGACTTTTATGAGCAATTTATGAACTTTTCATGATCCAGCCAATCACAAAATTATAATTAAAACCCCACAAAGTGTGCATGAGCATTTCATGAACTTTTCATGACTATTAGCATTTCATGAATTTTGGATGATTGTGGCAAGTTCAGAATATTTGTGAATATTCATGAGCATTTTATGAACCTTTGATGATCAGTGTGATGATTTTAAAGACCTCTTGAATATTCATCTACTATTTGAACATTTCTTTATTTTTAAAAACTTTTAATCTTAAAACAAAACAATAGTGAATTTGAAACTGAACATTATCTGTATTTATTTTGGTGACATTCATATCGTTTTATGGTTTATCTGTACTGTTTGAGAAGCAGTACGAGTAAGTAGCGCCAAGGTGGAACCTTTGGCAGGTGAGCGGTGACATCTGGGTGATTTTAGGGGGGACACTTCCGCCCCCTCCTCAGAAGCAATCCAGACGATCAACCGGATCCTGTGTATAATTATCGCTGCTGCACTTTTCTCTTTTCTACAGGTCAGTACATGATGAAAATGATCGATGTTAACTTATGGTGAATTAGATATGATGTTGGAGATGTTTAGGAGAGTGTGTCAGAAGGTTTTGAGCATGTTTGACATAGTAACGGTATTTTAAAAATACTAAACTGTCGGCAACAATAGATGCCATTTTCGCGGGCTTCAGCCGCGCCTGGGTAAATGTGACCTGAGCGAAGGCTCGCAGGCAGGTTAGCTGCTGCGCACGGGTAATATGTTATGTTTACCTGAGTGAAGTCTTGCAGGCACATTGCCTCGTTTTTTGTTTATTAACATTGACAGTGTATTTTTGTGATCTCCATAATATGTTATATTTGGTAAAGATAGATATATTGATAGAAAGTATTATTTGATAGCGGTATGTGTTTATAGATAACAACCTGTCCTTCACTGCAAACATAGCTGCTACAACCCGCTGCTGCAGATACACGCTTTACAACATCAGGAGGATGCGTCCCCAGCTGACCCAGAAAGCGACGCAGGTTCTGGTCCAGGCTCTCATCATCTCACGCCTAAACTACTGCAACTCCCTCCTGGCTGGTCTACCTGCATGTGCCATCCGACCTCTGCAGCTCATCCAGAATGCAGCGGCTCGTCTGGTCTTCAACCTTCCTAAATTCTCCCACACCACGCCACTCCTCCGCTCCCTTCACTGGCTTCCGGTAACTGCTAGAATCCACTTCAAGACAATGGTACTTGCGTACCATGCTGCGAATGGATCTGGCCCTTCCTACATCCAGGACATGGTTAATCTGTACACCCCAGCACGTGCACTCCGCTCTGCATCAACCAAACAGCTCGCTGCACCCGCACTGCGAAGGGGACCCAAGTTCCCATCAGAAAAAACACGTGGGTTTTCTATCCTGGCTCCAAGATGGTGGAATGAGCTCCCCATTGACATCAGGACAGCAGATAGCTTACACACCTTCCAGCGCAGACTGAAAACTCATCTCTTTCGACTCCACTTCGAGCGATAGAACTATTAACAAAGCACTTATATACTAACAAAGGACTGGCTTACCTAAAGCCAGTTGAGTAGCACTTGAAATGTTTTTGCTCTATGAAACCTGATGTACTTATGTGATTCTGTTTTCTTCAAGTTTGTATTTTGTTGGTCGAACGCACTTATTGTAAGTCGCTTTGGATAAAAGCGTCAGCTAAATGCAATGTAATGTAATAATTTATATTGACTATGTTGAATTTCTCCTTGAGATACAGTAATTGACTGTGACAGACAGATAACTTAAATGGAGAAATGTGATGTTTGTAAAGTGCAGCTATTTGAATGTAACTGTGTACTTTGAATTTTGAATAAGAAGCAATCCAGACGATCAACCGGATCCTGTGTATAATTATTGCTGCTGCACTTTTCTGTTTCTACAGAAATCATTTATTGTTGCTGTGGTACCCAAGCTTTTGGGACCCGTAACAACAAAAAAATGTGTGCAGCTGAGTATCAAGAACTGTGCTTCAAATAGTGATAGGATTAATTGTAGTGCTCCACCTGTATATATGTATGTTTGTTTGTTTGTTTGTTAATTTGAGTAAAGTTCCATTGTGATTGACATAATTGTTGTTTTCTATGGTTGCCAATTGACCCACAGTCAATGGTTCATGAACAGTTCATAGCCAGCCATTGAATTATATTCAGTGACTGAGTATGAACTGTTCATGAAGTTGTTATGAACAGTTCTTGATATGTTCATGAACAATTCTTGATATGTTTTTGGTTGAAAACTGAATATCCCTACACACTCACTGAAAACTCCATTTCATGAATTGTTCATGAACCTGCCTAAAACCATATTCCATGAATTGTTCATGAACCATTCCAGCACAGGAGTTTCATGAGTAGTTCATGAACTGCCCTAGTGCCATTTAATGTTCATGACACTTTCATGAACAGTTCATCAACTTTGTTATGAGCTGTTTTTGAGCTGTTTATGAGCTGTTCATGAATATGGTTCAATGATATTTCATGACAAGTTCATGAACAGTTCACTATCATCTCACTGGGGTGGCTCTGTTGTGATTGGTCAACTGCTTAGTGATGTCCCGCCCTTTAGCCTATCATGTCTCATATCTTGGAGCGCTAGCCAAAATAAAATTGAGTGCTACAGTACATAGTGATTTCACTATTTCGCAGCAAGGAGTCCAATGGAGGTGTTTCAGCCAGGGGGAGTGTGTTGGAGAGGAACTCCCTCTTTGGGATTTTAGCCTTTGCAGACCTTTTACATGCACACAAACCTATATAACACACTACAGGAAAGGGAAAACCCCTAAAAAGCATAATAGGGCCTCTTTAATCTCCATTTATGTATGGGTCTGTGACGAAGCTAACTTCGTCACTATGGACTGACGGCTTCAGGCCGGGTAATATGGCACTTTATTAGCGTGATTGCACAGTATATGTTGTCTGTGGCTGATGAGTGTGTGCACCTGGTGTCCTGTGTTGTCTCCTCCCCCCTCACCTGTGTCTTGTTGTGATTATTGGAGTGTGGGTATTTAGGCTCTGTTGCCCTGTCTGTTGAGAGGGCTGGGTGTGTGTGTGAGATCCTTGTGGCTGCAGGATGTGTGAAAGGAGAACCGCAGGATTGAGGCGGTGAACTTTGTGCCCATGTTTTTAATAAATGCCCACGTCGGGTTATATTTTTGGACGTTCTGCCTCTCCCTCCTTGCTTGGTCTGGGCCGCTCAACGGTCAGCTTCACAGGGTCCAATTGTTTCTAGTTGTAATTCCCATAGGTTTACATAAAGCTCCATTTGGATCTTTGATTGATTAAATTAAGAAAACGATTGATTTTTGTTTACATTTCTGACAATCAATAAAGGCTGTGTAACATTGATCCACAAGGTGGCAGGAAGAGGCTGACAAAAAGGGTCATGCCCTTTACAATCACTGAAGGAGTTATGGTAATGAAATTCTCTGAAGTAATTATCTTGTCAGCTCTAGGTTTCTCTGTTTGATCAATGGACCAGTATGGCGCAATTTCTACAATCACCATAAGTCTTCAGCAGGCAGCACAATGTGTTGGACCTGTCAGCGCTAACAGTGCAATAATCAACACTGAGCTTTTTGTATGACTCAAAGCCCCGGTTCAAATGTCACAACTCAAAGCACATCAGCACAGCCGCTGCAAGATCACAGACAAATGCTGGTTTGAGAAATGTTGTTTGTTTGTGTCACAGAGGAATGTGTGGGTTTGACAGTAGCCAGTGTGTCCGTGTGCTGCAGTGAGAAGTCCAGTGAAGCATATTAAATGCACCAAAGCAACTCTGTGGTAGGTCTTAGTCATCCTGTGGTTTCTATCCGAACAAAAGCAGAGCAATACTTGTGAACAGTGGTCGTTGTCAGTCAAGATAATATTTTTGTTTTGATTATGGAGGAATCCTCTAGTTTGAACATTTCATAAAATAGTAAAACATTAATAAAAGGCATTATATTTCTTCTATCAACAGTCCCAGAAATATGTGGTTAAATCTGATATAAAACTGAGAAAAGCAGCAAATCCTCAATTAAAAGATCAGTGAATCTTGATAGATAATATATGATTATCTATTATTAAAACTAGGAGTGTCACATTATACGTGATAACACGTGAAATGTTAATATCATGTTAATAATACCCATTTGATAATACCTTGTTTTCGTTATATATTATAACAACATTGTGATTAGGGATTATTTTGGCCAGGATTACTGTGTGAATCTCTGATATTGACAGCTCTATTAAAAACGTTGCATATCATTTTTCTGTGACTAAACTTGTGAATTCAGCTTCACCAAGCCAGATTTGAATGCAGCGCAGGTGTGCCTGATGGAAAGGAAACTGTACATCAAAGAAAACATGAAGCTGTTAGAGGAGGAAATTGATACCACACACATGTGTAGGCTAAGTATGAATACCACCAGCAGCCAGCCAATTAAGCATGGCGAAAAGAATGGGGAATGTCAATTTTACACTTTTTATAACGCTTTTAAATGGATTAACAAAAAAGACAATGTGTTATGTAGTAAGCTCTAGAGGTGCTAGTAAGCTGATTTTGTTAGTTTTCAACAGAGCAGGGCTAGCGTTTCCCTGTTTCCAATGTGTATGCTGGTTGTGGCTTCATATAAACAAAACAGATCAAAAGTGCTATTCATCTTTATTTTGCAATAAGCATATTTCCCTAAATAAAGTGCTAGTCCTTCCAGCGCCATCCCTGGCCAACTCGAGGCCCCACGCAAAGTTATATGATGAGGCCCTCTGTTCCGCGATCGTCGACAGGGGGGTGTGCTCGTGGAGCCTCGCAGCGTGGCCCCCTCCGCAGGGTGAGGCCCCACGCAGTCTGCGTGATCGGCCTGTAGGGAGGGACGGCCCCTACCTATCTATCTATCTATAGATAGAAGGACCATATTTTCTTTGACATGTAGGTCAACTGTTTTTCCTGTCAGAACAAGTAAATAAGAAAAGCTGCTACATTTCAACAAAGACTCACAATGTTGCTGGAATTTTAACAAAAGTGCATATTTTGTTTGGATCCCAATGCATTTACTTCTCTGATAACAGTACTTCTGGAAATGCAGCTCTGTTTTCTGAATGGAAAGACTGTAGCTAATGATACTCTCTGGTTCACCAAAGCTCCCTGGAACCATGTTTCCCCTTTAGACGTTCCCACAAGGGATAATTAGCGGAAAACCGTGCCAGGTTTTCACACTGACGCATCTGAGACCGTACACATGACCCGACATTTAAGGACTCTCCGTCCTCTGAATTTGATGCATGAATATTTTTGATAATGAGGTAGTGTCATCACACTGCAGGACATTATTTTGATTAACACATTTCAAATTGAGCGACAGCCCATGTTTTCTTTCGGCACAGATATAAACTGTATCAAGCTATTTTGCTACCAATTTAATTCATTATCGCTGGAGCCATGGAGTTGAAATGTCAAGGTGGGAAATGCAGACTTGACCCTCGAAGGCATCCACTACTAATGATCAGATTCTCCAGGAATATATGTGTGGAGTAGGGGATGAGCGACACTCTACCTTAGAGGTTTGACAATGTGGAATTTCTACTGTACCAGGAGTCAAGACTGCTCTTATTAAACCCACACTAGAAACAGAATTATTTGTTGTAAAAAAAGAAAGGAAAAAACCTGGAACAGTGGCTGATTCTTGTCTACCTGGCAGTGCGGGCACTATAGATGTGCTTATTCTGCTCTGCCTGTGGGGCTTTTGGGCAGCAGCTTTCCTCTCATTCCAAATGCATATTATTGCCCACTTCTATTGTTGGTTTAGCTCCTCTTGAAATATCACAAACCACAATTTCTAAATAATTGGAAGAATTGACTGGCTGTAATTGCTGTAATTATGTTCGGCTGGTGATGGTTACCCTGCTGTTTCACATAACTGTTTTAGCGTCATCGATAGCAACGTTGGTTAGTCAACCATTTCTGGTCAGACTGACATATTTCAACAGCTATTGGGAGGATTTCTATGAAATGTTGTACTGATATTTTTTTTTCTTCTTATACTGATATTCTGAACAATCTGTGTTGTTATTTGCTGTAAAGTGTCTCTACTGTAAGCTATTTTTATTATATGTACAGCACTTTGGCTCGACCAAAAATCGTTTAGAAATGTGCTATATAAATAAAACTAGATTTGATATTCATGTTCCAAGAAGGAGTCTATAGTCCACCAACAGTCCAAAATAATAAATGCAAAATGAATGACGTTCTATGTGTCAGCATCAGCTGTACTTTGTGATCAGAGCTATTTTACAAATGTGAGCCTGCTGAAATAACATGGTGAGCATTGAAAACATTGTACATGCTAAAAATCAGCATGCTATTAATCACTACGTTGAAAAGGTTAGCAAGTTGACTTTAGCATTTAGCTTAAAGCAGCACTAAATACCTAATATTTAATGATTACACTTATGATGTTGACTCCTCCTGAGAATTCACATCAAGAGAAAGAGATACTGTAAGCATTGCTTTTTTTTTTATCAGTTTTAGATTTTTTCTTATAGTCCGTGTGAATTAATTCTGTACATTTGATTAAATGGAAGCATATCTGTAGCTAAATACAGCTTTCAACGCCTTTGGGTATGGCCTTTTTCAAATGGTGTCCTCTGTTCTTCTCTTCCCACAAGTGATCACATACTGTACATGACGTATATCTTAATGCCGTAGTTTATTGATAGTGTTCCTCTATCTCTTGCCTGGCCCCTATAATCTACTGCTTGTGTTCTATACTCTAAGGTGCGGATAAGCAACCCTGTCTCCTAAAAATTACGTTCCCACAGAACTAAACTGCATTCTCAATTACGTTTAGCTAGAAACGTATTTACTCCCACGTTACGTTTGTTATGAACGTATCTCAAATACGTTTATTTTCTACATATCTTCTAGAAACATGTTTTCTCCCAGGTTACGTTAGTTATGAACGTATCTGAAATACGTTTATTTTCTACATATCTTTGCCATTTATTGTCTTGCTTATAATAATGATAATAGTCATTTATAAATATCATTTTAGAGCACACCTTTGAAATCGACAATCGGGCTCGATATATGGTTAAATTAAAATCAGTAGGCGAGGCTGTAATTTCGCCAGCTGTTACTCTCATGAGCGAGGCAGAACATAATAGTTTTAACATGCCAAAAAGCTGCTGTGTCGTTCATTGCACCTCAAACATTAAAACAAATCCAGAGTTACGTGTTTCTGTACTTCCTCTAAGAAGAAAGGACAGTAACAGAAGAGCTCTGTGGCTTCAGGCTTGATCGCCGTTCAAATGACAGCGTTGGTTTCCCCAAAAGTGGGCGGGGCTGTAAAGTGAAGTAGATTTTACTGTCATCTATTATTCAAAACCATTCTATTTATTCTAACGTATTACATGCCAGTGTTTTATCTTTTTAGTTATTTGTTTTTATTTTAAATCGTATAATGTCGGACTTTTTTTGTCGTCTTTGAGGAAAAGAAATGGGGTTTAGAGATTCAAAATACTGAAATCTGTATTTTTTAAAATCTCTTCCTTCTAATTTGTTATTCTTTTCTAAATAACACACTGTTATTTACTCAACAATAGCACACAATTATCCTTGTTTTAATTTATTCGTTTAATTCTATAATCTTGGGCATTTTAGCATGCTTTTTCGCCGTAAATAAAGTCACCAGAAACAGACGGGACATTTCGAGATTTAGGATGGCCCAAGACACTACACTACCCATAATCCCCAGCTATCGTTTGGGACTACAGTCCCGTTGACAAACCCCGTGATGTTGCGCCAAGGTTACGCCGAGCGTCAAGCTCTTTGAAATGGAACGAAACCACGGCAGACTATTCAAAACTGGACTCGAACGCCCCACCAGAACTACACATGCTGGCTATTGTGTTTCGCAACATGTTCTCTATGGCACGTCTCTACTGGGAATTGTAGTTTTAAAAGACGTTTTTCCCAAATGTAGAAGTTGACAGTATTAAACTGTGTACAGCCCTGGAGGTTTAGGCGATAGGAAACACATTGGTGTGTACACATTTAAAACATGTAATTACTAAATGGGTGAAAATCGCTTGTATCCATAATGGGCAGCATTAATATATACCCACACGACAGCTCATTGTTACTTTGTTATTCTACTCCACTACAATTCAGAGGTTAACCTGGTATTTTTACTCCACTACATTTAGTTTAGTTACTTTGCAGATTCTGATTAATGATGTGGAATATAAACAACCCTTAAAGCAGACTTTAGTTACACCTGAATACAATTCAGGGAAGGTGATTGTCAAGTGCCAACAATCAGGAGAGATATTTGATAGTTGGTGCTTGAGAAGACTAAACATTTATCTGCAGATCTTTATAAAGTATATTCATTACTCGTTATTCTCTACTAATAGTTAATTAAAAACTGTATAATGGCTATTTTGCATATCCCTTTCAAGATTTCAAGGTTTTCTAAGGTGTATTGATCTTATACACAACTTGGGTCGCAGGTTCCTCAACAGACATCTATCAATATGTGTGTACTGTATACCTCCACCATTAAACTGTCATATTCTGCACATTTCTTATTCTATCTACATACATAAGAGTATAATTAATGTGTATAATATCATTTAAAATAAGTGTTTCAACATAGTTAACATTGCAGGAAAGCAATATTTTAGACGTTAAGTACTTTGTCAGGCTTAATATTCATCTGTAGATAGATACCCCCAGAGCTTTTTTCTTGTTTAAAAGAAGACCTTAACCTAAAGTATTTTTTAATGTGTTAATAAAGGTTAATTCGTTTTTCTGTTTTGCACATCCTCCTATTAATATCTTTGTACATCCAGCACTAAACTGTTTTATTGTAGAGATCACTTAGTATCTTCTTGACTTTTTATATTCTATATTTCTATCATTGACCTTCTACTTTCCCCCTATGAAAGTATGTACTCTTAATATTGTTTTGATCAAATAAGATTATTCAACAAAAATAATTCAATAACATGCTTTAACCACTAGGCGGTGCACACAAGGTACACACAGCATACTAATAATAACTTTGTATTATTAGTGTAGACACTTATGTATAACATCTGAAGATGTGTAGTTTTATTCATGTTTTTACATAATTTTACAGGATATTGCTATACTATTTCTCTTGTTTTACTTCTACACATTAATATCTGATTTGTAAAACATCACAGACAGAAAGGCATAGGCTATCCGTCATTTAATAGTAAGCTATTGAAATTGTGATTCCATAGATGTGTCTCCCATCACCCAAATCCCCTGACTATTCTCTCAACTCAGTATTTAGATTCTTATATTCAAAGAAAATCAGTAATATCTTTAAAAAGTCCTTTTCTATCAGCTGTGCACCGTTATGGTGTAAATATAACCTATATACCAATTGGATCAAATATAAAAGTCAGCCGAATTACTATTGATACTGCAAGGAGACGTATTTTGTGAAAAGAAATTGAAGATGTTGTTTAATTGTTGATATATTTATGATCCACGTCAAGTATTCAGTTTTGGCAGCAGTTCTCCTGTTTGTCTCTCTCTATAAATAAAGAATTACGGCAGATGTGTAATATTTAATGCAGCGGAACCGTGTATTATAATGCCGTTATGTGATGACTTCCAAAGAGAAAAGCAAGCACACTCTGAATTAGGTATTATTTTATTTTTCGTTGTCGGATATCATATCTCCATATCATATCAACACCATATCCCAGCGTGCATTGCGGCTAAAACATCCAATCAAAAAGCTTCAAGCTGAGGATCTTGGGTAATCAGTTTGGTGGGTTTGTGGTGTGTATCGCTCAAAATGTCCTGTCTGTTTCCGGTGACTTTATTTACGGCTAAAAAGCCCAAGATTATAGAATTAAATGAATAAATAAAAACAAGGATAATTGTGTGTTATTGTTGAGTAAATAACAGTGTGTTATTTAGAAAAGAATAACAAATTAGAAGGAAAAGATTTTAAAAAATACAGATTTCAGTATTTTGAGGCTCTGAGCCCCATTTCTTTTCCTCACAGACGGAAAAAAAGTCAGACATTATACGATTTAAAATAAAAACAAATAAATAAAAGATAAAACACTGGCATGTAATTTACGTTAGAATAAATAGAATGGTTTTGAATAATAGAGAGTAAATCTACTTCACTTTACAGCCCCGCCCACTTTTGGGGAAACCAGCGCTGTCATTTGAACGGCGATCAAGCCTGAAGTCACAGAGCTCTTCTGATACTGTCCTTTCTTCTTAGAGGAAGTACAGAAACACGTAACTCTGGATTTGTTTTAATGTTTGAGGTGCAATAAACGACACAGCAGCTTTTTGGCATGTTAAAACTATTATGTTCTGCCTCGCTCATGAGAGTAACAGCTGGCGAAATTACAGCCTCACCTACTGATTTTAATTTAACCATATATCGAGCCCGATTGTCGATTTCAAAGGTGTGCTCTAAAATGATATTTATAAATAACTAATTATCATTATTATAAGCAAGACAATAAATGGCAAAGATATGTAGAAAATAAACGTATTTAAGTTACATTCATAACTAACGTAACGTGGAAGAAAATATGCTTCTAGAAGATATGTAGAAAATAAACGTATTTGAGATACGTTCATAACTAACGTAACGTGGGAGAAAATACGTTTCTAGAAGATATGTAGAAAATAAACGTATTTGAGATACGTTCATAACTAACGTAACGTGGGAGAAAATACGTTTCTAGCTAAACGTAATTGAGAATGCAGTTTAGTTCTGTGGGAACGTAATTTTTAGGAGACAGGGTTGGGATAAGCAAAGGATTGTGCCATTTTTTCGGCCACTAAACGTAGACAAATAGGACAAAAACAAACATATAAATCTCAAAGCCCCTGCAAAGGGCTCCAAAGAAAGCAGCGTAGACGTGCTACGTTGTTTTGTTGAACATATTTTAATGAGGTTAAAAGCACACATTGTGAGCAAAACTGGCCCTTTTCATCTTTGCAATAACAGTCCAAGATCCAGATCAGGGCTAATAGCCAAACAGAGTTGGAGTGTAATCATCCGCATCTTCAGAGAGTTGGCAGTAACCGAAGCACGGGGAGGGGGACGTGTTGTTTCGCAACATGTTCTCTATGGCACGTCTCTACTGGGAATTGTAGTTTTAAAAGACGTTTTTCCCAAATGTAGAAGTTGACAGTATTAAACTGTGTACAGCCCTGGAGGTTTAGGCGATAGGAAACACATTGGTGTGTACACATTTAAAACATGTAATTACTAAATGGGTGAAAATCGCTTGTATCCATAATGGGCAGCATTAATATATACCCACACGACAGCTCATTGTTACTTTGTTATTCTACTCCACTACAATTCAGAGGTTAACCTGGTATTTTACTCCACTACATTTAGTTTAGTTACTTTGCAGATTCTGATTAATGATGTGGAATATAAACAACCCTTAAAGCAGACTTTAGTTACACCTGAATACAATTCAGGGAAGGTGATTGTCAAGTGCCAACAATCAGGAGAGATATTTGATAGTTGGTGCTTGAGAAGACTAAACATTTATCTGCAGATCTTTATAAAGTATATTCATTACTCGTTATTCTCTACTAATAGTTAATTAAAAACTGTATAATGGCTATTTTGCATATCCCTTTCAAGATTTCAAGGTTTTCTAAGGTGTATTGATCTTATACACAACTTGGGTCGCAGGTTCCTCAACAGACATCTATCAATATGTGTGTACTGTATACCTCCACCATTAAACTGTCATATTCTGCACATTTCTTATTCTATCTACATACATAAGAGTATAATTAATGTGTATAATATCATTTAAAATAAGTGTTTCAACATAGTTAACATTGCAGGAAAGCAATATTTTAGACGTTAAGTACTTTGTCAGGCTTAATATTCATCTGTAGATAGATACCCCCAGAGCTTTTTTCTTGTTTAAAAGAAGACCTTAACCTAAAGTATTTTTTAATGTGTTAATAAAGGTTAATTCGTTTTTCTGTTTTGCACATCCTCCTATTAATATCTTTGTACATCCAGCACTAAACTGTTTTATTGTAGAGATCACTTAGTATCTTCTTGACTTTTTATATTCTATATTTCTATCATTGACCTTCTACTTTCCCCCTATGAAAGTATGTACTCTTAATATTGTTTTGATCAAATAAGATTATTCAACAAAAATAATTCAATAACATGCTTTAACCACTAGGCGGTGCACACAAGGTACACACAGCATACTAATAATAACTTTGTATTATTAGTGTAGACACTTATGTATAACATCTGAAGATGTGTAGTTTTATTCATGTTTTTACATAATTTTACAGGATATTGCTATACTATTTCTCTTGTTTTACTTCTACACATTAATATCTGATTTGTAAAACATCACAGACAGAAAGGCATAGGCTATCCGTCATTTAATAGTAAGCTATTGAAATTGTGATTCCATAGATGTGTCTCCCATCACCCAAATCCCCTGACTATTCTCTCAACTCAGTATTTAGATTCTTATATTCAAAGAAAATCAGTAATATCTTTAAAAAGTCCTTTTCTATCAGCTGTGCACCGTTATGGTGTAAATATAACCTATATACCAATTGGATCAAATATAAAAGTCAGCCGAATTACTATTGATACTGCAAGGAGACGTATTTTGTGAAAAGAAATTGAAGATGTTGTTTAATTGTTGATATATTTATGATCCACGTCAAGTATTCAGTTTTGGCAGCAGTTCTCCTGTTTGTCTCTCTCTATAAATAAAGAATTACGGCAGATGTGTAATATTTAATGCAGCGGAACCGTGTATTATAATGCCGTTATGTGATGACTTCCAAAGAGAAAAGCAAGCACACTCTGAATTAGGTATTATTTTATTTTTCGTTGTCGGATATCATATCTCCATATCATATCAACACCATATCCCAGCGTGCATTGCGGCTAAAACATCCAATCAAAAAGCTTCAAGCTGAGGATCTTGGGTAATCAGTTTGGTGGGTTTGTGGTGTGTATCGCTCAAAATGTCCCGTCTGTTTCCGGTGACTTTATTTACGGCTAAAAAGCCCAAGATTATAGAATTAAATGAATAAATAAAAACAAGGATAATTGTGTGTTATTGTTGAGTAAATAACAGTGTGTTATTTAGAAAAGAATAATAAATTAGAAGGAAAAGATTTTAAAAAATACAGATTTCAGTATTTTGAGGCTCTGAGCCCCATTTCTTTTCCTCACAGACGGAAAAAAAAGTCAGACATTATACGATTTAAAATAAAAACAAATAAATAAAAGATAAAACACTGGCATGTAATTTACGTTAGAATAAATAGAATGGTTTTGAATAATAGATGAGAGTAAATCTACTTCACTTTACAGCCCCGCCCACTTTTGGGGAAACCAGCGCTGTCATTTGAACGGCGATCAAGCCTGAAGTCACAGAGCTCTTCTGATACTGTCCTTTCTTCTTAGAGGAAGTACAGAAACACGTAACTCTGGATTTGTTTTAATGTTTGAGGTGCAATAAACGACACAGCAGCTTTTTGGCATGTTAAAACTATTATGTTCTGCCTCGCTCATGAGAGTAACAGCTGGCGAAATTACAGCCTCACCTACTGATTTTAATTTAACCATATATCGAGCCCGATTGTCGATTTCAAAGGTGTGCTCTAAAATGATATTTATAAATAACTAATTATCATTATTATAAGCAAGACAATAAATGGCAAAGATATGTAGAAAATAAACGTATTTAAGTTACATTCATAACTAACGTAACGTGGAAGAAAATATGCTTCTAGAAGATATGTAGAAAATAAACGTATTTGAGATACGTTCATAACAAACGTAACGTGGGAGAAAATACGTTTCTAGAAGATATGTAGAAAATAAACGTATTTGAGATACGTTCATAACTAACGTAATGTGGGAGAAAATACGTTTCTAGCTAAACGTAATTGAGAATGCAGTTTAGTTCTGTGGGAACGTAATTTTTAGGAGACAGGGTTGGGATAAGCAAAGGATTGTGCCATTTTTTCGGCCACTAAACGTAGACAAATAGGACAAAAACAAACATATAAATCTCAAAGCCCCTGCAAAGGGCTCCAAAGAAAGCAGCGTAGACGTGCTACGTTGTTTTGTTGAACATATTTTAATGAGGTTAAAAGCACACATTGTGAGCAAAACTGGCCCTTTTCATCTTTGCAATAACAGTCCAAGATCCAGATCAGGGCTAATAGCCAAACAGAGTTGGAGTGTAATCATCCGCATCTTCAGAGAGTTGGCAGTAACCGAAGCACGGGGAGGGGGACGTGTTGTTTCGCAACATGTTCTCTATGGCACGTCTCTACTGGGAATTGTAGTTTTAAAAGACGTTTTTCCCAAATGTAGAAGTTGACAGTATTAAACTGTGTACAGCCCTGGAGGTTTAGGCGATAGGAAACACATTGGTGTGTACACATTTAAAACATGTAATTACTAAATGGGTGAAAATCGCTTGTATCCATAATGGGCAGCATTAATATATACCCACACGACAGCTCATTGTTACTTTGTTATTCTACTCCACTACAATTCAGAGGTTAACCTGGTATTTTTACTCCACTACATTTAGTTTAGTTACTTTGCAGATTCTGATTAATGATGTGGAATATAAACAACCCTTAAAGCAGACTTTAGTTACACCTGAATACAATTCAGGGAAGGTGATTGTCAAGTGCCAACAATCAGGAGAGATATTTGATAGTTGGTGCTTGAGAAGACTAAACATTTATCTGCAGATCTTTATAAAGTATATTCATTACTCGTTATTCTCTACTAATAGTTAATTAAAAACTGTATAATGGCTATTTTGCATATCCCTTTCAAGATTTCAAGGTTTTCTAAGGTGTATTGATCTTATACACAACTTGGGTCGCAGGTTCCTCAACAGACATCTATCAATATGTGTGTACTGTATACCTCCACCATTAAACTGTCATATTCTGCACATTTCTTATTCTATCTACATACATAAGAGTATAATTAATGTGTATAATATCATTTAAAATAAGTGTTTCAACATAGTTAACATTGCAGGAAAGCAATATTTTAGACGTTAAGTACTTTGTCAGGCTTAATATTCATCTGTAGATAGATACCCCCAGAGCTTTTTTCTTGTTTAAAAGAAGACCTTAACCTAAAGTATTTTTTAATGTGTTAATAAAGGTTAATTCGTTTTTCTGTTTTGCACATCCTCCTATTAATATCTTTGTACATCCAGCACTAAACTGTTTTATTGTAGAGATCACTTAGTATCTTCTTGACTTTTTATATTCTATATTTCTATCATTGACCTTCTACTTTCCCCCTATGAAAGTATGTACTCTTAATATTGTTTTGATCAAATAAGATTATTCAACAAAAATAATTCAATAACATGCTTTAACCACTAGGCGGTGCACACAAGGTACACACAGCATACTAATAATAACTTTGTATTATTAGTGTAGACACTTATGTATAACATCTGAAGATGTGTAGTTTTATTCATGTTTTTACATAATTTTACAGGATATTGCTATACTATTTCTCTTGTTTTACTTCTACACATTAATATCTGATTTGTAAAACATCACAGACAGAAAGGCATAGGCTATCCGTCATTTAATAGTAAGCTATTGAAATTGTGATTCCATAGATGTGTCTCCCATCACCCAAATCCCCTGACTATTCTCTCAACTCAGTATTTAGATTCTTATATTCAAAGAAAATCAGTAATATCTTTAAAAAGTCCTTTTCTATCAGCTGTGCACCGTTATGGTGTAAATATAACCTATATACCAATTGGATCAAATATAAAAGTCAGCCGAATTACTATTGATACTGCAAGGAGACGTATTTTGTGAAAAGAAATTGAAGATGTTGTTTAATTGTTGATATATTTATGATCCACGTCAAGTATTCAGTTTTGGCAGCAGTTCTCCTGTTTGTCTCTCTCTATAAATAAAGAATTACGGCAGATGTGTAATATTTAATGCAGCGGAACCGTGTATTATAATGCCGTTATGTGATGACTTCCAAAGAGAAAAGCAAGCACACTCTGAATTAGGTATTATTTTATTTTTCGTTGTCGGATATCATATCTCCATATCATATCAACACCATATCCCAGCGTGCATTGCGGCTAAAACATCCAATCAAAAAGCTTCAAGCTGAGGATCTTGGGTAATCAGTTTGGTGGGTTTGTGGTGTGTATCGCTCAAAATGTCCCGTCTGTTTCCGGTGACTTTATTTACGGCTAAAAAGCCCAAGATTATAGAATTAAATGAATAAATAAAAACAAGGATAATTGTGTGTTATTGTTGAGTAAATAACAGTGTGTTATTTAGAAAAGAATAACAAATTAGAAGGAAAAGATTTTAAAAAATACAGATTTCAGTATTTTGAGGCTCTGAGCCCCATTTCTTTTCCTCACAGACGGAAAAAAAGTCAGACATTATACGATTTAAAATAAAAACAAATAAATAAAAGATAAAACACTGGCATGTAATTTACGTTAGAATAAATAGAATGGTTTTGAATAATAGAGAGTAAATCTACTTCACTTTACAGCCCCGCCCACTTTTGGGGAAACCAGCGCTGTCATTTGAACGGCGATCAAGCCTGAAGTCACAGAGCTCTTCTGATACTGTCCTTTCTTCTTAGAGGAAGTACAGAAACACGTAACTCTGGATTTGTTTTAATGTTTGAGGTGCAATAAACGACACAGCAGCTTTTTGGCATGTTAAAACTATTATGTTCTGCCTCGCTCATGAGAGTAACAGCTGGCGAAATTACAGCCTCACCTACTGATTTTAATTTAACCATATATCGAGCCCGATTGTCGATTTCAAAGGTGTGCTCTAAAATGATATTTATAAATAACTAATTATCATTATTATAAGCAAGACAATAAACTGGCAAAGATATGTAGAAAATAAACGTATTTAAGTTACATTCATAACTAACGTAACGTGGAAGAAAATATGCTTCTAGAAGATATGTAGAAAATAAACGTATTTGAGATACGTTCATAACTAACGTAACGTGGGAGAAAATACGTTTCTAGAAGATATGTAGAAAATAAACGTATTTGAGATACGTTCATAACTAACGTAACGTGGGAGAAAATACGTTTCTAGCTAAACGTAATTGAGAATGCAGTTTAGTTCTGTGGGAACGTAATTTTTAGGAGACAGGGTTGGGATAAGCAAAGGATTGTGCCATTTTTTCGGCCACTAAACGTAGACAAATAGGACAAAAACAAACATATAAATCTCAAAGCCCCTGCAAAGGGCTCCAAAGAAAGCAGCGTAGACGTGCTACGTTGTTTTGTTGAACATATTTTAATGAGGTTAAAAGCACACATTGTGAGCAAAACTGGCCCTTTTCATCTTTGCAATAACAGTCCAAGATCCAGATCAGGGCTAATAGCCAAACAGAGTTGGAGTGTAATCATCCGCATCTTCAGAGAGTTGGCAGTAACCGAAGCACGGGGAGGGGGACGACGTTTTTTTACTTGGAAGTTACTACCTTATCCCCTTATCACTGATGCATAGGCCTCAGGTTTTTTTTATTTGCCACATAGATAATTGCTCTCAAAATAATGTTATGGGTATGTTTGCATCATTAGCAAAATATGTGTTGTGATTGTGACCTTGATACAGGGCAAATGATTCCAATGTATAGTAGCAGTCCATTTTTGGTGAAATATGCAGTTATAGTACAAAGGATTCCAAAACGTTCTCCATAAAGAAAAGGTCAGTCCCATCCTCTGTTTCAAACTGGACATTTGAGCAGCAAAACATAAACGTGCCAATTTATGGAAATATTGTCAGAAGAACCCATTGTCCCTGACACAAAGTGAGTTCAAATGTTCCTGATGGCTGGGCGGCACACAGGTGCACAGCGTGGAATCACTGTCTCCCTCTTTTAGTATATTCTCTACATAATGTTTCTCTTGTTCAGAGTAAGAGCTGACATGTTGCAGTGCATTCCATCTGACAACATGAGTGCACTTGCCTTGTCAGTGCTGCTTCCCAAGCAGTGCAGATGGTTGAACAGCATAAATAGTGAGAGCCTGTCAGGGATCCTGCCACCAACAGCAGTGCGGTTTCTGTGCTAAGACATAAATGTGATGGTGTGCGTGGACTGCTAGCTGCAAGTGCTTATTACCTGGCTGGCTGGGAGTGGGAAGAGGCTGCAACACAGTTATGTACTTTAAGAAGCCCCTTAAGAATAACCGTCTTAATAATGAACAGTAGGTCAGAACACATTTGTTTGGTAGATTGAAAGGTACATTTTTTAACAGTAATCTTGGACATTTCTTTTCTTGCCGAGAGGCAGAATTGATTGAGGGAAAATGGAGGCTGCAACAATGAGATGCTGCTGTCATGGTACGCGCTTTAGTGAGTTAAGCCACTAGGAGGGCCATTCCAATCTCTGTTTTAATGATCAAATGTAGAGGGGGGTTCAGTCTTACTCTTTCTCCTTTATTATCCCTTGCTAACCTAAGGAAAGCTAGCGTTGCTTTCATCTCTCCTTGTTTAGATTAGTTGATTTCATCCTCTACTCCAACTTTTGCAATTAGTGCAACATGCAGCCACTGTACTTTTGACCAATTACCAGAGTAAAGATCATATCACGCCCCACTCTAGATAACTTCCGATAGTAGCCCACAATTAAACCTGTAATGCCTTGTTAACCCTGTGTGCAACCTCAGGTGGTCTTTAGTTGGAGACCCCAGGGTACACAGAGTCCCCTGGGTCTTTAGAGCTCAACGGGGAGTTCCCTGTAGTAGAAATCCCGTTAATATTCTGACTCAAGGATTTTAATTATGATGTTCTCATTCACAATTGGTGGAGCTTGCTGTTACGCATTTGAAGTCAAATTGCATAGAAGTCTATGAAAAAGTTAACCTACATCGTATTTGATTTAGTACCTTGTTTACCATATTTCTAATTAGATTATGGTCTCAATAGCAAGTGCAAATACAACATTTGTGTATGTTATGTAAATGATGGTCACATCAAAAGGAATCATTGACACTAAAGAAGCATGTGCTTTAGAACAATGCTACCTTTTCATTGAAAAGACAGTACCATGGTGTTGTTTGGGTGTTGAACAGGTTTTCACCCTTTATAAAATGTGTTTTCTATTCATAAAAGCTAATTGTAACATTTGAGTTGCCTTTTCTTTTCTTGTTGAAAAGAGACAAATATCAAGTTAGAGATGGCCAAAATGCCAAACACAAATTAAAAAGTTAGCCCACAACCCATTTTCTGAGGACTATGTCATGGTAATATGTTATTCAATTCAAGTTTTATTTATATAGCACATTTATAAACGATTTTTGGTCGAGCCAAAGTGCTGTACATAAAATAAAAATAGCCTACAGTAGAGACACTTTACAGCAAATACAACAGCACAGATTGTTCAGAATATCAGTATGAACAGAATGCAACACTAGCTGCTGATAGTCCAGAGATACAGGTGTTTTCACTAATGGCCGATGCAGCCTTGAGCTTGCTCCTAAACAGAATGTTGAGGAGAGTTGTGTTGCCTCACTTTTTAATAACTGCACACCCCAGGATATTTTTCATTTTCAGACTTCTAGCCCAAACAGACTAAAATGTCTTGAGGCAGGTTAATATAGCTCCCACTGGAGCCACAACAGGTTTGTATTGCTTATTTTTTTTAACATATTCAGTGTTACTTCCCAAGACCAATAAAAACATTTAAAACTGTAAAATCAGTCCTTGCAAGATGACTTCCTCTTGTTTATGGTTAACGAAATCAGGGAAAATATGAGTGGTGACTGCTAGTGAGATACATGTAGGAAACTTGCAGAAGATTTTGGAGACAGGGCCGATAACCTACAGTATTAACTATCTACTGTACACTAACATATTTACTTACTGTGACTTTCTACTTTCCATCAAGCCCTGCAGAGCTGTCCAGCATTGAGTAGCTGTGGTGTTTTAGCGGGAAAAGTGAGCACAGCTTGACAAGGCAGAAAGAGGCAGCTCAAAGTCAGATTCCGACAGCACATCATGTATCTGCATCACGTATAGTGTGTTTTCATCAACAACAAAGAAAAGGAAAACCTCCCATTTTTCACATCACAAAACTGGAGGAGCCCCAACTATGAATGCATCCCAGAAGCATCATCCAAGCACCGGCTGGTAGTAAGAATACATGTTAGCCTTTTCTTTGTATCTAACTGGAACAACCCCTCCATCTGCCAACAGCTGAACTCAGGAGAGAGGCTTGTTTCATTGTTGAAAATAAACAGCCATTCCGGAAGGATTTTCCATCAGATGTGTTCCAATTAAAATATTTGACAGGGATTTAATATTGTAGATATTCAATACTAGATTGAATCCACATAGGATTACGATGGGAAAATATAAGGCATAGTGCAAGTTACTTTAAATTATTTTAAATATATTTATTAATTAATATTAAAGAGGTTTATCTATTCTCTACATGTGCTGCTCTTTAAACTCATCGCTTCTTCCGTTTTTTGTGTCCTTTTTTGGCATTCTTTAATGGAATCAAATAATAATAATAATAGTCAATGTGAGCTTTAACGCTTTGTCCCGGTTTACATCACCAACCAAAACATGAATATTCAGCCTTCATCTTTTCAAGTTTCAGGGGTTTGCGTAATGTTAAGATTGTACCGTGTTTAAACGATGAGAAAGATACAATTGGGGAAATATTATATAATTTTTAAGATCAAATGGCATTCTTGGTTACAAAATAACTCCTGCACCCCCTAATCATATGCTGAGCTGTAATGTTGGGGATTAGCCTTGGCCTATTTTTCCTTCTCACTCTCACTACAGTACAGAAGCTCTTCCAGCGCTTCACACATCTGCCTTTCCCTTCCTCATCCTGCCCCTTGCTCTTGTATCACTGTATCACAACCCTCAGTGATCTTGCAGACGCGCAACACACTTGATAATTTAATCGTGGTGCAGCTTTAATGCTAAGCTTTGATTTAAACCAAAGCTGAAGGTATTTTAGTGTGTGCGCCCTTCTTTCAATACAATTCTTCTACCATTTTCCTAGTGCTTACATACATTGTGTTCACATGACCCAGTGTCGCTTTGATTATAACAAAGTATATAATGGAGAGGTGAGTTTTTCTTTCACCCACTGGAAAGCGCTCATCCCAGTATAGCGTGTCCACTCGGGTTGATTGGCCTGTCCTGTTCCATCAGAGGACATGTCATCGTTACACACTTTAATCCGGGGTGGCATTCTGGGTTTGTTGCCTTGTTATTTGTCCTCTTGTAGCACTCGGTGAAATCGCTGCGTATAGCTGCGGTATTTGTTTTTCGCTATCAGCAGCTAACATCCAAACTGAATTAGGGGGACAGCTTCTGCGCAGTCTGCTTTTTTTTCTTTTTAGGACAGCTGGTGTGACAGCAACTCCTCATAGGGCCTCCCTCACCGTTTTAGAGGAATTTGAGGTTCTGGAATATTCTTGTGCTGTTTGCATGGCTTTGATGCATTCACAATCACCTTTTAGGAAAGCTGTATTCATGGTATTCATTGCATCCGGATTTGTATAAATAATGAATGAATCATCAGTCAAGCACAAAACACCAAATATTTGAATTCTACAAAGTGGACTTGCTGCTCTTTTTCTTGACTTAAAATAACTATTAATTTAATAGAAATTGGCAGCGAAAACATTTATTGGTGATTTGAAGCTCAAAGCATGAAAAAAGCTCAGTTGTGGTTTTAAAGTGATAGTTTTAGACTTTTAGTTTTCTTAATACAAATAATATATCTTAATAAGGATTCTTGTCATGGCTAATAAATGACTATGTGGAATATAAACATCACATGCATGTATCAGCCTGTTTTTAACCTCATGATGCTAGTTCAGATACAGAAGGCTATAAATAGGACTGTGAAAGATGAAATCCAGTGAGTCGCTTTCGACCTTAGATGGCATGCAGACCTCCCTCACACCTGCTGAGGTGAACGACCTCCTGAGCCCCCCCTGCTGGGGAAGTAGCGGGTGGCGAGCAATAAGCGGGCCTCAGGGGAGTCGCTCCCCCACCCCTTCGCTGGGAGGCGGAGGAACCCCGCTGGATTCCATCTTCACAGGTGGTCACAGCACATGTTATCACACTCCGCTCGGGGATTTCTCACTACTCCTCGGCACGTCACAGACGCAATGATTCATAGATTAATTAATAAGGCTAGGAAAAGTGTAATGAAAAAATAATTAGGTGGTTGCAGTCAGACTTGTTGTGCAGACCTGTAGCTCAGGAGTAATGGTGGCAATGTGGCATTGCTTTTGCTAACTCATCAGTGAGTCTCAGGATCATTTGCCTGGACAAAGGGAACACTTGTCACGATCTTAGTTTTATGTCACGGTTTTAGTTTGGTCTGTCTAGTCATGGGTTTTATTTTCCCTGTGTCTTGTCCTCCCTGTCGTTAGTTTCCCTGCTGTGTCTGATTGTCTGATTGTGTTCACCTGTTGCCCTTGTGTTTCTCCTTCCCTGCCCGGCTGTTTCTCGTCTCGTGATTACCCCTCCCTGTATTTAGTCTTGTCTCTTCCTGTGTTCGGTGTTGGTTCATTATTTGTCGTTCATGTCTCCCTTCATGTTGGTCACAGTCACCGTTTGTTTGGATGCTACCTCGTGCTACAGTACCTGTTCATGGATTCTTGTTTTTTCAGCTTTTGTAAATAAAGCTCGCTTTTTGTTTCATTTTGAAACCTGCTTCCCTCCTCAATCTGCATTTGGGTCCTTTTTCCCCCAACCCTGACAACACCTAACGCTGTCATTCTGTTTTTTTGTTAATGTCTTTTTAATGTTTGTATCTAGGACAAATAAAAAGTGCTCATGCTAATGTTTCAGCTGTAATGAGTCATAAAATGTAAGGGTATTATTCCATAATGAACGCTTTAACGTAGCTTATTTTGCAGAGGAATAGTCATGTAGACAAATAGCAGTGATTTGTTGTGTCTATATTGCGTTACAAACATATATTAGTTTACTCATAGCACCACAAAAGTATAAGCATTCAAAATGAATAACCCTTCATTACAATAATCCTTATGATGTAATGTGTTATAAGGTCAAGTGTCATATTATTTTACAATTGCTGCTCACTTCCTAAAGGTTTATTATCATTCCCATAGTTAGAATACATTAAAATGTGTTCATTTTGCACTATAACAATTAATAGGATTCATTATAATGTGAGTATCAGTTGTTATAGGACTCATTGTTGGTTTTAAATAAAAAACAATTTACAAAATCTTGGCAATAACACAACACGTTATAAAAATAATGTATTCTCTCCTTAAAGCTCCAATTGGTAACTTTAATTTTTGACATATTTGAGGAAATTGTCACTATATCTCGACACTCTTGCAGGAGACAGATAATCTGTGAGAAGAAATATGTTCTATCTCCCCCCGGTGCTCTTAACAGTATTTGCAATATTCCAGCGCACACGATGGAGCATCCGATCAGAGCCGAGAGTCTGTAACGCAGCGGCAATCTCTGAACTCCCATCAAACTGCCAAACGCTGCCAAACTGTCACACTGTGCAGCTCGGATCAAAAAAGAATCAATACTATATTGCTACATTGCCTATTTCTCACATCAGAAGTTTCCCCAGACTTGTTTCAATCTACTATTAAGATATAAAATGTGAAAGTTTGCTCCTGGCGGTGAGCAGTGTTTGTTTTAGTTTGTTCTGCTTTCAACATGGCAACAGAGTCACAAACCTTCTCATTTTAAACACAGTATTCCAGTTAGGTTTCTGAAAACATATGAGGCATTAGTTGGAGGCAGAGGAAAAGGTTTTGTTTCACAGATTATGGTCTCATGCACTCCTGTCAGGACATAAAAACAGTCACAGCAAGTAGGAGACTTTTTTATTTTTGAGGAAGTTGCCAACTGAAACTTTAAAGAAGCCCTATTATGCACATGTTCAGGTTCATATTTGTATTCTGTGCCTCTACTGTGACATGTCTCCATGGTTTAATGTTCAAATAGTTATTTATTTTTCTCATACTGCACCTCTTTTCACCCTCTGTCTGAAACCAGAGCCCAGTCTGCTCTGATTGGTGAGCTGTCTGGTTCTGTTGTGATTGGTCAACCGCTTAGAGATGTCCCGCCCCTTAGCCTCTTACGTACAATTAATTGGAGTGCTTTCCAGTAGAAGTGTTGTTGCATACTGTGTTACGGAATAAACCAAAGGGGTCCAATGGAGGCGTTTCAGAAGACAGGGAACTTTGGGATTTTAGCTTTGCAGACCATTTACATGCACTAAAACCTATATAACATACTACAGGGAATGGAACACCACAAAAAGCATATAGGGGCCCCTTTAAGTCATTACAGAATGTGTTATGGTTAGTGTTATTAAGCCTTTAGAATATTTGCACGGGGCTATGTATGGGCAAATTACAATGCTTTGTTAGTATGTGTATAATACATAGTAAACATGGGCATCAGAAAGTTATCCAAATAGCCAGTTGCTATGCAGACAGAGTCCCATGTAATATATATATTTATATATAGGCCTATGTCATGCACAGAGACAGCATGGAGCCTCTTCCCCTTAATGTTAACAGCCAATGCTGGACAGACTATCTGTCGGATTCGGGCACAAAGTGACCTTGGCCACGTCTGGAGTGGTGATGCCGGAGAGGAGACCTGACAGTGAATGTAAATCACGCTCCCTGTTTGGAGGGCCTCATGTAGTCATATGTAGGACCAGCCTGTGGGTGCAAAAAGAGCCACACATAATGCAACTGCCCACAGTAGGTTTCAAGAGCCAATGACCGTTTTATGCGCAGATTTTAAATGGTGGGTGTCCTTCGTAAAGACAGCGTGCACAGAGTGCTCTCTGACCGACTTGCCATCATAACCAAAGTGACAAAACTGAGGCGGCAGCTGCGAATACCAAACTATAGAAAAAGGACAGGCTTTTATCACAGACAGACTGCTGAAATGCGAGGAAGTAAACGCGGCGGTGTTTGGATGGCTGTACTGAGTTGCGTGTTGTACCCATCTCTAAAAACGTCCTCATATATAAAGGCCCCAGGGAAATTAGAGTGACGAGAGGCTACGAGGTGGCTTTTTGCAGTGAAGGCTGTGGGAGATGTTGTGTGAATAGTCTCTGAGAGGGGGGGCTCTCGGCAATCTGGCTGCATTGAGGTAGTTATTTTGTCTAGCTCTTCACCATGAAATGTAATTCTGTGTGCGATAATGAGGCAGCTTTTTTTGCAATCGTGATCAATTGACACCCAGCTAGACACCAACCAATATGTGTCTGCTCTGTGTGTGTCTGCCTAAAGAACAGTTTAAATGAGAGGCAACCCTAAAATGTAGCCCCACTATTTAGCCATGACTGTGGAGGTCTCTGTGCAAGATGACAAATAGTTCACAACAGTGAACTCACATGTATCTCCCCTGAAGCCAGCTCTGTAAGGTCATGAATCACCATCACTATTCAAATCAGAGCTTTCATTGTCTCCACTGCTACATTTCCAGTCACTGCACAAAAATATGTTTCCAGAGTGAATAATATCTTAGACGAAAGGTTTTCTCAGATATAGGATCTTGGGAATAACAGCTTAGTGCAGGTTTATTTGAATCATTTTCTGTTAAATTACATCTTTGAGTTGCACATTATTTATTTGGATTCACATTCTCAAGAGCTCAGGCGCAAGTAATTGTACAAAGGCAAACCAGAAATAAATCATGGGACATTATTGATTGATCTGTAATCATTTCTCAAACAAACATGCAGTATGTTGATTAGCATGTATCAAAATGTACAGAAGTGGTGAAACTTAAAAAGTCACTGATGCCTTTTGGGCACTTTAATAATAATAATTCCTTGCATTTATTATAGCGCTTTTCCGGTGCTCAAAGCGCTTTACAAATACACATTACACATATTTTTATATACATGCAATGGTCACTGTGGACAATACCCACAGGAGCAAGTTCAGGTGAAGGACACAACGGCTTTACAGGCGCAGCAGCGGCGGGTTTCACCCCTTGATCTGATGATCATTGCACAGCGCACTGCGCCGTCCATCTTCACGCCTCGAAGTCATCGAGGCGCTTTTACAAGTACACATTGATATTATACATGTACTGTGGACAATACCCACAGGAGCAAATCTGGGTGAAGTGTTTTGCCCAAGGACACAACGGCCTGACGCAGTGGCGGCAGGAGTGGGTTTCGAACTGGAGTTCCCCAGCACCCCCCTTGATCTGATGATCAGATGCACAGACCACTGCGCCACCCGTCCCACATGTGGTGATGACATCACCACCCGTCTCCAAACATCTCAATGTTTTGCCAGTCTCATGCAGTCCACCACCACTTTCCACTCTCCCTCTCTCTCGGCTTCTACTTACAATTAGGAGCCAACATATGTACTTTAACTCCAACTTCCAAACGTTTTATTCAGCTATTAAAACTAACATATATAATCTATAAAAGCAGCCACAGGGGAAACTTTCTGCAGATCTAAAACATTGTATGGTTAGTATGCATTTAACTTTTAGAACTATTGTCCATTTCTGTATTGTTACCTAAGTGAAGTAAAGATGTGACTTCTTCTTTGTTAACAGCATGATGTTTGACAACTTGTGCAAATGTACCCAAACCCAAAACTAAATTAAATGGATTCCCTTTTATATCATGATTTAACCTTCAGCACAGGACAGACGTTTTCTTTGTGTCTGTTGTCAAAGAACAGGATCAAAGTTTGTTTTTCGGTGTAAACAAATATTCACCCTTATTATTTTTAGGCTTCTTTTTGCCAAGTGTTACTAGGCCAAGCATTGCTAATTTTATCTTGCCTAAAATAAAGATGAAGCAGATCATGTTGTGAGAAGAGCAGCCTCTGCCTCTGATAGCAGAACCTTGACATACGGAGGATCAGAACGCGGTGCTCTGGGTTAGCAAAGTGTTACGTCTAACTTTATGTCCTCTAATAATAACAGCTGTGCTCTATAAGTTCAACGCTCTTTGAGCATTAGGTCTCACGCTCTAAAAACACTTTCAAACATCATCCACAAAAGACGTGACAATGGACAACATCATTCAGCTCATTTCATTATACTTTATTTTGTATAATTGTACTTCAGAATGAATGTATTTTTAATCTAACGTATCATTTACATACATTTAACTAGTGCACTACTGATAAGAGACATTCCTCAAGCCCTAAAGTCTCACGGTATTTCTCTTTAACATTTTGGTCTTAACCATATTATTTAATATATGAATATTCATTTAAATGCAAGTTATCCCGATAGAAAAAATAATACATTTCTTGATTTAATGTAATAAAAAAAAAACATGCCAGAACCAGTTACTTGAATAATAAAATACTGTGTCACTCTTAATATTATTAAAGTATGTTCTCACATCCCCTTTTAAGAGAGGTCAGAGGTCAGGGTCAGATGTGAGTGTCACCACCCCGGCTGGTGGCCTTCAGTGTGACATGGGGAATTGAAACGGTGAAAAAAAATGTATTCAATGAAGCGAATTATTTAGCCAATTAATTACGGCTGCAGATTCTTGTCATGTTGATAATTTTGTACATTGTTAAGTCTATTTAATGTCAGAAAAAGGCAAAACAAATATATGAATTGGTCTTTTACCAAAGCCCAAGAGGACGTCCTCCAATGTGTTTGAGAGATTAAGTTTACTGGAGTGAAAAATGATTAGATGATATCAGAGAATTTCTTTCAATAAAATAATTCAAAAACGATAAATCCATTATCAAAAAACAAGATGATTAATTAACAAACAACTTACACAGAATACTGTTGCTTTTAGCAGGTAATTGGTGGAAAATGTCATAATAAACCATAAAGGGGTATTACAAATCTGTTCATCTTTTAAGGTCTGAATTGATCATATTTTTTCGTACCACATAATCTACAAATAAAATTAACATTATTAGCAGGAATTTTTTCTTACAGTACACATTAGTGTCCTGCTCAGCAGCTTTCTTCACAGCTGTGGGTGGAGGTGAGATAATAACTGGGGCCAAGCGAGGGCCAACACATACCCTGCATGGAGGATTTCATCCATACGTGGCAAAGAATAATAGCTTTAGGAGGAACTGTGCCAAGAAGGAGCAGAAAAGTATAATAATAATCCCGTTGGTTGTCTGGGTGCATTTTCTAAAACCCCTCTGACGGATCAGTGAGGAGGAAGGACACAGGTTTGAGACACCATCCAGAGGATCAGAGTGGTATTACAGGTGGGGAGCAAACACATGTGAGGGGGTTGAAATTATCTTCTCTTCATTCATCTGCGAGAAGGCTCCCTGAATCACGGCAGTGGTCACCAGATGGTGCTGCAAAGGCAGGTTTGATCCATGTGTTGCTCGTCCAGGAGCAGGATGGAGGAATGAGGAAGTGGATTGAGGGTTCACTCGCATCACGATAATCATCATAACTCCGCTGCCTGTGACTGATGGCAGCCATAAATCCGGCACAATAGAAAAGAGGCTATTATATATGCTGCGGAGGAGGTGTGGCTGGACAATGCTCCTCACTTGTTAATGGAGGCTCCGTATCATTACGGAAGACAATCCCTGCTCTGGAAGTTGTGACGTGGCTCTGATGGATGGACTGCTGCTGGGACTGCATCGAAGAGGGAAAATACCTATCAAAATATGCCTTTATTTTTATGGAATGTCACAAACGTGGTTATTGAGGCTTTTAGAATGTGCTAAAGACAATTTACGACATAGTGAGAAGGAACACGAACAGTAATACAGAATATAAAATGGATCCAGAATAAAAGTAAAAAGGTAAAAATAGGATGAACTTGTCACTCACCTTTCTTCCTTAAGAGTATTTGATCTTTCGCTTATTCATTTTCTTTTTTCAAACTTAAATGTTGTTGTTATAACGCCTCATAACTGCAGTGAGAGTTGGCAAATACATGTCGTATTCTTTGTACAGTATAAGAACTTCAGAACGTGTCACCTCACCGTTCTTTCTTAATTACATATTTAGCTTATGTTTATATGTAACTACTTATCAAGTACAACACAGACCAAGGCTGCACTGCAGCAGCCAAGGTTCAACTCCGACCCATGTGCCTTTTCTGTTGTCACCTCTCCATCCCCCTTTTATGTCCCTCTCCAGCTGCTATCGATAAAAGGCAGAAAACTCAACGTAAAAAAAATAGGAAAACCTGTGCAGAACTTGCAATGGAAGCTGTATTAATAACAGCTCATGTTTGAACCTACAATCAATAACATTGAGTTTATTTGTGTGACAGTAAATACTGTATACTGCTATACAGTATGATGACAATAAAGATATATTCTATTCTATTCTAAACACATGGCATGTGGCTATCCAAATATAAAGTTTTTAGTTAAAGTAAAAGCCCAAAGTTTTTAGTATCCTCAAGTGTGAACTAAATGCACTGCCTGCCGCTGATCATTTGCCATCTGATTTCATGCACTAGAAGTTTGAGTGTCAGGACATTGTGAAGTTTGGGTAAATCATGTTATGAGATGATATATGCCAAACAGCAGGGGAGCTCAGGATATTTTCCAGAAGCACAGAGGTTGGCACTGGGATGGGCGGTGGGCAGAAGAACGGGAGCAGCAGATGGGGCGTCCCATTAGCAGTTGTCCTGTTAGCTAGGCCCAGCTGCCACTCTCAGCTCCTCTCTGTGGGTCCCTCGTTTCCCCTGAGTCGACAAAATAAACCCATTTAGATTTTAGGTTAGTCGTTTTGATGGCTTACTAGTGCACATGAAACTTGCAAACATGAGGCTGAGGGCACAAAGCAGACAAGGTGATCTGTACTCAGTCTCTTCTGCAGTCATTAGGAGTCTTTTCACAGTTTGTGTTCAGTTTTAGAGAGTACCTCAGCACAGGTCCTCTTTCTCTTTTTGAAAGTTTCAATTCTCTCTCACCTTCGACCACATCAAACGTAAAAAGTGTTCTGTGTTGAACCTGTAACCCCACCCAACAGTGAAGTCACAGCGTCCTCGAGTCACAGGGTACATCACCACTACAGGCTGACAAGTGGAGGTCAGCAAAAATACATAAAATAAATTCAGGGCGTTTTAAATTACTCTTTGAACAGCTCAAAACACCAGGTTTTTCCACAAGGGCGAACCTCCGGGCCGGAGAAGTGAAACCCCTGCGGACATGTTGCAAACTTGCATTCACTCTCATTAACTGGCTAATCCACTTGTTAAAGGAATGCAATTGTATAGATGGCTATAATACATTTGCCTGACTTCTTTCTTGATTTATTACCAGAGAAAACCTTTCTCTAATGAGCGTATGATCTCAATTGCTAGTTTCAAGGCTTTTTCAATACAATACTTTAAAACCATAGTCCAGAAACCAGTGGGCGACTTCATGTTGACAACATCTACTTCATATATACAGTTTTTGTTTTTTCCCCTGATATGAACCTTACCACAACTTATTTGTTTTCGCTGTGAGCAGCAGCTCCATTTCCTTTTTGCTTTGCTTTAAAGGAGAGTAGTGTGCCTCAACATCAGCATACTGTCTGCTTTGAGCACACTTAATTTTGTCACCTTTCTCCTCAGAACACAATGCTTTCAAAACCTGCTAAGAAGCTGTATGTAGTGTGAAATAATAGCACACTTATCAAAAATGTAAAAAAAAAAAATCTGGTCTATTTTTCAAACAACTTAATTACATTAAAATGATTGCGTATTTAACGGAGCAGTAACATAGAAGTCAGTGAAATAATATTCCTCAGATCAAAAACAAAATGTAGGTTTTGTTGCTGTGGTGATACTAATGATTATTATTATCATTAGTAAAAGCAGCAGTGAAAATAAAATAATGATTAAAAATCAATTAGTTGATAAAAGCTATAATGAATAATATAATATTTGGATCAGAATAGATTACACAGATATCATTTCTCATTCAATGTACATGATGTTTTATGACTATTATTATTATTATTATGATAACTATAAAAATAAGAAGAAATAAAGAAGAAGGAAGAACAAATGACATAAGAATACTGTAATGTAATATTTTTTTTTTTAAATAATAGGTAATAATAATAATAGGTAAAGAAATTACCTATTGTTGTTCTTATAAAATAAAAAAATACACAACAGGTGTAAATGTGATCATTGTGGCTAGTAGCGTCAAACCCCCACAATGTTCCTCTGCTGCTGTTCTAATAACTAATGTTAATGATGGGATTTCCATTCCCAGACATGCGGGTCTGTCTATCACTCACTCCGCTCCACCATTTGACAGAGGCATGGTTGTTCCTTCACTCCATTTCTTTCAATAATCCAACACTCAGATACACACTCACACAAGCACTTCTAACACACATGTCCCAATTTCTTTCCACAACCTTTCTTCTTCAATCATCTTGTCCTTTTTTTTTTTTTAAATAGCTCTTTGTTCTCTGTCCATGTCTATTTTTATCCCAGCGTTCACGGGAGGAGTCAGAGAAATGACGAGGCTTGGGAGACTTGCTCATCTCCATGGCAACTATATTGCAAGCCTTCATTGTCTAATCAATCCTTTTCTTCCGCGTTCTATACCTTGTGTGGCTCTCGTCTCATTATCAGATTTGATCAGGTCCATATGTTATTGCATTTCCCCTCGCCACGCTTTATGGGGGTCTTATTTTCCTCATGTAGCTTCCTCTCCTGGATCCTCATCTCGCCACGCTGTCCACCCCTCACCAGCCCCCTCCCCCCAGGAGCGGATTGAGCTGTCTTCTCCTCTCTGAGCCAATGGGCGTGCTGTTGTAGAGTAAGTCTGTGCAAACCCACGCCTCGCTCATGAGACACAGGTTGGATGCCGTTCGTTTTGCCACCACTGTGAGGCCCACTTCCATGAGACCGAAAATCTCTGTGGGCTTTGTTCGGTTCAAGGGGGTTTCCCAATTCCCCCCCCCCCCCCCCCCCCCCTTTTACTGAATCCTGCTGAGAAATGCAAATGTACTGGTATCTTCCCTTGTCAATGACTGCAGTATGGCACCCTCTTTTGAAACACACGCCGTACTACTGGCCTTGTTTATGATTTGATTAGAAGAGGACATGCATCACTTGTTAGATTACTACACCTCATATACACCATATGTACATGGAAGTATAATCTTGTGAAATATTTCTCTTGTTGATGCAGTATTTTTAAAGATATTTTCATTTCTTGTCGAATTATTTCATAACGCCATTTGAAATCCTGTCACCGTTTGCACTTAATTGCAGCGCAAACAAACCAGCATCCTCATCATTCCATCATGTGTTTCCCACCCACAAGTCAGCTCCTCATCAAAATATGTTCAGCCATTGTAGCTCACTGTCTGTTGGAGGAACAGGACATGCATTCAGTTCCACGTGCGGGATTCCTTCCAGTCACGTGGCCAGGCTGCACAAACAGATGCTGGCAGTGGCAGCTTCTGCGTTCAGTGGCATAAGATGCAGAAAAAACACACATAGAGGGAGAAGTACAGTTTTAGGAGCTATAATGGTAGCAACATGAGGGGGGTGGGGGAGGCGGGAGACAGAACTATACCATAGCCCTCATATTATATACAGCCTGCACACAGGATAAAAGAATATGCTTGCACCCACGCTAACAATGCCAGGTGAGATAATGAAGTTAATTATGTGTTGCCTTTTGTGCCAGCCCGCCATCGCCGACAGATGCCAGTAGCCCTGAGGAACTAAGTGCTCACCCATGGCCCTCCAGATTGCCCCCTAAAAAAAAATCCTTTCACCGTTCCACCCGTTCCCTGTGGCAACATTGGGCCCCCTCAGCGTCACATGCCAGCCAGTGAGCAGGTGGACCCAGCGGGGCCAGGTGGAGGCTTCACCTGTCACACTTCCAGAGCTGTCCCACGCATGCCAACACAAACACAAACGAAGGCACAAACCTGCGATATTTCAAAACCGTTTCATTATGCAAAACACATGGAACCTGCTGCACACACACCCACACGTGCTAACACACAGGCTTTTATAAATAGGCCTATTAACATGTGATTAGAACACACGCAGAATGCAATAAATAACATAGACTGTAGGTGCGGATTTAAATACGCTTTTTTCCACCAACTCTCTAACAACATGTATTGAAGTTTGTTTGGATATCACAGCCAATTTTATTTTGTAATAGTTTTATTGCTGTAAAATATTTATGCTGCACTTTTTTGCTTAAAAGAGCTATTTAATTGTTAGTGTCTTTAAGGCTGGATGATATTGTAATGAATTGCATGTTGCAAAATATGAAGGATCATCAGAGAACGACTGTGCCTATTTTTGGTCATCCTTTTATGCAGCTAAAATATTTCTATACAACTGACTTATTCTTTCTTTCAACCAAATCTCCTTATCTTTCTGATTTTCATTTCAACGACTACCAGGGCTCGTTTGGTTGTTTGATAAAGTGATCAGCATTGATTTTAATGTGTGATCTGCTGTGTATGCAGAGCCTGCATGTCACTCGCTATTAACAAACTGTGTGTATCCAAGGACCTTTACATCAGAGCGGACAGACTTCTATTTTTAGATTGATGGCACATTAAGCAAGTGGTCCACAATCAAAAAAGTAGTCGTATGACATGTTGGAGATACATTTCCAGCTTGACAACGCAAGTCCTGCATTGTGCCCAATCAATCAATCAATCAATCAATCAATCAATCAATCAATCAATCAATCAATCAATCAATCAATCAATGTTTATTTATATAGCCCAATATCACAAATGTTACATTTGTCTCAGTGGTCTTCACAGTGTGTACAGAATATCAGTATGACAATATGACACCCTCTGTCCTTAGACCCTCACATCGTACAAGGAAAAACTTCCAGAGAAAACCCAGTTTAAAGGGAAAAATGGGAGAAACCTCAGGGAGAGCAACAGAGGAGGGATCCTTCTCCCAGGACGGACAGACGTGCAATAGATGCCGTATGTAAATTGAAAAGATAATACATTTGCAACATAGGTAGTCCAGATGTTTGGAAATGCATGTGTGTATAATAGGAAGATGAATCCACGAGGATATCCATCCAGGACCGATGATCCAGGACCACAGCCACGACTCGCGATCCAGGGCTCGCGATCCAGGACACAGGACCGCAGGATCATCCATGTCTCCGGATCCCGGCGTATATCGACACCAAAAAGAAAGACATTTGGGGAAGCTGGGTTAATCGGAACATGAGTGTACACAGGTATAGACAGAGAGAAGGAAGAAGTAAGATGTCCCCCGACAAACTAAGCCTATATCAGCAAAACTAGGGGCTGAATCTAATCAGCCCTAACTATAAGCTTTATCAAAAAGGAAGGTCTTAAGCGCACTCTTAAAAACGGATAGGGTGTCTGCCGCCCGAACACAAACTGGAAGCTGATTCCACAAATGTGGAGCTTGATAAGAAAAGGCTCTGGCTCCCATTGTACTTTTAGAGACTCTAGGAACAACCAACAACCCTGCATTCTTGGAACGCAATGCCCTAGTAGGACAGTAGGGTATAATGAGTTCTTTAAGGTAAGATGGCGCCTGCCCATTAAGGGCTTTGTAGGCGAGAAGAAGAATTTAAAATGATATCCTGTGTTCTATAGGGAGCCAGTGTAAGGCAGCCAGAACAGGAGTAATGTGGTCCCTTTTCCTAACTCTGGTTAGTACACGAGCTGCAGCATTTTGAATCAGCTGAAGCGACTTGACTGACTTCTTGGTACTCCCTGATAATAAGGAGTTACAATAATCCAGCCTTGAAGTAACAAATGCATGGACAATGTTGATTTTGAAATATTGTGCAGACTTAATTGTCTTTATTATGGGTTTCCTGGCTGACATTCGCATTTCCATATGGACATTTAGTTCCATCCCGAATTGTAACGTTGTACATTGAGCCAAAAAGAAGGCATCACACCAGAGGGTACGCCATGGTTAATCAGACAGAGTGCTCACCATGAACAATTGAAGGAGCAATCTTTTGCCGGGGTTGTGTCAGTGTGACCCTTGACGTAAAGTGAGTAACAGTCAGGCAATCCACATTAGTACCTAAGGTCACAGCCCTCTACCCTGAAATGAAGCGCAATCAATACTGGCAATGAGATGCGTTGTGACGAGTGGTTTATCAGCACGTGCACGCATAGACATCAAAGTGGGCTTGAGCCCCTGCCCTTTTTCTTCCTCCAGATAAAGTGCCCTTTTTTCTCCCTTTAACAAAAAAATCTACTGCTGTTTGCGCACAGTTTCCCTTTCCAAAAATATATTGATTGAATACAAAATAAGAATATCAGGTCGGGAGATTAGACTGTGAAGTTCCGATGCTCTCTCTACCCTCCCTCCACGTCTCGTGCACAGCGGTGCGGACATCGGTAGTCACTTCAGAACGACAGGTAGCAGCACCTCCCACCTTACAGTCCCGTGTTATGCCGGCTTTTCTTGGCTTGTTTGAAGGTTAGTGTTGATGAACAAATGACTAAACTGCCAGTGTCTCAAGTTTACAGCTAATTAGCCAGAAGACAAAAACAAATATAGTTAACTAGGCTACTAGCTAATGGATAAGTTAGCTCAAGGTTTAGCTATGGCAATTTATCATGGGCATACAGGCTAATGTACTGTACTTAAGGGGAGACACTAAAGGTGAATACAGTCAAATGTGTATCTAATGACGTCATCACAATCGTCACATTGATATGTAAATCAGGCGTTAAAGGTAGGGTAGGTAAGAATGGAGAAACCAGCTCGAGTGAGCTAGAATTTGAAACTATGTAACCGAAAAAAATCTACCCCTTCCTTCAGACTTTCTTAGTCGGGCCAGCTAAAATAATTGGTTGTGCTTTTTACAGCGCCACGGCTTCCACAGATGACATTTTTTTATGTATTTATTGTCAAAGCATTTAATGTATTTATTGTCAAAGCATTTAATGTATTCATTGCTATCGGGATGTTAAGAGCATTCCATAGAATATAACAAAAATGTTTCTGAAGTGAATTACCTACCCCACCTTTAACTATAGGCCTAATTAAAATCCGTTAATTTGCATGCAGTTACCAAGGCATAGCATGTGAAAAGGATAAAACGAGGGGTTACGTATGGTAACCCTTGTTATATAAGCACAGGCGGAGCCCTCTACTGGACTCTATGGGTACTACCTTATCATGCAAGCATTCACCTACTGAGACTTCTATAGACGTAGCCGGCTCCGGGGCGGGCCTACCTGAATGCGCGCACATCTCACCGTATAACAGGAGGCCTCGCCTCCTGACTCTCATCCTACACCTCTCTTCAGGGAGCGTTATAGGACAGACAGTGCCCCGAGTAGAGGGCTCCGCCTGTGCTAAAATTACAAGGGTGACCATACGTAACCCCTCATTATATCTCTCACAGGCTCCGCCTTCTACTGGACTCTATGGGTACAGTGGGCGGAGCCCCGATGTATACACGCACTGTCGTCCAACACACCGTTCCACCTCACTGTCCCTGACCGGCTTTAGCAGCCGCTGCGCCTCATTCACCTCTCCCTCGGTTGTAACCGTGGAGAAGTCCGGGCTGCGGCTGACACACCCTGACGCGCTTACCTCGCGAAAGGTGTGCTAAACAGTGCTGACGGCTCCCCCCCGTCCGCCTATAGGCAGACGGAGAAAGTCCCCAGCCCTGTATGGGTTCACTATGCACCACCCCTCCTGAGTCCCTAAGGAGCAAGGGGAGAGTGCAAGTGCCCCCATGTCCCCCACACTCAGACACTGACCCCGTGCAGAGTGTGTGCGGACATGTCCAAGAGATAAAACTTTATGAAGGGGCCTGGCGTTTGACCAAGACGCCACCGTGCATCCTCCACACTGTTGAATAAGGCTGACACAGCCACAGCCCGTGTGGAGTGTGCACGGACCCCGCGGGGCAGGCTCTCCCCGCCTGTCCGTAGGCATGTGCAATGCCTTTGCAGAGCCAGCCTGCCAGACGTTTCTTTGACAGAGCTTTCCCGGTCACCCTGCCCCCGAAGCACACAAACAGCTGTTCAGTGCGTCTAAGGGCAGCCGTGTGCTCCACATAACATTCTAGCGCACGCACCGCCAGGGTCATTACCGCCGGGAAGTCCAGGCGCGCAGACCCTCCTGGCCGCCGGACCCGAAAGTACCAGACAACGAGGCGTCCTCGTCGTCTTTCTCCTCCTTGATCGTGGCCACCCGGCCCCCGGGATGGCGAACACGAATGGCACCTCGTCATCCTGTTCACCCATCTCCACCACCTTGAGGTCCTGATCCTCCGCCTCCTCCAGCGGGCCGAACTTCACAATGTCGACGGTTTAGCCGAGGGATCATCCGGCAGGCGTTGCAGGCCGGCGACTGGCTTAGGCCGTCTTCGGCGTGGTCCAGCCCCAGGCACTGGAAGCACAGGCGGTGCGGATCAGCCCCGCGATCTGGCCAGGGCATGTCAGGCAGGTCCGGGTGAGTCAAATGTTCTTCTCTTTCTCTATTCACATCTTTGCACAGTGTTCACTTCCGCTTGCTGAAAAGAAAGGGATGACAGTCAGGAGGCGAGGCCTCCTTTTATACGGTGAGATGCGCGCACATTCAGGTATGCCCGCCCCGGGGCCGGCTATGTCTATAGAAGTCTCAGTAGGTGAATGCTTGCATGATCACTCTCCACTAACAGGCCGGAGAGGACGCTGGCGTTGACTGTTCGCCGCTGTTCCACCTCTGTTACCCTCTATCACCCTCAGCTACCATTTGTTCTCGCAAAACTTTCGAATTGGACTATTGCCCTGCATTGCACATCTTTACTGCACTACATATTGTTTTTAAATTTTAACTTATTTTAGACTTATGCCTCCGTTGCTGGCTGTAGCCGGCTGCTCTCACTCAGCCATCAAAGTGCCGGGTGGCTATTGCTCACGTCCCACGCGACAACCATGGACTCTCTCTGCCTCCTGCCTTCATCTCTGGGGTGCATCTGTCCCATCCCGCTGTTCACATCCTCCTGCCATGTCGTGGATCTTCCTCGTCTCCACAACAATCCTCCACCTCTATGCACCTAGCCCGCTAGCCGCTATCGCTGCTAACACACTGCTCCCAGCCTTTCCACCTGTCATCATGCTGAAATACTCAACCCAGTCTCATGGCATTTCGTGTTCACCAACACAATTTTTAATCTATTGATTCGTGTTCACCAACACGATTTGCCCCTTTTTTTCGTGTTGCACAGCACGATTTTAAAAGCAATGTATTTCTACTGCCTGCAGCACGTCTTTTTCTCCGGTCGGGCCGAGGAAGACCGGAAGCTGTGTGGTTCATAAAAACATGTTCTTACTCAATATCAAGCCACAGTTATTGCTTTTATTTGAAATCGTATAATTTCGGACTTTTGTTGCCGTCTGTGAGGAAAATAAATGGGGCTCAGAGCCTCAGGATACTGAAATCTGTATTTTTTTAATCTTTTTTTCCTTCTAATTTGTTATTCTTTTCAAAATAACACACTGTTATTTACTCACCAATAACACTCAATTATCCTTGCTTTTATTTATTGGTTTAATTCCATAATCTCTGGCTTTTTTGGTGTCCGTCAGGAACTGAATTTCAAAATAAAAATAACCGGAAACAGATGTAGGCATTTCGAGCGATTACCCAAGATCCTCAGCTATGGTTTTAAGCTCGCTTATTGGATGTTTTAGCCGCAATGCATGCTGGGATTTGGTGTTTATATGATATGAAATCCGGAAAACATTTTAAAAGAATAAAATAATACTTAATTCCGAGTGTTCTTGCTTTTCTCTTTGAAAGTCATCACATAACGGCATTGTAATACACGGTTCGGCTGCATTACATATTACAGATCTGCCGTAGTTCTTTACTTATAGAGGTCTGATAAGAAGACCTTTGGAAAAACTGGAAGAAATGCCGCCGAAACTGAATACTTGACGTGGATCATAAATATATTCAACAATTAAACAACATCTTCAATTTCTCTTCACACAATACGTCTCCTTGCAGTATCAACACTAATTTGGCTGACTTTTACATTTGATCTAATTCACAGATATATAGTTATATTTACACCATAACGGTGCACAGCTGATATAAAAGGACTGTAGTTTTTAAAGATATTACTGATTTTCTTTGAATAGTATAGCAATACGCTGTAAAATTATGTGAAAGCATGAATAAAACGTGTCCTACACTAATAATACAAAGTTATTATGGCTGTGTGTACCTTGTGTGCACCACCTAGTGGTTAAAGTACGTTATTGAATTATTGTTTTTATGTGTTATAATATAACACATAAAAACAATAATGTACTCTTAATATTTTTTTCATCAAATATTATTTGAATATTTGAATACAAATATGAAGAGTACATAGGGGGAAAGTAGAAGGTCTGTGATAGAAATATAGAATATAAAAAATCAAGAAGATACTATAAGTGATCTCTACAATAAAACAGTTTAGTGCAGGATGTACAAAGATATTAATAGGAGGAGGTGCAAAACAGAAAAACGAATTAACCTTTATTTAAACATTAAATAACAGATTAAGGTCTTCTTTTAAATAAGAAAAAAACGTTGGGGGTATCTATCGACAGATAAATATTAAGCCTGACAAAGTACTTAACGTCTAATATATTGCTTTCCTGCAATGTTAACTATGTTGAAGCACTTATTTTAAATGATATTATACATATGAATTATACTCTTATGTATGTAGATAGAATAAGAAATGTGCAGAATATGAATATGTTTAATGGTGGAGGTACACACATATTGATAGATGTCTTGTAATGCACTGTTGAGGAACCTGTGACTCAAGTGTTTCATTCATTGCATAACTACACCGTAGTTGTGCATTATGATATGTCAATAAACCTTTGAAAATCTTGAAAGGGATGTGCAAAATAGCCATAATATACAGTCTTTAATTAACTATTAGTAGAGAATAACGAGTAATGAATATACTTTATTACTCGTTTCCATTCATGTCAATTGTAGATACATGTTTAGTCTTCTCAAGCACCAACTATCAAATATCTCTCCTGATTGTTGGCACTTGACAATCACCTTACCTGAATTTTACTCAGGTCACGTGTAACTAAAGTCTGATTTAAGGGTTGTTTATATTTCACATCATTAATCAGAATCTGCAAAGTAACCCAAATAAATGCAGTGGAGTAAAAATACCAGGTTAACCTCTGAATTGTCGTGGAGTAGAATTACAAAGTAACAATGAGCTGTCATGTGGGTATATATTAATGCTGCGCATTATGGACACAAGCGATTTTCACCCATTTATTAATTATATGTTTTACATTTGATAACACCAATGTGTTTAATACTGGCAACTTCTAATTGTGGGAAAAACGAAAACGTTCAGTAGAGACGTCCCATAGAACATTTTGCGAAACACAATAGCCAGCATGTGTAGTTCTGGGGGGGCGTTCGATTCCAGTTTTGGATAGTCTGGCGCGGTTTCGTTCCATTTCACACAGCTGTTTGACGCTCTGCGTAACCTTACGGGGACTGTAGTCCTAAACGATAGCTGGGGATTATGGGTAGTGTAGTGTCTTCGGCCATCCTAAACTCAGAAATGTTGACAATCGCAATCATGCTCGAAATGTCCCTTATAGGCATACGTCTGTTTCCGGTTATTTTTATTTTGAAATTCAGTTCCTGACGGACACCAAAAAAGCCCGAGATTATGGAATTAAACCAATAAATAAAAGCAAGGATAATTGTGTGTTATTGGTGAGTAAATAACAGTGTGTTATTTTGAAAAGAATCACGAATTAGAAGGAAAAAAATATTTAAAAATACAGATTTGAGATCTGAGCCCCATTTATTGTCTGAGCCCCATTTATTTTCCTCACAGATGGCAACAAAAGTCCGAAATTATACGATTTCAAATAAAAGCAATAACTGTGGCTTGATATTGAGTAAGAACATGTTTTTATTAACCACACAGCTTCCGGTCTCCCACGACCCGACCGGAGAAAAAGACGTGCTGCAGGCAGTAGAAATACATTGCTTTTAAAATCGTGCTGTGCAACACGAAAAAAAGGGGCAAATCGTGTTGGTGAACACGAATCAATAGATTAAAAATCGTGTTGGTGAACACGAAATGCCGTGAGACTGGGTTAAAATACTCCATCTCACAGCTTCTGTCATTCACCAACTCCTCCACCCCGTCTTCCATCTCAGTCATCAGACATCTTGGACTCCTTCGTCGACCCCGCTACATTCACCGAAGCACCCGCCGCAGTTTTGTTTACTTTCAGCACAGACAATCCATAGCATCCATCTGCTCTACCCAACGCACTGTTGCACACCTGACGCGTCATCAGAACGCAACTCCTACTGCTCCTCTTACACTCTCCCCCACTCACCTACACCCCCAGCTGCATGAAATACCCGGAGCGGATTCCACTCCCCTAACCTCCCAACACATATAACAAGCCATTTCTCCCCACCATCAAGCCCCCCTCCTCTGCTCCACTGCCCCCTCTCTCGTGCCCCCCCCCGCGCTGCTAACCTTGACAACCTCATACCTCTCCAGCCTGCCACCACTCCTCCAAACCCCCACTTGACCAATTTTGCCCTCCTCAATATCCGGTCACTCAACAATAAAGGCCATATCCTCCACAAACTAATTCTGGACTAATCCATCGACTTCCTTCTGCTCACTGAAACCTGGCAACAACCCAATTACTTCTTCTCCCTCAATCAAACATCCCCCCCTGGTTTTAATTACATCACTAAACCCCGCCCCTCACACCGTGGTGGTGGGCTGGCTGTCATCTACAACCATTATGCTTAAGACCTTCCTTTTTGATAAAGCTTATAGTTAGGGCTGATTAGATTCAGCCCCTAGTTTTGCTGATATAGGCTTAGTTTGTCGGAGGAGATCTTACTTCTTCCTTTTCTCTGTCTATACCTGTGTACTCTCATGTTCCGATTAACCCATCTTCCCCAAATCTCTTTCTTTTTGGTGTCTATATACGCCAGGATCCGGAGTCATGGATGATCCTGTTGCTGCGGTCCTGTGTCCTGGATCGCGAGCCCTGGATCTTGAGTCGTGGTTGTGGTCCTGGATCATCGGTCCTGGATGGATATCCTCGTGGATTCATCTTCCTATTATACACACATGCATTTCCAAACATTTGGACTACCTATGTTGCAAATGTATTATCTTCTCAATTTACACACGGCATCTATTGCACGTCTGTCCGTCCTGGGAGAGGGATCCCTCCTCTGTTGCTCTCCCTGAGGTTTCTCCCATTTTTCCCTTTAAACTGTGGGTTTTCTCCGGAAGTTTTTCCTTGTATGATGTGAGGGTCTAAGGACAGAGGGTGTCGTATTGTCATACTGATATTCTGTACACACTGTGAAGACCACTGAGACAAATGTAACATTTGTGATATTGGGCTATATAAATAAACATTGATTGATTGATTGATTGAACCAGAACATCCGGACTACAGAACTCACCCTCCCTTCAGTACCATCCTTCGAATTCCTCGCCTTCAAAGCCCCTCCCTCACTGACAGTTATCCTCATTTACCGCCCCCCCCCCAAACCACACCCCTCCTTCCTCTCTGATCTCACTGAACTCCTCACCATTGCTTCATCCCTCTACCCACGTCTGTTACTCCTCGGCGACCTCAACATCCACATGGACAAACCCACCTGCAAACTCACTTCAGAATTCTCCTCCCTTCTGGACAATTTTCTCATTTACCCAATATGTCACCTTCCCCACCCATAATAAAGGACACATCCTTGACCTTGTCTGCTCCACCAACCTCCCAGTACTCAACCTCCACCCCTGCCCCTTTCCCCTCTCTGACCACAAACTCATACATTTCACCATCGCCTCCCCCACACCCCATCCAGGATCATCACCTTCCGTAATTTACGCTCTGTCAATCCCCAGCACCTCTCCGACCTGCTATCCTCTACTCTCCCCCTGGACTCGAACCTCAGCTCACCCGATGAACAACTCAACCACCTTAATTCCACCCTACTCGCCTCCCTCAACAGCTTGGCCCCCCTCAAAAGGAAAAATGTCACTTTTAAAACCTCCTCACCCTGGTTCACCCCTGCACTCCGTAAGCTGAAGCAAACCGGCCGCCAGCTTGAACGCCTAACCATGACATCATCCCTCACAGTTCACCATGAATCCTACAAACTCCATCTCACTACCTACAGAGACGCCCTCACTGCCGCAAAATCTGCTTACCTCTCCACCATCTTTACAAACCCCTCCCGTAACCCCAGGACCCTCTTCTCCACCGTCAACAAGCTCCTCAAACCCCGTGCTGACACCCTCCCTTCCTCCATTTCCACTTTATGCAGTTAATTCCTCCAGTTTTTCTCTGACAAAATCACTGCCATTAATCACTCCCTATCCACTGCATCTGACACACATACATCTCCCCCAACATCCACCGCCACAATTTCTCCCTCCATCTCCCTGGACCTCCCGAGCCCTCCTCCCCACGGCCGCCTCTCTCAGTTCACTCTGGTTACCCCCCTTGAATTGCTCAAACTGATCAGCTCCTCCACACCAACAACCTGCTCGCTTGACCCTACCCACCCCTCTACTGAAGTCCTGCCTCTCCATCCTCTGCCCCTACCTTGTCAAACTTTTCAACTCCTCCCTATCCCAAGGAACCGTTCCCTCTGCCTTCAAAATGGCTGCTGTCACTCCCATCCTCAAGAAACCCGATCTGGATCCCTCCTCCCTCAGTAATTACCGCCGCATCTCCAACCTCCCCTTTCTCTCAAAAACAATAGAACGCATCATCTCCAAACAACTCCACCGCCATCTCTAAACAAATCACCTTTTTGAACCCCTTCAGTCTGGTTTTCGTCCCCACCACAGCACAGAAACGGCACTCATCAAAGTCCTCAATTATCTCGTCACCTCTGCTGACACCGGTTCCCTCAACATCCTCATCCTCCTCGACCTGAGTGCAGCCTTCGATACCGTGAGCCACACCATCCTGCTTACCCGACTCCAGGATATCGGTATCGAAGGTACTGCACTCAGGTGGCTCCAGTCCTACCTCTCCGACAGATCCCACTTAATCTCCCTCAACAACCACTCCTCTGCCACAGCTTCAGTCGCCCAAGGTGTTCCCCAAGGTTCAGTACTCGGCCCCCTCCTCTTCATCATCTACATCCTCCCCCTTGGTCAGATTCTCCGCCACTAAAACCTGGACTTTCAGTGTTACGCTGACGACACACAGATTTACCTCAGCACCAAGCGTCCTCAAAGATCTCCACTGGCTCCCCATTTCACACCGCATCCATTACAAACTCCTGGTCCTCACTTACAAAGCTCTCCACCATCTGGCCCCACCCCCCTACCTCACTGACCTCCTCATCCTCTACCAACCACCCCGGTCCCTCAGATCCACCTCAGCCAGTTTGCTTTCCATCCCCAAGGCCAAACTCCGGAGCTTTGGGGACAGAGCCTTCTCTGTGGCAGCTCCGAAGCTCTAGAACTCCCTCCCCCAAGACCTCCGTGAGTCTGAGTCCCTCATCCTGTTCCAGTCACGCCTCAAAACCCACCTCTTCAAAACTGTTTTATCCATAAGCCCCCCCCTCTCAACTTCCTCCTGACTGCTTTTTCTGTTTAGTTTTTTGTTTAGTTTAGTTTTTTGCCTGTCCTTGTTTGTCTCCCCTCCCTCAAAATGTAAAGCGTCTTTGGGTTCAAGAAAAGCACTATATAAATACAATTTATTATTATTATTATTATTATTATTATTATTATTATTATTATGCTAATAGTACCCATAGAGTCCAGTAGAGGGCCGCCCCCCAAAATGTCTGTGCACATCCCTGGTCTATCAATACCTGGAGCAGAAGGAGGCAGATTCATAAATCAATCCTGCCTTTCAGGTTCTGATTGTACAAGAGCAATGACAAAAGCAGGACAAGAGGGCATGTCAGCAGGATACTGTTTTTATCCAAATAAAAACACAGATTTCAAGCGAATATGTTAATACAAGTTATTCAATTGCTGCGTTTATTAACTGCTGCATTATGAAGCATAAATACATTTTAAACAGATTGTGTAATTTTGCACATACAGTATTTCGCAGAATAAAAGCAAAACGCTGAATGCAGGAAACACAACATTACACTGTAAGCTTTTTTACTTGACAAACAGATTGATGATTTTGACCAGAGAAATGACAATGATGGAATACGCCATGATATTAAACGACTGGTCCAATGAACAGTACTTGATGTGTTGGCATTGACAACTGAAATAAATTCCAAATGTCATTACAATTATATTTTTTCTTCTTTTTCATTCCCCGGCCTTGCTTGCTATCCCTCAGCGGTAACGGCATGATAAATGTGTAGGGAGAGAGTTACACGCCACTTCTGCTGGGCTGACAGTGTGGGACGAATGATGTAGTGGCTCCTAATGCTCTTTACCGGAAAAGAAGCAATAGCTTTACTGGACCAATACTTGACTAACCAGAGGATGCCAAGGGTTCCTGATTGGAATCACCTCGCGCTATCTATCTGGTTTCAAAATGTTCTTTAAGGGCTGAACTCACTGGTACCCATTAGACTTGAGTGGTGACATGTGTGACAATCTGTGGTTAACACGTTGTCTGCTGCTCACTGTTTTCATTCTATTTACCTAAAATGGTGCAAGGGCTATGATGGGGTGTGACCTCTTGTCCCGCTACTACCCTCGGTTGGGAAATCAATGAAGCGCGTGTGCAAAAAGGGCTCCCTACGGACAGTCCACATCTGCACAAATCAGCTCTGTTTTGTCACCAACATTTTTTCTCAGCTCTGTCAGATGAGATCAGTAGGAACAAATGTACCACATTTTACGCACCTACTGCCGATCTTCACACACAAATAACCATCAGAAACCCAAGGGACTGGTGATGCTGGCCAAACTTCACACATCGCAAAAAATAATAAATAAATAAGAGAAGAAGGACACACAACTATCATTATTATTAGAATCAGAATCAGGTTTACTTCCAAGTAGGATTTTGCTTTGTGTAAAATATAAGTAAGAACATTTGTTGATATAAAATAGGAGCAAATTGAGAAATGTAATTTAAAAAACAATGTACAAACCATTATCAAATGAATTTAAAACATGTTTACAAGAAATATATAAAAAAGAAAACAAACAATATGACAAATAACAGTGAAAAATATAAATGCGGTATATCCCAATTATTATTGTATGGTTGACTATTACGATAAAGAAATACTGCAGTACATACACATGTATCCCTTGGACAGGGGAATTATTGCTTAATATGGCTATGATTAAAATGTTAAACATCAGGTTTTTATAAAAACATGCTCTGTTTCTGTGTTCCCTCTTATGCTGCACATCCATCTGCTTTCCAGGCCCTTCGGTCAACTGTGGCCTTATCTTTGCTCGATGCTGTACAGTATATGAGTTTCTTGCCTGGGGTCTGTTAGACATGCAGAAAACTGAGCTGTGCACATTAAGGTTGACAGATTAGTTTACATTTGGTTTGACACAACAAGAGAAGGCCTCAGCTTGCCTGCAGTGATGACCGCTGCTCCCTGGGTTGCTTCAGCGTGAAAGCATGGGCCTGCCAAGAGACATAAGGTCCAAACCCTGACCAAGTAGAACCTGCCCATGGGTTCACAGCCCCCGCGGCCCGCGCCCTGTACCACGAGGTGAATCATCTATATGGGAATCCATACATACCAAGTAAAGCAGAAGGAAGCCCTAGGGAAGATTCTGTTTCTAAATTAGTGGCCACTGGAGGCTGCATTACGGAAGAATGCATAATCAGGCTTGAAGTGCACTTAATTCACCACTGACCATCTCAGAGAGGGAAACAAGTCAGTCAGTCATGTGCTTATTCGTAAGATTGACTGTGATTCTTCTACACTCATTCTAAGATTAATTATGACGTAAATCATGCTGATTGAGTCACATGCTTTTTTAAAACAATGATAAACAGACATATCAAACTAATACACAATGTCCTCCTTACACCTTATTAATTCAGTCCCTTCTCTGTGAGGACACCTCTCTAAAAGTGTAGCGCAGCTGCTTTGAGATGGCTCCGGTCCCATAGCTGAACCCTGCCACACAAACACACACATGCACACAGACAGAAACAGACACACACACACACACACACACACACACACACACACACACACACACACACACACACACACACACACACACACACACACACACACACACACACACACACACACACACACACACACACACACCTCCTTTCCCCTAGAGTGGACTCCGCAGCTGTTCCTGTTGGGAGTCTGCTTGATTTGGATAGGGCTAGAACAAAGTCTACACGATTGTAGGGAAATGTGTTGCCCTGAGGAAGATGAGTAGTGAAAACAAACCTCTGATATTGAACAACATATAGATAATTGGAGATATCAGAGAAAAGTATTTGCAGTACTGTTTTTGACTATATGTTACAAGTAACCCAATGAGGTGCCCTTAAGCAAGGCATTTGACCCTGCTTGGCTTTAATGACAATCCCTGATGCCTTATGTTTAGATCACAGCTGTACTTGTGGGCTCCTTTATGACTGTATGAAACTGGGCATTTAAAAAAAAAAACAAAGCTCAATAATAGATCTACAAAATGTTAATTTATGAAGTAAAACACCCAAAGTCCTGCAGACAGAAAAGTGCTAACCCAACAAATAATTTTCAATCAAACAATATTTGTAGTTGTATTATCCCCGTAGTTCTGAGTGTTCTCTCATTCAAGCTACTGGTGCAGATTGTGTGCTCAGTCTTGGCGTTGCTTTTGGTGAGATTGATTCTAGTATTTGGGGGGAAAACAATTGTTCACCTGCACTGGTAGCTTCTTTGACACTTATAGTATTGTACTATGTGTGCTACTACTACTATGTCTATCAATGTATGTATGTATGTTTGGTAGTCAATCTATCTTATTGTGAGTTGGCTTCTGGGAAGACAACTGTAATAATGAATACAATGTCCTATCTGCACTACTGTCCTAGATTTTTTCAACCTTTTCAATATTATAAGTCCCTTTTCCGCAACAAAAACTGTATTTATTTCCATACATTTAAATGAATATTTTAAATATATACATACACAACATTCTAATTTGGAATTGTAATCACTTTCTATTTGGCCCTACTGCTCCTGAGATTTCAAAGTGGTGAAAACAGCACCATGCCTTGCTCTGCATCAACTGACTTGGGTTAAGCAGTGCTACACTGCACATAATGGGAGTAAAAGCTATAGTTAGCATGCCTCACAGACAAATGGCATGTCCCAATTACATAATACAGTACTAATTCAAAGCATATCTTTATTATGCACTGGTTATGATAAATACATATAAATAAAGTAAACTGAAACAGCTTCATGTTATGTACCATGTTTTGTCATTTTATTTAATGGAAAACTGTGTGTTTTATACTCAATGGTAAAACAGTACACAACGATGACCACTATAGACTTTGTATATGGGATTTGTTCTAGACCAATGGTTTAATTGATAGTTTTATAAAGTGACTTATTGCGAGCATGACAAGGCAAATTATAACATTGATTTAATTTAATCAAACCCTAATAAATATGTTACTGTAGGTTTAAAATCATGTTATATAACTAATCAGTATTTACATCATTCTATAAATTATGATAATTATTATTATTTGGTCTTTACTGACATATATAGGTGAAGTATTAAAGGAAAAGAAGTGACATATTTAACATCCAGCCTCCCCTCACCCGGTGTATCCCCTTATTGATCTCATCACAATCAGGGAGGCCAATGAGGCGTGAACAGTGCAGGGCTTGCTGATTGCGACTGAAACAACACTGACCTCAGGTCATTTCATACTTCAACATATTACATATTACATATTTACATATTATGAAGAACATACAATGTTTGACTCAACCTCAAATACGATATGAGAAAAAAAAAAAGTTCTTTGTTTGAGGATAAATGTAGAAAACAATAACTCTTATACAAAGTACCGTTCTCAGCCTGACAAAACTAAATGTATTTGCAGTTTCAAAGTAATGCCTTAATTACATTAGCAAGGGTGATAGCTGCAGAGCGTCAACATCCCATTCATTATCTATGTAGATAAGCAGAGAGAGAAGAGGGCAATAAATCTATACAAAAATGTCAACAACTGAATTGAAAGTGGCAATATGCCACTACAGCATATGTTGGTGTCAAACACGAGAGCTCTTGGCATAGTTAGCATGGGGCCAAATGGGCAGGCAATGCTGGCCTCAGTTGTTTCACTGCAATTTCTATCATCCACTTATGCCAGGGTAGATGAAGTGGTGGATCTGTATATGTGGATTGTGATTTGATGAGCCAGAAGATGTGCTTTCAACACTTAAAACTCACTTTTTCTCTCTGGCTTTTGTTTAATTATTTAGTTATCCACATAATTGATACTATTTTTAATATTATTAAATGTTATTAATATTATTGGGGTTTTATGGGGTTTCAGTTTTTTATGATTAGTAGGTTGGGGGCGGGGAGACCTTGGAGAAGGTTCTGACTGGACTGACTGGTTGCTACGTCTGGTTGCTTGGAGCTGAGTTGTATGGGCTCAAAACAGTCTCATAATACACACATGCGCACAGAAGGATTCACACTTGTATTTCCGGATCCACACTTTTTTTTCAATGCACACACAAATGTGTTCTGTTTCATATACATGTAAATAAAATCCAAATACAGAAAAAAGTTTTACATATGTATTTTTGATCCTCACATATTTGTTTTCCGTTTAAAACCTCTGAACCTGCAAACACAAACAGCTTTCTGTGCACGGATCGCTTCGCTGTGCATTCGTGTGTGGGTTTTTTGAGACTCCCCTGACGGTCAGCCGATTCGTACTTGTAATTTGTTCTATATAGCCAATCAGATGTCTCCTCAATTCTAAGCCAATCACATTTCAAACCGGAGAGACGTGATGTAAGATATTACATATTTATTGTTTACACGTCATATGAATGAAATGATTGCCATGATAATACAACAGGAGAATGTAATGGTGTTTGGCAATTAGGCCCCGGTTTGCAGGATAATCATTTAGGAGGGAAAGCACCGCTCCGATGAAATCCCCGGGGTCTAGACACTGGTGGTGGTGCTGAGTAGGTGAGACCGGTCTGAAGAGGGAAGGTTTAGCTTTGTCCTGGAGGAGACTGGAGGCGAGAGGGGTGGAGGCGGGTTGCGGTCATCTGCAAATGACAACTGACAGGGAGGAAGAACAGGCATTTAAGGAATTTAGCATGTGCAGCTATTGGCTGCTGAGGGGTGACGCCCTCATATTTAATGAGGGGGGAAGGGAGCCATCGAGTGACGTGTAAGTGACTCGTGTTAGGTCTTCCTTATTGAACTTGCGCTAAGCTTCATTTCAAACCGGAGAGACGTGATGTAAGATATTACATATTTATTGTTTACACGTCATATGAATGAAATGATTGCCATGATAATACAACAGGAGAATGTAATGGTGTTTGGCGATTAGGCCCCGGTTTGCAGGATAATCATTTAGGAGGGAAAGCACCGCTCCGATGAAATCCCCAAAACCAGTGAAGTATGAAATACTGAGATGAACTGAGTTGCTTACCTTGTGGGGTGACTGGTGATCTGGGAAGGAAAGATAATAGATTAACACGTATATGAGCGACATAGTGCCGGAATCACTGCCGGAGCTTACGGGTCATGCTGAGACTCTGACTGCCGAAATCAGTGCCGGTCTTACCTGAAAACGACCTGCGGGTCGCATGCCTGGCCAGCAGGGCTTGACTAAGCTAAGTTACTTCGTTTTGTAACGGTGGCCTTCCGCCACGACACCGAAGTGTACGGTGGCCTTCCGCCACGCCTGAACTTCGTAGGCTATATACGTCTTTTTCTTTGCTCTTTCTTTCGTAACTGACACCGAAGTGTACGATGGCCTTCCGCCACGCCTGACTTCGCAGGCTATATACATCTTTTTCTTTGCTCTTTTCTCTTTCTTTCGTAACTGACACCGAAGTGTACGGTGGCCTTCCGCCACGCCTGACTTCGCAGGCTATATACATATTTTTCTTTGCTCTTTTCTCTTTCTTTCGTAACTGACACCGAAGTGTACAGTGGCCTTCCGCCACGCCTGACTTCGCAGGCTATATATATATATATATATATATGTATATATATATATCTTTTTCTTTACTCTTTTCTCTTTCTTTATTTCCTTTGTTTTGTAACTGCCACGGGGGTGTACGGTGGCCGAGTCCACGCCTGACTGCAGGAAATACATTTACTCTGATACGTTTGAGCGAGGCCTGGGAATGAAATACCTGTGTGCCGGAGATGAAGCCCGTTACATGTAGTTGCAGCGTGAGACGAGCCATTATTCCCTGTGGGCGGGGCCCGCGGAATTAGGACAGGAATGCAGTTTGAATATCAGGTACCTTAGTGAGACATGTATACTTGTGAATGTATGTATGAGCCACCACCAGTTATATGCATAGATACCATAGTCAGGGTCTGAGAGATCTTTGGGAAGCCAGTACGGCGCTGATGTCTGGGCGAATGTAGGTTGTGAAGGCGGAGGAGGACCACCGTCCTAGTTGTTGTAGGGATGAGGTAGAGAGACCTTGATTAGCAGCAGAGGTGGCTGCACCTATCCTGAAGGAATGTCCCGGGTATTATATAGGTGATAGGCCGGATTTAATGAGAACTTGCTTGAGGTAGAAATTGACAGGGGCCATGACCCTGCGAACCACTCTCCCTGGAAGAAACCCCCAAAACCCACGGATGGGGCGGCATCCGTGAAGAACCTCATTGAGTCAGAGGAACGCACGAGGTCATCGTAAAAGAAAGTAACTCCGTTCCAGTGGGCGAGCAGGAGGGACCAGAAACGTAGGTCTGAGCGGCAGCCTTCGTCTAAGAAAACGCAGTCATGGAGTTTGTCGACCGCTGATGCTGCGTCCAGGAGGCGGGAGATGAACGAGCGCCCCTGGGGGATGACATGCATGGCGAAGTTGAGGTGTCCGAGAAGGGAGAGCAACTGTTATTTTGTGATAACGTGTTGCTCGCAGTATGACTTGGTGATGTCCCGGATGCGCTGCAATTTGTCGGAGGGGAGAGACGCCTTCATGTCTATGGAGTCGAGGATGATGCCTAAGAACTCTAAGCGTGTGTCGGGACCTAACATTTTCTCTTTGGAGAGAGGGACACCTAACTCCTGAAGCAGTGTTTAAGCTTGGCCAGTGAGATCCCTGAGCTGTCCTGTGGTGGGACTATGGGGAGGAGTCGTCCAGTAGGTGAAGGACGGAGGGGATTCTGACGATGTTCAGCGGGTTTCAGCAGGATCCAGCAGAGCGCTTCCGAGAAGGAATTGAAGAAGCAGGGGCTGCTTCTGCGAAAATAGAGTTTGAACTCCCACTTAATACCGAACGAATTCCACTGAGACGGATGAATGGGGATGATGTTGAAGGCATCGGTAATGTCCGCTTTGGAGAGCCGAGCTCCGTGCCCTGTGAACTTGATCATCTTTATTGCATTATCCACTGAGGCATGGTGAAGGGAGAACTGATCTGGAGGGATGATGCTATTGACGCTGCTGAATGGCCAGAGCGGGGAGCGGACAGATCGAAAATCAGCCTTTTATTTACGTGTGGCTTATTCCGATGGGATTTGAACGGAACACTGAGAAGGGGGAGGAGCTAAAAGGGCCGATTATATATCCTTTGAGAAGTTCTTTGTCGATGAGCTGGGAAACTATGATGGGTTCTTTAGCGGCTGACTGTAAGTTTCTTGCTACGAAAGTCACTGTGGGAGATGGGAGGACCCCTACCCTGAAGCCTTGGGAGAGCCCTGACAGAGATACTCAACGAACACGGAATCTGGGTGAGTAGATAGCGCAGCTGCTAGCTGAGGGATGATAATGGGAGTGGAGGGGTGGTATTCCAATTTTTATTATTATTATTTTTTTTTTTTTTCTCCTCCACGAGGTTTCTGGCGTAGAGCTACTGTGACGGCCCGTCCACACGGTGGCGCGCGTTAAAGCTTCCAACGCTTCTGCCCATTCACTTTGAATAGGGTGACATCACTTTTAGCAGGACTGTATTTTGGGAAGCGACGTGGAGCGTTGCTGGCGTTGCTGGCGTTGCTGGCGTTGCTGGCATTGCTGGCGTTGCTCGCTTCAAAAGTTGAGCAATGTTCAATTTTCTTGGCGCCTCGGCAGAAGCGTCAGCCAATGAAATCCCGTTTATGCAAATCTGCCAGTACGAGCGCTAGCCAGTCGAACCGCGTGTATGCTGGGAGAGACTACGCAGGTCATTACCTCATATTCCGGAAAATGGAGGGAAAATTCATTATAGCGGTAGTGAATCACCCGGTGCTGAATGATCGGTCTCTGTTCATCTACCGGGATACAAACCAGGGGAGCGAGGCATGGAGGGAGGTGGCAGGGACAGTGGGTGAAACTGGTAGGTTTTCGCCTGTTGGAGTTTTTTTTTTTTTTTTAACATTGCTATTGCTTTGTATCTCGGGGCAAGAGATTCATGTGATTGGTTGTTGGTCACGTTGCTCGCAAAAAACAGTAACGTAGGCAAAAATGTACTTTAGGGTGGGCCTGTAAAAATATAAGGTGGGCCAGATTTTTGGCAGATTACTTTTAGAATACTTCCGAGTTCCTTTCTTCTTCTTCTTCTTCTTCTTCTTCTTCTTCTTCTTCTTCTTCTTCTTCTTCTTCTTCTTCTTCTTCTTCTTCTTCTTCTTCTTCTTCTTCTTCGGAATACTTTCTTTTCCATAACAGATGGGTATGTTTTGGTGAACGGGAGACACGTATTTTACTGTTTTATCAAGAGCACAACACGACATCTTGGTGTCATTCTGGACAGCTCTCATCTGCACCACACGTAAAACTCACCCATACTGCATTCTTGTACAGTCTTAAAACCTTTCCTTGAAATATGTTATACATGTAAGGTGTCCTTGGGTGCTTTGAAAGGCGCCCCTAAATAGAATGAATTATCATTATTATTTATTATCTGAAACGATGAAATAACTTTTTTTTTTTTTCAGTCACTTGCCCTATACATTCAGCAGGCCATTCACTTTGATTTGAGCCCGTTATAAATGTCATCATTTCGACAATAAATAAATGCTACAAAAACGTTATCTTCCACGTTTTATCTAACCATCTCCGTTTCTACCTTTCAATATATTTTGAAAGAGAACTCTCTCTCTCTCTCTCATCTGCGTGCGGGGGCGGGGCCTCACAGAACACGCTGCATCTCTCGCTTACAGACACGCTGCTGCGCTGTGCAGTGTGCACACGGTTCTGCTGGTAATGAATATTACATTTTGTGAGGAAACTTCTCAACCAATAGTTCCAATAAGTATTCACTTCAGGTTTATGAAAGTAACTGACTCAGATTACTCGTTTTTCAAATGTAACGCCCGCTGAATATACATGATTTTTTGTATTTCTGATTACGTAACGCCGTTACATCTATTCCGTTACAACCCGACCCTGTGTGGGTGAGTGCAAACATTTTCGTTAACACTAGTACCTGACCCTGAGTGCCACGGAAGTCGAAGCTCCTGTGACGAGTCTTCCAGGGCCTGGAGGCGAGCATCGATAGCTATCATGGAGCTAGCCAGGGATTGCAGGGAGCCGGCCACGCTACTCTTCATTTCGACAATAAATAAATGCTACAAAAACGTTATCTTCCACGTTTTATCTAACCATCTCCGTTTCTACCTTTCAATATATTTTGAAAGAGAACTCTCTCTCTCTCTCTCATCTGCGTGCGGGGGCGGGGCCTCACAGAACACGCTGCATCTCTCGCTTACAGACACGCTGCTGCGCTGTGCAGTGTGCACACGGTTCTGCTGGTAATGAATATTACATTTTGTGAGGAAACTTCTCAACCAATAGTTCCAATAAGTATTCACTTCAGGTTTATGAAAGTAACTGACTCAGATTACTCGTTTTTCAAATGTAACGCCCGCTGAATATACATGATTTTTTGTATTTCTGATTACGTAACGCCGTTACATCTATTCCGTTACAACCCGACCCTGTGTGGGTGAGTGCAAACATTTTCGTTAACACTAGTACCTGACCCTGAGTGCCACGGAAGTCGAAGCTCCTGTGACGAGTCTTCCAGGGCCTGGAGGCGAGCATCGATAGCTATCATGGAGCTAGCCAGGGATTGCAGGGAGCCGGCCACGCTACTCTCCATGAGGGGTGTGTTAGTGACGCTCCCGGACTGGCAGCCTGGGAAGGGGTGGATTTTGGAGGTGGACGGGATCCTGGCTGGAGGGCTCGACTTCCTGCCCTTTTTTATATTACCTCCGCGGCTGCGGCAGCGTCCTCGCCCTGCTCTCTGGGGAGCTGACTGGAGCTGCTGCCCCGGACTGGGGAGCTGTGCTGGAGACCTGATCCGAGAGCTCTCGGAGCTGCGAGAGAGTGAGGCCTGGGGCTGTGGGGATGTCCTGCTGCAGGAGCCGGGCGATGAGGAAGTCTGCCTCTGGTGATAGGCCGCTGTGGGGAGCCGAACCGGGCTCGAATAATTCCATACCAGGTTCGTGATCTGAATTGTCCGCGTTGGACATCTCGAGCTAGTTTTTCTTGTGCTTTTTTTTCTTTTCTTTTTTCTCACGAGGAGGAGTATAGTACTGCTACTGTTTGCGGTCATCTGCAAATGACAACTGACAGGGAGGAAGAGCAGGCATTTAAGGAATTTAGCATGTGCAGCTATTGGCTGCTGAGGGGTGACGCCCTCATATTTAATGAGGGGGGAAGGGAGCCATCGAGTGACGTGTAAGTGACTCGTGTTAGGTCTTCCTTATTGAACTTGCGCTAAGCTTCATGAGCGCGCCCCCATGAGGGTAGATTTCTTGCGTTCATGACGTAGCACTTCATGTACGCATTTTGCGCAGTCCGGAGTTGACAGCTCCATGGAGCCTGCCTGCAGGCGCTAATCTCAGGACACCCTCCACTCTCAGTACAGCGCCACTTTCTGAACAGGAAATGCACGCAAATACAAGCCTTTTATTAAGGTACAGCGTCACTTTCCAAACCATTGATGAATGCTTGTGTACACAAAAACGGCAGGCAAAACCGTTTTAAATGTGTGTTTCCTGTATGGCGAATACAGCTGCTTTATTTATGTCTGTATGAAGTTGTTGTGAGTGTGGAGGGAGCAGCTACAGGTTAGCTTAGCCTAATCGACCAGTGCACTACGAAGCCAGTGCTAGACAGTGACCTGTTAACGGGGGGGAGCCCCGCCGGTCATTATCGGCCGATATTCACTCTTAATAGTTTGATCGGTGCTCTCTATAAAGGCCGATTAGGAGAGCTGGATCTGATCGATATGGACATAAACGCGAGTGAAGTATAACCGGACGCAAGAGAGAGATCAGATCAGCTGCTGAGTCTGATGGAGACACGCTGCTCTGCATAATCACCTGATTCTCCGCCCTCTGTTTAGCGAGCTGACCGGACTGCGCAAAATGCGTACATGAAGCGCTACGTCATGAACGCAAGAAATCATACCCTCGTGGGGGCGCGCTCATGTGATTGGCTTAGAATGGAGGAGACATCTGATTGGCTATAGATAGAAAAAATTACAAGTACGAATCGGGTGACCGTCAGGGGAGTCTCAAAAAACCCACACACGAATGCACAGCGATCCGTGCACAGAAAGTGGTTTGTGTGTGCAGGTTCAGAGGTTTTAAACGGAAAACAAATATGTGAGGATCAAAAATACATATGTAAAACCTTTTTCTGTAATTGGATTTTATTTACATGTATATGAAACGGAACACATTTGTGTGTGCATTGAAAAACACAAGTGTGGATCCGGAAATACAAGTTTGAATCCTTCTGTGTGCATGTGTGTATTATGAGACTGTTTTGAGCCCATAGAGTTGGTATAACCCTGAATTAGATTAGAACATTTTAGAAATATGAGGAATAACCTCTTGGTTTTATAAACCGTTTTGTAATTACTTCTTCATCCAGTTTTGGATCTCTGCTGGGTTTTCTTTTAAAACCCTAAACCCCCCCTTGGGCTTGGTCCCTCCCCTCTCCCTCTGCGGATCTAAGGTCCGGTAGAGGGGGATGGGGCTCAGAGTCGCTTATCCAGGTGGGGGAGTGCATCTGACGAAGAGATAGGTTGTTGTGCTCTCTATCTCTGTTTCTTATCCTACATTTTCACCCTGGACTAGAGGGAAAGCGTTCTTGGATGCCTTTTCAGCTCTGTTTCTTACTATATTCTTCCTACCCCGTTTACCTTGAACTATTCTAGGAGAGTGTGTTGACGTTGACTCGTTGGGCCTTTCCTCCTGTACTTGTTTGTTCCCCAGTTCTTTCCTTTAACTGAATCTAGGAGAGGTCATTTAGGCATCTCTACTTCCTGCTTTTGATTAGTTTAGTTTTTCACCCCCTTTCCCTTGAACTAATGTATACAGGAGAGTGCATTTACGTAGTCACGTTGTGCCTCTCGGCGTATACTTTGACTTTCTGTCTATTTGAAGAGTGCTAGTACGTTGGATACGTTGCGCCTTTTCACTGTTGTCCCTCTTCACTAGTATCCCATGTCCCCTCTTCATAATTTGGGTCTTCATAATTTCCACCCTATACTAAGGGGAAGCATGATGGTGCCTTTTCATTTCAATGTCTGGCTTTGTGTTTCTTCACCTCTTACTCGTTTAATATTTAGGAGAGTGCATTCACGTAGTCACGTTGTGCCTCTCTTCCTCTGTTTCTGGCTGTTCTTTTCATACCCTTGTTTCTCTGAGAAGAAAAGAAATACTATTCTAAAAAGGAGCTGACACATGGTGTCTCTTCACTTGTACACTTGAGGGGTCAGAGTTCATATGGTGAGGGATTCCATGAGCGGTATGCGCCGGCCTGTGCCTTTACCTTGGACTTCTAATAGAACTGCTCGGGTCTTGATACATTGAGTGGGGAAGTTCATGAGATCTTGAATCTAGAGGGTTATCAAGAATAACTTTTATCCAATGACCTTTTCCCTCTCTGTCTGTGTCTGTGTATTCTCTTGTTCCGATTAACCCAGCCAAATCTTTTTTCTTGTTTTGTATCTATATCTACGCCGGGATCCGGAGTCGAGGCTGATCCTCTTGCTGTAGTCCTGTCTTGGATCCTCTATCCTGAGTTCTGGATTTAGTCGTGGACTTCGGGGCTTGGCTGAACCTGTCTCTGCGGTCCTGCCTTGGGTCTTGTCATGCTGCTTCCCTGATGGCTTCCACAGGACTGTAGCTGACATCCTCGTGGATTCATCTTCTTATTATAGACACATGCATTTCCTAACATTCGGTCTATATGCTGTAAAATGTATTATCTCTTCGATTTACACACGGCATTTATTGCACGTCTGTCCGTCCTGGGATAGGGATCCGTCCTCTGTTGCTCTCCCTGAGGTTTCTCCCATTTTTCCCTTTAAACTGTGGGTTTTCTCTGGAAGTTTTTCCTTGTACGATGTGAGGGTCTAAGGATAGAGGGTGTCGTTTTTTCTCATACTGATATTCTGAACAATCTGTGCTGTTGTATTTGCTGTAAAGTGTCTCTACTGTAGGCTACAGCGACGTGCAGTCAGGGGAGGCAGGGGAGGCAGAGCCACACCTGTCATACTCCAATGTAAAGGAAAAACAACTAAAGAAAAACTAAATAGTAATAATAATAAAATGTCTCCACTGATCTGTGTTGTAGATGTGATTTATGTATGATTCCAATCGCTTTTTATAGTAAAAATCAGCAAATGTGCCGAGCTCCGCTACAACTAAGGGTAGCGATGAGAAGTGAGGCAGGGACTTGCTCTGCCTCTCGTAAGCCCACAGTAACTGGCTGGAGCGCGGGCACTAATGTAGCGCGGGCACTTATTTTGTGAGCGCACTCAAGCCAGTTACTGTGGGGTGAGGTGAGGCACAGATGTGCTCTGCCTCACCTCAGAATGCGTCACCCCACAGAAACTGGCTGGAAAGCGGGCCCTAAGCGCATGCCTGCACCATCTCACTGTATGTCACCAATGTAATGTTTGTAGATCCCTAATTACATTTATCCTCGCCATCCATAGTCTCTAAATAACTTATTTCACGTATATATGATATTTAGGCTCGCTGGTCTCATCATACAACGGCAATGAAAAAAGCATCAGGGGAGGCATCCATAACCTCTGCCGCACTGAAGGGGGCGCAAGTGAGCCCACAGGTTCTTGTTGCTACTGTTATTCTATGCAGAGACAGTAGACACAACAAACTAGACTTTTGAAACTAGAGGAAGATAAGGAGGACTTTTACAAAAAAGTAATAGAGATTGTTGTCCAGATGGACTTCATCTTCAAGTCAAGGTAAGACCCCAATTGTAATGAAAATGGGATCTTACTAAGAAAGAACTATCCAATATTTAGATTGTGGGTATCCTTTTGTTGAACGGTCTGTTTAAAATGAATCGAAGCATCAGACTAAAAAAGCTTTTGAAAATAACCGAATATTTCGATTAAGGTCAAAATATAATATTTGTAAATCTGACTCTGAAAGAGTCAGTGCCTCACCAGCCATGAACCTCACCGCATGTCACTGGTAGGCTAATTTTATTATATGTACAGCACATAAATAAAACTTGATTTGATTTGATTTGATTTAGTGGACAAGAGAAAGGGACCTGTATAGTGAATAGATCTGTAGCTATGCTAGTGGCTCCAGTCACCTCCCTGCTTCTCGGATCTCAGTTGGAGAGGGTACCTGGTTGTAAATGCATTACTTGTGAGATATGAGTGGCCATCAGCGAGTCAATATGATGGGGGAAAATACGTGTCCTTGCATGTTTGTTAATTTGCGCTCGGCTGCATTCATTGCCAGTACACATGCAGATCTGTTGGCCAGGTAACAGGCCACTACTTGTGAAGATGTGTTTAAGCAAGAGAGACAGTGAGACACTTTCAAATGATTCCTTTGGAGTGCACTGTGCTCCATTGACCAAGGCCATTCACTTCCATTCCCTCAGACACAGTGTCACAGTGTGTGAAGGAGGCACCTGCTGTCACTCACCACTACATCTCAGATCAAAAGAGTTTAGCTAAATGTTTGAATATAAGTATTCAAAAATGCAGACGTTTTAGCACTAAAATATCAGCAATGTATTTCTGCCACGAAACCTTTCTGATCTCCTGTTTCACCAGCATGAGGGATTGCCTCTTTGAAAGTGACTCGTGTGCCATTCCTGCTGCTGATGCTATCAAACGGCAGATTGTAGTACATCGCAGCGGTCTACTAGTCTACCTGTCTGATTTAAGATAGTGACGTGCGGGACGTCAGAAATGGCTATTGCTGATAGCTGATGCAATTTATACTCATAGATAGATTACAAGATGATGGGTCGGGGTCTTGGGGCAGATTCACCTTCCTCCCTGATCATAAAGGTGTCATGGTGGCTACTTCACTGCACAGTCCTCAATATGAAGATGTTTTTCAGAAGGACTCATACTGTACGTATACATTTGACTTTGTGTCAAATAATGATTTATTTGGTGATTTTGTTTAGGCAAGGCAAGGCAAGGCAAGTTTATTTAGCACTTTTCAACACAAGGCAATTCAAAGTGCTTTACAAAAAAATGAAAGACATTAAGAAAATGGCATGGCAATGGCACTGCTTCTCCATGTTTAGTTCTGACTCTGGGGACAGAAAGCTGACCAGTCCCTGAAGACCTGAGAGATCTGGATGGTTCATAATTTAGCAGGAGGTCAGAAATGTATTTTGGGCCTAAACCATTCAAAGCTTTATAAACCAGCAGCAGTATTTAGAAATCTATTCTTTGACACACAGGAAGCCAGTGTAAAGACTTCAGAGCAGGAGTGATGTGATCCACTTTCTTAGTGTTAGTGAGGACTCGAGCAGCGGCGTTCTGAATCAGCCTGTTTAGCCTAATTTCAGAGTTAATATTAAACTTGTCAATACAACATATTGTACGGTGTTTAATGATCGGAAAACATATTGATTAGCATTGGTAACTTAACCTGTGAGGTCTAATGGTTTGCTCGTGGCTGAAAGTCAAAAGAAATCCAATAAATAGAATAAACGTCTGTTTTCACACCATTTACAGTTATCACAATGGACAATACATTTTATTCAAATACCAATTGGATTTACAAGCAGCTAGTTGTGTTATGCTGGCATAGAGGAGTTTGACAGCCAAGTACGTTCTTATAATCATTCAGTTAAAGAGGCATGATGCATGTTGGGGTTTTCCCTTACCTGTATTGTGTTATATAGGTTGTTGTGCATGAAAAATTAGCCTGGAAATTACCATTAAATGTCCATGTATTAGTTAATCTGGACGGTGGCTCTCAGCTTGTCATATTTCTTCTGGTACCTAATTGGATGAATATCTTGACTCTACTGCAAACCAAATGATGGTGGATATTGTTAGTCATTATATATTATTATAATAGATGATCTATTACAGTATTGGCCATCTGCAACAGTGGCCCACCGCTGTTTGTGCCACCCCCTCAATGAAAGTTGTTCAATTAGACAGATGGTTAACGGTTCTTGATTGCAATGACCATTCAGGGCTTGGTGTTCCTCTCCTTTGACCGACCTTTGGTACAGGTCAGACAGTAACATAAAGTACAATAGCTAGTCTGGAGTGTGCACATTGTTCTGGTTTGTGTGTGGGCGAAGTCATTTATCCGTCCAGATGAATGGCCGGGGAGATACAAAGCCTTCCTCAGACCTGTGGGTGCAGACGTTTGGCCTTTGGAAGCCAAATGGTTAGGCTGCCTGGTTTTACTTGTGATTGAGAGGGGAAATGTTGGTATCTTATGGTCATCGGTAAAGGTGCACCAATGAAGACTGGCCACTAGAAAACATGGTTGTACTCCAGACTGAGATGTGGCCTATAGCTTCAGAATAAAAAAAAAGCGTTAGGCTTATGTGAAGATATTAATATTCAGTTTTTTCTAATGTATACTGTACAGCTAGATGCAGATCTCTTGTCATTTTGTCTGTAGATATGTCAACAAATTCTCTAAGTAGAATAATTACACCAGTGGTCATTTACATTATGTAACACTTATCTGACTAACTGGCATTTTACTCATTCCAGTTCACAACAATGACACTCCTGTATTTTACTGACTTATCTTTATACTCCAATACATCAAAATAACACCATTTTGAATACAACAGAAGAAGTATAAAGGCAAAGTTGGCTTGTGACACCCAAAATTGATAGTGCATTCGTCGAGTTGCACTCCAAAAAACTGCACTTCTTTTAAACTGAATAATGTTTGTAAATGAATTTGAATGACATCAGCATAAGAACTCAAAGAACAATGAAGACATTGTTTTAGTGTTTTTGGCTTACATAGTGTACTGTTTGTTTAGTAGACTACTCACTGTGTAATTTGTAATTTAGCACCTAATATTGAATAAAGGAAATCCACAAAATAATGTAGACACGCATATTTAACAGTAATATCCTTCATTTATAGTAAATATACCTCTCGCTTCAGTGAAGCAAAGGGCACTGCAGAGGCAGCCCTTTTTTTCAGAATGCTTCCGCCCCGCTACATAGAAAGAGGTTTATTGTATTCACATCAACAGAAATATAAGCCATCAATTTAACTGACATTTCATTTCATTGTCATTGTTTTATTTGAATTCTTCTTTAGGAAATGCATTGTTGTTGAAAAGTAAAATGTAGGATTTTGTAACACATGTGAAAGAAGGGTTGGTGATAATACAGAGGCTCAAGGTCGGCACACAACCGGAGCTGATCCAAAAGTGAATATCAGGCTAATAAATAACATCTCCACATTAATGTAAAGGGCTAATAAGTAAGATTGTACTGCCCCGTCACACAAAACGACCATAATATATCTGCGGTGGGTTGATGGGATTATTGATCAATGCAAGTGAATCAACACAACTCACCAGGTGCCCAGATTTCCTCTACAATTTCTAGTTTAGGCTTGCTGTCCATTGGAATCTCAAGAGATGTCCTCCTTTCTACGCATTTCTATTTGCACCTGCTTCAAGATTGAGGGTGTTATAAGCAACATACCGCTATCAAAACTAAAATAGTGCCTTTGTGTTACTTAATAACTATATTTATTTTGCAACTCATTCCCAGGTGGATCAAGTGTTTGGGAAATAATTGAGAATTCTGAATGTGACTTTATGTCAGGCACAGCTTTTATCGTTATTGTGTAGGTTTGGTTGATGGAGACTTGTGAACGGAGGACTGTGAAAAACCCCTGCTTGCTAAAATACAGTCACAACAACTTCTATAACTGTGTGAACCATTATTTCCTAATGCAATCTGTGTAGGGTGTTAAGGGCCAGTCTGACATCTAAGGTGCTAAATGCTTAACCATTAGAGGTCGCTTAAGGGATGAGCATGAATTCGATGCGATGTGAACTTCCTCTTTAATTAAGATGAATAAAGGCCCTCTGTTTCTTACTAGTTCTGTTCATTTAAATAAAATGTATCCAGTAATTAATGATGTCAGTGAGACAGACTCCAGTCACACATTTGATGTCAAAATAAAAAAAGACTTGCAATTCGACTTGTACCTCTACTTGGACTTCAACACGTATCACTTCATGGAATTGAGCCTTTTGACTGAAAATATTTGGTACCATCCCCCAAGCACACAGATTAAAATGCTTTTTGAAAAATGTGTGCCATGAATGAATGAATATTCCTGAATTTTCTTAGAAAAAAACAGCCAGACGTCACTGTTATCGACTCCCAACAACACTTTATTAAAAAAATGGACTTATTGGAAAGCATATCAAGCGACATGAGAGAACCTTAAAATAACTTTTGTGTACAAAAATTATTTGTTGGTCAACAAAAAACAAAAATCGGTATACAAATGTACAGGTCCATAACACATGACTTCCTGAGACTCTAAACTCAAAGTTTGTGACTTGAGTCCTGAGTGGCAAAACAAATTCAGTCCCACCTCTGGCCCTAAATACAAATGTGACAGGGTGTCAGCTCAGAAAAAAACGGTGTCATTGAGAATGGAGGGCCCGCCGGACGTATAATGTGTTTTTAAATTTTGAGGACAATCAGGGTGACAACGGGACATTAAGAAGTCACCGCACTGACCAAGAAATAGTCCCGCACAAACCCCATTTCCAGTCTTTATGCTAAGCTAAGCTAACCAGCTGCTGTCTGAAGCCTCATATTTGTCGTACAGGCTTTACAATGTTATCGATACTCATCTAACTCTCATCAAGAGGCAAAAAATCCTATATCCAAAAATGTCGGAGTATTCTCTAAATAATCTTTCCTTGATTAAAATGTGTACCTTTTTTAAATACCCTAATATGTGTTATCAAATTGGGTGTAACTTCGTGATTGCTTTGTGTAGCCATGGAACACGCTGTCAGCACGGTTAGGCACAATGTTTACGTCATTGACTTTTACATTTTACATGTCATTGATAATTAAACTAAAATAATAAAAAAATGCCTAAGAAATGCACCTTTAATGATTTACTTGAGTGTCACCATTAAGCCTGGCATGTAATGTCGAGCTATACAAAATGATAGTGTCCATCCATGGCTCATTTAGCAAATAAGATAATATCTCTTCACGTACCTGCCTGACAGTCACAGAGCCTCCCACTCGTTTTCTATATGACTTACTTCTCTGTGCTTATGTGATAAGCCGTGATAGTCACCTAATCTTTTAACTTCTTGGCAGCTGTGAGCTATCTCATCAATTACAAAATCCCAGCGGAGGATTAATTCCCAAAAGGAATAAGTAAAATATTATTATCCAATTACGATCTGCTTACAGCTGTGTAATTATACTTGACCACTGTTCTTCCTGCTGTGTGATGAGGGGAGTGCTGAAGTCCATCTCTTTTTAATTAACCTGCATGCATGTGGCCCTAATTCACAGAATGGGCTGATGCATTGGTGTTAACTCCAATTATCAATCAATCCCATTCAAGCCAAAACATGTAACATTTACCAACCACTGAAAGATGGTTGATTTCTTAAAATAACGTTTTTCCTGAACAATTGACGTGATTTTATTCATCTTTGCCTTTTTTGGGATTGTTATTTTAACAAGAAACACATGAAAAGCAACATCACACTCTAAAAGTAGTTTTTTGCATATTTATCTTTTTGAAAAGAATCTTAAAACAAATCAAAAATGGCCCCACATCTTAAAAGAATCTTTAAGAGAGAGCCTGCACTTCCTACAGCTGCACTACATTACATTGCTATATTGCTTTCAACATGAAGCATGGAGGAAGTTGTTGTTGCCATCAAATATGGTGTATGTACCTGATCAAAGTGGAACATTCACTCTACATCCAGCCTAATGGACAGGACACATGCTGATGGAATGTGGTCCAGTTCCTGGGAGAATTCCCCTCGCTTGTTTCTGATTGGAGCAGAAGAAAAACAACCCTGTATGAATGAGAACCTTTTAGTCCAAAGTGCCACATACATTTCTGCAAGTCACAATAAAAAACAGCTTATCCGTGTTTTTAATGTTTCTGCTAGTCCCTGTTTATTCATCTTTTTTGATTTTGTTTGTTTACTTACACTCCACACTCCATGCTTGCTCCACAGTCCCTTGCATCACTATGCTAACCCCTCTCTATGGACTTAAAAGCTTTTTCAATGCATCTCAAAATATTTATGAATCTAAATACAGTTATTTTGCTTCAGCAACTGAGTGCAAGTGAATGCTGCAGCAGAAACCGACCTATAGAGTCATATTTGCAGACTCAAGCATAAGAGTCCATTTGGCCAGTGCGAGAGACTATTGACTCTCTATCGGAGGATGGCTAATGGCACTGAGAGAACATGTTTTTGTGTGGGAATGGATTAGGCCATCCCAGTGGCTCAGAGTGCACTGTGCCACCTACTTTGAAAACAGGGGCAGGATTGTAAAATCTTGAGGGACAAATCATTATTGCATGTACATTAGTGTATGTGTACAGTGTGTGTGTGTGTGTGTGTGTGTGTGTGTGTGTGTGTGGTGTGTGTGTGTGTGTGTGTGTGTGTGTGTGTGTGTGTGTGTGTGTGTGTGTGTGTGTGTGTGTGTGTGTGTGTGTGTGTGTGTGTGTGTGTGTGTGTGTGTGTGTGTGTGATGTGTGTGTGTGTGTGTGTGTGTGTGTGTGTGTGTGTGTGTGTGTGTGTGTGTGTGTGTGTGTGTGTGTGTGTGTGTGTGTGTGTGTGTGTGTGTGTGTGTGTGTGTGTGTGTGTGTGTGTGTGTGTGTGTGTGTGTGTGTGTGTGTGTGTGTGTGTGTGTGTGTGTGTGTGTGTGTGTGTGTGTGTGTGTGTGTGTGTGTGTGTGCAGCCATGCATGGTTGTGTGTATTTGTAAATGTTTTGTATGCGAAAGTGTAATAAGCATCACAGCCCTCAATCCATTCCTTCTTCCCGGCTCAACCGCCAGGCACATCGCCTTAGGTCTGTTTCATATTGTGAATTAATTATTCTCTGCTGGAATTGTGTTAGAGCTTGTGTCTGTGTGTGCATGTGTGTGTTTTAGTGACTGTGTGTGTACTTTGTTATTGCAAAATAAATGACAGAGCATAGTACTATTTCCCATGTAGCACATCCAGACCTCACATGTTTGAATGCATTACTTCCTTTTGCAAATGCATCTCCAATGCCAATCACATTCTTTTGAATTTGAAAGATGGAGAGGAAGAAGGGAGGAGGATTGGGGGGTGAGGGTGCAAGGTGGCTACTCCTCACTCTTTGTGGCGCCGTGCTTGTTAATAAGGGAAAAAAAAATCTTAAATGCAGCTATGTGCACTGGAAAGCCTCTGCTTGCTGAATTTTAAAATACCTTTGGCACCATTGTTTTTTTTTCCTCCTGTGTGTATACAAGCTGCAAGCAGTCACGCAGCTGTTTCCATGGCAATATCTATCTGTGTGAGGAATTCATTAACCCTTTCTCGTAGGAGTTCCGTGTAGAAATCCCACGTAGAATACAGATAGGAAAAGAGGAAGGGAGGCTACACGGGGCTATTTTTTCACAAAATGCTACTATTTATGAAATGCTCAATATTTTGGGCGTGTTGTGGTTGAATCCATGTTTTCTCTGGGAGTTGACATTCATTGTTCCAGTTTCCTGGAGACAACTTAAGGCTGTTTCATTAGGCTTTGACATTTGAATTGTTTAGGAAAACTGAAATGAGGACGCTTTCAATGCAAATAAGGGAATCACATGCCAGAGGACCATGTAGCCTCTACATTTCAGCCAATGGCATGCTGAGATCCACCTAGCTTAAAGACCGTGTCGTATAAAAGATACATGGAGTACACAGAGGAATCTATGACATAAACATGTGGACAGCATGTACTTATTCGCACATGCAAAGAAAAACAAGGATACTTAGACATGCACTCACTCTCAAGAGGGAGAGAGTGGTAACACTGTCACAGACTAAAGACTTGACACGCGACACAGACGTGCTGTTTTCATATTGATAAACCATTGAGAAGATTAACCTCATGCCAGACCTTTACAAACACTTAATGAATTATTTTTGATTGTATCAATAAAAGGCCACGAGGGTCTGTTTAAATATGCACCACCCCAAATGTTCTATAAATGAAGAGAGTTGCAAAGGGACATGGCTGAGGTATGGGACAGAATTGCAGATTGCTATTAGTGTTTGTCCTGCATCAATAGCTATTTAGCATCAAGTGTTGTGCCGCGCCCATGCTAATTTTGGAGCCGGCCAGCCATGTGCACTCCTTCTGTGTGGAGGACGGATGAGTGTTTCAGGTCAGTTAGTGGAGAGTCGCCTGCAGGGAGACGAGCGCTTAGGCTTCTCTCTTAAGGACGAACAGGTGTGTCAAGCTGCCAGACACACATGTCATTTCACAACATAAAAATACTTATGTGTTTTGACACATCTTACCTTTTTCTTAGTCTGATTAGTATTATTCAGACCCCCTGAGGACAGAACGCGTCATCATTATCGATCTTCTTAAAATATGTATTACATTTCCCCTGCCTTTCTTCAAGGGCCATGACTTCCTTGTTTATGGTGGATCAGGATCATGTTAATTAATTTCCAATTATGTTGGAACATTGCTGTGAGCCATCCAACATCAGAATTGAACAATCAAGCATGAAGCCGAGTGGTAAATATTATAGCTGAATGTCTTTCATTTTTACAGCCATGTTTAACAATCATGAATGATTGTTATTCGGAGGTCATACATCATAACCAGGATTTCCATCTGCCACCCTGTGGTCTGTATATACTACACCACATCAAATGATCAATAGAGGATATTATTCATGTGATGCATCATTCTGGTTGTTTTACATCATTGTTTTTTTCCTGCAGAGGTGGACAAAACGGAAGCATTAGCATGCATTTCCCTTCTCTCTCTATCTATACAGTTTGAGTGTAAACGGCGCTCGTCACAAGTATTTGGAACATTGTGGTGCAGTTCAGCCTCAACGAGCAACACACTGCACTTTGATTGGGCTTTCTGCGGTATCATAGCAACAATTGCCTGGTAGCCTGCTTGGAGGTAGTGCTTCAGAGCCGTGTGTTTTCAAAGCCTCCAATCTCATCACTGCGGTCAATGAATGGCGTGATGTACATTGAAGTTGAGGCATCATTTTCTCAGAGCTTGTCAGGAGCACCGTTACACAGCGGGGGGGTGAGCTCTCGCAGTGTGTGAGAGCATGCTGAACAGTGGATAATCATGGAGTTTAGTACCCCGTACATATTAAAGCTGATTCAGCTGCTGTTAAATGCCTATTTATAGAACCTGGCACGGTTCTTGCATGGATCACACATGTTAGCTTGACTTTACACTAAGTTCATTTGGTCCTGAGGGTCAGCTCAGGTCTCAATGTGTAAGCGTGTAGCTTGTGTGTGGCCGGGGATCATGAACACACCTGTGGATCCTAGAACCTGCTGGCAAAGAGTGTCTCAATGGATACGTGTTTACTTCATCTTGTTTTGGTGGCAGCCTCTCTGAAGCAAAGACGTTTACCTTAACACCTCATCACTGAATCTGAAAAGGCAATTCTTTTCTGGAAGCCCCCGACGTACCTTCCTTAAAGTTCAACAACTTTTGGTGGTTAAACATATCAGATGTCAACACGCGTGTTGTGTTTATGTTCTAAGCATGTTGGGGGCTCATGACAGCATCTTCCTGCAGAGTTTTGTTGTCCACTTCATCTACCGTGACATCACCTCTGAAAAACGATTGGCCACCCCGGTGCCATCCCATTTTTCGAAACTATGGCTATATAAGGGTAATACACACAGAATGAGAATAGGTTTGATTTTAAGCACAGTGGATAAATAATGAAAGCTTTATATTAAATGTGTCTGATTGTCCGTTTATCTTTGAAATGACACTTCTAAATACAGGAGTGTAATCAAGGCAGGCTAGTCAAAACAAAGTCTGGACATAGGACTGTCCATCTACTCCATTTGACTCAAGTATTGGCAACACAATGCTAAAAAGACACAGGTCATGGAGTTCAGACCTAAATCAGGGCAACACTGCAGTCTCTGTGTCTCCAGGGAGGACTCCTGCTCTGCTTTCACCAACCAGGATGAGACGCTGTTGAAACAGACTTTATTTAACCGGTAGGGGAGAGCTCTTTCACAGCGAGGTTGACCAAACATGAACTTGAGCCCTCGTTGAACCTCGTAGTTACAGCCTGCGTTGCCTTAAATGAAACGTAACTTCTGCATGAGAAGCCCTGATTGTGTTCTCTAATCAAAGGGAGTACACAAAGTCCCTCAGCACATTAACGTTAAGTGAACTCTCATTAAGTCAGCCCCTTTTATAAAACGCATACATCCACTCGTGTCACAGACTCCTGGAGAAGTTGCGCTAGGAAAGAGGGAAACATGTTAAAACATCTCTGAACACATGGGTTAGATATATGGTGTTGGGGTGTTTGACAGATATGAACAGTAGGAAGAGCAGGGAGTGACTGGAAGGCACCAATGCATTAACCATGTGATACTATTTATATCGTATGAGCAAGGGTGACCCAGTAACTCACATGTGTTATGCAACATATGAATGGAGCAGAAAGGAGCATGGGAGATACACATCTCAGGGGCTTGGATCTCCTTGTCATAGATGTCAATTAAAGATAATTGCAATAATCAGGGAGTTATTTTTAAGTTAATGGCGGGAAACACAGACTGAACATTCACAGATATAGGGGGATCCAACATGGTGCCACATATTGGACTCCATCGCTGTACTGTACTGACACTGCTCTTCTCTTATACCATACCATATGGGAGATGGACTCTCTTCAAAGAATGCATTTTTCAGCAATCATCCAGCACACAATTACCGTTGCCTTGGCACCTATGCATGAATAAAATGATTTTAAAAAATCAGAGTACGTCGAGCTATTTTTTTTCTTAAATTGCCTGGTGAATAATTTGCATTTAAATCACTAAATCCCATTCTGAAAACCAATCTAAGATAAGATAAGATAAGATAAGATGGTACTTTATTGATCCCAATTTGGGACATTGTTTTTGTTGCCGCAGCATAAAAGGCATTTTACAATAAAACAAAACTAGAAATAAACAAGAATAGAAAGAAAAGAAAATAGAAAATATACATGTTGAAATAGAAAATATACATGTAGATATTATATATACAAATATATATATATACATAAATATATGACATATGGAATATGGAATATTAAATATTGAACAGATTATATGTAAAATGTACAACGTGGTTTTATTACAAGAGAAGGAGCAGAGAGTTCTCTTCCAGCCAGAGGTGATTTATTGTACAGAGTTATGGCAGTGGGCAGGAATATGTTCCTGTATCGGTCCTTGTGACAGCGGAGCTGCAGCAGTCTGTTGGAGAAGGAGCTCCGTTGACTGTCCAGCTGCAGGTGGAGAGGATGGGTGGGTTATCCATCATGGACAACAGCCTGTTCAGTGTCCTCTTCTCCACCACAGCTTCAAAGGGGTCCAGCTTGATGCCGATGACAGACCCAGCTTTCCTGATCACTTTATTGATCCTGCTGGTGTCACCGGCTCTGATGCTGCCCCCCCCAGCAGACCGCAGCAAAGAAGAGTGCACTGGCCACAACAGACTAGAAGATCTCTAGCATCTTGCTGCACACGTGGAAGGATCTCAGCTTCCTCAGAAAATAGAGTCTGTTCATCCCCTTCTTGTACACAGCGTCAGCGTTGATCCTCCAGTTCAGCCCATAAGTGCACTCCCAGGTACTTCTAGTCATCCACAACAGCCACATCCTCTCCCAGAATGCACAGGGGCAGAGGAGGAGACGTCCTCTTCCTCCTGAAATCAATGACCATCTCTCTGGTCTTGGCCCCGCTCAGAAGCAGATGATTTCCTCCTGTCCACTCTACAAAATCACCCACCGCGCTCTGTACTCCTCCTCCCGTCCATCCCTATTACACCCTACCACTTCAGAGTCATCCGGAAGCTTCTGCAGGTGGCATGACTCTGAGTGGTATTGGAAGTCAGAGGTGTATAAGGTGAACAGGAAAGGAGACAGCACAGTCCCCTGTGGGGCTGCTATACTACCAACCACCACATCAGACATACTAGTTCAGTATCTACCCCCTAGTCGTAGGCTTTTAGCAATTAAATACAAATCACATCTTGTGTGTGCTGTCCATGGTGTCTTTACATTTCATCTTCAAACTAACTTCAACTCTGAAAATGGGACCGTCAAAAAGCACCTGAATGCACATGCCATTCATGTTTGGTCTGGACCCTCCTCTTGTCTTGTGAAAAATGTAAAACTCTCCCCCATAATTTCTCAACTCAAACCTAATTTAAAGCATACTATGATAATGCCACCATCACATTTGCATAGGAATTACCACTCACCAGAATGATGGTAAACGCAACAAAGGGTGTTTCTTGTTGACCAAGCATTTTAGAGCTGCTCAATTCATATGTTTCTATTCAGTCACAGTTGTTGTTCTTATTATAATAGTGACTGAATTAGAGAGCGGGATGAAGGTTGGAGCTATGTGGTTGCTAAGGGGCTTGAACTCTGTAATAGTTTTCAATTAACCCATTAGCAGAACAGGTTGTGTGCTGTGAAAGATCATATTATCTGATTTTATGTGTTTGATAATATAATACTTTATTATTAATATAACTTTATTGTAAGCCAGGATACAGTGAAGGCTGCTGTTTATAGTTTTTTTTAAAAGGACTCAATCTTTAGAGTGATAATATTAAATCCCTAGTTAAAGGTTCACTGTTCTCAAACTCACAATTATTGCTACTGGCACCTTTAAAGAATGTTATTATTGACCCTGCATTTATGGCCAAATGCAACTTTGTGTTCCACTGAGCCCCCCCACATTAAATCCTACAAGAAAATAACTAATCTTAATCGGATGAATAGAAAAAATAGACCCTTCCTTGCTCTCCTTAACATTTCAGCCCCCTCCCTCCCCCCTCCCTTTTACGCTTTTTTAATGTGAGGATTTTAAGTAGTTCATTCAGTATTGCAAATATTCTGTAAGGACTTGAAATGATGTCCTCGGTGGTTGTAGACAATAAAACGTAATTAAACCGACAAGGATACTGCTCTCTGAAGAACCCTTTTACCATTTGCTGCACAGAAAGCTCATACTTCTAACCGGCGTGGTCGTAACCAATCAGATTTTAACTTTAGACTCACACTCTAAAAGTAGGAAGAGGACCAATCAGCAAATGTGTTTTGGGTCGCAGGCAAAGCATTATGAGCAAGTAGTCTCTTAAGAACTCAAGATTCACTAATTAACTTTCTACATAATCTTACACTGATAAGAAATATGTTGGCCTTGATCTACTATTAAACTCATTTGAAATATAGGTAGAAGGTAGCATGTCTTCTGACATCATGGGCCCAATTACAGAAACAAACCATGTTCAATCTTAAATTAGGATTATTTGGGGGGTTTTACAGAAGAAAATACTCATTTAAAGAATATTATCTGATTTTAATGTATCCTTACCTTAGTACAGGAAATCCTAAACACTGAATTCAACTTAGCACATTAACCTTTCTGTGCGATACCAGCAACAGTGGCATATTTTTTAAATATCGTCGAGCTAAACTATTTAAAGTTGTTGTTTGCGTACTGAAACATTCACTTCAAGACAGATAAGTCAAAGATGTTGATATGTTTGTAACAGAAAGAGAAATCCAAAGTAATACTGTTTGGGAAACCTTTGTGTTGTGTTTTGAGCTTCTCCCAGTGCTTTTGTATTTGCAGTATTATTTTTTTGCAGTATTTCGTTTATGAAGCACTTTTAGTAAACACGGCACGTGTTTTGTGAAGTTAGTGAATGTTTTATAAATGCTGCATGTGTTTTAGCATATCTGTGTGTTTATATTTGCATTGTTTTTGAGAGTGTAATGCATTTATCCTAACGTGAGTGTTTTTGGCTGTTGGCCACCGTACATTCTATATATACAAAATGCTCAATGTCTTGTGGGATGAACCAATTCAGGTTAACTTCACAATTTGATAAATTCATATTAAGATAAATCCTATTTTATTGTTAGTATCACATTCCATTGTTATACATTTATTTTCTTCTTTAGCAAATAGTTGTTTTGTTTAGTTTTATATCAAACAATCATCCGTTATGTCACAGCTGAACTTTCACACTCAATTTACTGATATCATTTATAATACTTTGCAATAGATTTACAACCATCAAACAATAAATACAATTATTTCCTGTGATGCAACAAGTATGAACTGTAAAAGTCTGTCTCGCAGATCACCTCATGCTTAGTTCACCCTTCAGTGCCCGGTCATGGTCAGCACTAGTGTGCACTTTAAGGTAATGTATGTAAATTAAATGCCATCTCTTTTTCTTTTTTGTATGCTAAATTATGTCAGTCTAATGATCGGGGTTAAATGCCGTTCTAGGACATAATCTCTTCCAAAACTGGATCACAAAGCCAAAATACAAATGTATATTCTTCTACTTGTTTTGTAGACAAGTTGACGTTCATATATGGGTGACATCACCAGGAAAACTCAATTGTCATGTTTCCATATTTTCTGATTCAATACCTTTGTTTCAGTGGGGTGAAATATTACATGTTGGAGAAAAAAGATTGTTGTTCTCATGTCTCAGGGTGCCATCAAAGAATATTTCAAAGCTAAAATAACCTGTTGTGAATAGGAACAAATCTCAGACTTTAGACTGATTGACTTTTTCATCACAGTGTCCCTGACAGTGATGTTAATGAGGATGATAATGAGAAACAGGACAATGATGATGAAGCAAAAGCAGTGATATCCCTGGCACGCAACATTTCTTTTACATGTATTATGTTACCCCCCTCCCTCTCCTCCTATCATAACAGAAATGGCTCCATGGTACATCAGTTGCTGTCTGCTTTTGTCCCACTGACACCCCAGTGGTGACAGCATTGGGTCTACTCCTTTAAATGAGCCTTTGCGCATAGCCTTCGAATCACCACAACTGCATCAGTGCTGGATGGGTTGCTTAGCAACTGGACAGCACAGAGATCCCTGAAGAAAACCTCCTCCTCTGTATAAAACACCAAGCTTGTGTGATTCTTGCATTGTGTGTTTCCAGTAAGCATGTTTATGTTACAAAAAACAAACAAAGAAACGGCTGGTTTGTTCTAAGGAATTAAATAAGTGACTAAAATATTGCGCGTATTCATGATGTGGGTGTAGGTGCGTGTCTCTCTCAGGGTGCATGGTTTCCAACATTGTACAAAAGTGGAAGAAATGAATTAAAAGACTCAGTCCTAACACCCTTATGTGTTTTAGAGAGAATAGACAGCGCATGAAGAGCTTGTCGCTAAGGAATTCACCTTAGGTGTCCCCCTTTACTCCCCCGGTAGGAGATCATTTTAATTTCAACAACAACAACAAAAATCGAAAGGAGACAAGCTTTCCTCATCATGTCTCTCCGGACGGTTGAATGTCTGTCATGTGTGCGCTGTTTGGAGGAGAAGCGGAGCGGACCGCGTTAACGTGTTGAAACGCCATTTAACGTTGGGCAGCGCCAGCGGAGGCAAGTGGACTTTTTCAAAAAGCTTTTGCATCTTTGATATGAAATCTGACGCTGTGATACATGCATCGGCGTATAAGGGACCATCCATATTTCTCGGCATCAAATTTTTTTCCACCAGAGGAGTGATATAGCCTTCTCTGACGTCTGCATCAGATATTACCCAGTGCTTTTTCAATGTGCATTTTCCCCTCAGTGACTTTGCGCTGATGTACATCATCAGCAGCAGCAGCAACGGGGGAGAGAGAGAGAGAAAAAAAAGGGAATGAAGATTTCATTTTTCTTTTTTTTAAACCCACCGCTCCCCTTCAGACGACCAGCGTTTCCAGCTCAAACAAATATCTTTTAACAACATCACGTTGTGGAATAGTCTGGCGCCGGAGCATCGCTGGAACCATGCCTCTTCTGCAGATTTGGACTGGGAAATTTCATCCACCAATTTGATCATCGGGAGGCTGCTGCTCAGTCATTCATGCCAGTGTTTGTTTTTTTAAGAGGAAGAATACTTGTCATCACTTTTAAAAGTATTGTGTATGCTGTTTTTTAAGCAAGATGTCTGATCTTCTGGTGTTGGTCGAGGGGCTCTGTGACCTGCACGGATTTCCATAGCCGAGGAAAACAGCGGGGGCCAATTACGAGATTTTTTTAAAATCAAGAACCCTATTTTAATGAAGACATCGCATGCGTAGATGTAGGGTAGATTATTCGACATTTAAAAAAAAGGCAATTATATTTTAATTGCCAATTTTTACTTTGTGCATTTTCTGGAGGACCACTGGACTGGTTGGATTATAGAAACTATATATAAGGATTTGTGGAGATGTTGGGTCGTCAAGAAGATAAAATATGTGGAATTTTCTCTGCTCTGGCGGCTTTGTCCTTCTTCTGCTTTGTTCAAAGGTAAGAGAAACGTCGTTTGAGAAAAAAATTATTAAAAAAAGCTTTCACACCAACAGATGTCATTAGCGGTCAATAAAAGGCTGAGATGTGGCAAATCGCATTAACGGGGTACCCACTCAGGCCTACTTATTAGGGGCATTGCTGCCGATATATGCCCTATTAGATGGTGCTGTGGCCCGCGCGAGCGTAAAAACATGCGCGTGCACGGTTGCAAGCCTATTGTGAAAACGTAACCTACTCCCGATATCAAAATGGGGATATTGAAAGGGCGACTTTTGGTTTGATTCTGCTTAAAAGGACAGACCTCTGTAGGCTGCTGTTGGCCGATGATTAGCCGATCAATCAGCCGGGGATCGATTGATTACTCCGGTGTAAGCAGCTTGAGGTATGAGTCTACAGTGCAGCAGCAACACTCTGGAATCTACGTATTGCATTTGTCTCCATAAGTAATATTCCACCTCCTATAATCTTTTTAATTCCCCATTTTATTGACCAGAACCAAATCAATCAAATTGAAAAATAATCCCAGCAGGTCATCTGCAGCTGTTGCTTTTAAGACAGGAGGGTGTGAGATATAACGTTTCAATAAATAAGCTCTCATCCATTTGAAATGTTTACAGTATGAATTACTGCATGAACACCATCACAGTCTCCAGATCAATCGCTTTATTGTTTTGATGCTACATGGCGCTGATACATGTCCCTCGTGGCCTACTCATTTTCCTTGGCTGCAGTAACCTACAGCCTCACTTATGAGATCTAGATGCTCACTGGGAACTGGGTCGCACTTTTCTGAACCCATTTTAATAACCCGGAATAACAAATTAAAGGGGCGTAACCTGGTATCAGGTGTCATTGATATTCCCCCTCCTAATGACGCTCTCAGGTGTCAAACCCACAAGTCCTGTAACCTGCTGGCTTGATGAACAGCTGCACTGCCCATGAGCTAATTGAACAGTGCTTCCCTGACTGAGCCTGAATCCCCCCCCCCCCCCTCATACACTGATTCCAATCCACACCCTCATCCTAACAAGGAGCCTCAGCTGGAGAGCCGGTCTGGTCAGGTGATGCAGGTCGTGGCACCAATGTTATAAGTGTCAGTCAGACGGGTGCGGACTATACATCCCTCCTGGGGATAGTCTGTCTGCGGCCCAGGCTCAGACCAACCAAGCCTCTGTTATAACACAGAGCTTATTTAAATACATGCTCACGAATCAGACTTGGTTCTGTGGGAAAAAACATGGCATTGTTCCGTTTCAACGTCTCTTTATGAAAGAGCGACATCAATGGAACACTTGACAGCTGTATCATCATCACAGCCCCTCAACTGATTAGATTCTGGGATACAATGGGGAGGAAAATGCAAACCAAAGGCACATTTTTATAACCTTCACCATGACAACACCACAGTCAGCATGCTTTTCATTATTTGTCTGACAACTGACTGCAACATACAAACAGAGAACACCTCTCCCAGCTAAAAGGCTTCACAGTGTCAATGTGTATTCATGCTGTGGCAGCCCGGAATGGAAATGGTTGTAGTTGACTAATGCAAAAGACACAATAGGACACATTTATTTCTATTATGTATGTTTTGGGTGCTGTTCAATTAATCCCAAGTGTTATTCCTCTTGCACTGTGCCTCACCACAAGGCTTCTACTTGTAAGGTGGCGTCATTAATGTAGAGAACCGAGAGTATGTGCAGTAATATTTGAGAGTACAATACGTTTGCTGTAAAAACAATATGTGTAAAACAAAAGGCTCAGTATTTTTGCAGTTTTTTTCCCACCACACATCTTAAAATGGCTCTAACACTTTGTTATGTTCTGCCCCCCAGCTCTTCCACGGGAAGCACCGGAATGTCTGTGGCCAAGACCACCGTGGACAAGTTGCTGAAGGGATATGACATCCGATTGAGGCCTGATTTTGGAGGTACGTGTTGCATCTGTTTCTGGGTTCCCGTTTGTTCCAGGGCGAGTGCAAGGCGAGGTGTGTGCACGGCGATATCCACGAGTCATTCCTCTGAAATCTGTCGACGAGCGGGCCTGTGGCAAAATATAAGGGAACAGCTTTGATGTGACTGCTACCATGTCATTACTATGCATCTATTCACATATGGAAGATGGCTGCTCCTCAAGAAGTAGGGCACACACGGAGAAGAGCAATCAAACACTATGTTTTTTAAAACCCAGATATGGTAAATGTAACGTTTCTTCATCACTTTTCTAATTGGAGGTGTTTTATTGAGTCTTTGTGTTATGTAGCGATGGTTCCGAGCATTTGATTTGCAGATCTGCAAGAAACACCTCTTGCACCCATTAACTTTTATTAGAAATTGTGCAACTTGTACATCCGCTCTTTAGAATAATGGTTATTTTGATAATTGCTGAAAATAGAAGGCGTGGGGGACGAGTCATTAGTGGTATGTCCATTTGGGTTGATTGTTTTACTGAAACTATTTAACCACAATAAATGTTTAGCAATATAAACTGGTTAGATTCCTCAACAGCATTCTGGTTTATTGCAGAGAAATAATAATCAGGCTACTTCAATTTCAGAAATAAAGGTATAGGGAATATTTCTTGTTGCAAAGTATGTATGGCCTGAACCTAAAACGCTATAGGAGGATTCAAAGAAGATGTTTCCTGTTTCATTGCTCTGACAATAACATCTGGGGCCCAGTCTGAGCGAGGCCACTCACTGAAGATGTCATAAACTCACCGCTGACTGACAGCCACACTGATGGCTCTAATTGAATAAAGTATGATTGTACCTTTTCATTTCAGCACCAGCTTTATTATTCCTGCTGTACAGATTTGAAAAAAAACATTGTGTTCAGAAAAGCTTATGGCTGCTTCCAAAAACAAAGAACAAAGGAAGCATTTTACTTCCAGGGCATGTTAACAGAGTGTGATGTTAATTTAATGAGAGCAAGTAACACAACAGTTTGTCTGTCGCCACTAAAATCTGCTCCAGTGTTTCATGGCCAAAGAAAAAAGAAGGCGTAAAAGGAAATAGAAAACATGCTGAAAACCACTATGCTTGTATTCCTGTGTTAAACCAGAATGACTTTCAATATTATTCAGAAGTCAAAAATATATCTTTCAACGTACTAACAAATTAAGAATGGGAGGTAAAGATAATGTGGCACAACTCACCCACAACATATCTGAACATGCAATGCAGTCAACTGATGTATAAAAAGCCATTCTACAATAAACAAAATCACATGATGTTCACATGATACATGATGATGGTCAACGCCCGAAGAACTTCCCATATTTAATTCACTTTGGCAGATTGACTTTTTCTGTAATGCTAAATAATTAATTATATGTATTATAAGAATATTCCGAATAAATCCAAGTACATGTATATACATTTTGTAATCTGTTTGTTTATTAATATATTTAACAGATGCAACACATGAATAACTATTAAGCTGATACTTCTGACCAGTATCCTTTCTTAAGGAGCCAGTTAGCGCCTACCTCACACTTGATGAGAATGAGAGGGAGCAGTGAAACACATATAGCAGGTGTGCCTCCTCAGATAACCTTCCTCTGATCGGGTGCTCTGCCAAAAACAGATGCTCTGATGAAGGCGTATGTGCCAAAATATGTTAGCCTGATGTTAGCCATTGTAAAAAAAAGTTATAGTTGAGGTTACATCTTCCTTCTGTGTTTTCGACTGCTGCCATTCCAGAGTTGCTTCATATCTTCAGTGAAAGATATAAGAGCAAGCAGCAAATAGATGTCTCTCTCACAACTCTTTCAGATGCTCAACAGCCGTTGTGAAATGTCCACATTTAATTATTTTCAATTGGCAGCCAATTTCTTGTCCCTTCTAAGACATATTCACACTTTACTGTGCCTCACTCAAGGCATTTCCTGTAGCGCTTTCATGACAGTTGACAGCAATTTTAACCAATATAAATGACTTGAGACTTTTTGTCGTCCACACCAGCGACAGTGTTCGTCGTTCACCAGTTCTTCAATTCAAAGCAGAAAAAACGACTAAATGTAACCCAGAACGGCTCAATCTCTGTGCCGCATTTTTGTTGAAAAAACAGCCGTCAGATATGAAAAAAGCTACCTTTTTATATAGAATCACACAATTTAAAACGTACTGCGATAAACATCTTGTCCACAATGATTCATGAACAATGCATTAATAATCAGCACAAGATTGGATAAAGATGCTTATTTACTGTATATTTCAACGCATTTACGTAAATACATCACTTTCTCCCAATAACACGACTGTGATTTGTCAGGATATATTTAAGGAAATGGAAGAGGAATTGTTCAAATTTATTTTTCTAGATCAAGTTATTTTCTGATTTATACATCAGTATTGGCAGCTTTTTTAGACGAGGACTCCCACACACTATCTTGCAGTATTTAAATATTTGTCGGCTACAGCCCACTATTGTCTAGCAGTGTGAATGCACTGGAGTGGGTGCAAGTTTTAAAGAGTATCCCAGGCTGAGAGTAGCTGTTCATCACCCTCAGGCTGGGAGCTATAGTCCATCATGTCTTGATATTTCCAACATCAGTCAGCTACTTCTGTCGTCACACAACTGCTGACAACCTTCAGCTCTCCAGATTCAACGAAGAGTGTTTTAATTTGGAACAATGCCCTGCCAACACCCATATTTGAAATAAAAACGGAATCACTGAACGTTGATTAATTTGAATGATCAGAAAGAAGCTGCCAAAAGTGATGCAATGGATTTTACTCATGTGTTGTGGCCTTAGCACCAGTATATCAAAAATGAAAAGCCCACTCTGCAGTCATTCTATTCAGACTCTGCCCTCTTCTCCCTATTGATCTGTGAGCCAAACAGGAATTCAAGAAATGGTACACAGACCCAAAGAGCTGCTAGCCCAGCATTCAGCGTCTTGCAAGAGAAGTGAAATGCATGTCTTCTAGTTATTATAATTATCTAATTTTCTGAAAATACTCATATTTTCCCAGAAGTATCAGTTGCGAATGGTGCTTGTATCTTTTCTCTTTCATCATCTGCTTTGTTTGGATTATAGCCCTTGGATGTAACTTACTAACAAAGTGGCCATCGTCATAGAGCTGAATCATACGGTAGAAAACAACCCCCATGTAACCTTAGTGATGCATTGCGTAGATGTAGATTCAGCGAGATGACCAGAGCATTGCTGACCCGGCTAACAAAGCTAGAGAACAGCAGCAATGTTGATGAATCATTTGAGCGAGATATGAGAGTATGCAATTCAAACATGTGCATTAATACACTATACTTTCTAAGAAACCAGTGTTTTTGGTACGCAAAATTAAACTAGAACATAAATGGGAGACAGATTCCTGTTTAGGGAGCTGATTCTAGACAATGCATGAGGATATGTTTGGATAATGCGGGTTGTTTGGGAATGTCAGTTAATTTGTGTAGGGAACAAAAGCTTATCAGGAGAATGGGGAGAGATTGGAACACTGGGACATTGCTAATGGGATTACAGAAGAGGTTAAGAAGAGCGCTATTCTACTCGGCTTTTCTGGTGTGTGCGATATACCATATGAGGAAGTGTTCTCTGAACTACATGGTCTGAAGCCCTTGGTAGTTCAATATCAAAGTTCACAGCCATTCCAGTAGGGCCAGCGTAGAATATATTGTGGCAGATGTACACTTTTACGTTGTGTTTGATAACATGCTCTAAGACAGGCTACTGAAGGTTTCATGAGGACTGCATACAGCACAGTGCCTTCTGTTGGGAGAGTATCCATCCCTGATTTTCGAGAAAGCACTTGAGATTCTACAGGGACCTCATGACGGCGGCAAAGCATGCAACACATATTCAGAGGGGACAAGGAGGAGTTTAAACGTCCAGCGTTATTTGAGACTGATTTGTGGTATCATTATCAGTCATCATGATTGGCCCTGATTGGCTCAGAGAACTAACTGAATTGGTGACAATTCAAGTACAGCACTATATCCAAAGATACTATGAGGTTTTTAAGAAGGCACTGGGCACACTCAGGGGTTTTCAATTGAGGAAGCACATCGATCAAGAGGCCTACCGGTACTATTACAAGCCTAGTGTGCACTTTATACCATGAAAGGAACATTATCAAAATAGTTGAAGCATTCGCACAGACTGAGTATGTGCCAGTTCATCTTTCCAAAAAGGTGGCATCCATTGTATTAGAAGAAAGACAAAATGGACGTTAGACTAACATACACCGCAATCACCTAGTGCAGATGAGGCCAACCATTGTGAGCCAGTCTGCTGGTTTTCCAGCCAACCGAATAATACCCTCACTGATTACTACTAACTACTTCAAGTAGAGGAGAAGAAGCCGTCGGTAAATTCACCTGCTGAGGTAATCAGATTGTTGGGCCTCAATGGCTCATGGTTGGCCATTCTTGGATTATTATAAGTGTTAGTTCAAGTAGGGGTCAGATGGAAAGCGAATGACCTTATCCTGGATTCAACCTTTGGAGAACCATAATGGTTGTCCCTCCCTGTGACTGATGGTCTACAGATAATGGGCAAAATACATACAAAATAATGTAGATGCCCAGTTGTATGTCTGGTGGCCAACATAGACAAAAAGGTAGCGAACAAATCTAATCTAAGAACGGTTTCACCACATCCTTAGCCAGTCCATACAAAAAATGGCTTTCCTGAATTGTCCATGAACTTGTGGACGCTCATTCAGAGACAATTGATGGCCCCATCACAACAAAGTGTTTTCAGTCCATGCTCTGCCCGACACTGCATTGACAGACAATGGAACAACACTCACCTGTGACCTTCTATAGTGAGTTCATGAAACAGAATGGTATTATTTATGTGAGTACAGCTTATTGTTTTACATTCCCCCTATTGGTTTCATAGCACAAGCAGTTCAGACGTTAAAGGAGTGCTTTAAAAGATTACGAGGTTTTCTGCACAGTCTTGCGAGATATTGATATTCGAGGGGCCCCATCTCATGTTTTGTCTAAATGGCAGTATGATGTGGTAAATTACACTAAGACGATCTCCTTTTGGTAACTTACTTAAGACAAGAGATTTAGTTCAATGCACCTGTTACCATCAGTGTTGTTTCCAGATGAACAAGGACCCACAGACATGTATCATTCAAAGGCTAGAACCCTCTCACAATGGTGAACCTTTTTTACCATCATCCCCTGATTGTCTTGAGCCTCCTGTCCTGTGAAGGCTTCCCGTGACAATGAGGTTCATGCTCAGGTCTTACTTGTAAACATGGTCTTGTTGACATGGTCTTGTTGGAAAGCTCTTTTTTAGTTTAATGGCTGCTAGTCTGTATCATGTCAAGATATTTTGAAAACTCTGCCCCTGCTTGTTCAATCTCTGAGGAGAAGCTCAGTGTCAGCAGACGTCACATAGCATGCTTTCCAACTACAGCTGCCAATTTGATTGTAATGAATATCACTTAAGTGTAACACATTTAGTGTATTATTGTTCCTAGAACCATGCATAATGTATATTAGGCTTTGCATTTAGTAAAAGCTATCACCTTGACTACATAGGCAATATTGAAATTATCCGTATCCCTATTCTAAAAGAATAATTAAATTATTTACATGTATTTAAATTGAACTTTTTGCTGCACACTAAGAAATAAGAAGATGCTTATTAGAACAAGAGCTATTTATGCAATAGTAGCCATTTGTCAATAGGGTAAATTGAAACAAAAAATATCATTGTGGCAATGCACATTTTCGAAATGCATTGCCCGGTTTCTCTGACACATGGCCTAACAGCACATGTTGGCAAGGGGGAAGTTATGCCGTAGGATGAAGTGGTATTCATAAAGGTGGTGACCCATAAAATGCATCTGAATACATTTATTAAGGAGAGTAATGAAATACATGACCTAGCTAAATAAATTTAACAAGAGGCCCATTTAATTATTAACTAGTCTCTATATATAAGAACAAATATGTTAGACAATTATTTGAAGTAAAACAACAACACAATGAATATTTGATGGCCGTATGTTTTAGATTAAAGTAAAGACATGCAAGGCTTGTTGCTTTGGCGCATATACTGTACTGTACCCAGCATTTTAATCACAAATTGTAACATGACATTTCACATTTTTCAGAGAAATTGTGCCTTTATTTTTACCCACGGTACTCAACCATAGCTTTCTGCTCATTTATTGGCCTTTTCCCCAGAATTAATGAAAGACTGTCTCTGAAGCAGATATATAAACTTGTAATCGTTTTTTGTTTGTTTGTGCCTTATTTGTGCCACTTCCTTATGCCACCTGCTGGTTGTTCACATGTATCTCTTTATCTGTTTCTGCATCTGATCTAAAGATATTTTCTTCATGTGAGCCCTTCTGCTACCAGGGGTCATGGAGGGTGTCGCGGGGGTTTGCACAGTCGGTCAGGAAAGAGGGCGGGGCTATCTAACATTGCCTCAGTCGCCATTATTGATTTGCACATGGCAACTGGAATCATGTAGAGTAATGGGTCACCAGTGGGCAGACTTGCTCAGGATTCCAGCAACAGAAGATTCACAGTATTGATTTCTATATTAAAGAACAATCCACCAAAAACATGCGACATCCAGTAAGTTGGAAGAGATAACACGACCCAGCTCATCTCTCAGCTCAGTCACACATTCGTCCTTCTGAAGGACATATTTCATATCAAGCTGTCATCATCACAGGAATGGGTTTTACGATCTCGGCTACCGCCATTAACATCGCATGAAGGGCGACATATCACAAGTGCTGTGAACATGCCATCCTTCCTGCTGAGCCAGGTGCTGGACATTACTGGAACCAAATGTGTCAAAATGTACACCGTTCAATAGATAGGTAGGGTGTTCTATTCTTTACAAGTACACCGTATTTAGCTGGTAAAAGGCCTGCCAAGATGTGTGCAAGTGCTACTCATGAAGAGCATAGAGTGAGGTTGAAAGCCCCTCCCACTAAATATAGTTGACAAATGTCCAGGCGGTGTTCTGAGGCAAGCACTTTTCAAATGGTGACTTTGGGATGAGCTTGAAGTCATAGTAATTTTTAAATGACCCACCCCGGTGTACCAGACTTTAATGCTAGCTTTATGTAAGCAGAACTAAATACTATATCATATATTTTAACATTTAAAGATGCAACCTGAATTTGATTTGAAGTAAATCAGAAAATAATTAACTTTACAATCAATATTTACATAATTAAATATAAATATTAGTTTCTACACTGTGCGCACAATTCTGTTCCCAATGATCAATGTACAGTACCACTGTGTTTTATGTGATTACTGAAAAGTGCAAGTTGCAGCACATGCAACATTCAAGGAGGGCGATCACTCACCAATGGGTTTAAAGCTTTTTAACTGATTGAAGTATACATTTATCTACTTCTCTTCATTACGTAGAAAAGCCTGAAAAAAACAAGTTGCCTGGTTTTATTGGTCGTTATTGACTAACTAGGTAATCGGACAAACAGATGAGTTGAACTTGGACTCTCGTTACTGTAAAACACGCACTGCGTTACTATCACAACGCAGTTTAATAATAAATCCACTTCTACATCAGATTACAGAAGATGGCAAAAGCATCAAATGTAGTTTTGAATATGCTGCATAAGTCATATTTGTATTGCATGTAATGTATTGGGCTGTTTCATACTATTCAGCTTTTTGCAGTGGTTGCTGATTATGTCAGCATTTGCATTGTCTTTCTCTCTTTCCGATACTGAACATGGAAAATAATTTAGATTATCAGCACAAATACAGTTTTCTGATGCTTTCCTAAGCTACTCTCCTTCTTTACTTTGTCCTTGTCTGGCGTAATAAACAGTGATACTGGCTTAGTGTGTATTAAATGGTATTCTGTCAGTTGTGCAGCGGAGATAAAATGAAATTCGCCGAGCATACTGTAGATGTGCATAAACAGGATGACAAAGAAACTAGAGAGCGTGCTAATGTATAACAGAAGGTGCTGAACTGGGGTAATTTATGAAGTGTTGTCAACTGTTGTAGATAGCCCTGCAGATTGTAGACGATGTGAATGCTCTGAAAGTGGTAATCTGTTCTGTTGACTATTTCAGATGACTTCAAATGAAATGCATATAGAGAAGCAAAATGTTTCTGTAAGTATATACTTCCAAATAGGAAGGCAACAGTCATATCCTTGGACTGTAATGTCACAAATGAAGCTTCATGTGAGAATATATTCATGCCTAATTTTTACTTTAGACAAGACAATAGTCATTAATATATTTCATATATTCTTTTAACATTACAATATCCATGTATTTTGCTATTCTTGTGTCTCAAGTTAGTCATTAGACCAGGGGTATCAAACTCAATTTTATCGCGGGCCACATCAGCATTATGGTTGCACTCAAAGGGCCGGTTGTAACTATATAAATATACATATATAAATATATAATATACATAAAACATTATATTACATGATTGCCTCTGCATTGGATTATTATCGGATAGGGTAATAACTTCATAAATAACTACGTCTGAAAGCAGAATTCCAGGGCAAATAATTGTCTCTTCAGTGGCATGTCGCAAAATGAGATGCATTGTGGGACATGTAGTTTATGGGCAACCTGCTTCTGTAAAGTGGCATGTGACCATATAATAAACGTATTATATTCTTTGCAAGCTCTTGCGGGGCCACATACAATGAAGTTGCGGGCCGGATTAGGCCCCCGGGCCTTGAGTTTGACACCCCTGCATTAGACTGTAAACAATGAGCGACGCTCTAAACAAGAAAGTCTTGGCCCGCCTATGCACTGGCTACAGTTAGCCAAACATATTTCCCCTTCCCCTTTTGGCTTTGAGATTGCTGCGGCCATACTTTAGTCTACAGCAGGACAGCTGCCTCTCAAGGCTCCATTATGACTGATATAAGTTTGTTTCAGAATGAACTGTAAGGGATATTCACATGACCCTTTAATGGTTCTTACTGATTACCATTAGCATATATGGTGCACTTAAAAAGCATCAATAGGTGCCAGGAGCATAGCGGAGTGAAAGCCTGCCTCTATCTTTACCCCAGATTGTAGCCATAACTGTAAGCACCTGCTTCCTGGCTATAGGTTTAATTAATTAATTAATTCATCCTGCAAGCGTATCATCAAACTACGGTCACCTGTCCCTCTCTGCCGTACGCAGCCTGGCTTTTACTGATCTCATTTCCCATTGACCCAAATGAGCCCCAGCTGCAGCTTGATCTTGTTTGTAATGGAAAAGCAGTAAATGTAGCCCTGAAACTGCAGATCAGTTGCAGTGAGACTGGTGCGTAGAATAGACACTTAATTGACCGAATATAAAAGGGAGAGCCCCGGACGCATGAGTAAGAGCAGGAGGTGCAGCACTTTATATTCAGCTTCTAATGTACTATACTGTACGTAATGTAGGTGTAATGGATCTTAGGCTACACGTTGTGCCCTGCGAGATACCAGACTAAATGCACTTCACATACTGTATGTGTGCAGCTATTTACACAAATCACATCCCACGAGATAGTTTGGCCCTCTGTGAACATGACCGCTGATTGATGTGCGCAACCGGCAGCCATTAAGTGATATACGGCGGCAGTTCTTTCAAGACCGCTGGACACTTTTGCAATACTGAGGACAGTCTCCCCGTCGTTGTGCTGCCACATGTCAAATGCTGGGCTGCTTTGCATACGGGCAGATAGCACAGGCCATCGTAACTCAGTCTCAAAGTATTGCCTATTCAGCGCAAAACAGGAGTGTGTTGTCAGAGTCCCAGGATGGATGTTGGGGCATGAACAAGTGGTATCTATCCTGACGAAGAGAGAACGCCCAGGGATTTATTTCAGAGGAAACACAGGGAAAATGCTCAAGCTGGATGCTTTTCCCTTCTCCCTTCACTTAGATTTTCTATTTGAATTAAATGAGGTGTGTATGTAGGCAGGCAGAGGGGGGCAAGGGTGGTGAGAGATAGCATGCAGGAGAAAGGACATACTTCATCTTCCCATTCAAAGTGTTGTTTTCAGCAGCTTTGAAATGAAGGAGAAAAATGCTGATCGAATTGCACCAGAATGGATCGCAGTGGACTGCAAAGTACAAAAACCCTGGGTCAGACATTGAGGCGTCCAGCATGCTGGGCTTTTTTTTCTCCATTTCCACTCTCCTCTTAAGGTCCCCTGTGACTCACTTTTTGAACCAACAGTGATTGATGGGAGGTGTACCCTTGACAGGATATGCTGGCCAAGGGCAAGATGCAGCTATCCAATTGTTTCACATAGAAAAACACATGTCATTTATAGCATCGAGAGATAGATGCTGTCATCCTCACTACCAGGAAGCTGGCCTAAAAGCCCAGCACATTGTTGAGCTCTAATAGCCAGCCGTACAAAAGCAGTCTCAACAGAGAAATTATGTTTGCATCATGCAGGGCTGCAGGAAACAAAACAAGATGGAAGAGTGTAGCTGAAGAAGTCAACATGATGATAACAACTGTACTAATATGCACATTAGAAATGACTGAGCTCAGAGGGCCTAGTCTGCTATTTGGGGTTTTCCCTTTCCTGTAGTGTGATACAGTATATGTGGTTTTGTGAATGCAAAAATCCCTTTTTACATTTACATTTCTCTCCCACACACTCCCCCACACCCTGCCTGAAACACCTCCATTGGACTCCTTTGGTTACTTGCAAAGTGACATCACTACGTAACACTATAAACACTTCTATTGGCTAGCGTTTCATCACATTATACGTGATAGGCTAAGGAGCGGGACATCTCTTAGCGGTTGACCAATCACAACAGAGCTGGCTAACCAATCAGAGCAGACTGGGCTCTGGTTTCAGACAGAGGGCGAAAAGAGGTGCTGCAGCACAGGCAGTATGAGAGAAATAAATAACTTTTTGAACATTGAAGCATGGAGACATGTATCAGTAGAGACACACAATACTTATATGGACCTGAACATTTGCATAATAGTGCCCCTTTAATAGTTGATCTTTGTAGTTGCATCCTTTTATTATTTCCTACAACTATTGTAGTATCTAACTTCTATTTTACCACTTTGCAAAAGGTTTGAGATAAGTTGTACAACATGTATACACATAAAGGTTTTTCAACTCTGTGTGTGCAGTGTCATGTCTAAAATGGACAGATACATTTTGTTTGCGAATTGCTTTGGTCATTTATTGAAACTTGAGGCCACACAAACCAAACGGCAGTAATAGTCCTCAGTTGGACCCTATTCTAATTCCGTGCACAGAGTATACTGAACTGCAGTTTGCCATAGCAACAGCACTTTGCTGTTGTGCTGCGTAGACCATGGTATAATCATGATAATGCACTCTCAGGTACTCTGGAATAGAACCTGGATGCAATTAATTCATTGTCAATTCAGGAAGCAGAGTGGTATCCAAGTCCAAGTGGTTTTACAGTCTTCAAACTTCAGTACTTAAGTTTATGTGTTTGGACATTGAGGGGCTGTAATATTGATTTGATACCAATCAATCCCCTTACTCAAATATCATACCACTTTTGTTGTTGCCACGGTTTTTTAAGTGCATGCTTTCAAAAGATGATCCATTATTTAAGATTCTGTGGGTACATTTTACGCTGTGAGTACACAGTAGCTGCTCTTACCGAGTCAACAGTAACAATCGAAGGCCGCTATGCAAACATTAAGAAATGACTTTAACATGTTAGTATGATTGCTGTATGTGTTATTTATTTATAAGTCAAATGTACTGTCATTTACTACCTGCAAAGTGCTCATTTAGTTTATAATTTATAACTTCTGGTCTCCATTAAAGGAATCTGGAATATAGCCACCGCTTTTTTTCTTTTAAGGTCACTTGCCTCTTCAATTCAAATGTAAATATCAAATGACTCTCTTCCTAGAAAAACAACACACCTTCTCCCCGTCTTTGAACACACACTGTCACTTTTTCCTTTTGATTCCGCTCTTCTCATTTCGTCTAAGTTTACTTCGTTTTTCTCACTTTACATTTATGCTGTTTTGTTTTTTTCTTGTTTTTGAGTCTGTCATTTTAAGTCTGTTATCCAGCTATGTTGACTGTTGTTGTTTGTCTGTTGGTTTATTTTCTTGGTTTCTATTTTTATCTCACTTGCACAATGTGACTTTATCGAGTCCTTTGGTGTATCATCATTTCATGTGCTAATAAATCAACTGTAAACCCTAGATGGCAGTGAAGAATTACAGGGTAGTCAAATGTAAAGGTAAAATAACTGGTATTATGTGCCCATGTTTCTCTTAACTCATAACATCACTCACTAACATCCTGAACTGGTCGACAGAAAAACCCATTGATTTAGCCTTCTTTTTATCATGTGGTATTTCATGTTGGCCATTTCTTCAAGGCAGGCTTATGTAAATACAGTATAATGGGATTTGCAGGCCATAAAGTGTGTTTTATGTAAAAGCAACTCCCGGAATCCACTTTCATATTCTATCGTCATGGCATTAGAGAGAGGGCGGGAAATATATGGGGGGTGACATGTACAGGTCCCGGTCCAGACGTGAACCAAGGACGTTGCAATTCATCGTCGCTGCCATAACGCCAAAGCTTCAAGAGGGCCCCAATATTTCATTTTTTATGAGTTGTCATCTAAGAACGTGCTACGGTGGCTGTTATTGTCATACCGGCTGGAACTAGCGAGTACAAATAAGAATCCGCCGTAAGAATATGTCAAAATGGCAGGCAACAACATGATCCCATATTCACTTGCATGCACACTTGAGTGAATGTAATGACCGAAAATTAATATGTTAATACAGAATTAATTCATGAATCATACTCTCTTGAGACACATTAACCATGATCGTTGAGGAGGATCTACATATAATTACCACAGGTTAATGTAATTACTCGGGCAGGACTTACCATTACACGGCATGCCACTGAAGTAACTGGGATTTATTACACATGTAGGGTTACTCAGGACATTAGCTTTGAAGGAGACTGAGACCATCTTTTCAGAAAAAGATATCTAAAAATCCTAACTTTTACCATTTGTTCATACCTCAAAATCTTCTCTGGAAAATAAATATGGGAAAAAATGTGTTACTTCTTGAATAAATGATGTCTATAAATAAATAAATGATAAGTTGGACCATAATAGACTATTAAATCAATCATACACTTGTTTAGCCAGTTTCCTAATGGCTTCAGGAAAGATCCTGCAATGAGCAGACGTTGTCCTCAAGTACCCACACACTACATGGTCATGCTGACACATTTTCTTCGTCAAGAAATGAACCTTCAATTTCTTTCATTTGTACATGTTTTAGTTCATGTTTAGTTCAGAACCATGACTCACACTGTCTTGTAGAGTACATACTGTCCTCAGTGTGTGCATCACATTGCAGTCAAATCCAGCACTGCACTTCTTTTGTTGCTATAAAGCATAATTTTGACCTGTTTCTGATTCTAGTGAAGAAATGGTGGCATGACAGGGAGGAGCCAAGGACAACCGAACGCTAAACATGACATTGTTGGCCAACCAAAATTATACAATTAGACTTTTCTTAAACTGAAACCACATGGTTTCAAGTTTTAAATATATAAATACTGCCATAACCTGGAACAGACAATTCAACTGTCAATCACGTGAAGGGCGTGGTAGCCACACCCCATCATTCCCTGCTTCATTATTTATTTTACTCCAAATGGGACCATTGTTTACGAAATGAACACCATGTTCTTTTCAATGAAATGTAAAACTAGTAATTAAGACCGCAAACTCCTAAGGGAAATGTTTTCTTAGGTCATGAATCTATTGAAAAGTCATTTTTATTCATAGACTTCTCTACAATCTAAACTTACAAAAACGTATACGCTGATGAAAGCATAGTTATATAGTATATAGCATAGTTTCCGCCACTACATCCTTCTAAATTCTACACACTGGCCCTTTAAATGAAACTAAACCGTCTACTGTAATTCACTCTTCATCCCTTCGGAGTACTTTAATAATGTGCCTCGAGGGATTGTAATTTATGAGTTGGAAAGGCAGCCGGGTATTATGTGCTGTGTTTTATAATTCACTGACAAAATCTGTGTATGCAAGTGGGAAGCATTGTTCATATGCAGCCTCTGAGTGTTGGATCTAAGTAGGCTTCATATATCAGGTTAGAGGTTCTGACAGGATAGGACGATAAGATGAGGCCACCTTTACTTATCCCCTGTCTCTCCGGCTCCCTGTGATGTACTGCCTCTGCTCTCCTGCGCTACCTCATAATTTTCCGTCTCTTCTGTCCTTTTTTCACTTGTCGTGCCAGATCTGCTTTAATGATTTCCTTTTATTAGCTATCACTAATCTACCTCACTGTTTCTCAATCAATACCATTTCTGTAATGTTAGTGCTGGATATTTTACAGGTTGATTGTATCCCCAGATACAATGGTAATGATGCTGTGTTCATTTAATACAATCTGAACATTTTGGACAGAGTATTTTCAGATTGGATATCAGGACCTATTTTCAAGTGAGAGTTGAATACATGTAAAACAATAAATAATGTTACAGGTTAATAACGAATGTAATATAGATCAGAAAATATGTGCAGTAGCAAGGTATACAGTAGTAATGATTGTGTTCAAGGTGGGGCAACAGCACTGGAAGGGCAATATTCTTACTGGGTCAAAGACAAATTAAATGAATCATTTTAAGCAAACTTGAAGAATTTTTAAAGGCAGCATTTTTTAGGTTTTAATGGTGTATCCAATGTTTCGTATTTCTTGTTTTTTTAAATGTATTGATGTGGAAAATGTACAGGTTAAATTACTAAAGTATGAAATATATGCCACACTGAATTAGGCCTCAAGAAAAACATTAAGCTGCCGAATGATTTGCCGTGGAAAGTCAGGAGTGTCCTGTTGGGCAATAAAACAAACAGCATGGCTTAGATAGAAGAAATCACATTGGGGACATTATTCAGAAATATCAAGTATACAATTTACAACATTATCCTTTTTATTGTAATTATAAAACACAAATAACTTTTGACACTGAAAAACAGTGATTACTGCATCGTTGATCAATCAGAAATACAAGAACAATGTTGCACAATCAAATCACAAAGATAAGAAATACCTTCTGGTAACGAGGGACACAGTGGAGAGGAGCCAATAACAGGACTTCTGAATCTATTTGAATATGTATTAAGACCACATGGTGGCTCAGTGGTGAGCGCTGTCGCCTCGCAGCAACAAGGTCCTGGGTTCCAATCGGCCAATCTGTTCAACACTGTGATCATTCTGTGGGCCCCCCCCCCCCCCCTCTGACTGGGTTTCCTCCGGCTGCTCCACTTTCCTCCCACAGTCCAAAGACGCGGCGGTTAGGTCAACTGGAAACTCTCAATTGCCCGAAGGTGTGAATGTGTGTGTCAGTCTCTGTGCGTGTTAGCCCTGTGATAGACTGGTGTCCAGTCCAGGGTGCATTCTCGCGCCCATTGCATCTTGGGACAAAAGCTCCTGGCAACCCTTTAGATTTAGAATTTAGACAATGTATTTAAATTAAAATGAATGATTTAGTCTATTGCTTTGAAGCAATGTAAGAACTTGTTTGTTTCGGCTACAACTGCTTTTATGATTCTTTAATGATTTCTGAAATTGTCAATGGAACACAGCGCACCACAAGTATTCTCATTTTGTGAACGTCTGGGGATATTTAAGGTCTTGAGGGTGCAGCATGGATACATTTAGCCAGTGCAGGCAACTCCAGTAGTTCCCTGTGGTGACCTATATATCTTCATTCATAAAGACAATCCACATTCACAATCTAACCTACCAACTCTGTCGGACCACCTCTCTCTCTATGTGCTCTCAATGTATATAAACTAGTGACCTCGCTTGTATGGAATGTGTTTTTTGGTACGATTTCTTGTCAACCATCACCAAGGGAAGAATTAGAGAAGTGTTCAGTTCATAAGTTGTGGTTAGCAATGGATGTTAGTGTCACATCGTGGCTGCACTGTTTACACAAGACGCACAGCAGCAGGTCAATCCCAGACTGTTCACATGCACAACATCATTATGATCCATCATAATCTACATACAGCAACAACAAGCGCTCATGTCTCAGCAGTGCTCTTCTCTTTTCAGTATCCCCTGGTAACGCTTTCCGTCGTGTTGAGCTTCTCGCAGCGCAATTCTGTATCCGCAGCACTTTTCCCGAATGCCATACGTGTTGTCAAATGGATGTTTTCCATGCTTCGTCAAGCGTACAAATGTGTTTTCTAAATGCTGTGCATGTGTTCCCACATTCGTGAAGATTCCTTTTCCGTGTGCTCCTCTCAGGGCCACAACACGATTGTAGTAACAATATCGTCTTTTCATCACAGCCGAAAGGTAGATGTTTTCTTGAAAAGGGGACATAATGACATTTAAATTGGTACATTATTGATTTCAATAGAGCTGCTGTTAAAATTGTATTCAATAACTGAATTTGAAGGCGTCCTTGTTACATTTATATTTTCTATATTTGGTTACAGTCGATGCCTAACAAAGACAGCATTTGTTTTTTTTAATCCTTTTATATTTTTCTCTGTAATTGCATTGATATATCTCTGTCACGATGGAAATCATTGATGATGACAGTTTATTAAATGCAGGGGGAGAATTTAGTGTGAAATAACGTGTTTTTCTATTTGTTAATTACTAAAGAAAAGGGCTTCATGAGGGCAGTGGCCATTGAAAACAAAAGCAAACACAGACTCCACTGGATAAATCATCCTGGTTCTCTTGCAACACTGAAGAGAAAATGCTGCACAGTTGCTATGGAACCCTCTGTTGCTAGGCAATGGGTTGATTATCAGAGTTTTTTTATATACTATAAGAGGCAGAGTGGTGTTTTCTTTGATGTCCACCAAATGTGCTTTCTGAACTGACAGGTATTTACAACTGACAGAATCTGTGGAATAAAATGAAATCCCTATCCACGATTCAAATGCAGTGTATCTAGTTTGATACAATCGTACTCTGGACCGAAATGTGTGGCATACTGAATATTCATACGCCCCATATTTACATGAAATGTAAATCATGAAAGGTTTCACTGGTAAACATAGACCTTGGGGGGGGGGGATAGCGCTTCTCCTTCCTTCGTATACCAAACAAAGCCCTATCTGTGATTGTCTTGCTTCCTTATTCGGCCTATTTGAATCAGATTTCATCATGTAAGGACGGTGTATTGGGTGCAATGAGATGTCTTCTTGTCTGCTGAAAACGACTGTCTATTGGCACACGCACAGAATCAACCCAGATATGCCAAAAGATTTAACGCACACCCTAATCTCTGCACCTGTGTGCTGGTAATTTATGCTGCTCCGTTTATTAAAATATCCAATTTCCAAGCAGTGAAGATAGTGAGGGAGTGTCATAATGTTGCCCTCTTGTGGTTGCATTCAAATATCAGACTGCCTTTTGGAGTGTGTGTTTCCTTCTTTATCAGGCACATGTTGAAATCAACGATCTCAGTCATTAATATTGTTGATATTCAAAGAAAATACTAATGTATTACATTTTTGAGGAAATACAAAATTGCAAAATACAAAACACAGGCAAGATATATGATTAGAGACGTCTGCAATCCCCTCACTCTCTGCCTCAAATCCTTTCTGTGCATGTAGTAGTTACATTACTCTGACTAGAGAAACACAACCACCCTACTCCCCAAACAACTGATAAAGCCTGCAACTATGCATGGCAGACATGTCTAATATTACCATCCATGAGACTCTGCTAACCCTAACAATAACCAGGGTAAGCTTAGGCCAACCCTAAGTGATTCCCCTTGTGGAGTATACCATACCAAACTCCATTATACAAATCTCCACCGGACAGAATCAAATGTTAGTGCAAGTTTGCTTATTGGCAAAATACTAAACGATTAAAAAGACACAGACTCTGTCAAAGACGGAAGATAAAGCCATTAATGTAAATGTGTTTTCTCTTTGAGGAACAAATACATGTACAATAGGGGTTTGGCTGACGTTGACAATCCATAATGGAAGCACTTAATGGTTTTTGCTCATTTGTCAAGCACCCAGCTGGTTGCTCTTTGACAGACTAAGGAGAACCACATTAACTAAAAACTATGACAACCCATTACAGCCTTCTTTACAGCCCAGTGTAAAGCTGGCATTGACTATACAGTGACATGGACGGGCTACATAAATCAGTTTGATTCGCTGTGCAACCAAGCTGCAACCTCCGTGTCTGTGCCCCTAACCTGCATCTTTTATAATATCCATCAGCTGGTTTCAGAAACAAGTCCGATTGTATACTGTAGAAGTCTATGAAAAATTACCATATCTCTTACTTGATGTATTACCTCAGTAAACATTATCCGGACAAGGTTCCAGTCTCTATTGCTAGTTTAAAGTCTTCTTAAATAGAGAATGATGGGCATTTTTCAAATTATGGTCACATTTAAAATAAAATGAACATTGAAGCAGGGTATGCTTTAGGGTGTGGCTACCTTATGATTGACAGGTTGATGCACCTGCTAACATTAACCTTTTGTACAGTGTTTTGAATTCTTAAGAATAAAGGGAAATATTTGTATTGTCTAAAACGTTCTTTTCATAGTTCAGAATGGAAGTCCACAAACAATTGGGTGATATTGTTGTGAAAACAACATCTTATTATTATAATAATTATGTTATTTGGATGTTCCTTTCATGACACCCAAGGACACAATTCATAAATACCCTAAAACAGGGGTTCTCAAAGTGCGGCCCGCGGGCCAATGGCGGCCCTCGGAAATGTTTCTGGCGGCCCGCGATAGTTAATGTGACACGCTGAAATGCATGCGTTATATTTTAATCCTCCATGGTTCGTATCTAGTAAGAATTAGAATGGAATTTAAGAATGTGTAAAACTGCGCCCCCTGGGTTGTCATTCCTAAATTAGGAATGACAGCTTGTGGAAAGTTTGCTAGACTACTGGTTGCATGGCAACTAGGCATCTCGCGAGTTGCGGTTAAGCCGAAAATCTGTTGTAAGTTAACTTATCAAAATCAGAAACGGGAGTTAGCTAGCGATTTTAGCTAGTCACTGTCTGTAGATAACCCAACTTTGTGTCCTCTGCAAGTTCTTAATGTATACTGTATGTATAATTGGTTAGTACAATAAAGAAAGGATTTGTTTTGGAATTATTTTGTGTTCCTTTTTTTCTTGGGCGGCCCTCAATCCAATATTGGGTACCTAAATTGGCCCTCACTCATCAAAACTTTAAGAACCCCTGCCCTAAAAGGTAAAAAAAATATGTCAAACACATGCAGGGCATGCATAAAAAAAACACATTCCAATGAACATTTTAATTGGAATGTGTGTCAGATTTCTACAATGGGATTTTATTGGAGATCTAAGGTCAAGCCATGGTTTGTGGAAAAACAAGATGAACACTCCCTGACACTAAACTTATATAAACATATTGTTTTGATATGAAATGCCTTCAGCAAGGAAATCATTAAGTAGGGCAGCCTTGCCGCCCACTAAATCAGTGTTGCTTGTCTGCCCTAAGGCTCGATGAGACTGTCAGACTTGAAGCACATTGTTCGAGTTGAGAGGACAGCATACATACATTATAAGCAATGGAGGGGACAGCTAGGCTAAATAAAAAAAGGCAACTGTCAACATGGAGTGAAAACACTATAAGCACAGCGAGATGCATGAATGCCTGTTTTTCGAACCATCCGGGGGAATTACTCTCGAAGCTGCATCAACTCGAAGTTCCCGACCTCGCTAAAAATTTGCTCAGCCGTGATCCGGGTCAATCATCCGATGCAGATACACTGTTTAGATGTGGTGAGAATGATATATTAATTGTATACGTTTACCATGGGGATCATAAGGTGGGCAACGCCATTCAGTAAGCACGTAATGTAACTGTTACAGCATTTAGCTCCAATGTTTGTATTATTAAGGACGCATTTCCCATAAAGATAAGAGGGATAAGGCCCGTGACACGCCAGAAGGCTAAGCAATAGTTATTTCCCTCTGTTTACAGTATGTACAATACTCCTTTTAACTGCTTCCGGCATGATTACTTTTGTAAACAGTGAATGCTATTTATTATGCAATAAAATACCATTTGTTTTTTATAAGTTGTTTTATTGATTGCTTGTAGTTTTGCTACATGGCTCTACTGGGACAAGGTATGGTCAAAGTCATTAGCACATTATTTACACTTTAATAGTAAGGATATCTGATGAGGTTATGATAGCCTTCGATACTGCTGCCCAATCAGAGTGATGGATCATAAATAATACTTATGGAACCTTCTCCAAGGATGTTTTCCATTCAGTTTTGTCAGCAGGATGTCAGATATATATGTGCTATATTCATGAAACTTGGTGGAAGTGTGTAGCATTGGGCCAGGAATAACCTATATATTTTGGATCAGATCCAAACAACAGGGCAAAAGAAATTAGAAAATATCCCTCCTCGTATGGCCGTTTCTCAATCATTCTGTACTTAGTGATCAATATCTCATTCACAAGGAACATGATGGTCAATAAGAGAGTCTGAAGATCTGAATATGCCCTCACATGATGGTTGAAGCTTTGAAAATCTCTTTACTACACAACAGAATGCATGAGGACAATCTAAAAACAAACTAAATCTCCTCTTTGCTTGTGGGCTGGAAGACATGCCTTTACTTCTGTCACATAAATGACTCACAACGTAAGTCTGTGTGTTTTCTTTCACATTATTTCTTTAGTCAATCATGATGGAAAGGACCGCAGGGTTCTGACATTTCGTTTTTTGAAGAATTAGACAAACAAGATGTAAACATGTTGGTTAGTGAGCTTTGGAGTCGCTGGCAGGCCTTTTTTGTACATTTGAACTGAGCCAGGCTAGCTGTCTCTCTTTATTTCCAATCTTTATGCTTAGTTTAGCTTAGCTTAGCTACCCGACTGCTGACTGTAGCTGAATATATTTACCGAACAGATATGAGAAGGGTACTGTATCAAACTCGCCAAAAAAAAGCAAATCAACAATTTCCAAATTGAATCAGAACAAAATGCTGCTATATTTAATTGTATTGCAAGACTAGTTCGGATTGCTGATTAACTGTAGCTCTGTATGGATGTAATCGATGTTGTCCATCTATAAACTGAAAGAGTACGTTTGTGCCTATTGCGACTGAACATGTGCATTCGTATGTGCATGCTGGTAGAACATGGTGAAAAACCCAACAGGGCACCTTTTAAATTAGTAAAATGTCAGTACATGTGTTCCGTGCTCGGAGCGCTGTCCCCGTGCCCAGTCCTGCAGGCAGCCACATGCCAGGTTCAGACAAGAAGCAACACTGGTTGACAATTTTGAGATCAGTGCTTATTGTTTCTTTGTCTGTTCTGTTACTCACATCTACATCCAGGCCATCACCAGGAGTGTGTTGAAAGCTGTTCCTATTGTGATATTGGACTGACATTGGTGTAAAATCACATGCACGCTTTAAAAGGAAATAGAAACTGTTAACACACTGATACGGTAATGACAATATGGTGAGCCTAGGGACACTCACTCCTTCCTTTTATATCAAATCCAGACAAAGGGATAGACTAAAAGATGACTGCACAGAACACTTTTTATAAGAAGTATTTTTTTAAGAATATCCAAGTTATATGAGAACAAAATCAAGCCTTTTCGAGGCAACGTTGAACATGGTGGTTGACACTGATTGGAGGAATGGTTATTAAAAGATGAGACGTGTTGATCTGCCAACTTGTGAGTGCAAGTGCAGGTAACGTTATTTCGAGAAAGCTGTGGGGACAAAGCGAGGGCCTCTGTTTCAATGAAACGGGGTCAACAAAGGCAGAGAAAGAGAGACGGAAAGAGATCTGGTGCTTTCTGTTTTCATCTAGCGAACAAATGTACTTTGACATCTCTACGGAAAACTGTTACTGGTTGCCTTCACAGAGTGCGATGGAAAATGGCCCTAATTTTTCCTCTTTTTTTTTTAATGAGATGGGTCAGGGAATATGACAAAGCTTCAGGGCATTCAGTCTAGTGGGAGGAGTAGGTGGAAGGGAATAGGATTACAGAAAACAGAGAGGATGGTCTTTTGGGTCAAGTGCTTTCCGTGTTTGAAAAAAAGAAATCTTAATCAAGCAATATCTGTACGAAGGGCCCAATTGGAAGACATGTCATTTAACATGAGGCTTCATGTTAAAGAGGCCTTATTATGCCGATTGGGGTTTTCCATTTTGTTTATTGTGTTTTATACGTTTGTGTGCATGGTCTGCAAAGGCTAAAATCCATTGGACTACTTTGTTTACTTCCATTACATAGTGACATCACTTTGTAACACTTAGGCTTGTATTTGCTAGCGCTCCAACACATTATACATGATGGACTAAGGGGCTCTAAGCGAGTGACCAATGACAACCAGCAAGCCAACCAATCAGAGCAGACTGGGCTCTGGTTCCAGACAGAGGGTGAAAAGAGGTGCTGCAGCTAAGGCAGTATGAGAAACATAAAGACTTTATTAAACAGTAAATCCAATCCAATCTATTTTATTTCTAAAGCACATTTAAAAACAACAGAGTTGAATAAAGTGCTGTACGTCAACAACTGTATAAAAACATAGCATACATACATATATAAAAAACAGACAGGACATGAAACAAATGTAAAACACGAGACAATGAAACCAGATCAAAAGCCACAGACTGAAAAACTCTCCTACATGACGTAAAAACAATACAAAACACTATAAGATAAAAACCCCAAATTGAAAAGCACAAGTGTCACATGGCCAGGGAAAAGAAGTGGGTTTTTAAACGAGATTTACAGTACAAGTACAAAATAAAAATATGGACCTGAAAATGAACATATGTCCTCGTTAGCAGATAGTTGTTATGGATTTAATTCTGTTTCACCCCCATCATAGTTTTAAGAAAGGGTAGTGTACTTTGACTTTTGAATATAATTGAAGTGAACGGAGGAGTCATTACTGTTCAACTCGAACAGAAAGGGCCTACAGTTTGACATTAGCAGCTCTGAATGTCCATAACAGTGTGATGTCATAGATGAGTACAGTCACGACTGTCTCCCCTCAGGCTCTGGGGGAGTATTTCCTGACCCTAATATCTCAGGATTGTAGGAAGAGTGCAGGATAGTACAGGATATCCTTTCCTTTGCAGCAGAGCTTCCAGATAAGGTACCTATTATATATATACGATCATGTTTTGCTGAACACAATGTTATACACCCAGGTGGGCATTATTACATGCATGTGTACAAATGCAATCATATTAGCAAGCACCCCAATCGCTGTGGACAGTCGAGATAGATGCATGCATTGAAATATGTGCAGTGCATCGAGGGACGTTTCTACGGTGCGTTAATTGGATATTTGCCCTGTAGGTTTTGAACGAACAGAACATAGGTTTTTGCTATGGCTCATCATTATGTAGTGAATTTCCATTGCATAATGTAATGGCTATATAATAAAAACACTATCAGCAGTTTGATGGTCCCTATGGTAACCCATCTCCTCAGAGAATGAATTAATGGCAAAAAGGAAGTGCGTCAACAATTACACAACCAAAACAGGAAGAGGATGGCACTTTAGTTTTTCCTGTTCGCTTTTCCCAGTTACCAGGATGTACCAATATCAGTTCTTTAGTTAGTAACCAACGTTGTGGAAATGGCCGACGGTGGAATTACTAAAGGAACATTTACAAACAAAAGTCAGTCTGTGTTGGTGTTAGTTGCTGAGCTCTGTAGAAACAGAAAGATCTGGATGTTTTAACTACGGTAGTTGATCACATCCTGCAGTGTGCACTGCAGGGGGGGGGGGGTAACCTGCACAGGCATGCTAAGAAACATGTGTTAAACCACCTGTGTAAGACTTTATTCAGTGATGGCTTCCTGTTCGCTTTGGGCCACTGAGCATTTAGCCTTGCATGGGGTGTTTGGACCCATTATACTTTTCATGTAAGTCTTGTTTTACAATGCACTTGGTGAAGTCTTACCGAGATGAAAAACATAGACACATGTATTTTTGTTTCATCCGAGCAAACTGCTGTGTCATTCAAACATATTTCATGAGGTTTTACAAATTCACGCAAGAGTGTTCAATTGTTGGTCTGTTTTGTTTTGTGTTTGGTCAAATGTGTTCATTCCTTTCTCCTTTCATATAAGAAGGTACATTTAGATTCACGCTATCAGTGATTGAAGCAATACAATGTGAGGGTTGATGCTGTTATTGCAATGAGAAAGAACTATAAAAATGTGAAGCGCACAGTGACAGCTTTGATTGGAATGTATTTTAAGCCATATCCAATAATAGAAAGTATAGTTGTCATGTGGCCTTTCATGCACTCACATTCTTTATTTCAGGTTTGTCTCTGCTATCCGGACAGATTAGGGTTATGATAGCTATTGTTATACATTGTCAAAGATATTTATGGGATTTTGATCTGAACAAGTCTGCAACCCATACACATCATCATCATGACATATGCTGTCTTCAGTAACTGTCAAGAGTTTTGAGAGGATTAGAAGGCAGGGGGCGTTGTAGATCTGTTCCGGTCAAACAGAGATCATGTACTCTTTTACTTTTTTTAAACTAAGTCTATATTATGAACCCGTGCACTAGATCCATCAGCTGAGCGTATACATGAATCACCCCGTCCTCTGAGACCTACCTGACGCTTCAGATGCTGTTAGCTCATGGCTGTCACTTTGTGCAGATACGGACTGTGGGGGAACGAGACCTTGCAAAGTATTAAAGGAGAGAGAAAATGTGAAAACAAGTGATCTCAACGGATTTTCAAGGACACCTTACTTCATTTAGCTTCTTAACTGTTCAGTTCTTCTCATTAGCATATTTTTCTAAATGTCTTCTATGATTGTGCAGTGAGTCACAGGAGAGGACCTTCACGAACAGAGTGGCAGGGAGAGAAGCGCTCCGTAAGGACGGGAAATAAAACATACAAACAGTACTGTTAAAACCCTGTTTGAGTAAAAGTACCTTTCGATGATGATGATACACGCAAAACGTACATATTGTAGTACAGCTGTTTTCTGTTGTTTATGACCCTTATGCTAATCCCATTTCCACTATAATACAATGAAACATTCAACTGGATTTATTGATTCAGCACTGCCTCATAAACCAATCACTGAGATGTTTCGGCTGTTTCTGTTCACTGTGTCAGCACTTCATATTTTGTGGCCCGATCGTTCTCACTGAAGCGAGCGACGTAGGGCTGACGCGGTTTGAAAAGGAAGGGGCGAGGGGACGGGGGGGGAGGGGAGCGTGTTTAGGCGATAAGGATAACATAAGGACTAAAAATGCTTAGAAGGAGAAATCATTTGAATGATAAAACACTGAGAATTAGTGTCAACAAATATGTTCCCTCACAAAACCCACTGCCTGGGGTAACGGCTTCTCAAATGCTGGGCGCTAGTTTGCTTTACTTCTCTGCTTGCTAGAAAAGGTATTAAGTGTAAACAGATAAAAGGAATAGGAAACTTCAAATGAACTCCAGCCGTCTCTGCACTTTTGCGTCTAGCTTATTCTGCATTACTGGCGGTCTTTACTAGGTGTGGTTGTCGAGGCCAAGTCATTGTGGAGAAAACTCTGCTGTTTACCGGCATCATGTTGGATACAATCATGGTGGTATTTGTATGCAGACAAACACATATGTTAACACAAAGGGAAATATCGTGGTGAGCAAAACATTTCAGAGTCATGTTCACATTTAGCACGAGAAGTCGTTACACGTACAAATGATCAAGGTTAGGTCCATATATCGTACAATTAGCTTAATGTAAAAACAATCAGAATAAAAAATCAAAAGTATTTTCCATTTATCGTACGATAAGCTGATAACAGAAAACAAATATTGAGATCATGGTCTTTATGCTGACAATAAGCCGATTAACCTAAACACTGTCGAGGTCTTGTCAGTTACGATAATCAATAAAGGACAATTTATCGAGATAATTTCTATATACTGAATATACCAATAAGCTGATCAATTATAGAACTATCAACGATGTATCCATATATCGTGCGATAAGGTGATAATATAAAAATAATCAAGGTCGTGTCCATAAACGGATCTGTCAGCCGATAAATGGTAACACTATATCTTGTCCATATATAGTAGCATAAGTTGATTAAAGTATAAGTCATTTAGGTAATGCCGATATATCGTAAGCTGATAACGTAAAAAATGATCGAGGTCAAATCCATATATTGTGCACTAAGCCGATTATGTAAACACTATCAGTCATGTCGTTATAAAGTAAGATAAGTAGAGAATGCAATTATCTTTATGACATGCTTATGAACAATGACCCTTAGATGAATACTATGCTGTACCTATGCTTATCTGTGTGCTCATACATAACACAGGGTGTCTGAATTCCTCTTGCCTTGGTTGCAGTGTCTGTGGGTACTTGGATAATGGATAAGTTGTGTGAATGTGAAAGTGAGCTTAGTGTTATCTGCACATGGAGGGGAGTTCATACTGTATGCATAGCTGTTTACATGTCTACAGCATGTTCTGTAATCATCTCAATGACGCACAGTCTGCTTTTCCCATTCCTTTCCCGTTTACAAATGATCTTGGATGAATGCATTTTCCTGTGTTGTTTCTCAAGCATAACAGGAGAGTAGCTGGTCTTTACTCTCCGTTACACATACACCCTCTGGCACAGCAAGAACAGAGTTAAATGTTTCATCAATGTTGTTCAACATGTGCAAAGAATGCATAATGCAAATATATATGAAGTTGGTCTTTTCACTAGGAATAAAAAAACACGTGTGGTGGGTGAAATTGTTTCTTTTGTATACACAATTCTATGGTACCGTGTTTGCACCTACGGTTATGAAAAAGTAATGCTGCTTGGCACAAATGAAAGTGCATTCAAAATTCCAGTGGTTGCATGTTAGTGACTCGACTTGTTCCTTTCTTTCCTCAGGTCCCTCCAGTCATCGTAGGAATGAGCATCAACATTGCGAGCATCGACTCCATCTCAGAAGTAAACATGGTGAGTTACAAACACTTTTGTCGTACGATCCCGCACGGCTTCCCACCCAGAAAACAATCTGGTTATTGGTGTGAAGGATTCAACCAGGCTGAGGATACTACAGAGTATCTGTGGAGAGAGGAAGGACTTTAGACATATTTTCCACTAAATGAAAATAATATTGCAATGTACTGAACTACTGAAAAAGGGTTGCTCATTGATGACGCCATTTTGTCTCTTGGCACTCTCCTTATTTCCCTCAGCGTGACTTCACCTATATGGTGATCAAGCCCAAGTTAAAACAAATATATATATATTTTTCATACGTTAAGTGTTCTCCTTTTGCGATAAAAGTTGAAAATCCATAGCAGTCTTTGTTCTTAATGTGTTTGTGATCGGCTTGAGAATGTCTTTGCTCTTGTATGACTCTGAATCATGAGTCTTAAGGCGGTAACAGCTTGATAAGTTGTATGTATATTTGATTCTTAATTCATTGTAATGAGGGTGAGGCTTTTTAAAAATTGCTCTAATGGGAAAAAAGAAGACAAAATATTAATGTTTGTGATGATGCTCTTTTAAAAAACGATGTAAAAATAAAATTTTAGATTAGAGCTCCTTTCATGGAATATGCGTTTATAAACGGCTTCATTTTAATAACATGTAGAGCGAGGCGGCTGATTGAGTAGTTTTATCAGTTGTATGGTTGAGTGCGTATTAAGACCTGTGTGTTCATTCACTTCATCCTGATGGATACTTCTCAAGACGAAATACTTTGCTTCATTCATTACAAAGCAGATGTAAGGGATCCTGACGGGTCCCATCATGCATCATGCTCAAACACATGAAGCTAGGCGAACATGCAATTTCAAAAATGATTGGAGATAAATGGCACAACAATATTTCAAACCATTGGACTGTGTAGGTTGAAAATGACGCCCATAGGGCCTTTCTCATTTCACTAATTTCCCCTCCTCGACTCCTAATCCTCGACTCCTATCCTGTGGTCTTAGTAGTCCCGCCCACAGAGGTGCGAGCGGAGGAGTCGAGGAGGGGAACCGAGGAGAGAGGAGGGAAGCAGGCAGCGGTCAGAGAGAATGAGAACTCCTCTCCTCTGAGCGGTCATTTTACAGAGACATCCATTATGATGACAGGAGGCACACAGCCCTCTGTCTGATGGACAATGTGTTCATGACCACTTATATATTTACTTTGATTCATTCACAGTGCGGTATAATGAGACAATAACAGGCTACAGATGCAGAGACAACAGCACACACACACACCACACACACATATATATATGTAATATATATATATTTATATAAATATAATTTCAGAATCAAACAATTATGAGAGCACTCACAGCATAATAACGTAACACTATCAGAGACTGGATATCCCCATATAAATAATATACAGGAGATGCATGCAGAGCGTCATTGGCTGAGATAAGTCCGGCCGTGCGTCACGACTTTTTTAAACATCACTGTTGCCGGAAATCTGCATCCGCAAAGGAGCCGTGGAGGACCGTGGAGGAACCCATCAGTGTATCCCTCGATTATAGCTCCTCCAGAGAGCCTCCTCCTCGACGCCGATCCTCGGTCCTCAATGTGCATTTGGAGAAATGAGATGTCCTTCAACATGGCCTGAAAAAACCATTTCCGGGTCACTACCGGAGGACCGAGGAGTCGAGGAGTCGAGGAGGGGAAATTAGAGAATAAGAAAGGCCCTGTGTCAGTTAGAACCAGTGTAAAACACTAGCACAGCAGTATTTATTGGTTTGATGCCACATGTTCTATTTTACAGATCCGGAGCAGTTGTTTTTTTCTGATTGCGTAAAAAGACAAAACAATGGTTCATGTTCTGAGAGCATAACAACAGTTGTGTAGTGCCCTTGTAGCAGATGCTTTCTGCTTTTATGCTGGTGGTGGCCTTTATATCGCAAGTGCTTATTCCTCTCTTTGTCCTTCATTTAATTACATGTGGTAAACCACTGAATCGACATCTTCATGTCAGCTTGAACTCTGCACATTGTTCTTGTTCCCTACATGACTTAGTGTATCATCTGGTAATTGTGATTTTAAGGCTGAAGTAATAACTTCTACGTCCATGCGTCATTACCAGTTTGTTAAACCATGCCCACTATAAAGGGTTCACTCAAACAATAAGATGCAAAGAAAAGCACTTTTGGCCCAATTATTTCATTAGCTTATGGCCTTGTGTTCATCTGAACGGTCATTGTGATTTTGTTTTGCTTCTCCCCAGGACTACACCATCACAATGTATTTCCAGCAGAGCTGGCGGGATAAGCGTCTGGCCTACACTGAGATGGAAGCTGAACCTGACTCTGGACAACCGGTGTAGCAGACCAGCTGTGGCTCCCTGACACCTACTTCCTTAACGACAAGAAGTCCTTTCTTCATGGGGTGACAGTGAAGAACCGTATGATCCGACTGCACCCAGATGGCACTGTCCTCTACGGGCTGAGGTAAGAACGCTGGAGACGCTGTTTATTTTCTCATGGCAACCATCAGCATTTGTGGATTAAGGCTAATCAATTCGATACTTTATTTCTTCTTGTTTTGGTTTGTATGTATACTCTGTGATCCTAAACTGGTACTAGTACTAGATGTATTTTGAGATTTTTAACATTTACTAAAAGCAAAAAAATGATATGGGTGTCAAAATGTGTGTCACCAAAACATTTATTTGTAATCACAATCACAATGTAAGCACAACGGACAGATGTGCACTCAAAAGTCAGTACTGTTGAGTAAACGGATTCATCACCACGTGATAAGTGTTCATTCTAAATGTTCATTCTAAATGCATGGCTGCAGGTTTTAACTTTATTTTTTTTAAATATACGACGTAACAAAAAAATAGGATTGTTTGCGCTTCACAAAGTAATCAGAGCGCTGAAAAAAAGAGGAGGTCAGCTAAACTTTGAGTGTAGCACGTCCTGCAGCGACAATTGTTGGACGTTGGTTTGTCCCTTACGGTCACCGGCGGTCTGAACGCACAGTGAAGTGTTTTACAGGTTAGAATGACTTATTTAGTCAGCTATTTTGACCCTCCATTTTAAGGCCCTTCCAGCACTCTGTTATATTGCAGTCCGAAGACAAATCAGGTCAGGTTAAACCGTGAGCATGACCCTGCCGCTACTAGCGATAGCTTGAAAACATAGTAAAGGGACTTTCTCTGCCGTTTGCACTGTGCCTGCTGGCAGTTCCCCAGAAAAAAAGAGGATGGCATGGTATAGGGAAGAGATGGATGGATTATTCATGTCCTTTTAAACTTTTCGAAAGATTTAATAATGCAAGGAGATGATGTCTCAGGAGAAAATATTGAGATACAGCGAAAAAAATCCACTCATGCTGGGCTAGGCTTACCCCTCTGTGACCCTAAAAACAGCATCACTAGTATTTGGAAATCTAGAGCAAGAGCAAACACTTAAATATGTGACCAGAGCAAAAGGGAGCACATGTGGGATGGAGGAGTGATATTTGCCCACAGTCGACTGCTGAACACCCAGAGAGCCTCGTGATGACTTTAATTAGAGAACTGCTGCCTTTATCATTTGCCTTTGTCATGTGGCAGTTATACAGCAAGTGAAAATGCTGACAACCTCCGAAGAAACAAGATCACTATTATTTTGGCAGAATGAACTAGACAGATGTATTTTTGGCAAGAAAAACAGCCTTTAAAGCTTTATTTATAAAGTAAATAGTCTACAAAGTGTGACTCGGGACAAACAATAACAATATTTCAGAGGGAGAGGGGTGCATTAAAACCCAAGACCCATTGTCCCAGAAACGCTAAAAAAAGGTTCAAAATACTCACCACCAAAATGTCGCAGATCACTGCGACAAACTAGACAATTCAGTCAACAGTAAATGTGCACACAGGGACCCATTCCAAATCCCTCGGGGGTGGCTAAAAGTACGAAAGCGTCCCGAGGTTTGTTCATGCTCAGATCGGATCGCTGCCTTTCGTAACCCAAGTCGTTACGAAAAAAAGCAGTTTGATGGAGGCAAAGGCGCAGGGAAGGTGTTTGGTTCCATAAATAAAAGAAAATGGCAGTGATATGGTATATAGATCATATGAAGTAATGAATTATTAATGCAATAATCAGTATTCAGAAACTCTGAATTGGTGCTTACACAAAAGGAGATTTGACGGCACAACGTTTTTCTTTTTTCCCCTTTTATAACTCTTAACAACTTTGTAGAAATGCAATCTCACTGCTGCTGAAGACCGTGCTGCACATGTCTGCCTGCTGGATGAATCTTTGAGCTTTTGTTCATTACCCTTCATGCCAATCGCACATGGGCCTGGCAATGTACAAGTGCAATGTTGGAGCAGCCCTGAGAAGGGTCTGGAGCGGGATGAATATATATCATTTGTCAAAGAAGTACGTCAGCAGGTACCATCGGGGTCTGCTTCAATAAAGACCAATCAAATCCCCTTCTGTCTTCCCCCTGCTGCTGCTGCTGCTGAATGTCTACTGAACTCAAACAGAAGGACCTCCCCACACCGTTGTAGATAACAAGACGTTGTGCTAATTTGGCATTAATCAATTATTAAAATGTATTTTAAATGTGTACCAGATGAAAAACGTCCAATACGTGTGCCTCCACTAAATAAAGCAGGTGAAAACTGGTTGATTTTTACACCATTTGGTGCCAAAATGACACCGTGCTAATTGATGTGAATAATCATGCCAATCTGCTTCTCTCATCGTTCGTGCCTCATGCACATCCGGGTTCCTTGGGAGCCACAAAAGTGCGAAGCTGGCGCCGCACAAGCATAGTGAAATTACACCTGCATTTGCACCTCTGCTGGCTTAGTGCCTGCATTACAATCAGAGAGCTAAGGCTGTTGCTAGGGACACCAGCCTCCTCCAACATCTCATCTTCAAGCTGAGCAGGGGTTTACGGTTCCCATCACCCACTGCAGTAATGGTGAAATCCAGATGGCGTCAGCCCTTGAATCTGTCCTCCAGACCATTTTTATTTAGCCGTGTACAATATTTAGAAGCAGTGAATAATCTACATGCCATGGTGTGTTTGGGACCTTTAAAAGCCTCCTGTAAGCATGCAATTAAATTACTTTGTGAAAATGTTCGACTTTGCCCAAGGGTTGTGTAGACATTTCCTTTTTCAGAGAACAAAAGATGTAACTTTCACAACAGATGTTGCGTTCTCAGTTCAATTCATTTGAATGCAGCGCCTCTCAAGTTTGACCGCTTGAGGTTTTTTGTTGTCTTAAATGCAATTTCTTGTAAAGACCTCCTGTTTGTATCCATCCCCTGTGCCACTGTTGAGCACAATAGGATGCAAACGGTGGACAATCACATTACACACCCCGCTGCACCGAGCCGCTCTCTGTGAAATGTGCTGATACTTGTGATTGGCTTGGTTTTTAAAAAGCTTTATTTACTGGATTCTTATTGCTTTTAGTGGTTTTAATGTCAGGTCTACTAATTTGTGGATTAATCACAAACTCTGATTCAGAAGTAGATCCACACATTTTACCCACTGATCTTGTATTAAGCAATAACTGCTGCATTCGCTGTACCTGCAGTTTTTTTTTTTTACCAGGTTTGTTTTATTTGAGTTTTACTTAAGAAACGTACATGTATGATGAACAGGATTATTGAATAGATGCTACGTATAGTCGGATTAAAAAAAGAGAGCAAACATTTAGTATTTCACAAATACAAATCAAAACTATACATTAAAGAATTACTATCAAATGATGAACTCGGTTTATTGTGGTCCTTATTGTGGAATTTTCCAAATTGTTACGCATTGAAAGTGGATCTGGGAATACAAAAATGTAAATTTCCAGCCAGTGGCGATTGTATAGAAGTCTATGAGAATATGACCGTACTTCCATTATATCATTTAACAAGGACAAAGAAACATCCAAAATGTTTAGATCAAAATAAATGTTCTTCCTGTTAACCCTTCATCTCCCTCAGATGTATCTGTTGACCCCTTCAGAAGGGTCTGACTCCAAGGCAGGGTAGCGCTGGATCGAACTGATTTAATGCATATCAAGTCATTCAAACTAGCTCCACCACAAAGGTAAAATGCTGAAAAACCGTTGGGACATTTGTTGCAAAACAAGTTATTATATTTTTTATCTTTAAGAACATTTTTCTGACACTACATTTTGTACCTTTGAACTTTTAGTTGTAATGGAGCATATTTACATCCGTGTATCAAATAGATTGGAAATTTGAACCATAGTTCATGAATGTGCATTTGCCTATTTTCCCTAGGAGTCACTTTAAACTGCGATAATCAAATGGAGTTACGACGCTGCACTGTAGGTCCAACATTCAAATCAAATCAGGGAAACTGCCCACAATCGTGTTCCTTGAGTAAATGTTGCTTTTGCAAGCATTGCTCAATTTGTTATTTTTGTAAACTTGAGATACACTATAGATTTTGAATCATGTGTAGAGGAAGGGTCTGAAGACTGCTGAGTGGTGCAGGAGAGCGTATGGGTGTAGCAACAAAGTCATTTGAAACAACAATAACAGAAGTGTGTGTCGGTAGAAAGTGTCCAGGCCTGTGTGCACGATCACTCAGCTTTTCTTTTTCTAACTTCATCGTAAGCACACTGACAATTGAGCGCAGATTCCTAAGACCATTGAAGCCTTGTCCTGATTATGATTTATTTCTTCCCATCTTGTGTTCCTCTGTTTATTAAACCATGGTGTAGTACTATGATCTCCTTTGGTAAGCAAACTGCCTCACAGATAAGGATACAGGAGTAGACTGTGTAGGTGTCAAAACTATTGCTCATATATCTGAAAGCCTCTTGTCTGTAGTGCTGAGCCTCTGGGATCCTCCTCCAGATTGCTTTTAGTCGTCACGTATGCTGGCACGATACATGGTCTGAAAAGACAAGACTGGCCTTTAGAAGTGAGTGGAATGCACCTTGTTGTGGATTCAAATATGTTTTACTTTCTCAGACGCTACACCTACTAGTAAGCTCTTAGCTTTGGTTTAGCATATGCATTTTTAATGACATGTAACAAGTCACATTTGCAGCAGTGATTCTGGATAATGAGGTGCTGTGGGTTAGGGGTTCCCCTGCCCTTCACACACAAAATGTCAATCAAAGGGACAAACATTGACCAGGAAGATATACAACACAACCAAAAAAAAGACACAAAATGACTACAAAGAGACAACAACAACAACAAATCTAACCAAAAACAGCCATAAAACAACTGAAAACCCAAGAAATTACAGTACAAATGAGCAGAAAGAAAACACACACAAATGACAACAACGAGACACAAAATGACTAGAAATATAAGTGGTGTATCAACTAAAAAGAGACACAAAACAATACAGCATCAGAATACCTTTATTCATCCCACAGAGGGGACATTTACATTTGTTACAGCAGAAAAGAGCCAAAGACAGCTTCATGTTAAAAACTAAACCTTTGTATGTATCTGCTAAGAGACCCATTCTCTCATAATCCGTCCATGCTTAGTGATAATTACAAAGCAATACAAAGCAGCTAATATTGCGTATGGTGTAGAGTGAGCAGTGAGTGGGGGGGTGCAGCGCTCAGGTCTGAGGCTGCTGCTCTCTCTCAGGACAGGAAGTTGCTGACCTACATCTGCTGACATTTCCAAATCCCAGGCCCACGCTGTGAGCCGTCCCTACTTGTGCCTGCTCAATGAAGATTCTCTCCTGACTTGTTAACTGTCACATATGAAGTCAACTTTATTCGTCCTAGGTTATTCCCCCTCTCTCTGCCAGGGGGTGAAATATTCATTCCTGTCCCTTACTCGGAGCTGCTGCCGGTTTCACTGCTGCGCTGTGCTGCCAGGGGTTTTGTCTGTCTCTAACAGCAGTAGCTGAGTCTGTCAGGACTCGTCTTCCTGTGTATGATCTCACAGGATACTGGAGTTTGTGCCGCTTTAGGTTTCAGACCGCAGGTTTTTTGTCCCTCCGTATTTTAGTTTGTTCCATTTTGTCACTGCTTTTGGTGATGTTTTGGTTTTACGTCTACTTCATTTTTTGGAGCTAAGGTCTTTTGGTAGATTTGTAAAAAGGCTGTGGTTATAATGTGTTAGAACTATGTTTTTATAGTTCAGTGGTCTTCAGACATATGGGCTTATATAATTAGGCGTACAAATGTACTTTCTCAATCAACTTCTTAATGTAAAAGAAGGGTTAAGTTGTGCAACTAATGCTTATTGTCATTAATAATTATTCTGCAGATTAATTTCTCAATCAATCATTTATTTGTTTGGTTTATGAAATGTGAGGAAATAGTGAAAAACGTCTATTTCAATTTATCTTTTTAACTCATGTACTGGTTTAATAAACAGAGGAAAACATTTGTAAATGTCTTATTTCATCAGTCCAAAACCCATCAATACAAAAGATCTTCCACAGATTATATGAAAATAGTTTGCGATAATATTTCTGTCGATCGACTATTTCATAAATCGACTTATCGTAGCAGCTCTAGATACAGTATGGTCCTTCATAAAGACATACAGTACAGATGTATTGCTAAAATTAGAACCATTACATTTTCTCATTAGAGATTTCTGTGTGTATGTCTTTGTCTGCACAGTAGCTCTCTTAACTCTATTTGTATCAAACTGCCGATAATCGCTCCTAATCTCCCTCCATCTAATTATGGAAAAGACATTCTGCAGTTTTCTTTCCTGGAAAATCATGATTTCCAAGTGACCTCCCCTATTATTGTAATAAAGCAGGATGTTGCCTCCTCGCAGTGTGTGAGGAGCAGCCCTGCTGTCCGCTGAGCGCAGAGGCAGCGGGGGGGGGGGGGGGGGTGCAGTACAGTAGAGCGGAGCACAATGCAGTGTGAGCAGCTTAATGCTTGTGCAGCAGAATGCAGCTCAGTGTCATTGTGAATAATAAATAAATACCTGACACATTTTGTTCATGCATTATTTTCTTCACCCTTCTGCTATCATGGAGCTAGAGGCCCCACATGCTTGTGTGTTAATCTGGCCCAATCAGCTTTAACAGGACATATTTTGTTTTCCAATTACCCGCCGACAGCACTCTGTTCACCCACCATGACCAATTTACAAACCCAAGCAATATATTTCCAATGAAAACGGCTTATTATCTACTGTATTAATTCTACTGTAGATGCTTGTGCAGGCTTGCTTGCTTGCTGCATCAACGTTCAGACACACACTGACGCGGCATTAGAAGATATGGCTTTAACATGATTGATAATGTAACCAAATGTGAAGATAAAAAAACACTCATCAGGCTCCTGTGTCAGAAGCCACTGGCACGTTCTCGGGGGAGCGTGCCGGTGGCTTCTGACACCGAGATGATGAGCTGGAAATTAATTTTTGTGTTTCATTTACACAGGAGGGCAGCAAGCTAGTATGATGAAGACATAGGAGCTGGTTCAAACAGCAGAGATGTAATTACTAAAATGTGCTGCAGCAGTTAATATTTCAGTTATATGCCAGAGACCCCTACATGTGTAATTTGTAGCCAAAGCTGTTTTTCCTGGGCTACTGGATTTATTGATATTAATAAACTGCAATGCATACATATTTTACAAAGCTACCTGACAGAAATGCATATCTTGGAACGAGCAATAAATAAAGTGCATTGACAAAACCCCAGATGCTGAGCAGTTAGTGATCCATATAAAAGGAAATACTTCTCCAGACTACTCACAGAAACATGAAGGATAAATCATATTTAAGAGTCTCTGCATGAAGAGGAAAAATACTGCAGAAACTCCCCTCAAAAAGATTTGTATTTAGGAGAGCAACGGTTTTCCACAAGTACACAGGCAGTGCCCAGCTCCCATGACCCTGAACTACACCGTTACATACATTCAAACCCACTTATGTTTTATTATGAAACATCGTTCCTCAATGACCTCCTCACCTCTGCTGACACCGGTTCCCTCAACATCCTCATCCTCCTCGACCTGAGTGCAGGACATCGGTATCGAAGGTACTGCACTCAGGTGGCTAAAGTCCTACCTCTCCGACAGATCCCACTTCATCTCCCTCAACAACCACTCCTTTGCCACAGCTTCAGTCACCCAAGGTGTTCCCCAAGGTTCAGTACTCGGCCCCCTCCTCTTCATCATCTACATCCTCCGCCTTGGTCAGATTCTCCACCACTACAACCTGGACTTTCACTGTTACGCTGACGACACACAGATTTACCTCAGCACCAAATCCCCCCACAACCTCACCCACATCGAATCCTGTCTGACTGCAATAAAATCCTGGATGCAACACAACTTCCTCAAACTCAACAGCAATAAAACTGAACTCCTCCTCATCGGCTCCAAATCCACCCTCAGCAAAACCCCCAACCTGACAGTCACCATTGATGGCACCCCTGTTTCCCCCTCCACCCAGGTATGCAACCGTGGCGTTATATTTGACCCCACCCTCTCCCTCGTGCCCCACATCCGTCAAGTTGTAAAAACCTCATTTTTCCACCTCCGCAATATTGCCAAACTCCGTCCCTCTCTCACCTGCCCTGCAGCTGAGCGACTCAATCACGCCTTCATCTCCTCCCGCCTTGACTATTGCAACTCACTCTTCTACGGCATCAGCACTACATCCCTCAATAGACGCAGCCGCCAGACTCCTCACCCACACCAAATCATGAGCGGCGTTCACACTGCGGTACTTTTCCCACAAAGGTTCATGCGAACTTAGTTCATGCGAACTCTTTAGTTCTCATGAACTAAGTACAGATCGCGTTCACACCAGAAAAAGTCCCTGGGGGTGGATTAGGCAAATGAAGCCGCTGACGTCACTTCTTCTTCTTCTGCTTTGGGTTTACTGGCAGGCCGCAACCCACTTCACGGCGTATACTGCCGCCCAAAGTCCCCGGCCGGAAGTCCCCGGAGTTGGGGACTGGCTTCAGTAGAAGCTGCTGGGAGTCCCAGCAGCTTCTACTGAAGCCTTCCGAGTAAATCGCCAGAACGCCGACACCTCCTCATCTCCACCGCTCCCATGTTTTATTTTGTGTTGCCATAAGTGAGTCTCTCTGCGTTTCTGCGCTGGGCTAATGCTAATGCTAATAATGCTAATGCGAGGAAAATAAAATGGCGGCTTCACAAAACTTTTTGGGAGTTTTACGGGGCGTGGTTTGCAATTCGCACAGCCAATCAGGAATATAGCTCTTTTCTCAAAAAAGAGCCGCTCGAAAGTCCCTGCTCTCTAGCAGGGACTTTCGAGAGGGTAAAAAGGTTCGCATGAACTACTTTTAGTACCGGCTCTTTTTGGTGTGAACGCGATCATGAACTAAGTTCGCATGAACCTTTGTGGGAAAAGTACCGCAGTGTGAACGCGGCTATGGCATCACATCACCCCGGTCCTCAAAGATCTCCACTGGCTCCCCGTTTCACACCGCATCCATTACAAACTCCTGGTCCTCACTTTCAAAGCCCTCCACCATCTGCCCCCCCCCCCCCCCCCCCCTACCTCACTGACCTCCTCATCCTCTACCAACCACCCCAGTCCCTCAGATCCACCTCAGCCAGTTTGCTTTCCATCCCCAAGGCCAAACTCCGGAGCTTTGGGGATAGAGCCTTCTCTGTGGCAGCCCGAAGCTCTGGAACTCCCTCCCCCAAGACCTCCGTGAGTCTGAGTCACTCACCCTGTTCCAGTCCCGCCTCAAAACCCACCTCTTCAACTCTGTATCCATAAGTGCCCCCCCCCCCTCTCAACCAACTTCCTCCTGACTGCTTTTCTGTTTTGTTTCTTTGTTTCTTTTTGGCTTTGTTTTTGTTTGTCTACCCTCCCTCCCAAATGTAAAGCTTCTTTGGGTTCAAGAAAAGTGCTATAGAAATACAATTTATTATTATTATTATTATCATATTAGCTGTGAGTGCTGCAGCTACAAGATAATTACTCTGCAACTGTATTTAGTGATGGACATACTGGTAGTTCATCATAGTGTCCAACATGTTCAAGTACATTACATAGAATTCAAACTAAGGACAACAAGAACAGTGCTGATAACTTTACTTCAAACAAGCAATATCACTGTAAGTGGTAGTGCATAAGCACAAATCTTAAGTGCGTTTTTTTTGTTTTTTGTGATTCCTCGCCAAGGTATAAACTAAACAGGTGGGTCTTCAGTTTGCGACGGAAGATATGTAGACTCTCCACTGTCCTGATATCAGTGGGAAGCTCGCTCCACCATTTGGGAGCCAGGATAGCAAACAGGTGTGTCTTTGTTGACGTGTACCTGGTTCCACTTCGGAGTGAGGTAGTAGCAAGCCGATTGGCCAATGCAGAACGAAGTGCACATGCTGGAGTGCATGGTTTGACCATGTATTGGATGTAGGATGGAGCAGATCCCTTTACAGCATGGTAGGCCAGGGGGCTGAGCACACATCCTTGGGGGGGGGGCCTTGAAGCTCGTTCTGGCAGCCACTGGTACATCTCTCAAACACCATGACTTTTCTCTCAACCATTTCTTTCACTTGTAGGAAAACATACGTACGTACAACTCGTGTGTATCCACATCTTTACAATATAACTGAAATATTTGTCTGTGTTTCTGTCTGTTTTTCATAGAATAACCACCACCGCTGCATGCATGATGGATCTGAGGAGGTACCCTCTTGATGAACAGAACTGCACCCTGGAGATTGAAAGCTGTGAGTATTTTTTTTACTTTACTCCCTTTAATACTAAACTTACAGCAACCTTCAAACACATTTCCTGAACATTGTTTGTACCAGGTTATCTTAAGGGGCCCTATTGTGATTCCCTTTCCTGTAGTGTGTATAGGTTTCTGTGCCAACAAGTCCTCCAACTCATACGACCAAATGGGTCGATTGTTTTAAGCCCTTATTAGGACCAAATATGTCGTTTGTTCAAGCGCTTAATACGACCTATAATTACGTTTTAAAATTGTCGGCCTCGAGTGCTCCCGTTGAATGCAAACGTTACAGAGGGTTGTTTATTCACAAATAACCCTCTCTGTAAAATCCTAAATTGTAGGATAGTTTGGCCATTAAAACGCTTTATGATTAGATTTCTAGCGAGAAGTATATATTGTACTTTTAGAATCCACATCCAGTCGATATGTAGGATCTATAGTTTGATAGATATTACGAAGATGATTTGAGATTTCGTCAGGAGAACGTGTATGCGGCAAGCTTCCATGTAAAGTTACGGGTTGAAAACAGTATTTCCGGTCTCGCCGTTTTCATAATAAAACCAATGATCAAATGATTTAACAGTGATATCTACACTACTCATCCACTAAAAAAACATCAGTTTATCCTAGTTAATTATACGACATTAATTGGTTTAAATTGTGTACAATGCTTTTCCCATAGGTTTTTCTCTTTCGATTCTGAGAGACACATTTCTTTTTTCAGAGGTTTTGATAGGCTAAAATCACGCCGCAATGCACGTCGGGATATGGTGTTTATGTGATATGAAATCGGAAAACATTAAAAATAATAATAATAATACTTTATTCCGAGTGTTCTTGCTTTTCTCTTTGGAAGTCATCACATAATGGCATTGTAATACACGGTTCGGCTGCATTAAATATTACATATCTGCCCTAGATATGTATTTATAGAGCCCTGATCAGAAGACCTTTTGACAAACTGGAAGAGATGCCGCCAAAACTGAATACGTGACGTGAACCATAAATATATCAACAATTAAACAACATCTTCCATTTATTTTCACACAATACGTCTCCTTGCAGTATCAACACTAATTCGGCTGACTTTTATATTTGATCCAATTAGTAGATAGTCTGTATTTACACCATAACGGTGCACAGCTGATAGAAAGGGACTTTTTTGTAGTTTTTAAAGATATTACTGATTTTCTGAACTACCTTTCCAACTCCTCATGCAGTTGACTGTTACAGGTCTATACAAGTTCATGGTACAATGCATAAGCTTCAAATCGAGAGACTGAAACTGTATTTTCCTTTACCGTTCTGTTTTAAACTCACAATAAAGTGAATAGTCATATTATGTACGATATTATTATGTTTTATTAACTAGACCACTGGTCTAACCCGCACCTCCTAGTGGTTAAAGCACGTTATTGAATGTAGTTGTTGAATAAGTTATATTTATTTAGTTATTGATGAAAACATTTAAATATTAAGAGTAGCCTACATACAAAATAGGGGTCAATGATAGAAATATAGAATGGAAAATATCTAGAAAATACTGTAGTGATCTCTACAGTAAAACAGTTTAGTGCAGGACGTCCAAAGATATTAACAGGAGGATGTGCAAAACAGACAAACTGATAAGGCTGAATTTTACTCAGGTGTAACTAAAGTCTGATTTAAGGGTTGTTTATATTTCACATCATTAATCAGAATCTGCAAAGTAACAAAAATAAATGTAGTAGAGTAAAAATACCAGGTTAACCTCTGAATTGTAGTGGAGTAGAACAAAGTAGTACATGCTGCTGTAACAAAAACATTTCCCAACTTGGGATCAATAAAGTATCTTATCTTAAGATGATCGATGGCTACTGCCATATTTGCTAAATGTGCATCTGAACCTTGACAAGTGCATGTTTCAGGCTTATCAATTAACAACAGGAGGGGTCACAGACATAAGTCCAGCTGTCATGTGGTATTAATGCTGCCCATTATGGACACAAGCAATTTTCACCCATGTATTAATTATATGTTTTAAATTTGATAACACCAATGTGTTTCGTGTCCCCTAAACCTCCAGGGATGTATACAGTTTAATACTGGCAACTTCTAATTGTGGGAAATACGAAAACGTCTTTTAAAACTACATTTCCCAGTAGAGACGTGCCATAGAACATGTTGCGAAACACAGCAAGTGTAATTCTGGGGGGGAGGGCCGGGCTGGACCCGTCCAAGTCCAGTTTTGGATAGTCTGGCGTGGTTCCATTCCATTTCAAAGAGCTTTGACGCTCAGCGTAACCTTGTCACACTGCCACTCCAATATCCAATCACAGAGCTTGAGGGCTAATCACAGGGTTTGTAAAGCAAGGCGGATGTTGTAGTCCCAAACGATAGCTGGGGATTCTGGGTAGTGTAGTGTCTTCGGAAACTCTGTCGTGTCTAAACTCCGAAAAAACAATTTGTTTCTCCGAATCGAAGGTTAAAAACACAAAAGCATTGTACACAATTTAAACCAATCAATATTGTGTAATTAATAAGGATAAACTGATGTTTTTTAGTGGATGAGTAATGGAGATATCACTGCGTAATCATTTGACAGTGTGGGGAATACTTCCGGTTTTATTATGAAAACTTCGAGACCGGAAATACTGTTTTCACCCACGCTAACTTTACATAGAAGTTGCCCCATATACAGTACACGTTCTCCTGGCGAGACCTCAAATCATCTTCGTATATCTATCAAACTGTAGATCCTACACATCCACTGGACGTGGATTATAAAAGTACAATATACACTTCTCGCTAGAAATCTAATAAAAAAGCATTTTAATGGCCAAACTATTCCACAATTTAGGATTTTCCAGAGAGGGTTATTTGTGAATAAACGACCCTCCGGAGCTTTTGCAATCGACAGGAGCATGTTGTTTCTTACACGACCACTAGAGGGGCTACACTTTAAAACGTGTCTCTGGGTCGTATTTAGCTGCTGAACAATCAACCTATATGGTCGTTTTTTGTAGGAGGACAGGCTGTTCTGTGCATGTAAATGGTCTGCAAAGGTTAAAATCCCCAAATTCCCTACAGAGGAAGTTTCTCAAAATACAATTATGAAATCTGAAAATTAGCAGAATAGAGCCCCTTTAATATTGTCACATTTGTACCTCTAAAAGCTAATATACTACTTAGTGCTTTCTTTCTGTAAATACATTTGTGTGATATATTTTCAAGGGTCCATTAGTGAGCTATTTCACATCTTTGCCCATATGTACCATTTGTCTGACATCTCCATTGATGATTGTCTTGAGGGATAGTGAAGAAATCACAGTGCCTGCTGATGCACATTGACACTGGTGAAGGCTAAGTGAGAGCATTTATATTAGGGACCTTACTTCACCCTCAAAATGGCTGTTATCCCGTACCATGACATACGTGTCATGCTAATGTTGAATAAATACCCCACCATCCACAAAAATCATTACCCTGAATAATTTGCACATGCAACACGTATGAATGTGACAAGGAAGTCATAATTAATTATTGGCTAAGTGTCATTGAGCACCAGATTAATCAGGAATGATTCATTAAGGATGTGGTTAGTATGTAGATATCCAGATAAATAGTTCAATAACACACAGTATGCACTCATTTAGATTGAGGAGATTTTTGGAAATAATTGTATCTGCTTTCTTGTAAAAAGGGAAATAATAACAACACAACAACAAATAGTCTGGATTAAACAAAGAAATGTATATCAGTGTTGGGAAGGTATATTTTTTAAATGTACGGATTGCTTGCTGCTTTATTATTATGAATATAGTATAGTAACTATTTCAATAACTTCAAAGAAGTAATGTAACTTGATAACATTTATAATACATGTTTTAACCTATCATCTTGAATTCATATTGGAACAGAGCAACAGAATGTTACATTTAGCTTTTCAAGGGTAACTCAGTTACTGTAACTGATTACATTAAATATATGTTGTCATTTATTAACCTAACTCTAGCTATTCCCTAACACTGTTAATAATGAGGTAAGGAGGTTCTAGTGTGTATTGTTCCCTTTGGGCAGAGCCATGCTAGCTGTTTCCCCTTGTTTCCACTCTTTATGCTAAGCTAAGCTAACCATCTCCTGGTTGGAGCTTCATATTTACCGTACAGATATGAGGGTGCTATTAATCGCCTTGGCTAACTTTCAACTAGAAAGCACATAAGCCTGATTTGATATAATTATATTCCTGATTTATTTCAACATAAAACAGGAAACTATTTTCACACGTAGAGTAGTAGTATATTCTCCACAGGTAACTCCTTTATTTTTAGATTTCTGTATGTATAACACATGTTTTTGACAATAAAGCTGACTTTGACTTTGATATGTAAAAATAAAATAAAGAAAACTAGAGAATTAAAAACAATGTGGAACATGCACTGATATTGCCGTCTGCATCTGTATCTGTAAAATCAATAATCAGGTATGTACATAAAAATGCACACTTTCCTGATATCACACAATATCATTTAATTGACATTTCATGTCTTTTTTTCTCAGAATGCATTTATTTAGATAAATCAATATCCAGGAGAAAAAATGTGCTTGTGTTGTAATTTAAAATGGTATTTGCGCGATCATTTTCAACGACCACTCCATCAGTCAACCCTCTTGCTCAATACAGCAGATATTTGTGGTTCTCATTGTTCCAGATTGTTTATCCTCGGGGACATCAGTAAGCAATGAAATATGGATATGCCGTGAATTAAAAAGTTGCAGGAATATCTGCTGCTCGTGCTCTGCTCTGCACTGGTGGGAGTCATGCACATTAACAATCACTGTGATTGATTAGGCAGGCAGCTGTTTCAATTTCATGGACAATGTCACATTTCCTTAGCCTATAACCTCAGAGGGAGATTTAATGGTAATGAATCCTGGTCCCTTAGTGAGTTTAATGCCATCCAGGTCTGGACGCGGGGGGGGGGGGAAGATGTGAAATGTAGTAACACTTCCCGCACTGAGGAATTGCTCTGCAGTGAATGCATACTGGCCTATTGACATAAATCTTCTGCTGTGGTCACTTTCAATTGCACTGCCAGTTGAGAATGTGTGGGAGCGCTATACCAAGTGACACATGTTAATAAATATGCATGCAGGTAGTAATGCATGCAGTGATTTAAAGCTCCATAGGAGTCTGGACAGTTGAGCATGTGATAGCAGATTTAAGTCCTAGGTGGGATTGTTTTCCACTCAAAGAGGTCTTTTGTTTTAGTGCCGTCTTCGGTGCCGCATGGTCCTACTGGAGGAAGCATTTCTCTTCAAACCGCATCTTCTAACTGCCATACAAAATGAACCTTTAGGATTCATTTTATAAAGCTGTGATTTCTTCTTTGTTATTTTAAGCAGAACAATTTTGAAGCATTTTCCATGACGCCAATATCTATCTATTATAATCTATTTAAAACATACTTATAATGCAATATAATCTAGTTATCATTTTAACAACTTTTAATTGTTTCGTAACACATTATTGAGCATTTTATAATGAATATTACTTCAAGTTTCATATTATTTTATACATGCTGGTTATTCCCCAACATTTTAGATTTATTATTCTTTTCATTTGACTTAAAACAAACAATGTGCACAAAAATGGCTAATAACCAGCTGTTGATGTACTGTATTATACCTGTGTTATACCTCAGGAAAGTAATGCATAATGAATTATAACAAGATTATAATGTATAACTACTATTGGAATTATAATAAAATAAGATCACTGCAAAAAAATGTCAATGAGTTACAATTCTGTGTAGTATGATTCTTGACTTTATCAGTCATAATAAAATGCTTGATAATGTGTTATGATTAATCATTGTAATGCATTTGAACTACGTTTATGATGCGTTATACACATAGGCGTAATAGAAACTATTTTATTCCAACAAACAAGTTGTATTATTTGTATTCATTGTTGATCTTATTGGAAATCTTCAATAATGAAATTAGTGATCAGGTAAATACAGGGTGATGGTAAAAAATACGATTATTGGCAATAATGAGTCAACCAAGCATAATGTAATCCCAATGACAGCTGTGGACATTGACAAATCTCACTGTTATTGCTGCTGTGCAACTCATGGCCAAAGGGTACAATTTAAAAAAAAGAAAAACTATATCTTACAATATGTGCTGTTGGCCCATTGTTATGTATATCTATCTTATGTGTTTTCCATTGCTCTTGTCCAAAAGAAAAGAAAATGGGTAGAAAAAAATATATTTTATTGAGTGCTTTAATAGAGGGTATACTTTTGTAATACTTATATGTTCTGGTTTGGGGTTAATATGGGGTTAAGATCACAACTGAGTCACTGTAAGAACATACATAGAAATATACAATTTTTCTATTTGTAAAATGTGTACTTGGTAAGAGCGACTTTTAGTCGTTATTGTTTAACAGACTTTAAATAGAAACGTGTTTATCTCTCTTCCCCCCTCTCTTCCCCCCTCTCTTCCCCCCTCTCTTCCCCCCTCCTGATTTTGCCCTTTCCTTGACACAGACGGATACACCACAGATGACATCGTATTCTTCTGGCAGGGAGGGGACACCGCTGTGACGGGCGTTGACAAGTTGGAGTTACCCCAGTTCTCCATTGTGGAGCTCCGCTTGGTGTCCAGGGAGGTCCAGTTTACGACAGGTGAGGAGACAAACATGCTTCTAATTGGGCTGCAGGTGTCAACCGCCTTCACCAAATGATTGCTACATTGTCTATAAACACCTCTCGAACTGCTGCGAGTTCTGCGTGAGCACATCCGTAAACACGTCACTGACACGTCACACGTCACGTCACAAACACGTCACAGGAAGTATGATTATATGTGAGTCGTGCAGGAACTAATTTCCTTTTTCGATGCATGACAGATTGTAGGTGGTCATCTCAGCTTTCTTATGTGCACTTATTTCTAACTACAGTCATTTACTCTGGCATATTTCATCTTCAGTGATTCAATTGGAATCAGACCTTCAGTTAAATACTCTGTTGCCTATTTCTTTTTATGTGTGACGCATGCATTTCCCAGCAATAACACACAGTAAATACTGTAGATATGTCCTACTGACATTCTACCTGCAATATTGCACCTTGCACTGCATACTTCAGACATAGTCAAATAATGTAATGGTTTTATTTTTCTCGCCAAATATTATCAATTGAGCAGAAGCTTCTTAAACTGTTTTCTGTCTAAAAGAAATACACTATAAATTAAATTAAGTCTCTAATGAAAGGAAACATTCTTTATATGATATGAATGACACTTATGAATAAAACATCTCATTACAAGTGTCATTGAAATATTTAAATGAAACATTTCAATACAAATTAAATGAAATTGTAAGGAAATAAAAAAGAAATTCTATTATTGATAGCCATTATTAATTATAAACAAACTCAATGTAGAAAACAGGGCTGTTTATTAATCCAGTCCTTGGATGATGATGGATTCTCATAGCTGGAAGGCTTCATTTATAATTTTGTTTATGTTGTTCTGCTTTAAATGCAAGAAGATGGCGAAAAACGTCTTCTCTTCTCTCCTATTCATTTGGTAAACTAATTCAAAAGTTACAGAACGTAATCATGTTACATTTATGGGCATAGATATGTCTCATAATTATTTGTGTGAACGGAAAAATAATTTGTGTGTAAATGTGATTTGTAAATGTAAAACACCATCCACAAATGCATTTAAAAGATTTGCAAACTCACAAATAAATGTGCAAATGTAAAACGGATCTGCAAATACGCAAAATATTTTCACAAATAAAAAAAAGATCTTTGAATATCTCTTTAACATTTACAACTTTCGATCAGGCATTTGTGAATCCATTTTGTATTTGTCGACCAAAAATGCGCTTGTGGATCTCAAATCTCTGCTCGTGGATCGTCTTTTTACACACGCAGAGTTTTGAGACAACCTTTCCGCCGGTCTCGGCTAAAATCTACTCGTGTCACTCGGTTATTTTCGAAAACCACGTGATGGCCTGCTGATCACGACATTTCCGCATGGTTTTCAAAGTAAGAGCATGATGGTTTGTTTAATGCGCTGTTTTTGTAATATAATGAACAGCGGAACGTTAGATGCATTCTTTATCACCATCATCATGTTACAGTGATACAGTTAGTTTATTGGTTCAATACAGCATTGAACTGCAATGCTGTATTGAACCAATAAACTAACACAAACTAACTGTATCACTATAACATGATGATTGATGATGGTGATAAATAATGCATCTAACGTTCCGCTGTTCATTATAATACAAAAACATCATGCTCTTACTTTGAAAACCATGCGGAAATGTGAGATTTTTGGTCCACAAATACAAAATGGATTCACAAATGCTTGATCGAAAGTTGTAAATGTTAAAGAGATATTCAAAGATCTTTTTTTTATTTGTAAAAATATTTTTGCGTATTTGCTGATCTTGATTTGTCTTACATTTGCAAATCACATATTTACACACAAATTATTTTTATGTTCACACAAATAATTACGAGACATATCTAAGCCCACAGACATTACTTTAATATTGTGAGACTTTGATTAGGATAGATTTCTTTACACGTATTGAGTAAATGAATCGGAATACATTTTGAAATGCTGCTTTTACTTCTAGGATTCTCTGACATGTATCAAAAAGGCACTCGCATTTAAAACAAGCTCAAATGTAAAATAAAGTCCAATACAACAAGAAAAAGTGATAGAAAATCTCAGTGTGAATGTGTCAGTAATCTCATTTCAGTTCCACCAAATCGTCCAAGTCCAAGTGTTACCCTCACGTTTGACTTTAATGAAACCCGTGAACATTTGTCGCCTCCATTAATCTAGGATGTACTTGGGTGATCTAAGCCACTTGTCTCAGGTTTGATTAAGTATGTTGCTAAGGTATTGATTCATTAAAAGATTTACAGGAACCTGGAGATGATGAGGTCATTCATCATTGTGCGTTCCCCACAGCAAATCGCCTTTTAGATTAAAACCATCACGCTTATCTAAGAACTTTTTTTTCCGTCTGTGACATATTGGAAATAAAAGTGTAAATGGAATACAAAGAAGGGAATTTAACTATATTTAGAGCAATTTGTATTGTTTCCAGCCTCGTAAATATGTAGAGCTGAAGCAGATGGAGCCTGCCTTGATGTTTATATTGCTGTTTGCCTCAGCGTTGTATTGTTCAGCGTGTTTAAATTAAAGTGCAGTCAAAAGAGCAATTAACGTCTTGGCGCTAGCTGCTGATATTCTTCCTGTTCACTGGAATGAGTTACCACCTACTGTATATTTTCCTTCCTTTTCTTAGTGTAAAGGCATGCGTTGCAATTGTGCGCCTCTAAAATGCCCTTTTGTTAATGTTTGGAGGACGGAGAAAGTGCGAAAGGAAGGCCGAGCAGCGCTCTGTGACAATTCTCAGAGGGATGCTGAGCTGCCTGCTGAGATAGGGGGTTGCAGAAAAATCTGCCTCGTTTGCGACTTTCTGCCATGTTTAATTGGAATCGAACTTGTCCCTGGAAAGGAATCCGTCGCTTTGGGGAAATTAAGTGCTCCACCTGAACAAATGGAGAAATGACTACCCTGCGCGTTGTCAAAGTGCAGACTTTGGAACTCCTAAGTTGTGCCAGCGACCTCTCCCCCCACTTCTCTATTCTCTCCTTTTTGTCAATGATTTCACTCTGTCCCTGCCCAAACTCTCCCTCCATCCTTTCTCCTTACAGGTTCATACCCGAGGCTCTCGCTGAGTTTCAGGATTAAGAGGAACATTGGATATTTCATCCTGCAGACGTACATGCCCTCCATCTTGATCACCATCCTCTCCTGGGTCTCCTTCTGGATCAATTATGATGCCTCTGCAGCTCGGGTGGCCCTGGGTAAGACACAGCCACGCAGCATTATTAAAGTCCCAACTGTGAAACCCAGTGATATAACAGCAACTAAGAGCATAGGGCTATCACATGTTCTACATTGTTGTGCACCTGCACTTACTGGCACGTGGAACTTTGTTCAAATCAACTAGTGCTGTTTAAACACGGACTGCAGGAATAATGACGTCCTGATGTCTAAATATGGACTGATGAGTAATATTGAGAGCACTTACAGCATTCTATCAGTGAGCCAGACAGACATGCTGACTCATAATAAAACAAATGTGTCCTAATTAAAGCAGAACACGGAACGTCTCATGATCTAACGAAACTTAATGACACTCTCCCAGCTTTTGTGATGTTCTTGACATTACAGACATTTTCTGTAGTGTGTTGTATAGGTTTTTTGTTCATGTAAATGGTCTACAAAGGCAAATATCACAACGTTTCCTAAAATTGCAATTTTTGCAAGTTTCACTTGAGTATCCAATTCTTTGCACATTTTTACTTCTTATAATCTACATAATCTACTTTTTAATGCACTGTATTTACACTGGATTTAGACTTCACATCCAATACGTAACATCGTCTCACAAAATATGATGTTTTAGATGAGACGGTATATAAAGTAGTTACAATGAACTGCTTCTTACCAGCCACAGAATGTTGGTCATGTTTATTTTGACCAAAATAATTCACAATAACTGACATTTTAGCAATATTTAAAGATCAAGTCAAATGTCTAGCTAACTTTATTTTTCATGTTGTCTCTTTTATATCAAATGAATAACACTCATGTGTGTAGTGGGGGGAGATAAAGCAGGAACAGAACAGGAATTAAGTGCACATTGTAATTGTATGTGTTTTATCAATATTTAAATGTATAATTCTAACAGTCATCGTCTATAACAGTGTATCTTCCACCCCTAATCTGAAAACCTCTCACTGTACGAGTTGCTGTAACGCTGGTCACATGATGTCATTACAAAGTGTCTAAATGCTGATCCAGTGTGTGACGCTCACCTCTCTGTCTTTGTGTGTGCTGCTGTGCTCAGGTGTGACAACGGTGCTTACCATGACAACAATTAACACCCACCTTAGGGAGACTCTCCCAAAGATTCCGTATGTGAAAGCCATCGACGTCTACCTCATGGGCTGTTTTGTGTTTGTGTTCCTGGCCCTGCTCGAATATGCCTTTGTAAATTACGTGTTCTTTGGCCGGGGCCCTGCGCAACAGAAGAAAATCAACGAGAGGCTGAACAAAGCCAACAACGAGCGCACAAGATACGAAGAGAAGCGCCTAAGGGAACAGGTTTGCATCTTCATCTCCTGCTTTCTCTCCGTGTCAGTCAGGGTTCAAGTACAAAACAGCTGTGTTCTGCTCATAAGTTTCCCAGGCATTTAATCCTCAGACACATATGCAGCATTCCCTGAAGTAATCTCCCAGAAGCATACTGATGCCACCACAGCCCAATATGTATTCACCAACCATCATCCATTGCTCTCAAGCACTGACTGCTTTTTATCCAGCATAGCCCTTTTCATTGAGATAGCTATTCATCTAGCTCGACAGTGGTGTAAACATTCCCATTCCCTACTTAGGTTGTTGTCTCTGTATAGCTGTGGGCTTCATTCATTCTGCTACTTTGTATGATAACATTTAAAACTAAAATGGGCTAAAAAAAACACAGAATGAGCATTGAATTTGAATATGGCTGAAGTTGTCAGACTGAATGAAGCCCACCCCTCCCTGTTGTTGTGTAAATGCTTATTCAAAGTTGTTTACTGTAAACTTTATGTCTATATGCAAAGTGTAATTTTGAGAAATATGTGCTTCTTTGCCGGAATTTTATAGCCTTTTTTAATGTTCTCTTCATTTTTTCTTTCACATTGCAAGGACTCCATTTCCGCGTCGTATCAAACCAACACCTTCAGGTCATTTACACAGCGAAGAAATCTGTATCTCGAGGAACAAAGAAAAGTTGGGGTACATGTATTTAGAAATCATATCAGCTGTAGTCCAGCCCTCACAGTAAAGTCAGAATGTCACTTTGTTGTGAAAAGTCACTAATGGATAAACTATTTGCTAACTATTTCTGTGGCATGCAAAAAGTCCATACCATCCCTGTATTTTGACAGCTAAATTAAATGAATTATTAAGGGGGGTTTTTGGGGGCTACTGCTCGACACTTCCCCTCGCTGACTCTGTTTCCGTGTCCTGGCAGGTGGATGCTTATGGAAACATCCTCCTCACCACGATGGAGATGAACAACGAAGTGATGCCTTCAGACGTGGGGAGCAGCGTCAGTGACTCTCGGAACTCCGTCATGTCCTTCGACAGCTCCGGGGTCCAATTCAGGAAGCCCATGACGCCCCGAGACGGCTTCAGCCACCACTCGCTGGACCGGAGCGCCATGCGTAACCGTGCCAACTGCCGGCTACGACGACGATCCTCCAAGCTCAAGTTGAAAATCCCAAACCTGTCAGATGTTAGCACCATTGACAAGTGGTCCCGGGTCATTTTCCCTATCACCTTTGGATTTTTCAACCTAATCTACTGGTTGTACTATGTGAATTGACGTGCATCCCACTAGGAATCATGGGCCATATTTTGAGAGCACATTAAATTGGCTTTGATACAGTTCCAAAATATGTATACACATATACAAGTTGAACATATGTATATGCATATTTATATATATTATATTTATATATACATGTGTGAAATCCGAAGGACCTTTCTGCTGTACAAAGTATTAATAGGATGACTTGAATGTTTAAGAGTAATTGTGAGAGAAGAATTTCAAGGCTTTGAGTTTCTTTTTGCTCCCGGAAGAAACAAACAAACAAACAAACACGAGATCCCACCCGGGGTTTTTGGAACTAAAGACTGCATGATATTTTTGCTAAAAAAAACAACCAACAACAACCACAAGACAAAAGAGAAAGTGAAACTCTTGTGAGGGAAAAGATGTCTCAGAGTCCCATTGACTTTTTATTGATACTTATTGTAATCAGAAATCCTCGACTGCAGCTCATGAGATCAGTGGTGGCTCGTCTGTTCAGGCATCAGCTGAGTGAGATCCTTGACAACCCCCCCCCTGACCCCGCCGCCTCCACACCACCCCTACCCTACACGACCCCACCCATCGCCCATGGATAACATGCACGGAAAATCTCCGGTTCTACTATGTACAGCAACCTTGTTTGGATTATGTGTTGTTCCTTGGGTTTTTTGAAGTGGTATCGTTCTCTTTATCAGACATCCGGCCTAACGGGCTCCAGAGATGGGATGACCGACCGCCGCGTTCCCCCACCCCCCCAGAGTCAACGCAAACTTGTGTTCCTTTCTCTTCTCATGTTGTTTTTATCACGTCTTTTGGGTATCGGGAGGGGGCGGGTCTTTTTCATTATGGTTGAAAACAAGTGCTGATTATTGTAGATATGATTTTGTCTTGAAAAATACTGTGATTTCAGAGAGTGTCGGAACATGTTCTAGAGCTAGGGCATTATAAGATAAAAGAGTCAAAGGTATGCATTACTCATTTTGATTGTGTGAAGAAGAAATATTCTATACATTTTAATCATTCGGTATTCTCATGAAGGTGTGCTGTTTATTTCCTCCTATTGACTGGTTCTCGTGCTCGTTAGAAGCAGAGTCCATCGACGTCATATCCTGCTTTGTGTTTGCTAAAAAGGAAATGGGAGGATTGCTTTTGCGGTTCCTTTGGAAAATGGTTCCACAGCAGAGATGTAAGGACATGTATATTTAAAAGAGAAAAAAAAAAAAAAGAGTCAACATATCAGCCCGCAGTTTGACCAGTTGTCATTCAGTATTTCTTTGTTATTCGTTTGTTTTGCATTCGTGTTGGAGTCGCAGTTCGTGAAGGCAATATTATGTATTTGCGATAGTGATGGGCAGCCCGGGCAGAATATGTGTGAGGAGAAGGATCCAACATTTCAATCTCAATCAGTGCCATCACAAATATGCTCCGAACCCCCGAGGATCAGAAGCATCAGCCTCATCGGGAATGATGCGGTGATTCTCGGGGAGAAAATGTGATTAATAGCCATGAACTGAAATAACAACCAAAAGGCCTATAATCATATGGTTTCTTTCTCAAACACATAAAAACACACACTGCATTTCCAGTGCTCAGGGTCATTTGCAACAGAACAAAAAAACTCCTATAGGACCTTTATCTTCTAACCACATGTTTTAAGGTTTTGGAAACCAGCCACCAACGAAAAGTGAAGGAAATTAGATTGTTCCTGTGAATCCTTAATGTTACTTTAATTAGCTAAGCTCAATCATCTTTAAATAAATTCTTTATTGGTATTAAAATATCCAAAATCAATCTTTCAAAAGTCTTAAAAATGCTAAAACATAGGAAACGTTATGAATTCTTTATTTCGGACGTTGCTTTATTAAATCGTGGTTGGCATCGTCATTTTTGTTTTTTAATAATTTACCAAATGACTCACATTACCGTTTCATAAATCTGGATAAAAAGTCCTTAATCTAACATGCCTTAAGTAGTCAGAAGCCTGCATTTAGATGAGGTCAGAGAAGTGGTTTATGAGGCAGTAAACTGTGGATATTGTACGGGGGAAACACATTTGAATATCCTTCAAAGACTGTTTAGCTTCAGCAGAAGTGCAGATCAGACTAATCTAACATTGAAACACACAAAAACAAAAAAAAGTGACTGGCTGATTAGAATACGCTGCAGTGTACCTGAGAAATACAAATGGGAAAAAGAAAGCGAAATGTTCATACAGACACAAACACACAGGGACAAGAGGAAGATGGAATGGCTGCAGAGTCATTTATCCTGAGAAATATCCACTCCCCTCTGGAGCGCAGTGTGCATACGGTCTGCAGGAAGGAATACTGATCAGAAAGCAATTTGTCTCCGTGAGTCAGAGTGACGTTTGTACAGTGACGTGGCCTGAGCTGTGATTCCAGTCTGGTTTATATATTTGAATTTGAAATATTGTTGTCATTGTGCTGAACGTGAAAAGAGAAAGAAAAAAAAGATCCCCTTTAAGTGTCCAGTAATCCACAAAAATATGGAGGAAGATGAGGACGAGGGTAACATACTGAGCTGAGTGTTTTGTTTCCGTCTGCAGCTGAACAATCTGTTGTTTGTCTCTCCAGTCAACTGTGAGGTCCAAAGGATTAGACCAAAACATAGTGATGAGTCTTAAATGTGAAGAGAGTTAATTTATTGTTATTTATGAGAAGGCTGTGCCGCAATGAACTAAATTAGCAGTTTATATTGTGTTATATAAAGAGTACATATTGAGTATTACACTGTGGAAAGAGTAAAGGCCGAAATTGCAGCATATGTGCACAAATTCTTTAAAAGTTGCCAAATGGAAGTGAGGCAATATTATAATGCAATGAACTTGAAAACAGTAGCATCAGTTGTTTCCACATGCTAGTAGCGGCTAATGTAGCCTCGAGGCGCTAGCCTTAAGGAGAAGTGAGGAGCGCCCTGCTCAGCTCACGTCTTTCTTACTCCACGCCCCCTCAGATTTGTTTAATCCTCTAATTTCTAGTCTTCAGACCAAGCTTACTCAAGTGACTTCACTTGAGCCAATTTATTCGACAACACAAAACTCTCTGGAGCCACAAAAGGGTACTTTCCCCCCACATATACAGTAGTTCTTCCCAAACCTGTAAAGCAGACTGGAAATTGGTGTGGCGAATTGGTAAATGTCCCCTTTAACTTACAAGACACATTCCTAAGATCTGCATGCTGCAATTCTAACTTCTCATTTGAAATGATGCAATTACGACATAGATTTGCCAATTGGTTTTTGCAATAAGATAAAGAGTAGATCCTTATTGTGTTCCCCGCAGAGGATATAACTCCCATGGTTGGTTCAAGGGTACACTCATGTTTCAGGTTACCTTGACCTTAAGAAATAAAAATATGAAAGGTGGTTATAGTTAGTTGAATGAATGCAAGTTCATTCCAATAATGCCCTTTCCTAAGTGTTTTCTTTGCATCATTTCATCCGGGGGATCACACTAACAGCTTGTCAAACTGTTCAAAGGCAATATGATGGATCTTTATTGAAAGTGTGAGGATACTCTTTTTTCCAGTGCAAGCAAATATTGTGGGAAAAAAAAAAGATGGGACCTAAGTAAACAATATAAGTGTTATTCTAAGTAAATCAATAGAACCAGAGAGAAGCCTTTTCCTACTCTTTGGCCTCAACTTGACCTTACGTTTTGTAACACAAACTAACTGTTAGATTCTTATTCAGGTCAGATAATTCCCAGAAATGAATACAAACATGCCTATTCAGGTGTTATCTTCTTTTGAGAGATATTTGATGCATATCTTTATTAAACTCTGAACGCTTACAGAGGAGAAACCTTCGCAGCCCTTGCATGCTCGCAAAATCTACTCAGCACTCATCTCACACATGTTTAACCTGCTTTCTGGACATGAAATCAGCACATCCATCCCAAAAGCTGTGAGGATCTTCTTTTCTATGCTTTTACTTTAGGATATTTGCTTATACAAGAGAGAAGATACATTCCTTTTGACACATATGTTTGAGGAGTAGAGGAGGAGAAAAAAAAAGTGTTGAACTGATTTCAATGTGAATTTTCTTGCCTCTAGTGTATATGTGTAATTACATGTGAATTGTACTGTAAATATGATATCTTTCACTTAATAGTTCTTAATGCATGAACAAAAACATGGCAGTTCGTAATACCAGCTAGCCTCACTGCTAATGGCATGGACCGCTTCTCTAGCATTGGCATACTTCTGCAAACGAAACCTAAAAAATGAAACACAAGAAATACATGGTGTGAACAGAATAATGGAGAAATCAATGCAAAGTCCTCTCACAGTGACGGAGTTTCTGGTGGCTCTGAGCTTGTATTGGTTCACCTGCTCCATCGAGAACGAGGCTAGCGCTGCTAACGATTTCCTGGAAATTGCAGCAGGCCTTGGTTCACTGTCAGCGAACGGGACGGTGCCATCTTGAATGAAATTCTCTGGGTGGGCTTTCTCATTAAATACGCCCGAATTTAAAAGTTGGGTTAGATTTCAGCACAGTATACCTGCAGTGTTTACCTCAGACATCAACAAGTCACCCAATTGTCCGGGAGTCTATGAAAAAATATTAAGGGCATGATAGGCTAGCTGGCTTATAGAGGCTTGAGGAGCAGGATGGCCTTAAGAAGGCGAGTGGGATGTTCTTTCCTGCTCCTCAATAAGACAGTCACATGTGCCCTTGAGCAAGGCACTTGGCCAAATGCCCAAGTGCAGCTGCTCACTTGCTAACAATAGAAGTTTATGTCTGTGCGGTGTAGCTCCTGGGAGTAAATACGTTTAGCAATGTGAGGGAATTGCCCTCTCAATACTAACGTAGTTCCACTAATGCACCTTGGTTTGTTTGAGTAACTCAAGCCCAGTATTGTCATGGTATAATTACAAGCCAGGACCTTTATGCTAAAAGTTATGAATCATGACATATTTTGTTGACTCCAGTCTTCTGTTAGGGCATTTCACCTATGATTACACCCCTCCCAGATAACAGCAATGCATGTTAGCCTAAAACTGAGCCCCTAATAAAAGAACAGACCACGAACACACAAGAAAATTTCATCCACCAAACACCAGAACAAGGCTGACAGACTCCTCACTGTTAGAAGAACTTTTGCTGGTGCATTCATTATTTTGTACGTACCTTGTAGGTTTTGTTTTGCATGACCTGAGTTTTGAAAGGTTTATTTTCATATATTTTTACTCCGCACCATCCGAATTCATCCCCACAGCCAGGAAAAAGAAACATCCAGTGTTTACATGCTCAAATTGCACTTGTTTTACAGTCCGCTCTTTAAATCTTGTAAAACAAAGCTGTTTGTAAAACTGGAGGGAAAATAAAAACGTACATGGTGTGACCCGTGCAAATCGCAGACATGTACTTATAGACGATGTATTTACTGTAAAGCACACAATTTGGAATAGATGCACCGAGTGCATGCTGTAGTTTTATCAGGTTCAGCATAAGCATTAACATCAGTCGCCCTTCAACTACAACGGATGTAAAGGATGCTCCGCAGTAGCATCTGAACGTAAGCCATGTGATTGCACACTGAGTGGGTGTTCCCTGTATTTTCTCTTTAATAAGTTGCCTCTGGTTACGGTCTGTTGTCCATTACTGTGTGATGAAGAAGCTGATTCCCAGTTACACATCAGTATTCCTCCCTGGAGCACACCAGGGAGACTCATGTTTAACCAGTGAGGGGGAAAGATTTAACAACACTTTATAAAAATGGCAACAGACAAGAAGAAAGAAACCCACAAGACCAACACATTTTTGAATATGAATTAGTAAATGATTTGGTTAATTTCTGTGTTAATTTCTGATTTATTGTATTTGTTGCATTTGTTATGGATTGTTATTCTTACTGTTGTTGTTGTTTTATCATAAGAAGGAAATGTAATTCATCTGATATACTGGCACTGGAAGAAAAATGCATTTGGTTTTTGTACTGTAATTGTTTTTGTTCACATTGGGCGCTTATTTGATTCAGTTGTTTAATAAGGTGTTTGATTTCATTTGGAGTATCAGTACTCATGGAATCAACATTTGTGTAGTATGAAGTTGTATTTTTTTTGTCAGTGCAATTTAATGTTATAGTGTCAATCAGCTTTTTTAGGTGTTTGAACAAAATGTGTTTTTTACAAATACAAGGTGTTCAAGTATGTGGTATAAAAAGGGTTATCATTCAAACAACAGACTTTTTACAAATAAAGGCTTATACAGTAAGAAAATGAGCTTATTTTCATATATGAGCCCGTAAAGGTAAATAGAATACAATGTTGCAAAACGGGGGATAAATCAGGTTGTCTTCTTTGCTATTCCAGGTTTTTGTCAGCTCTCACCTCCCAGTTGGTGTCTTGCTTTTGATATGAACTTGTACAGTTCAGAAATAAAAAATGTAAGAAACATTTAATTACAAAACATTCGCGTTTACGAGAAGATACCTTCTATCTTACCCTATTTCCTGAATAAAAATGCAAAGTGACTCCTGCTCACAAGTGTACTATTTGCCCCCTTTTAAGTTCAGCAACTTTTTTAATAGTTATTTTTCTTTCACATTGTTGGCAAATATGACATTGCAAAAATCAATCGTAAGCAGAAAACTAGATAAAATAGTGTTGAGGCTTCTCTGGGGCAGTTTGCAGTTCTACGTCTACAAAGCACTAGATAATTAATTTGTTTTGTTCCAAGGACGGATGCAGTTGGGACTTGTTGTCCTCTGGTGGAGGACATGGTGCTATATATGACAACACATCTGGATTTTATTTGTATTCTCCATACTGAGCTTGAACATCCGCTGACTGCACCTTGAGTGAAGAGAAACAATAATGAGACATTGAGACATTTGAAATATTATCAGTCCATATGCCTCCAAGCATTAGGAAACAGCTTATTTATTTCCAAACCAGCTCATTGATTTTATAGATTCATTGTTAAGGTTGTTTGGTAATTTGGGTACAACCTTTGTACAATTTGTGGTCTAAAGGAAATAAATTGTTTAGTTGCCCTCACCACAGAAAATCCCGGAACAGGGACTTGAATTCGTTTTCACTTCCAATTGAACTGACAGGGGTCTATTGCAACATTATTAATACCATCTGATCATTTAAAATCTATAAGTTACTTACGTAACCCCAGGCCTCAGAGTAACATGAAGTGAGATGTCTCACTATGGGATGTGCCTCATCGCGGAGCAAACAGAAGCATCAATCTCATTACGCCAATCCTGATTGGCTGGTGATCTTGACGTCTACGTCAGGGAATCCACCGACCCTTTAAGTAGCTTGCGCTACGTCGCAGCGTCATTCAAAATAAGCACCTCTTCTCGCTTCGCCTTAGCAAGAAGGGCCGTCTGGTGAGACATCTCACTTCATGTTACTCTGACACTGGGGTTACGAAAGTAACCTATAGTTCTCATTCATAACACTCCGTTCGATGTCTCACTATGGGATATTGAAACTCCCGTATTGCTAGACATGCTTATCTCGAAAATCAACAAAAACAACCAGAACTTAACAGGCAGAACCCTGTCTCAACACGGGGCCCAGCACTGCGCGGGGCACACTTGGAGCACAGACATCTAGCCTGTAAAAGCGGACAAAAGTGAGCGGTGAGGACCAGCTCGCTGCTGCACAAATGTCTTGGATGGAAACACACTTGAACAAAGCCCAGGATGTAGCCAGTCCACGAGTAGAATGAGCATGCAGGCCCGTTGGTGCCTGCAAACCCTGACTTGTATAAGCCAGAGCAATCGCTTCCACAATCCAGTGGGAGAGCCGTTGCCTGGTAACGGGCTTGCCCTTATGAGGGTTAGCCCAGGATACAAAGAGTTGGTCATTGCATCGAAATTCTTTTGACCTGTCCATATAGGTGCGTAAAGCACGAACTGGACACAGCAAATTCGGCCGCTGTTCCTCAGAGGAACACAGTGGCGGAGGAAATGCCTCAATGTCAATGGGGGTACATGAGCCAACCACCTTAGGTACAAAGGCAGGGTTGGGCTTCAGCAACACTCTCGTTTGTCCCGGGGCAAACTGAGTGCATGAAGGATGTACAGAGAGCGCATGAATGTCACTGACTCGCTTGGCAGATGCCAGAGCCAGGTGCTTCATGTCAGCTTCTTCCAGGGGTTCAAATGGAGGTCGAGTGAGCCCATCTAAAACTACTGCCAAGTCCCATAAGGGCACCAGTGACCTGGAAACAGGGAGGAGCCTGCGAGCCCCTTTCATAAAACGGCAGACGAAGGGATGTTGGCTAGCCGTCTTTCCCTCAAAGCCCACATGGCATGCAGCAATAGCAGCCAGGTACACTTTGATCGTAGAGAAAGCTCTGTGTTTATCAATCAGGTCCTGTAGAAATGATAGAATCACCCCGACAGGACATTGAAAAGAGATGTGTCCTTTTTTAAGGCACCACTCCTCAAACACCCTCCACTTACAGTCGTAGAGGGACCCGGTGGAGGAAGCTCTTGCACTCTGAATAGTGTTTATCACCTTCTGAGGGAGTCCCACTGTATTCAGATTGTACCACTCACGGGTCAGGCCCATAGTGCCAAGCGCTCTGGGTGTGGGTGAAAAATCGCCCCCCCCCCGCCTGAGACAGTATGTCCCTGCGTAGTGGGGGCTGCCACGGCTGCCCGCACAGCAGCTGATATATCTCCGCCAGCCAGTACATTGCAGGCCAGTGTGGAGCTATCAGGATAAGTGTGTGGCGTTGTTCTCTCACTCTGGCCAGAGTTGGGGGTATCAGAGCCAGGGGTGGGAACGCGTTCAGAAGGACCGGAGGCCAAGCATGCGCGAGCGCGTCCACGCCTAACGGTGCGTTTAAATCGCGCATTGAAAAGAACAGCTGACATTGAGCGTTTTCTTTTGATGCGAACAGATCCACCGCGGCCCGGCCGTAACGCACCCACAGATGACTCACAATTATTGGATGTAGAGTCCAGTCTGCATATAGTGGTGCACCTCTGGACAGCAGATCCGCCCCGAGGTTCATCACTCCTGGTACGTGCGTCGCTCTCAGAGAGAGGAGACGTCAACAGCTCCATAAGATCAGTTTGCGTGCCAGCATGTGTAACTGGAGAGAACGCAAACCCCCTTGGCGGTTTATATACGATATTGTGGTCGTGTTGTCTGTCCTCACGAGGACATGATGTCCTCTGAGAAAAGGCCGAAAGCGTTTCAGGGTGAGGAACACCGCTAAAAGCTCCAGATAATTTATGTGTGACCGTTGGAGGTCTCTGCTCCAGAGACCCCTCACAGGTCGACCTTCGTATATACCCCCCCAGCCCGTCAGACATGCGTCTGTGGTGACCACCTTCCGCGATAGGACAGCACCCATAGACACGCCCCGTACAAGAAAAGTCGGGTGCAGCCAGTGGCGCAGTGCCATTACGCATTTCATAGTGACCATCACTCTCCGTGCGGCATGACGCACGGGGTCCAGTCTGAGGGCAGCTACCCAGCGCTGAAATTCCCTCATGTGTAAGTGTCCCAGTCGTACCACCAGGATGGCTGACGCCATGAGCCCCAGTAACCGCAGACATGATCTGAAGAGAGCATATTTGCGTGGCTGGAAATGAGCGAGGCAAGCCCTGAAGGCTTTCACTCTCTCTGCTGACAGGCGGGCTGTAAAGGGCACCGAATTCAGGCGTAGGCCCAGGAAGAGTACAGTCTAGCCTGGAGACAACATGCTCTTTTCTGTGTTTATTACAAAACCCAGGTCGAGCAGGTGTTTTACGAGGACATTCGTCTGCGTAATAGCCTCTTGCTCCGACTGTGCGAGAAGGAGCCAATCGTCCAGATAAGTTGCCAGGCGAATACCCTGTTGTCTTAACGGGGCTATCGCGGCTTCCGTACACCGTACAAACACTCGTGGGCTGAGAGACAGACCGAAGGGAAATACTCTGTACTCGTAACAGACACCCTGAAAGTCGAACCTCAGATATTTCCTGTCTGGGTAATATACTGGGATGTGGAAATACTCGTCTTTCAGGTCGACTGATGTGAACCAATCGTTTTGGCGCACGAGACGCAACAGAGATGTGTTAGTGAGCATTCTGAATTTGTATCTTTTGAGATATTTGTTCAGAGTCTCATATCTAGTATAGGCCGAATCCCGTGCCCTCCCCGTTTGGGAACGAGGAAATACTTGGAATAAAAGACGCTCTGACTCTGTTCGGCGGGTATTATCGATATAGCCTTCTTGTCTAGTAGCGAGAGGATCTCTTGCTCTAGAATATGGTCCGACTCTTCCCGGGCTTGCGAATGCAGAATGCCCGAAAAGTGAGGGGGGTGACAGCGATTTGGAGCCTGTAACCCTGTGTTATTGTCTTGAAACCCCAAGCAGAATCTGTGAGCATCCTCCACTTTTCGCTTCTCACATCTCTGTCGTCTGCCCTCTGTGTCTTTATTTGTTGTGTTATGGGGCCCTCTAGTGTCTGAACACGATGGTACCCCAGGTTGACAACCCCGGTCAACACTGCGCATGCGCGTGGCGGTGATGCCTTCACAGCCCCGTCCATCGTCCGCCTTCTGAGAGAGGTAGCAGCCACTGTTAGAAGGGGGGTAGATGTCAGACTGTTTATTGTTTTTATTGTCTTTCTTTTCATTTTTATTGACTGCGCCCTTGGCTTTAAGTCTGGAAACGACAGTGGAAAATGATTTATTAAAAGACAATATTGATGACATGTGTTTGTGTGACTTAAACGAGCAGCGGAGCTTGCTGTCGTTGATGTTAAGTCCATTTCACTCATGGCGCGAACTTGAGGATGTCGTTCTGACATCACTCGAGGCGGCGGGAATATGGGGGCATGGTTGCACCCCGGAAACACATGAGCATCTAACACTGGAACGTGTTGTGGAGCTGGAGAACAGGGAACTTCCAGCTCCTTTATCGAGGAGAGGAGAGGAGGCTGTCAGGCCGCCCTCTTCTTCTTCTTCGTCTGGTGGCTGAAAATCTGGGCCGGCTGTGCCTGAGCGGCTGCTGCCGGAACCGGAGACTTTCTTGGCCAGCCCGTCCTCATCTCGAGACCCGGGACGGGCTGTGGCCTCTGCTGTTTCGGGATCTTGAAACGGGCAGGACGTGAGGCAGCCTGAGCGAAGGACTGCCGCGGGGCCGTTGAAGGCGGCGGCTGGACCCTTCGGGGAAGACAAAGCTGGAGAGCCTCATCCTCCTTCTTTTTGGACTCACACCGCTGCTGCATCGAAGCTAGAGCGGAGCCAAATATGCCCTCGGGAACAATAGGCATGTCCAAGACGTCCTCTTTTTCCCGGTCTGGAAGGTTCGTCAGGGTAAGTAACCTGACTCTCTCCTGTACCACCATTATTCCCAGTGCTTGCCCGTGGCTTGGACTGCACAGCGCTGCACACGGAGACAAATGTCCGTGATCGCTGTGATTTCGTCCCACACGGCAAGCTCAGGTTTGACCGTCATGTCATCGCAGAGCTCCGCCTGGTAGGCGGTCAGCAGCGAGGAGACGTTGAGCGCCCTGGCGGACAAAGCTGCGGCTTTATAGGCTCGTTCGGTCATTGCTGACTGGAAGCGGTCTGCCTTTGCCGGTAGCGTGGGGCTCTCGAGGCTCTTGCCGCCACCGGGCCCCAGCCTGACACGGCGCGGGGCTCCAATTCATTACATTACATTGCATTTAGCTGACGCTTTTATCCAAAGCGACTTACAATAAGTGCGTTCGACCAACAAAATACAAACTTGAAGAAAACAGAATCATATAAGTACATCAGGTTTCATAGAGCAAAAACATTTCAAGTGCTACTCAACTGGCTTTAGGTAAGCCAGTCCTTTATTAGTATATAAGTGCTTTGTTAATAGTTCTATCGCTCAAAGTGGAGTCGAAAGAGATGAGTTTTCAGTCAGCTATCTGCTGTCCTGATGTCAATGGGGAGCTCATTCCACCGTTTTGGATAGCAAACCCAGGTGTTTTTGCTGATGGAAACTTGGGTCCCCTTCGCAGCGAGGGTGCAGCGAGCCGTTTTATTGATGCAGAGCGGAGTGCACGTGCTGGGGTGTACGGTTTAACCATGTCCTGGATGTAGGAAGGGCTAGATCCATTCACAGCATGGTACGCAAGTACCATTGTCTTGAAGTGGATTCTAGCAGTTACCTGAAGCCAGTGGAGGGAGCGGAGGAGCGGCGTGGTGTGGGAGAATTTAGGAAGGTTGAAGACCAGACGAGCCGCTGCATTCTGGATGAGCTGCAGAGGTCGGATGGCACATGTAGGTAGACCAGCCAGGAGGGAGTTGCAGTAGTTTAGGCGTGAGATGACGAGAGCCTGGACCAGAACCTGTGTCGCTTTCTGGGTCAGCTGGGGACGTATCCTCCTGATGTTGTAAAGCGTGTATCTGCAGCAGCGGGTTGTAGCAGCGATGTTTGCAGTGAAGGACAGTTTGTTATCTAGGATCACACCCAGATTCCTTGCAGTCTGAGTCGGGGAAACAACAGAGGTGCCGATGTTGATTATCAGGTCAAGAGTGGGACAATCTTTTCCCGGAAGGAAAAGCAGTTCAGTCTTGTCAAGGCTGAGCTTGAGGTGATGAGCAGACATCCACTGAGAGATGTCAGCTAGACAAGCAGAGATGTGTGCGACGACCTGGGTCTCTGAGCGGGGAAAGGACAGAATTAATTGGGTGTCATCAGCGTAGCAGTGGTATGAAAAACCATGCGGGCTAATGACAGATCTGAGCGAGTTTGTGTACAAGGAGAAGAGGAGGGGACCAAGAACAGAGCCCTGAGGGACCCCTGTAGTTAATTGACAAGGGTCGGACTCCGACCCTCTCCAAGTAACCCTGTAGGTGCGGTCTTTGAAGTATGAGGTGAGGAGGGAAAGTGCAGAGCCTGAAACTCCAAGTTCTTGAAGAGTGTGAAGGAGGATCTGATGATTCTCCGTGTTGAATGCAGCAGACAGGTCCAACAGGATGATGACAGAGGAGAGGGAGGCTGCTTTAGCCGTGTGCAGTTCCTCAGTGACAGCAAGGAGGGCAGTTTCTGTGAAGTGACCTGCCTTGAAACCAGATTGGTCCAGAAGGTTGTTCTGATGGAGATAACAGGAGAGTTGTTTAAAGACAGCGCGTTCTGGCTACCACCGTTGTTGAGTCCCAGCCTGACACAGCGCGGGGCTCAATCTCCGCGGCGGTCACCACCATGTCCCGATTGCCGGCTGGCGAATCAACGGACATGAAGGGGTCCTGTCCCGACAGGCTAGCTTGGGGCGCTAGCCATCGGCGGAGGCTCTTGATGGTGAAGCGGGCACAATGCCCGCACGAACCGGGGGTATCGATAGCTTCCTGGCTGTGTTCCAGCCCAAGGCAGGACGAGCAGACCTGGTGTGAGTCCGTGCTCGAGATCTTAAACCCCCAGCCTCCGAGCCGAGCCTCCGAGCCTCCAACTCCTCTGATGCGAGGGAGAGAAAGGTCCATCCTCGTTTGCCGGGGTGTCGGCGCGGAGAAAATAAATCCAACCTTATCGTTATTCCGAAAGGAAAAAACGAGGGGGTAGATTTTTTTCCCAAAAAAATATATTAACTGGTGTGTTAATATCTTTCTTATCTCCGTCTCCTCTGGTGTGAGGGAGAGAAGAGTCCGTCACTGCTCGCCGTGGTGTCGGCGCGGAGGGATAAACTAGCAACAGGTATGTTACTGTTTGAAGAAAAAATCAAACCTTACCGTTATTCCGAAAGAAAAAACGTCGGGGCAGATTACAATATTAACTGGTGTGTTAATATTTGTTCAATTCTTCTGCAAAGCAAAAAAGTAACCAGCAAGCGCCCGTCGACCGAATGTTAGCTTGGGTTCAGTCTGTGGACCGTTAAGCTAGCCCGGCTACTGATATTCGAGATGTGCTCTGAAGCGAGAAGAGGTGTTTTAATGACGCTGCGACATAGCGCAAGCTACTTAAAGGGTGGGTGGATTCCCTGACGTAGACGTCAATATCACCAGCCAATCAGGATTGGCGTAATGAGATTGATGCTTCTGTTTGCATACACGTTGAGACATCGAACGGAGTGTTATGAATGAGAAAGTTTTTTTTTATCAAATCAAGGCCTTAAAAGCATTGGTAGTTAACATTGTAGAAACCAGCTAGAGTATTTGTAAAATTCTAACAAAAACCTAGTCCAAATGATTCAATTAAGGTACTTTTGGGAAGGATTTGCTCCAAAAGTCGCTCTATCTAAAAGGAAAGCTTGTTATTATGAGGAACAGAAACATGATGCAAGTAAACAACCATAATTACAATTTACTCATAGCTGTCAAGCAGCAGATAGTGGACGTCTCCTTTGACGCGCAATGTGCATGCACAGTCCAATAAAAAAACTATTGATCACTTTACAGTCCTGTGACATCCACGGATATCAGATTTGTTTTGCTTTTTTCATTTCATTTATTGGTTGCTGTCTGAATATAAAGAGTATTTTAAATACTGAAATGCACTACTCTCCTTAGCTTTACCAGCAGACAAGCAAACAAAAAATATCTTTCATAAACTCTAGATATATTATGGATGGCGGGGGGCCTCTATTGAGTTACCATGTCCACCCCCCGTCTGTGTGGAGGTCCTCCGGGTGTTGTGGTTTCCTCTCACAGTCCAAAGACATGCAGGTTATTTCCACTGCAGACTCTGTATTCCCTGCAGGTGTGAAAGTGAGTGTGAATGTGTGTCTACATGTGTGTTTGCTCTGTGATAAGCTGACATGTCCGTGCCTCACGCCCAGTGCATGCTGGGATAGATTCTAACCCCCAGGTGCAACCTGATCCCAGGTGACCCTTAAAGGGATGGTTCAGACTTTTTGAAGTGGGGTTGTATATGGTACTTATCCATAGTCACTATATTACCTACTGTACATTTAGAGCAGGCCGACATCCAATAGATAATTCAGTGATTATGGATAAGTACCTCATAAAACCTTTATACCATCAGAAATATCCCTTTAACCGGATATGTAGTCAAGGAAATGGAGAATTGGTTGTACTTAACATGTCAAACTCTTAAATGATATGTGAATATGATTGTATTTGTCAAATATGATTTGAATATATGGTTAAAAATCGCTGAATCAAATTGAACAAATACCAGGGTTGGTAGTTCATTATGTATTGATGGCTTTTAATAGTCATCAGTTCCAGGCTTCATTAATGATTATTAGGCATTGACATCCCCAGACACTAATACTTCAATGTCTTCAGGAGCAGGACCCAGGGATCTTATGTGCACATGCATACAAGTGACACATGTAGGCTACGCAGCTGGGTGTGCAATGTATCCGATTTATAGCATGGAAAGTGGACGTGACTGCATATGCTACTATGTGAAAAGGATTGATGTGTGGGATAAGCTGATGCATTATTTACTAGTGTAATTACAAAACAAAGTTAGTTTTCTAATAGCCACTTTTCAGGTGGAAACATTAGCTCACTATGCAGTCTGAGGCATTAAAGATGAATGTGAATGTGTGTTACGTTACCTGGCCTGTTCTCCTACAATCCTGATGCACAAAAACCTACACATATTTTAAATTCGAATTGATTAAAAACATTAACAAGACTTAGCGTCAACAGCGCTAGCAGCTCTGTAAGGCCAAGACACAGCAGTGCTTTAAGCTAAATGCTAATGTCAGTGTGCTCACAATGACAATGCTAGCATGCAGAAACAGGTTGACCTTCTTAGTGTAGCATTTTAGCATGCTAACATTGGCTTATTAGCACCAAACACAAACTACAGTGGGGCACAAAAGTATTTAGTCAGCCACCAATTGTGCAAGTTCTCCCACTTAAAAAGATGAGAGAGGCCTGTAATTTTCATCCTAGGTCAACACACTCTCACTCCCTAAGCGTCCAATAGCGACGTTTGGTCAGTGTCCGTGGCGTCCAAAGGGACGCAAATAGCTTTCAACTGATTGCAATGTATTCCCATCTGCGTCGGGATTTGACGCTCATGGAAGCGCGGCATTCGTTTGTGTCGGCTGCCCTTAAAGGTAATGTGAGAGTCCATTCCCATTGGATAACGGAGAATTGTACACCCGGATGTAAGTATTCCTCTTACTGTCGATTGATTTTACAGTGATATCTGCACTACTCATCGACTAAAAACACCAGATTATCCTTGTTAATTACACAACATTGATTGGCTTAAATTGTGTGCAATGCTTTTGTATTTTTCCCCTTCGATTCGGAGAAACAAATATTTGTTCTGAGTAAAGGATGGCAGAAGACACTACACTACCCAGAATCCCCAGCTATCGTTTGGACTACACCATGTGCTCTGTTTGACAAACCCCGTGATAGTCCTCAAACTCTGTGATTGGAGAGTGTGCTCCGAGGGTTAAGCCGATTCTCGAACAGCACTTGCAATGGGATGGAACCAAGGCAGACTGTCCAAAACTGGATTTGAACGGGTCCACCGCGTCCCCCGTCCCCAGAACTACACATGCTGGCTATTCTGTTTCGCAACATGTTCTCTATGGCACGTCTCTACTGGGAGTTGTAGTTTTAAAAGACGTTTTCGTATTTCCCATAATAAGAAGTTGCCAGTATTAAACTGTGTACATCCCTGGAGGTTTAGGGGACAGGAAACACTCACATTTAAAACATATAATTAATAAATGGGTGAAAATTGCTTGTGCCCATTATGGGCAGTATTAATATATATACCCACATGCCAGCTAAGGTCAGAAGAGCTTTATTTAACAGCTGGTCTTATGTTTGTGACCCCTGTGATAACATTACATTACATTAATTGATAAGCCTGAAACATGCACTTGTCAAGGTTCAGAGGCACATTTTGCAAATATGGCAGTAGCCATCGATAAGCTTAAGATAAGATATACTTTATTGATCCCAAGTTGGAACATTTGCGTTACATCAGCATGTGTAACAGTTAAATATGCAGTTGTGTTTATTTGAAAATCATTTAGTATAATCACACAAATTCTGTGTTTTATATTCAACAATTCTATGTTCTTTATTTATTGATTGTTCAATACCTGACAAGGCCGGAGATTAAATATCTACATACATCTTATAAGAGTATAATACATTATGTATAATATCAGTTAAAATAAGTGCTTCAACATAGTTAACATTGCTGGAGGTATGCACAAATATTGATAGATGTCTTGTAATGCACTATTGAGGAACCTGCAACCCAAGTTTTTCATTCAGTGCAGAACTACACCACAGTTGTGTAGGCCTATATGATGTGTCAATAAACCTTAGAAAATCTTGAAATCTTGAAAGGGATGTGCAAAATAGTCATTATATACAGTCTTTAATTAACTATTAGTAGAGAATAACGAGTAATGAATATACTTTATAGGGATCGTATTAATATCTAATAATAAAAATAATTAAATTCAATAACATGCTTTAACCACCAGGTGTCCCTTTATATCAGCTGTGCACCTTTATGGTGTAAATACAGCCTATCTACCAATTGGATCAAATATAATAGTGAGCCGAATTAGTGTTGATACTGCAAGGAGACATATTGTGTGAAAAGAAATGTAAGATGTTGTTTAATGGCTGATATATTTATGATCCACATCACGTTTTCAGTTCCTCATGTTTGTCTAGAGGTCTTCTCATCAGGGCTCTATAAATACAGAACTACGCAACAAGTCCTCCAACTCATACGACCAAATGGGTCGTTTAAGCCCTTATTACGACCAAATATGTCGTTTGTTCAAGCGCATAATACGACCTATGATTACGTTTTAAAATTGTCGGCCTCTAGTGCTCCCGTTCAATGCAAACGTTACAGAGGGTTGTTTATTCACAAATAACCCTCTCTGTAAAATCCTAAATTGTAGGATAGTTTGGCCATTAAAACGCTTTATGATTAGATTTCTAGCGAGAAGTATATATTGTACTTTTAGAATCCACGTCCAGTCGATATGTAGGATCTATAGTTTGATAGATATTACGAAGATGATTTGAGGTTTCGTCAGGAGAACGTGTATATGCGGCAAGCTTCCATGTAAAGTTACGGGTTGAAAACAGTATTTCCGGTCCCGACGTTTTCATAATAAAACCAATGATCAAATTATTTAACAGTGATATCTGCACTACTCATCCACTAAAAAACATTAGTTTATCCTAGTTAATTATACGACATTAATTGGTTTAAATTGTGTACAATGCTTTTGTGTTTTTCCCATAGGTTTTTCTCTTTCGATTCTGAGAGACACATTTCTTTTTTCAGAGGTTTTGATAGGCTAAAATCACGCCGCAATGCACGTCGGGATATAGTGTTTATGTGATATGAAATCGGAATACATTAAAAAAATAATAATAATACTTTATTCCGAGTGTTCTTGCTTTTCTCTTTGAAAGTCATCACATAACGGCATTGCAATACACGGTTCGGCTGCATTAAATATTACATACCTGCCCTAGATATGTATTTATAGAGCCCTGATCAGAAGACCTTTTGACAAACTGGAAGAGATGCCGCCAAAACTGAATACGTGACGTGGACCATAAATATATCAACAATTAAACAACATCTTCCATTTCTTTTCACACAATACGTCTCCTTGCAGTATCAACACTAATTCGGCTGACTTTTATATTTGATCCAATTAGTAGATCTGTCTGTATTTACACCATAATGGTGCACAGCTGATAGAAAGGGACTTTTTTGTAGTTTTTAAAGATATTACTGATTTTATGAACTACCTTTCCAACTCCTCATGCAGTTGACTGTTACGGCCCGTCCACACAGCGGCGTGCGCTGACGCTTGCCGGCGGGCGTGTCTGAAACTCGACCAACAACCATGAATCTCCCTCCCCTGACACACAAGCAGCGGTTTGATTGGCTAGAGCTTGTACTGGCATATGATTCGATTGGCTGACGCCTCGCCGAGGCGTCAAAAGTTGAACATTGCTCAACTTTTGCAGCGAGCCACGCCAGCTACGCTCCACGTTGCTTCCCACGATGCATTTCGGCTAAAAGTGACGTCACCCCATTCAAAGTGAATGGGGAAGCGTTACAGGTCTATACAGGTCTATACAAGTTAATGGTACAATGCATAAGCTTCACGTCGAGAGACTGAAACTGTATTTTCCTTTAACGTTCTGTTTTAATTTCACAATAAAGTGAATAGTCATATTATGTACGATATTATTATGTTTTATTAACTAGACCACTGGTCTAAACCGCACCTCCTAGTGGTTAAAGCACGTTATTGAATTTAGTTGTTGAATAAGTTATATTTGATGAAAACATTTAAATATAAAGAGTAGCCTACATACAAAATAGGGGTCAATGATAGAAATATAGAATGGAAAATATCAAGAAGATACTGTAGTGATCTCTACAATAAAACAGTTTAGTGCAGGATGTCCAAAGATATTAACAGGAGGATGTGCAAAACAGACAAACTGATAAGGCTGAATTGTACTCAGGTGTAACTAAAGTCTGATTTAAGGGTTGTTTATATTTCACATCATTAATCAGAATCTGCAAAGTAACAAAAATAAATGTAGTAGAGTAAAAATACCAGGTTAACCTCTGAATTGTAGTGGAGTAGAACAAAGTAGTACATGCTGCTGTAACATAAACATTTCCCAACTTGGGATCAATAAATTATCTTAACTTAAGATGATCGATGGCTTCTGCCATATTTGCTAAATGTGCATCTGAACCTTGACAAGTGCATGTTTCAGGCTTATAAATTAACAACAGGAGGGGTCACAGACATAAGACCAGCTGTTAAATAAAGCTCTTCTGACCTTAGCTGTCATGTGGTATTAATGCTGCCCATTATGGACACAAGCAATTTTCACCCATGTATTAATTATATGTTTTAAATTTGATAACACCAATGTGTTTCATATACCCTACACCTCCAGGGATGTATACAGTTTAATACTGGCAACTTCTAATTGTGGGAAATACGAAAACGTCTTTTAAAACTACATTTCCCAGTAGAGACGTGCCATAGAACATGTTGCGAAACACACAATAGCCAGAAAGTGTAATTCTGGGGGGGAGGGCCGGGCTGGACCCGTCCAAGTCCAGTTTTGGATAGTCTGGCGTGGTTCCATTCCATTTCAAAGAGCTGTTTGACAGCGTAACCTTGTCACACTGCCACTCCAATATCCAATCACAGAGCTTGAGGGCTAATCACGGGGTTTGTAAAGCAAGGCGGATGTTGTAGTCCCAAACGATAGCTGGGGATTCTGGGTAGTGTAGTGTCTTCGGAAACTCTGTAGTGTCTAAACTCCGAAAAAACAATTTGTTTCTCCGAATCGAAGGTTAAAAACACAAAAGTATTGTACACAATTGAAACCAATCAATATTGTGTAATTAACAAGGATAAACTAATGTATTTTAGTGGATGAGTAATGGAGATATCACTGTGTAATCATTTGACAGTGTGGGGAATACTTCCGGTTTTATTATGAAAACTTCAAGACCGGAAAAACTGTTTTCATCCACGCTAACTTTACATGGAAGCTGCCCCATATACACGTTCTCCTGGCGAGACCTCAAATCATCTTCATATATCTATCAAACTGTAGATCCTACACATCCACTGGACGTAGATTATAAAAGTACAATATACACTTCTCGCTAGAAATCTAATAAAAAAGCATTTTAATGGCCAAACTATTCCACAATTTAGGATTTTCCAGAGAGGGTTATTTGTGAATAAACGACCCTCCGGAGCGTTTGCAATCGACAGGAGCATGTTGTTTCTTTCACGACTACTAGAGGTGCTACACTTTAAAACGTGACTCTGGGTCGTATTTAGCTGCTGAACAATCGACCTCTATGGTCGTTTTTTGTAGGAGGACAGGCTGGAACTACGGCAGATATGTAATATGTAATGCAGCCGAACAGTGTATTACAATGCCGTTATGTGATGACTTTCAAAGAGAAAAGCAAGCACACTCGGAATAAAGTATTATTTTTTTTTTTTTTAAATGTTTTCGGTATGTTTCCGGTATTTGTTAATGACGATGTGCTGTGAGATGTGGGACTGGAATTGCACAGGGGAAAATAACGTAGGCTATCTTTAGATGCGGATTTTGTTAAACTAATATGTTTGCGCTGTGGACCAACACTATACATTGACGGGGAAGGGGGTAGCAATAAAGATAACACCATTAAACAGTTACACAACATAACAGAAATAATATCGATAGCAGCATCCCTAGCAACCAGCTTGGTAACAATGAAAACGTCGCGATTTCCTGAAGTAATCTTCGTAATAACTAGCAAACTTAAGATCATGTACATCCACTGCACACATAATCTGAAATAACAACTCATATTTCTCGCATCAAATGACATCAAAACGCATTTTAATGGCCAAACTAACTTTAAAATAGGCATTTTCCACCGAGAATAAAACGAAGTTCGGCCATGTTTTCTTTTTCTGCAGGGAGAAATTTGAAGATCATGTGACATAGACGCCAGCCATCGGAATGAATGGTGAAAATAACGGGGTTTGTCAAACAGAGCACATGGTGTAGTCCAAACGATAGCTGGGGATTCTGGGTAGTGTAGTGTCTTCTGCCATCCTTTACTCAGAACAAATATTTGTTTCTCCGAATCGAAGGGGAAAAATACAAAAGCATTGCACACAATTTAAACCAATCAATGTTGTGTAATTAACAAGGATAATCTGGTGTTTTTTAGTCGATGAGTAGTGCAGATATCACTATAAAATCAATCGACAGTAAGAGGAATACTTACTTCCGGGTGTACAATTCTCCGTTATCCAATGGGAATGGACGCTCACATTGCCTTTAAGGGCAGCCGACATAAACGAATGCCCTGCTTCCGTAAGCGTCAACTCCCGACGCAGATGGGAATACATTGCAATCAGTTGAAAGCTATTTGAAAGCTTTATGACGCTGAAGGAGCCTAGGAGCGTCACAATTGGACGCCACGGACACTGACCAAACGTCGCTATTGGACGCTTAGGGAGTGAGAGTGTGTTGAGGTATACCTCAACTATGAGAGACAAAATGAGAAGAAAAAAAATCCATAAAATCGCATTGTCTGATTTTTAAAGAATTTATTTGCAAATTATGGTGGAAAATAAGTATTTGGTCAATAACAAAAGTTCATCTCAATACTTTGTTATATACCCTTTGTTGGTAATGACAGAGGTCAAACGTTTTCTGTAAGTCTTCACAAGGTTTTCACACACTGTTGCTGGTACTTTGGCCCATTCCTCCATGCAGATCTCCTCTAGAGCAGTGATGTTTTGGGGCTGTCGCTGGGCAACAACTCCCTCCAAAGATTTTCTATGGGGTTGAGATCTGGAGACTGGCTAGGCCACTCCAGGACCTTGAAATGATTCTTACGAAGCCACTCCTTCGTTGCCCGGGCGGTGTGTTTGGGATCATTGTCATGATGAAAGACCCAGTGACATTTTATCTTCAATGCCCTTGCTGATGGAAGGAGGTTGTCATTCAAAATCTCACGATACATGGCCCCATTCATTCTTTCCTTTACACGGATCAGTCGTCCTGGTCCCTTTGCAGAAAAACAGCCCCAAAGCACGATGTTTCCACCCCCATGTTTCACAGTAGGTATGGTGTTCTTTGGATGCAACTCAGAATTATTTCTCCTCCAAACACGTCTAGTTGAGTTTTTACCAAAAAGTTCTATTTTGGTTTCATCTGACCATATGACATTCTCCCAATCCTCTTCTGGATCATATAAATGCTCTCTAGCAAACTTCAGACGGGCCTGGACATGTACTGGCTTAAGCAGGGGGACACGTCTGGCACTGCAGGATTTGAGTCCCTGGCGGCGTAGTGTGTTACTGAGGGTAGCCTTTGTTACTTTGGTCCCAGCTCTCTGCAGGTCATTGACTAGGTCCCCCCGTGTGGTTCTGGGATCTTTGCTCACCGTTCTTGTGATCATTTTGACCCCACGGGGTGAGATCTTGCGTGGAGCCCCAGATCGAGGGAGATTATCAGTGGTCTTGTATGTCTTCCATTTTCTAATAATTGCTCCCACAGTTGATTTCTTCACACCAAGCTGCTTACCTATTGCAGATGCAGTCTTCCCAGCCTGGTGCAGGTCTACAATTTAGTTTCTGGTGTCCTTTGACAGCTCTTTGGTCTTGGCCATAGTGGAGTTTGGAGTGTGTGACTGTTTGAGGTTGTGGACAGGTGTCTTTTATACTGATAACGAGTTCAAACAAGTGCCATTAATACAGTTAACAAATGGAGGACAGAGGAGGCTCTTAAAGAAGAAGTTACAGGTCTGTGAGAGCCAGAAATCTTGTTTGTTTGTAGGTGACCAAATACTTATTTTACCGATGAATTCAAGTGATTTCCTGGATTCTTTCCCCCCATTCTGTCTCTCATAGTTGAAGTGTACCTAGGATGAAAATTACAGGCCTCTCTCATCTTTTTAAGTGGGAGAACTTGCACAATTGGGGACTGACTAAATACTTTTTTGCCCCACTGTACATCTGAGGCTAATGGGGATGACATTTTGCCGGTAGTTAGTCGCAATCTTGGGACTCATGGGCCGTAGTCTCACAAGGACACGCCTCTTGGGACAGAGGTAATTTAGGGGCGATGTGATGTAGTCAGTGAATATTCAATACTTCCTTCAGTGCTTGCTATATTGACCAAGAGAGCTGAGTTTGCAGTTGCGTCAGAAGCTCGTATGTAATGCATCCTGGTTCATTTAGGCACTGCCAGCACAAGAACTTTCTTAGTCAATGAAGCACGCACTGAGGAATGCATTGCTTCAGCGGACTACATTTACCATGCACACTGATTGAACATCCATTTAAAAGGTATTCAAAAAAGGTTATAAAACAAGCTGTCAATGGTAAGGTCATTCACATACGCAGTGATCCACTTGTTCTTTTAAACACTAAAATGCCAAAATGTATGTTTGTTTTCACTTGGAAAGAAGAAAAAGTAAGATAAAAATGACACAGTTTAGTTTGAGCTACCAAGTTCATAGCAGCTGTAGGCCTAACCTCAAACATGCAAAATAGCCACCCAGTAACCATTAAGGTAATAGCTACAGCCCTCCCCCTGTTTTTCCCCAGTTCTGCTTTTTTCTGGCCCATATCAGTTGTTTTTTTAGATAGAGCTGTTTTACAATAAATAATGCATGGTGGCAAGGAAATGCATGCAGCAGCACACTTAATAGAGGAGGGAGACCTTTACATTTCAGTCTATACACTTCATAGTAGCCTATGTACTTTACACATCATGTTTAAATTATTTAGTCCATTCACTGGGTCAAAGTGAATTCTTTCTCAACAGAAAGCCTCAAAAAGATCATTGAATATGTGAAAGCGAAAAGCAGATGTGCAGCGATGTGCAGAATGTATGTATTTTGAGTTGTTCTGCACGTGACATCTAACAAAAGGAGGTTGATCTAAAGATCTCCATTTTTAACACCAGCAACTACAATTACTATTCTTCTTTATCAATCAATCAATCAATGTTTATTTATATAGCCCAATATCACAAATGTTACATTTGTCTCAGTGGTCTTCACAGTGTGTACAGAATATCAGTATGACAATACGACACCCTCTGTCCTTAGACCCTCACATCGTACAAGGAAAAACTTCCGAAGAAAACCCACAGTTTAAAGGGGAAAATGGGAGAAACCTCAGGGAGAGCAACAGAGGAGGGATCCCTCTCCCAGGACGGACAGACGTGCAATAGATGCCGTGTGTAAATTGAAAAGATAATAAATTTGCAACATAGGTAGTCCAAATGTTTGGAAATGCATGTGTGTATAATAGGAAGATGAATCCACGGGGATATCCATCCAGGACCGATGATCCAGGACCACAGCCACGACTCGCGATCCAGGGCTCGCGAACCAGGACACAGGACCGCAGGATCATCCATGACTCCGGATCCCAGCGTATATAGACACCAAAAAGAAAGAAATTTGGGGAAGCTGGGTTAATCGGAACATGAGAGTACACAGGTATAGACAGAGAGAAGGAAGAAGTAAGATGTCCCCCGACAAACTAAGCCTATATCAGCAAAACTAGGGGCTGAATCTAATCAGCCCTAACTATAAGCTTTATCAAAAAGGAAGGTCTTAAGCGCACTCTTAAAAACGGATAGGGTGTCTGCCGCCCGAACACAAACTGGAAGCTGATTCCACAAATGTGGAGCTTGATAAGAAAAGGCTCTGGCTCCCATTGTACTTTTAGAGACTCTAGGAACAACCAACAACCCTGCATTCTTGGAACGCAATGCCCTAGTAGGACAGTAGGGTATAATGAGTTCTTTAAGGTAAGATGGCGCCTGCCCATTAAGGGCTTTGTTGGCGAGAAGAAGAATTTTAAATTCTATCCTGTGTTCTATAGGGAGCCAGTGTAAGGCAGCCAGAACAGGAGTAATGTGGTCCCTTTTCCTAACTCTGGTTAGTACACGAGCTGCAGCATTTTGAATCAGCTGAAGCGACTTGACTGACTTCTTGGTACTCCCTGATAATAAAGAGTTACAATAATCCAGCCTAGAAGTAACAAATGCATGGACTAGTTTCTCTGCATCGTTTTGAGGCAAGATATGCCTGATTTTTGCAATGTTACGTAGATGGAAGTAGGCAGTCCTTGAAATTGATTTTATGTGGGCGTTAAAGGATAAATCCTGATCAAATATAACACCAAGATTCCTTACAGTCTCACTGGAGGCCAAATTAATGCCATCCATAGTTAGTATATCTTTAGATAATTTGTTTCGTAGATTCTTCGGGCCAAGTACAATAACTTCAGTTTTGGCCGTGTTTAACATCAAAACGTTTAAGGTCATCCACGTTTTTAAGTCCTTAAGGCAGTCTTGAATTTTATTTAGATGATTAATTTCATCAGGCTTGATTGATAAATATAGTTGAGTATCATCCGCATAACAATGAAAGTTTACAGAATGATTCCTTATAATATTGCCTAACGGAAGCATATATAATGTGAACAAAATAGGTCCGAGCAATGAGCCCTGTGGCACTCCATGGCTAACTTTGGTTTGCGTGGAAGATTCATCGTTAACACGTACAAACTGAGAGCGTTCAGATAGATAGGACCTAAACCAGCCTAAAGCAGTTCCCTGTATGCCAACTAAGTGCTCTAGTCTTTGCAATAGGATATCATGGTCGATAGTATCAAATGCAGCACTGAGATTGAGCAAAACAAGAATAGAGACAAGTCCCCTATCTGAGGCTATTAGAATGTCATTTGTGACTTTAACCAGAGCTGTGTCTGTGCTATGATGTGTTCTAAAGCCAGACTGAAAATCTTCAAATAAATCATTGTTTTTTCAGTAATCACACAACTGTTTTGCGACCGCTTTCTCAAGAATTTTTGAGAGAAACGGAAGATTAGAAATAGGTCTATAGTTGGCTAAAACCTCTGGATCGAGGTTGTGCTTTTTAAGAAGCGGTTTTATCACTGCTACTTTGAATGATTGTGGAACATAGCCTGATAATAAAGACATATTCATAATATTTAATAAAGAAGTGCTAATTAATGGAAAAACTTCCTTCAACAGCTTAGTTAGAATTGGGTCTAACATGCACGTTGATGGTTTAGAAGAGAGAATCATTGAATGTAATTGTTCAAGGTTTATGGCTGAAAAGCATTCTTGTTTACTATCTAGTGTAATACCAGAACTTACGTTTCTGGGAGCTGTTGATAACACTATACTGGTCAAAGGCAAGAGGTCATTAATTTTGTTTCTAAGAGTAACAATTTTATCGTTAAAAAAGCACATAAAATCATTACTACTGAGTGCTATGGGAATAGAAGGCTCAATCGAGCTGTGGCTCTCTGTCAGCCTGGCTACAGTGCTGAAAAGAAATCTTGCATTATTCTTATTCTCATCTATTAATGAAGAGTAGTAGGCTGCTCTCGCTTTACGCAGTGCTTTCTTATATTCATTGAGAGTAATATGCCAAATTAAACGAGATTCTTCAAGTTTAGTGGAACGGCATATCATTTCAAGTTGTCTAGACTTTTGCTTTATTTTGCTGGTTTCGGCATTATGCCATGGAGCTAATCTATGTTGTTTTATTTTCTTCTTTTTCAAAGGAGCAACAGAGTCTAATTTTATTCGCAGCGCATCTATAGCACTATCAACAACATGATCAATTTGGGGTGGTGTACATTTTGTATAAGTTTCCTCCCCTACATGCAGACATGCTATCGAGTTAAGTATTGGTGGAATCTCTTCCTTAAATGTGGCTATAGCACTAACAGATAGGTTTCTGCTGCAAGAGCTTTTGACTAATGCTTTGTAGTCTCGTAATAGTACTTCAAAAGTTACTAAGAAATGGTCGGATAAAGCAGGATTATGCGGTTCGACTAATAGTTGCTCAATTTCAATACCATAAGTCAGAACAAGGTCGAGAGTGTGATTATACAGTAGCAGTGGATTGGTTTATTTACACTCTGACAGAAACCAACAGAATCTAATATAGAGTTAAATGCAACAATAAGGCTATTTTTATCATCGTCAACGTGAATATTAAAGTCACCTACGATAATTAGTTTATCTGTTTTAAGAACCAAAGTTGATAAAAACTCAGAGAATTCTGATAAGAATTCTGAATAAGGACCTGGTGCATGGTACACTGTAACAAATAAGATTGGTTGCAAAGTTTTCCAGGTCGGATGCGTAAGACTAAAAACGAGGCTTTCAAAGGAGGTATAATTTAATTTTGGTTTAGTATTGATAAGTAAACTTGGGTCAAAGATTGCTGCAACTCCACCTCCTCGGCCCGTGCCTCGAGCAATATGAGTGTTGATATGGCTGGGTGGAGTGGCCTCATTTATGCTGACATATTCTTCATGTCTCAACCAAGTTTCAGTGAGACAGCATATATCAATATTATAATCTGATATTAAATCATTTACCAATATTGTTTTAGATGCTAGAGATCTTATGTTTAAGAGACCACATTTAATCTTCCTGTTTTGTTGCACTGTAGTAGTTGTTACATTTACTTTTATTAGGTTATTATGTATGACACCTCTATTAGGTTTACATTAAATTGTCCTTGGGCAGACACACACACCGCTAATATTGGGTATTTTATATGGTTCGGGATTCCTATGGATGACTGCCTAGGAGAGAGTGCAGAGAAGCGTGTAAGACTGCGACTCCGCCTCCTGGTCTCAACTCCAGTTTGTCATGGATTAAGTCCACAAAGCCCTGAAATGTTTGCCGAAATGAGATCTGCACCTTCCAAAGTAGGATGAATGCCGTCTCTCTTAATTAGCCCTGTTAATACCAGAACCTACACATATTAAGAAGACTGATTTGAGGTCAGAGGTCAAATATTGATTCCAAGGAATGAATAAAGGCCTAAACGATAACCTGAGGACCCTAATAGTTAGAAAGAGTCAATGCCACTAATATGTGTGAAGGTCATAAAAAGTTATGGTGAAGCCTCCCCAAAGAAGGTTATGTTATTTGTGATGTGTTTGTCTGCCAGCGAGTTTTATTCTATTTGGTGTAAAGGTGTAAAGTGGGCTAAGAAGGAATCAATAACATGTTGGAGCCGATCCAAATCAAGGGGGAAACCACAAATTATTTTTTACTTTTGTTAACATTGCGAGATCACAAGCTACATTGAGCTACATGGTTTATTTGGACGGTCTAAAAAAACAAAACATCTATATTTGATTGACTGCTGTAGCTAAACCTATTGTCTCTTGCTCTTTTTGTTGTTGTTGTTGTTGTTGTGTGTGTGGTGTTCTTCATCATGCTTACCTCTGGTAATGATCCTCTCCTGGCGTGTCCTCTTCACGACACGAGGCAGATTTAATGCACGGGTTTGTCTCACCTAATTGATTTCTTTTAATTTACTCTCAGCGCCTCCACCGGGCCCTCTGACAGTTGATTACGCCTAAGTGAGTTCACCTTGAGAGGAGCGGCGAAGGTATATAAATAATATGTCAAACATGAATGGATGTACAGAGATCAACTCTTACATTTAATCAAGATGGAATTATACGACCTATTGAAAGTCACCTTTGGAAAATGGCTTCCAAACAATAATTTGTACAAACACTACTGATTGATTTCAACATTTATGTTGTGCATACAAATGTACACGTTCAGTCTCAGTAGTGTTTTGCTCTTTCTGCATCGGAGTGCAGAGCAAGCTGAGGGGAAGTCAGTGAAGTGGCTGTTCACTCCATTTCTGAGTTCTATTGTCAGCACTCCATATAAAAACATTAAATATTGAAAGTGTGCATTAACATGGGTCAGGAATTGATGGCTGTACCTCTGTGGGGGGAGTAAACTTGAAAGCGCTCAAAAAGCAGTGGTTGCTTTGAGGCTTATAATGCGTGTGTTCTTTTAAACAAATAGCTTGAACTCATTTCAAACGATGGAAGAATAGTTGAAACTTGAAAGAGAGATGTTTAATTTTGCTCGGCTGTTGTTGTAACAGTTGCATGGCTATGCAACAGAAACATCCAGTATTTCAAGAATAGCTCATGATTATTACAGTAGCCTCTCCAACACAGAGGTGCTTCTGATCCAGGGTTTTTTGCAGGACAGATAACATCCACTAAAGTCATCGTCAGTTAACAGTCAAATCTCTTCTTTTTTACCCCTAAACAAGAATTTCTTCTAGCATTATCTTTGGAATGATAAAATGTGAAGCATGCTCCTCCTGCTGCGCGGCATGTCCTTCTGTTTTCCTTTTACAAGATGTTCATCTGTGTTGCCATGGATGTCTTGTTTTGGGGAAGAGATGAAGAAGAGTGGAAGTATAATGTGTCTAATGAAACACGTCTTTTTTAAAGCAATGTGACCTCGGCTGAAACACTAAATCTAACCCCCACAAAGGGACATCATTTAGGAAATTCATCTGTAAACCGAAAAAGATGTAGGGGTAGCAGTTAAAGGTGAGATCAATCATACTGCACATTGATTGTTTCATGTAATTGAGTAGATGCACATGCCATCTGTGTCACTTTTCACAATGAATTGATAATACATGTCTTTGTTTGTGCTCGTCAATTCCCTCCAACATTTGCATGACCAAATGAATATCAATCGAGTTTCAGAATACTGAAATCTTTCTTCTGTATGTTGCATTAGGTATATAGAAAGCACAGTGAGAACCACTTTAAAATTCTAGCTTGGTAGACTATGCTGCGTGGAAAATACAAACCGCCTCTCGCCAAGCTAAATGTGTCAGTTCAATTGTGATAAGATCGAAAGTCAAATGCATAAAATTGTACTTTTCTGCCAAATCCCAAAACCCTGCTACTTAATTTATTTTGGCATTTTCTCTGGACTGAAGTCAGTCACTAAAGGACACATTGTAATCATCAGAAATGCCATTAGATAGTGTGTCTTGGGAGGTGTAATGCTTCTTTATGCCAATAAGGGTCAAACATTATGAAAGTTATAGCACACTGACGGGCTGTCATTTAAACGGTTTGCTGATGTACACTGCCCCCCCTCTGCCCTCTGTGTCGCTCTGTTCCTGACAGGTCACCTCCTCAAATAACACACTCTATAACTCAGAGGTGACAAAAGCATCAGGAGACGTTGCCACTGACTTCCTGTCCCACTTTATTTAAATATAGGTTTATTTGTACAGTTGTGTCTGTTTTTATCAAAGCAGTGTTTCATGTTTGCATTTGATGCCAATGTGTTACTTATTTTGGAGAAAAAAACAATGCAAAGAAAACCTTTGCTTCAGAGCGAGTCAGATGATACTGTACGCAACTTGCTGTGCAGGTTGCATTGTTCTCACACTCGATTTGGATTTGTAACATCACTATTCTAAAAGTCAGTATGATTGCCTGGCACGTGCTAAAGCCGTGCTAAATATCTGGTTATTAATTTATTTGTTTGTTTTGTTTTTCCCAAGGCTGTTGAAAGATGAGGAGTGAGGCCAGTTTGTGATTCACACACACACACACACACACACACACACACACACACACACACACACACACACACACACACACACGACATCTAACAGCCTGGCCTGTCATCTGCTGGCCAACTCCGGAACTGCATCCCTGCTTTCCTTCATAACAAGAGCATGGACAGTATCTCAAACAAAAGCATTCCTAATAACACTGCTACTCAACTGATACATATTTGATGATATGTTGTTTTTGTTGTTGTAACATCCAATCTATCTCCAGACAGGTCTATCCGAAGGCAGAGAAGGCCCCACTCCTCCGTGCTGTTCCTGAGCTAGAGCTCTGATTCACAGCTGCTGGCAGTCTGCTGACAGGGAAACACTGGCTGTAGTGGGTGGATGGAGATGTGTGTGTGGAGATGTGTGTGTGGAGGTATTGCACTGAATCCTGCTGGAGGTTTGTGTGGGACACCGTGCTCAGCAGCCACACGTTCTGAGTTGGTGCACGCTGCCGGGGGGAGGATTCGTCATCGGCCCTCGGCTCACATTCAAACCTTACTGTAATGACTTTAGGGATCCCCTGACTTTTTCTCAGCAGTGAGTCAATGTTACAATGTTCAATTTGTCCAATACTTCTATACGTCAATGACACATTTCTGGCAAAACTTTTATTTTGAAATGAAATAGTACTTTTCCTTTTTGTGAAAATTATGTTTGTGCAAATAAATGGTACATCAACAATGGAAACATTTATATAAATAGGAAACCAACGATTACAAAAATGAATGCAGATATGCAAGGTTAAAAAAAACGCGAAATGTAATTATTAAAGAGGACACACTATGGGTGAATTGTGACATTTTTAATTATGAGATATCACCATAGGCCTCTTAGAGTTGAGTGCTTACTTTATGACAATATATTATATTGTTCTGAAATTGTATTTTACTATTAAACGAGGCATTTTCTAAAGCATCTAATGGTAGCTTTGGTAGAATTAAACAGATGCAAAAACACAATTAGTATAATAAACACCTTAATGTTTATTTTGGATGTTTTCTTTTCACTATTCAGAAATAAGTCAAATATCACAGCCCTTAAAAACTACCATAAAAATATACGTGTGTGTGTCTGCAGTGTCTCAACATAAATAACAATAACAAATAGATATATAATAAAACATCGTCCCAAATACAGAAGTGTGACTGTTGCTGAAATAAAGGGGGAACCAAACAGTGGAGCATATATCAAACAGCTTATATCAGAAGAGATAACCAGTATTCCCCAAATGTACCCACAGGTTTACAATAGTCAGAGTTTACGGAACAAAATGCAGCGTTCACTTCCCCCTCTCTGATCACTTATTGACTCACACTGCTTGCTACTTGATCCTCCATAATGTTTGTGAGTCTTGGATCCTGATGAGACGCTCATGAGTCATATGCTGTTGGTTTCACTTATTTAAAGCCGGCCCCTTGTTGTTGCAGCGTACAGTTCTGCCCAAACACACACAGCAGCCAACACATGTTGTTTTCTGCACACAAAGTCTGCAGACACCCCGATCGTCTCGCTTCCTGTCCTCTCACGTTATCGTCTCCTGGATAATGAGCTCCGCACGCCTCCACCCACTCCCCACCTCCTCCATCACCCCTCCAGTCACCCCTGATCAACATTTTTCACATTGTTAATGGCTTATGTCAGCTTCTGGTAATTATAGACAATTAATCATGTGTGATTCACTGTCTCCCTCTCTCCGTCAGCATTGTGCTCCATGCTGTGAGAGGGAACACGACAAAGGTGAAGCTGCCTTTATTAAGTAGGCAGCACCAGGGAGTGAACTCCCCAATGATAAGCAGCGTGTTGCAGTGCTTTGGCTTACACTTCCTTGAGGCGAGCGATAAAGGCCAGGTGGAGATTAAATTACATGAATTCCTCCGCCAGAAGCCCTGACCCGGAATGACTTACAAGACAAGGAGGATGGAGCGATGCGCTGAGGAGAAACCACTGCCAAAGTGCTGCAACGTGAATTAACCATCAGTGTCACGCGGTGCAATGTAACTAAGTACTTGTACTCAAGTAAGGTACTTAATCACAATTTTGAGGTACTTCTACTGGAGTATTTCCATTTTATGCTACTTTATATTTATGCTCCATTACATTTCAGGGACATATTTACAGCTTGTTACTTTGCAGAATCTGAATATTATGCCACAATATAAATAAACCAACAGCATCGTCAATCATTAATATCAGCTACCTTTATCAGCAGCAACATTCAAATGATGAACATTGTACATGTGTGTGCATCAGTAATTCAAATCAGCTATTACTTTTATTTTTGGTAAAACATGTTGATGCTAATACTTTTGTACTTTTACTTAAGTAAGATTTTGAATTACATTTACCTGTAGGCCTATAGTATATTTAGCCTGTAGTAATGATACAAGTTGATTACCTGAACCTACCTTCTAAAGTCACACAATAGGCTATAACTTCATTTGCTGTAATTCAAAATGGACATTGTATTATCTCAGTTATTCTTATATGTATGGTACGTTTTTTTCTAGTTTTCATCTCCCCACACCCACAATTATAACTGGCTAAATCAAGTTTGAAAAAGAATAACACACCCAGTCTGGCAAACATTGGTTTGCAAACATTGTTATCAACAGGCCCAGTATCAGCCAGTCCATTACCCAGCATCCAGTAACCTTGCCTCTCATACTGTAAGCGTTTCTGACCCTCTCTTCCTGTTGGGTGCAGGAGTCAGTGGTGGAGAGAGTGGAAAATTCATTTCTTGAGAAGACCTGTGAAAGAATCCAACATTCAGTCGAGATGTGCTCCACGATGTCGTTGTTGGTGCTTTTAAGCATCATAGGTAACAACCTTTCTGCCTGTAATTCAGTCTTCTGAGGATTTTTGTCATGTTTCTGTTTGAATTTCTGGGTATTTATTTTGATTTGACTTGTTTTGCAGGATGTGTTGAACTGATCACGGTCAGCACTCCGCACAAATATGTCAACGTTACAAGGGGAACAGATGTCCTGCTGCCATGTACGTTTGTGACTTCTGCGCCGGACACAAAACAACTCAACATCATGTGGGATTTTGTTGCAACGTCCTCCGTGATACAAAAGCAGGTAGATACACACTGAGATTTTCTCAAAATGTTATTATTATTCACTGGGATGGAAGGACACTGTGAAATCAGGTATAGTGAGTTATGGGTTCAAAGTGAGTATCAGAATATTTCATAATGTATTTAATAAGCCTGATAATACCCCTTTACAATTGGTATCACTCCAGTGGCTTACAGTTTTGTTTAATAACTGCACAATGCTTTGAGTGATTTTCAAAGCCATCCGTCATTTTGTATTTCAATGTTCCAATCCCTGCCCTTCACCAAGTAGTGCCATGTGGTCGATGTACCTGGTTATTCAAATGCAACATGCCTTTGAGCTGGATGCATGCTGGGTGGTATCTAATGAAAACCTGAACATTTTGAAAATATTCAAATTTAATTTGCCATCGTTTACTATTAACCTCATTATAGAGCCTAACATAAAACACATCTTCCACACAGGTTAGCGCCTTTTTCTACTCCAGTATGCCGCGTATTCTTCACCAACGGTCATGAGACACACCTCACTGAGACAACAAAGACTGACTGCCAAATCAGATAAAGGCAGTTTTTTAAAACACCAATCCAGTATGATTTTTTTTTTGTTTTAAACTGATTTAACAGGACCACTCATGTTTAATTATCTGTTACAGGTGTTCAAGTTACTTTATGAGCAAAATGGTACCATCCTCTGGACCTAATAACACTAAAAGGGATTTATTTAGGACCATGGACAATTTGAAGTTTTTTTATTTATTATTTAAAGGGGACTACGTCATAAACATACATATTTCTACTTTTTTATACTACTATTTGAAACTATCCTTGTGAAAGATATTTGTGTTGGCAATGCTAATCCAATAAACTGCCTTCACAATACAGAAGACACCATTCTCTCTCTGATTAAAGCACATATCCAGTGTGAATGTTGGTATCATTGAGTATCTACAGTGTATCTTATACTCAGAACATCTGGACCTCTTGGGCAAGCCAGTTTTACAATGAGGATTGACAGAAACAGCTGAGTCTTTATTGTGTCTAAGGTGTTGCCGTGTGTTTTCAGGTGTATTACTATCTATCTGGAACCGTAGACATTGCAACATCTTATGAGGGCCGGGTTCAGCCTCCCTTCTCTCCCGCCACGACCAAAAATGCCTCCATCATAATAAGGAACATACAACCATCAGACACCGGCGTGTACAGCTGTCAGGTTCACAACCTTCCTGATTTTGAGGGAGTATCTGAGGCCGATATCTTTGTGCTTGTTTTCGGTAAGTTTTGAGAAAAGGTTTTCAACCCAATTTGTAAATAGAAAAGGTTGCTGTTGTGGAGCTTTAAACATTAGACATTTAATGGAAATGAATAAGTTACTTGAAAAGTGATTTATTCAACCACTGGTTCTTACCTGAAGAAGAAGCAAAGTAATCAGTATTCATTATTTGTAGTATACCCTTTTACTTAACTTAAAGTATACTGCAGTATAGAAAACGTGTACGTATAATGCAGAATGGCCGATTTAAGTATCATATATACCGTGTATTATGATTATTGATGCAGCTTGACCTATAATAATACATCAATGTTTTGTATTGACAATCTGGTACTGCAAAGCAACTGAAGCGATCCAAAAAATACAGTTGAGTAAAAAGAATATTATTTGCCTCAGAATTATTTTGAAGTCAAAGTGTAAAGTAGCAGGAAATTGAAAAAGTACCTCAAATGTGTATTTTAGTAGAATACTTGAGTAAATACATTTAGTAACACACCCTACTGGGTAGAAGAAAAAAAGGTCAAACCCATTAAATGAGTAAGAAAGTACATATTACTAATAATAGAGAATACAGAATAAGAGTTCTTATCAGGTAAAATAACACTGTGAGAGTGTACAGTGTGAAGGGGATTACCGCGCCACACCCCTCAGCAGTATCGGCTGAACGTTAGTGAGCAAAGCAAAAAGTCGTTCTTCGTTTCTCTGAAGGTGCTTTTACACCAGACATGTGTTCGGTCTGACAGGATGATCTGCTGTTGCTGTCTGAAACCGTTATCGGCCTCTTAGAGGTTTGGGAAATAACATGGACAAAGGTTTTTTTGTTGTTTTAGTTTTAAGTTGAATGTTTGAATGTCTTAATCCTTATTTGTCTTTCTCACATTATTCATGTGAAAGTAGATTAGTAATGTGGCAGAGACTTATATTAGTCTTTTGCTTTCATTTGAAAATATTTTTCAACATGACCAATCACAACAGAGCAGGCCAGCTCAGAGCAGGCTAGGCTCTGGTTTCAGACAGAGGGTGAAAGGAGGTGCTGCAGCACAGGCAGTATGAGAGAAATAAAGAGCTTTTTGAACATTAAAGCATGGAGACATGAACACAAAAAACTGATATGAACCTGAAATGAGCAGAATAGGGCCCCTTTAATCTATTTGGACCGTAACCATTACTGACTATCAAAATTACTTTTAAGGTTCAGCTATCATTATGTTTTTTGATGGTCATTTACTGAAAATGTTTTGCAATGATCATAGTGTATTATTTTCTATTGTTCCATTGATTATTTAATCAATTATATATTTGTTATAATCACAGTTGTAATGCATTATAAAGTAAACAATGACCACATGAAATCACCTACAGTCACATTGTAACGCACTATCAGTTGTAAAGTTAAGAAGGTTTTATGTAACACAACAATGGAGATGGGCAAACAGTTACAATACATATGTCAGTGCAGAGATGACTGTGTCTATGTTCAGTGTTGTTACAATAACAAATCTATTAAAACAGCGACCCTGAAAAGCGAGATTAGGGAATCACATTCAGTTTGAATCTTCTCATTCAGCGAGTTACCAGGGACAACCTCGCAGACCTCAGTATCCTCACTAGTTTCCATGGTTACTGCAGCAGTCTCCTCATTGTCAGTGTGAAATTAGAGGAGGACTGTGACTGCATCCTTGTACTGCATACAGAGTATATATCAGCTTCTGCTGCATGCTAAACACACGTCTTGTATTTCATAACCTTTATGAAAATGTTAGCAGGACAGCGTCTGCATACTGAATGTGATTCATGCTGTATGAATATGTATGGCTGTTCTCGTGCTGATTATCACGGGATGAAAGATTTTCATCATCTCTTACTGTTACATAGAATTATGGTAATATGTTAAGGAGAGGGAGTGGATCATGAATAACAAAAAAGGGGGGAAGCTTTACCCTTGTTGTGAAAACAGAATACATTTCAATAATGAAGTTATTTCCTGTTAAAGATGTTCAGCAGCATATAGAGAACACCTTATTATTATTATTAGGTAGGTGTTGGGAAATATACAGTTAGTGTTAGGGAAATTATTGATTCAGTCTCAGGGGGTGACAGTTGTAAGACCACACCCAACACACTTCCTGCCTGATGTCGATTCAAAGGCCCACAAAAAGGATTTGTCATTTTTAACAAATCAAAACACATATGTATACATACAGTACTCTCAACCAGGAAGTGCACAACACGTCTTTGCTTTCTGAAAGAATGGTTGTGATACTATAAAAATGAACAGAAATAAAAATGAGCAGTCAGAATTAACAGGCATATTGATCATATTTGATCAATCAAATGGCTTAACATCGTTTCTCAGATTGTAATCAATATAAAGGCCATAATTATAATATGTAGCTGGTGATACATATTCCAGCCCAAAACATTTAAATGGCAAACATTATCACATTTATAATTATCACCTGGCACCCAGAGATGTGTGCTTTCCTTTAAATAAATCAAGACATTTACACCCTAAATGGTGCATATAAAGCCAACAGATTGCAAGAAATGAAGTGTTTGATGCTCAAATGGAGGAGGATGCCCCCTCACTTTAATGCCCCTCCCTTCCTGATTCTCATATGAAAACCTTAAAGCAGAAGTGAAAAGTATGAACTCTTTCTATCTTTTTTCTAAACTGATCTGAAAAAACTGAAACATTGATTTTAATGAAATGTATTATGTCAACAGATTCCACATAACTGTATTAGATAGATGAAAGCAATACTATTACGTTTCAATAAAAAATACTAGGTTCAACTTAATATTATTGCTTTCAACAAACCTAATACAGTTGTGTGAAATCTGTTGACATAATACATTGAATTAAAGTCAACGTTTCAGTTTTTTCAGTGTAACATACTTTACTCAACTATATCATATTTCAACCTACTTTTTATATAGTGGAAATTGACCTCCATTTATTTAACATATATTGTTACTGTTTACTTTTAAGACTTAAAATATGATAGGCAAGGCAAGGCAAGGCAAGTTTATTTATATAGCACTTTTCAACACAAGGCAATTCAAAGTGCTTTACAAAAAATGAAAGACATTAAGACAAAGGCACCTGAATGATACCTTTTTCAAATAAAATGAATGATTCAGGATTACACCAGTGGTTCTGAATGTCATTTAATGTGTCCTCTGTGCTCTGTCAGAGACTCCCTCGACTCCTTATTGCTCCGTCCACGGGGACGTGGAGTCGGGACACCTGGTCACTCTGACCTGTCACAGCGAGCGCGGCAGCCCCCCCCCGACCTACACCTGGATCAGACTGGACCAGGCCAAGACAAGGAGGCCTGTGATGGGAAGAAGTCAGTACTGCATGTGTGTTTGCCTGTAATATACTTGTTGCTTTGTTATAAACATGTGTGCACTTGTCTCTTCAGCGACCGATACTGGAATTCTGGAAATCAGAAACATATCCCAGTTTGAGTTTGGGGAATACCAGTGCAACGCTACAAATGGAGAGGGATTTTCAACTTGCACCTTAGAGTTAAATCATGGTATGTTTATTTATTTATTTAATTAATTGTTTTGAGAATATTTAGATAATTTTCTGTTGTTTATTTATCCGTGAAACATTTTTGCAAATTGAAAGAAAACTAAAGCTTTGCCAGAAAATTAATAACGTTACTTTTTTTTGGTCACTCTTATTTGCACTCTCGCATTGAACAATTCTAACTGACCCGAAAAAAGGAATGCTTTTAGTCCAAGGCCAACATGAGAGTTACAAAACAAACAATCCTCATGAAACACAAGAACAAATGTATTGAGTAAAACGTTTGTACCGTCACCAGTTTGTTTCACGTAAAAGAAAAATGAATGTCATATTGGCAAAATGCTTTAAGTAATTTTATAGATTGGATTAAGGGAGATTACCACATGTTTTAAATAATTTGCCTCTCAGGGCTTCCGTACAATATGCACATCAACACCAGTATTAAAAAAGGCCTTATTCCCCTTCATTGTACAGATGTGGGAGATGGAGTGATTGCCGGCGCAGTGATTGGTGCGTTGCTCGGGTGTGTCCTTATCCTCCTGGTTGTGTGGTTCATCGCTCACACATTGAAGAAACACAAATACAAAGCGATCAAAGCCTCAGAAGGCAACGAGATGATGTGAGATTCTAACCCCTTGATGTTGTTGCATTTCATCATGTCATTCCTGATTCAAGTGTGTAACATCAACTCTCTCTCTGCCCACGAGGAGGAGCTCTACTCAGGCCCCAGAAGCCTCAGATAGTGTTACCATGGCAACTACACCCAGCAACCTCCATGCTGAGGGAGATGGGCCCAAGGCCTAAAAAAAGAGCTGAAGAAAGAGCTCCTGCAGATACGTCACTACACTGAACAACAGGATCTCCAGCCCTCAGCACACGTCATTCTCACATGTAATCATCATTATGTCCATGCTCACTGTCGTGTATATGAATTAGAATTTTGTTACATGTTTTCTTAATCAAAAAGTTAAATTGCAAACCAACACTTTTACAGCTTTTTTAATATATGTTTTACTTTAAATTGGCTTGATTGTATAGACACAATGTTTGTTGACCATTTAACCTAATGTCCTTGAAACCATGTTGATGAGCCCTGCATTGGATGGATATACAATCTACTTTATAAATAGAACTTTTTTACATTACATTACATGTCATTTGTTAGACGACTAACATACATTGAGTACTGTGGACAATCCCCACAAGAGCAATTTGGGGTGAAGTGTCTTGCCCAGGGACACAACGACATGCTGACTGCAGTGGGACTCGAACTTCCTATCCCCTGATTCGAGGTCCATCACACTATCCACTGAGCCACAGCCGCCCTGAAACTTGAATTTATTGTGTAAAATAGAAAATTAAAGTAAATCAACTTGACGGTAGAATTTGCATCATGCAAATTATCAGTATGAGTATTTTAAAATAAATAGGATAATAGTCCAAGATTCAAATCTTTCAAATGATAAAAGTCTTATTATAGGATTGTTTGTCTTTACAGTGGATGGATATGACAATCTAATTTGGTTAAGCATAAATGTAATACAGACAAATGCAGCTGTGATGATGTATGACAAGTTTATGTATTAACGTTCAGAAATTCTGGTTCAATAAAATATTGTGTTTTCTGAGTCAACGAGTCATCTAGCTCATCAAGTGTGACAATAAAATAATCAATAAAAGGTTCATCTAGGTGGCAGCAAACTTACACTGAGACTCATAATGTTAGCGCTCAATCAGATTAAGAGTCCTTGGACGTCCATGATTTGTCTCGTGTTTCATAATCCACCCGATTCTGAGGGAAATGGGTGGATTATGATACAATAAGCAACAGGGTCAGACATTAACCTGAATGTATAGATGTCAATCCTCTCTTTTGTGTTGTTGTATGTCACCTTGTGGTGATGTCATGTCTCTTTGCAGTTAATCAGTGTATTTTACTGTTGTTTTGCCACATTTCGTAGTTATTGTGTGTGTGTTTACATTTGCTTTGTGTCTCTGTAGTTTGTGTATGTTTCTTTGTGTTAAATGTAGGCCTGTTCAGTAATCCCTCCATGGTGAGGGGTCAGATGACTTTGAAATATGATTTAATCCATGTAGCTACAGGGGCTGCCCTTTAGCACTGCATTCTCACAGGGGTCTAAAATATGTTTAGCTGCTCACACAGGGAGAAGCCTCTAGAGCTCTTTGTGACCTGATATCAAAACATCATATGCTCTATAGGTTTACAGAGAACCTTATTTTCATGAGATTTATAGTTTGCCTGATAGGGGGGGGGAATCAATATACGGATATATTCTGTCTATACATATATGAAGAAGTTCACTGTCAAGTTGTAGGATTATTCTCCAGAATGTAATACCTTTACATTATTTAAAATGGTAAGAGGGCAATGGGGACTACTTTAATCCAGCTGGAAAAGTAAATGCGAGAAATCAATGAGTCACTCTCTCTCTCTGTTTACATCAGCAGATCAATTGTAAGCATTTTGTACGACAGACACATGGAACAATCTTGCTGGCAGGGTGGCATGTTGGAAATATAGGCAGAGCTTTCACTTACAGCCTTCAAAATACAAAGAAAAAAAACATTTTTCACACTGCTGCACCCAAATATCAGATATTGAACCTTTTCAGTTCAAACTGGCCTATCAGGAGATAGTACTCTAGTAAGAGTTGACAAGTGAACCAGAAATATGAAACATTTTCTTTACTAAACTACTGCTGTTGAGGCCTGCTTCCTGTTACACAAGATGGCTTCCACAAAGGACTCAAACTCTGACAGGTAATTGCTTTGACATTGACAACATGTCTACTTATAGTATTCATATAATAATGCTAGGTACAATTATTTTATCCATGAAGAAAACTGTATGTGAGAAAAAGTTTGTCTTTCCTAGCAAACAGTTAGTGAAGGAATTGGTGATTCCTCACAATGACAACATTATTTACAGTATTTCCTCATCAATATAAGCTAATACTGCTCTTTCAACCAAATACCTTTAATTCATATCAACATGGCTACCCCTCCGTCAATTTGAAGCTAGTGTTCAAAGATCTATAATCATTTGGCAAGTACAAAGGCAGCACAGATACCTTCAATATGTTCCTGTTAACTGAGCTGCTTGTGTTCTTTATGGAGCCAACTTGCTTGAATTCAGCTGAATTCAGTGACAGTTTCACACTAACCCAACACATCATCACCCTACCAAGAAAGATGTGTGAAGTCGAGCATCATTACCCACTTATGGCTCTTGTAACAAGTAGCAGTCTGGGTCCAAGACTTTTGATTTGTTTTACAGAGGTGGACAAATTGAATTAAAGGTGGGGTAGGTACATTTCAGAAACCGGCTCGAGATACACTTTTTGTTATATTCCGTGGAATGCTCTTAACATCCCGATAGCAATGAATATCTTAAGTGCTTTGACAAAAAATCCATAACAAAAAGTCATCTGTAGAAGCCGTAATACTGTAAAAAGTACAACCAATCCGATTGGATGGCCTACCTGCCTGTCAGCCTTCCATCGGGGCACAAACTTATCTCGTGCCCTCATTGGTCATGTGGGTTCCATAATTCCATAATTAGAAAAGCTCCTCCCTCTTAATGTTTGCAAAACTGATAGGTGGACAGGCTACAAATGATCAGTCCCTTCAGATCCGCACACATGAAGCTTAATGAGCATGAATTGAACAGACCTGCTGCTGTGTTAATTCTTTAGCTGCCACTTTAAGCTTTATGATGTGTACAACATGGATGTAATTTGATTTAATCTTGCCATTTTAAATGATGTATTCAATAAATAAGGTTAAACCAAATCATTACATTACAATAGATTTTATTTTAATGATTTGGTTTAACTTAAAGAGAAACTTTATTGTTATTGCACATATTACAGGTACTGAGACAACGAAATGCAGTTTAGCTTCTAACCAGGTGCAACAAGCAGTGAAGTGGAAAGTAATGTACACAATCTACAGAATAACATATAGAATGAATTGAATGATGAATAAACAGTGGGGTGTGAATACACTAGATGTCAGCCTGTGAGCAGTATGAACAGTGTGTATGAATATGCTAAGATATATAAAGTATGAAAACGGTAAGCAGTATAAAATATATAGATATTAATTTCATGATGATAAACATTGTGGAACAATGATGAAAAATAGGAATGGATGTGGCGACGTAAAACTGACACAAAACAACAACAAACTTTTGCCAGCCAATTGGAGAGTTTCATCAGCAACACGTGGTAAAAACCACCAATGAGCGCTCAGCTCGAGATACCAGCGAGCCGTTTCCCATCAAGCATTTCGCTTCCGCAGCTCGTGGAGAGCAACTGCGCCAACTCGCCTCGCTCTCAAGGCTGCGGGCGTCTTTGTCCCGCGAGATTTCAAAGTCTCATGTGGGCGAGCCTCCAGAGCAAGTCGGACAAAATGACTAACCATCATGCAACACACTAGCAAGACGTTGATCGCAACTGCGCAGGTCTGCGCAGGTCTTGCTTGTCTCAAACAAGCCTAGTTTGTTCTTTTCATTCTAAACTATCCAGCAAGGTTATTTTCATTTATGTTGTTTTTTTCTGCACAGTGTAGAGTCGTGTTGTGACGAGAGGGATGGAGGTATTTAATAAAAACCTTGCTCGCTGGAGAATAGCTACAGAAGTCCTGTCACAAGTTAATCGAGAGGATCACAGCTGGCCACGGATCTCGATGCTGCATTCGGGCTGTGAGTAAACAGGCTTGTTTGAGACAAGCAAGACCTGCGCAGTTGCGATCAACGTCTTGCTAGTGCGTTGCATGATGGTTAGTCATTTTGTCCGACTTGCTCTGGAGGCTCGCCCACATGAGACTTTGAAATCTCGCGGGACAAAGACGCCCGCAGCCTTGAGAGCAAGGCGAGGCGAGTTGGCGCAGTTGCTCTCCACGAGCTGCGGAAGCGAAATGCTTGATGGGAAACGGCTCGCTGGTATCTCGAGCTGAGCGCTCATTGGTGGTTTTTACCACGTGCTGCTGATGAAACTCTCCAATTGGCTGGCAAAAGTTTGTTGTTGTTTTGTGTCAGTTTTACGTCGCCACATCCATTCCCATTTTTCATCACTGTTCCACAATGTTTATCATCATGAAATTAATATCTATATATTTGATACTATACTGCTTACCGTTTTCATACTTTATATATCTTAGCATATTCATACACACTGTTCATACTGCTCACAGGCTGATATCTAGTGTATTCATACCCCACTGTTTATTCATCATTCAATTCATTCTGTATTGAATGATGATGGACATTACTTTCCACTTCACTGCTTGTTGCACCTGGTTAGAAGCTAAACTGCATTTCGTTGTCTCAGTACCTGTAATATGTGCAATAACAATAAAGTTTCTCTTTAAGTTAAACCAAATCATTAAAATAAAATCTATTGTAATGTAATGATTTGGTTTAACCTTATTTATTGAATACATCATTTAAAATGGCAAGATTAAATCAATTTCCGCGATTGCAAACCCAGCCAGTCAAGCCGACTCCGAGTCCGAGCTGTCCGACTTAAAACGAGCTTTTTGACACCTCCCCCGGCTGCGATCGGCTACTCTCGTCTACTTTCGAGGCGAGCCGCAATGTATCTCAAACAAGCCTAACAACTTGTGTCTTACTTTTAGGCTGTCTGGAGGTATGGACAGCTATCAAAGCTACTAAACATCACATTAACAACGATGTACAAATGACAGTCGGAGACAAATACATATTTGAAATGATTTATTCACGTTTGCAATGTTTTGAACAGACATCCCCAGTCACCTCATTGTCATGTTGTAGTCCTCGCTGTACGCGTCCGGATATCGGCATCGCAACCACAACCTCACACACTGATACTGAATGTGCATCAAAGTGTTCCTATGGAGCCAAATATACCAAAAGATAAATGTAAACAACAAAAGAAGCGATCGAAATGTGTATTTCCTGGCTATTCGACAATGGCTCCTCAAAGTACACGCCCCATTCCTACGGTTAACGTAACGTAACGACTTCCCCGGTGTAACCAGTTAAACGGTAACACCGGTACCGAAGTGGGCCGGTCGGATAAGTCACTAGCACATCCCCCATAGGCGGCGCGTGAGGCTCAGGTTTGAGAAGGCTAAATAACGTATTTTACCTGACGCTGCCCGCCTCCGGCGTCTATAGCAAAGAGATCAACTCAGTGTGCGGAGTTTAAATCTCTCAAGTCATATTACAGGATAAAGGAAATACAGTTTAAACTGCCGTATGCAGAGAAGACGCCGACGTGTCGCACTTATCATTCATATTACATCATCAATCAGATCATGGATCATATAATATCATAATATATCATATATTTCTTATCTGAGTCAGCTTCTCCAGCCTCATCTGGCCGTGCACTTACAGTGTCACATACTGGATGCAGAAGTATTATTTTAAGCAACACATTATGTTGACGAAACACTCGAGACAAATGTAATTAAAGTCAGATCCACTCGTGTCTTAGACGTGAACGCGCTCTCAGCTGGAGAGAGAAACCCTGGCTTGATTTACCGAGTTGATAACCAGCGTCGTAGGACCGCTTAGCGAGATCTCGTTTGTTAGTTTGTTGTTGTTAGTTTGTTTGTTACTCAAACATATCGAGGGTCTGTTGAACTGGCTTCGTAGTAGAGGGCACAGGTGGCTAGCAGCGCTAAGGTCAAAGACACAGACATTATACATTATATTTGTATTTTACCAGGATGCAGTGACACAAATATTTACATATTTACATGTACTATCTACAGCACCCGCCGCCCCTGACATCCCCCACTCCCCCCGTTGACAATTTACTAGCGGTACCGAAGTGGGCCGGTCGAGAGTCCCGGGATGATTTTTAGTCCCATTCCACCACTGGCTACATGACCATATGATCGCCCATATTGACGCACCTCATTCCTAAACTTCTAACAAACAGATACAACATAAACCGATCCTTCAGCCTCATGAACTCTCAGACACGTTCACAATTAAACTGTCATCGCTGTCTGAGCTTGCTGCTGTGTGCACCATCGTGCGTTTACATGCAGATGCTGGGATCCTGGACGGTGCAGCTGGAGCGCTGTGCCCGCAATGACGTCACCCATCATTTGGCGGGACTTGAAGAATCCGCGAGAAGATCCAGAAAATTGTCAACATTGAAGGGCAGATTAATGGTTATCAAAGTACAAATATCCAAAATCAGTTCAGTAACGGTTTTCAAGGGGACAATATTTACTCAAATTGATGGGTTTGGATGATGGGGGAAAACCGTGTCACAGGCTCTTTAAGAGGAAAACTTCATGATATAGGTCTCAAATAATAAATAAAAACTAACTAAAATACTGGCCGTCAATGTTCTCATAATTTGGAGATGACTTTAAGTTTGCTAATTGAAAGATATTTATTAATGAATTCGTTTTGACAGTAGTTCTAAAACTCATGTTCAAATAAGACAACTCGCAACACTGTATGCACACTCCTAATTTCTGTAAAATACAATAACCCTATAATTGAAATTTGGATGCAGCTTTCTGGCATAAAATTGTAACTTGTTACTCATTTTGTTATTTTGCTGATTTGCTCCAGACTAGAATTTCTCCACAACTCCTGGAAGGATTGCCATGATATTCTCATGGTCCAGGGGATGACTTGTAATAGCTCTGGTGATGCTTAACTTCTCATCTTGTGCCATCAAGTCAAAAGTACATAAAACAACTGATATTCCCTTAGCTATTGCTATCGTTTTGTGCTGATATGTTGTAACTTATCTAATCATATGTGCTGATTCCAGGCCCATCACTCAGTGAGAAGGCCTAGAACTGCGGCAAAGGTACAGTCAGGGCAAAATAGACTTGATTTGATATCAAACTCCTACATTCATTGTAAAGAAGTAAAGTCATTGGTGAGTGAAAAACAACTACATTTTTTAATATTTAGTAGCTTTGTGTTGATGGTAAATTGACAGTAGCCTTACTGTGTGCTTGTATGCTTTCTTTGCACGTGTAATGTGTTGGAAAGCATATAACAACTGATGGGCTTATCAATGGGCGGGCCGCGGTAGCTTATACATAGCTTGTATTGCATTAATGGATGGTGCTAGCATGCTCTGTCAGCATGTCTCACCGTCAGGATGGTGTCAGAATGTCCAGTTAACCAATGATTTATGTTCATTTGAGCCTTTTATTTGGTGGCATTGATTATTACTTTCTGGGTTTCATGATGCGTATTGGTTGCTAAACTTTTTCTCTCCAATCCCTGTAAGTATTTGGTGCCTGTCAATGGTTGTTGATATTGTGTGCATGTCAATGGTTGATGTTGATTTAATTTGCTGTTAAATGTTTGTGTTTTACTGCTTCTTCCAAATCAGTATATTAAGCTAGGGGTTGTTGCAGGCATTCAGCAGTTTTGAGATCCCACTGACAGAAGCATAGATTGGCGCCTATGACTGAATTGATACAGTCTGATGGGTAACATTACTGTCCTAATTACTTTCTTCTATGCTCCATTTAATGTGATCATATGATGTATTGATAGAACAATATCAAGCCGTTTGAGAACTTGTAACAGTTCCAGTGTGATTCAGGAGACATTCAAAAACACAACAACAATCAAACATTTATTACAAGTGTGAATGGATTCAGAAGGCTCTCAGTGGAAATGTAAAAACTACCTCAACCTATAGTTGTAATACCCTAATTGATATAGGATAGACTGATCAGAAATCAGTTAAGTTGTATTAAACAATAAAACATATTGGAGTACCAACCGTCAAAACAGGCAATTGATAGCCAGTTAAATTAATCGCCTATCCTGAAGGTTGTTACAAAGTTGGGTTGATGTCAACTTTGTAGCAACTGACTTGATGATTCGGCTTGAATCACTTTTCTCCATCTCTCTATCACTCAGAAAGGATCTGGATCATCTTAACTCTAACTTGCATAGGCTAACTGATAAGGCACAGCGGTGAAGAGGTCTTGATGTCCAGGATCAGGCCTGCAGACCGAAGACGCGTGCAGAACTCAGGACATCATCTCTGGTCAGGTAGCATCCGCACAGCTGCCTCAGGCCGGTGAAAGAGTCCCTCCCATGCATGACCCGCCAGTTGTCAATGAAAATCACCTAACGAAGAAAAGAGAGTCAAAGAATCCTTAGATTATATTGCTAATAAAAAGCAATTACATGAAATACAGCGACATCATCAAACTTGAGAAAGCACAAAAGGCATAAGAAAATATCAAGAAATAGCAAGTTTGGTTGTTTATGACCAAATTGCAAACCAACAGCTTTCTTACTTTTCCCGGAGTCAGTTTCACCCACAGCTCATTCTCTGGTCTCCTCAGTTCATTTGTCAGCTCTCGATGTGCCACGTACCATCGTCGAACAAGGTCGTGGGGCACTATGTTTATCACAGATCGGTCATAGTTGTTGTATCTGTTGGAGAAAGGACACAACAATTTAATATTTCCTGAAAGAACACAGTAGAAAAATAACAATACAAATGACTACAGAGGTTTCTTTAAAGTGTGTCTATTATTAAGGCACGGGAAAATATGAGTAATTAAATAGTGAGACATATGAAGCTTTACCTCTACATTAAAACAATGAAATTGATCCACTTCTGCACAAACATGAGTAAAATGTGGTTATACTTTAGCACCAACATACCGAATTAGGTACATTTCATCGTTCCAAGGATAGACGTTGAGTACAGGGCCGATGCCTGTCATGTGGTTGCGGTGGTTTTCAGACTTTTCAATGTACTCGTGTCTGATAGGCACTTTGGCAAGCAGCTCAAAGTTTTCAGGAGACTGCTGGCGAACTTTTTCAGCAGCGTAAAACCCATCCACAAGCAATGTCCTTCCCCCAGTTCCTTCATGCTTGAGACAGTGGAAAACCTGGATTCTGTATCAGCAATCAGCGGTAAAAAAATTAGACTTTCTTGGGCTTTGTTTTTAAGATATATGAGCTAATCTCTGCTGTACGTACCCACAAGGTTCCTGAAAGTAGGAGGTGTCAGTGTGACGGTCCAGGCCCAGCTGGCTATAGGCACTATCTCCTCTGGAAAAATCTGATGTAAAACACCACATTCTTCCATATGTAGTCTCCCTTTTGTATAAGTTACACAAAAAAACACAAATTCAAATTGTTAGCGCAGCATAGATGCTTCAGAATGTCATTTCTAAGATAACTTTCACAAGAAAAGGCAAAAATAAAGTACCTAATACCTGATAAGACTGACTCTCTGGGTGACTGCCTCTGTGGCTTCGACTGTAGCAGGGACATCATCTACAAAAGCGATCCCATACAGAAGATAGTTTTGAAGAAAGTTCTTTACTTCATCGTCACAACTCATAAAGCTTTTCCATTTTGCAGAGGGGATGTTGGCCTTTTTGTAGGTGTCTGAATTCCAGAGGATGCGTGGCTGGATGGTGCTTTGCTTATTTTTTTCGTAGCTGTTCTCAGCTAGCCAGCTAAGGCTGTACTTTGAGACATGACCTCCTGGCCCTGGGATACAGAAATGGGAAAACATTAGGTACACTTAAAATAACATTAGATCAGTGGTGTGTTTTAGAAACATTTGTGTTGAAAAACTCTTAACATCACGTAGATCCAGTAACTGGCCGCCACAGGAGAACCTGCCTTATTACCTACCAGCTAATTCATGTTCAATCAGAGAGATAGGTTGTTGTGCTCCCTATCTCTGTTTCTTATCTAATAGACCTGCTCGGGTCTTGATAGATTGAGTGGGGAAGTTCATGAGATCTTTCTAGAGGGTTATCAAGAATAACTTTTATCCAATGACCTTTTCCCTCTCTGTCTGTGTCTGTGTATTCTCTTGTTCCGATTAACCCAGACAAATATTTTTTATTGTTTTGTATCTATATCTACGCCGGGATCCGGAGTCGAGGCTGATCCTCTTGCTGTAGTCCTGTGTCTTGGATCCTCTATCCCGAGTACTGGATTAAGTCGTGGTCTTCGGGTCATGGCTGAACCTGTCTCTGCGGTCCTGCCTTGGGTCTCGTCATGCTGCTTCCCTGATGGCTTCCACAGGATTGTAGCTGACATCCTCGTGGATTCATCTTCTTATTACAGACACATGCATTTCCTAACATTCGGTCTATATGCTGTAAAATGTATTATCTCTTCGATTTACACACGGCATCTATTGCACGTCTGTCCGTCCTGGGAGAGGGATCCCTCCTCTGTTGCTCTCCCTGAGGTTTCTCACATGTTTTCCCCCCTTAAACTGTGGGTTTTCTCTGGAAGTTTTTCCTTGTACGATGTGAGGGTCTAAGGACAGAGGGTCTAAGGATAGAGGGTGTCGTTTTTCTCATACTGATATTCTGAACAATCTGTGCTGTTGTATTTGCTGTAAGGTGTCTCTACTGTAGGCTATTTTTATTATATGTACAGCACTTTGGCTCGACCAAAAATCGTTTATAAATGTGCTATATAAATAAAACTTGATTTGATTTGATTCAATCAGTTTACCTGCCCATTCACTGGGGTCTTCCAGAAGAGGCTATCTTGAAAGTTGTTAAAACTTACAATAGTAATGTTGGTTGTTTACACTGAAAAGACTGAAACATTGACTTTAATTACATGTATTATGTCAACAAACTTCACAGAACTGTATTAGGTTAGTTGAAAGCAATAAGGTTGAACTTAATATTGTTGCTTCCAACTAACCTAATACAGCTATGTGAATTTTGTTGACATAATATATTATGGTTTTTCAGTGTATATTAATTGTTGTCACTGGTTTTCAGTGTTGCTAACTTGCCGCGTTTTTTGCTAGACTTTTGAAGCTAATGCTGTTTACTACTTTCATTGGAAAAGAGTAATAATAATAATAATACATTTTATTTCTATAGCGCTTTTCTTGATCCCAAAGACGCTTTACACTTGGGAGGGAGGGTAGATAAAAAAAAGTAGAAAAAAAAAAGTAGGCAATAACGCTGGATTCTTAGGTTGGGTCATTTAAAAAAAATGTAGCTACTCTTGCTGGCTTCATTAAGCATTCATACCCTAGCTTTAAATGCTATGCATGAGCTGAGTTTGACTCATCGAAATAAATTACTAAGGAAAGGTTAAAGTGGTAATAGACACCATTGATATTTTATTTACTGGTGTGTCACATTTGAAGTCAGAGAAAAGCATTATTACTAATAATAATAATACATTTAATTTGCAAGCGCTTTTTCAGGTGCTCAAAGACGCTTTACAGTGGTGATAAAACGAGATAAGCATAAGACAAAGGGGACAGCAAACAAATGTGGAGTCGGGTGAAAATGTTACGGTTTCTAACATAGGTTTAACCAGTTTTATTTTGTTTCTGTTGAGTTTAAATGTAGTGGGTTTTACAAAAATCAGCAAGGTACAATTAGAGTTGTGGCCTTAAAGAGAGAAAATAATACATTTTGATTATCGTCAACATTTCTTTAGATTTTATTTATTATATATTGACCTTGCATAGCGTTACACTAGAAATGTGTCAAATGAGTCTGCCCACACATGTTTCTCAAGAACGAGCCAGTTAATACCCGTGACTACTACAGAGTCATTTGTCCAAGCATTGAATGCAGATTTTTACATTCCAGTGAAAACAAGAGTGAAATGTCATAAGGCTATTTGTCCGCTGGGAAATTGGTTTATAGGGAACTACTTTAAAGGCTGTGTTCGAGCTATATTTTGATTTATATTATTGAAAAGTTAAACATTTATTTTCTGGTTGTTTTTGTTTACAGTGAATGTTATTAATTGTTATTATTTAAGTTAGTTAAAGTAGTGTTATGCTTTTATTTTTGAAGGTGTATTTTGGCACTCGGTGATTGGGGCACTCGGTGTAATTGTATATATTGGAGACAGGGGGTGGTGGGAGTAGAGCACCAGTATGGCATATGGTTTTTACCAGGGCAAGTAGTAGGAGGCCACGGGAAAGGCACAGGGAAAAAGGGTTAAACCTTTGTTCTTTGCATATTATTATAGGAATAAAATGCACAGAAAGGACTCTTGCCTGGACTTGGATCATTGACACTGCGTAATAACCGCTAACTGGAGCCTCAGCGGCTGTTTTATTTGAGTTACATTCCTGGTTTATTTCTTTATGATACTGGCCTTTATCGGTTGATTGAGTCATTCTTAGCCATTACATTGTTAAATCAACTTTAACTCCATAATGATAAGTTTAAGAAAAAGTACCACTTGCCACTTTGTGTGCGAGTAAACGTTTTGTTGTGTAAAATGCACACAATAAGATGAAAATGATAAAGACGTTAAAGTAACTCAAGTATTTGTATCATCTTGAATATAATCTCTTGGCTCAAATCTCTGTCCTCTCCTTTTGTCAAGTAGTCTCACATTAACCTATGTACTGTGGTACATCAGGTCGTAAAGGATTACAGAAAAGCTCATAAAAAGCTTGCCATCTACGGTTTATGTACACATACAGCAGAAAGATACGATCTGCATGCTACCTGAGTATCCATGAGGGCCTTTGCACCGTTGAGATTGAGCATTTAGCTAATCAAGTCTGTGAGGGCAGATGTTGATGGATAGGATGAGCTCACCCAGACTCAGCTGACCTTGAATATTCTAGAGGGTTATCAAGAATAACTTTTATCCAATGACCTTTTCCCCCTCTGTCTGTGTCTGTGTATTCTCTTGTTCCGATTAACCCAGCCAAATCTTTTTTATTGTTTTGTATCTATATCTACGCCGGGATCCGGAGTCGAGGCTGATCCTCTTGCTGTAGTCCTGTGTCTTGGATCCTCTATCCCGAGTTCTGGATTAAGTCGTGGACTTCGGGTCGTGGCTGAACCTGTCTCTGCGGTCCTGCCTTGGGTCTCGTCATGCTGCTTCCCTGATGGCTTCCACAGGATTGTAGCTGACATCCTCGTGGATTCATCTTCTTATTACAGACACATGAATTTCCTAACATTCGGTCTATATGCTGTAAAATGTATTATCTTTTCGATTTACACACGGCATCTATTGCACGTCTGTCCGCCCTGGGAGAGGGATCCCTCCTCTGTTGCTCTCCCTGAGGTTTCTCACATGTTTTCCCCCCTTAAACTGTGGGTTTTCTCTGGAAGTTTTTCCTTGCACGATGTGAGGGTCTAAGGATAGAGGGTCTAAGGATAGAGGGTGTCGTTTTTCTCATACTGATATTCTGAACAATCTGTGCTGTTGTATTTGCTGTAAGGTGTCTCTACTGTAGGCTATTTTTATTATATGTACAGCACTTTGGCTCGACCAAAAATCGTTTATAAATGTGCTATATAAATAAAACTTGATTTGATTTGATTCAATCAGTTTATCTGCCCATTCACTGGGGTCTTCCAGAAGAGTCTACCTTGAAAGTTGTTAAAACTTACAATAGTAATGTTGGTTGTTTACACTGAAAAGACTGAAACATTGACTTTAATTACATGTATTATGTCAACAAATTTCACAGAACTGTATTAGGTTAGTTCAGGGGTCGGCAACCCGCGGCCCTTTAAGCCCTCTGCTCTGGCTCCCTTGAGCTTAGACACAAATAAGAAGGAAATAAAATAAAAGTATTTGTAGGACTATTTATATTTTGTTGCATGGTTGAAAATGTTTCGTATCTTGTATTTTGAGGTGATACTGTGACACATAAATAAAAAACAAAACGGTTTTAATTAGGTCAACTAAAATATGCGTCACATCCTGCTACGGTCCCGCGCGAGCGCCTTTTCTTGGAGGCGAATAACCCCCGGCTCGATGAGCGAACTATGGATAAATCATAGAAAAGTACCGGAGGAACACAGGATTTCATTCTGCGTGGACAGAGTTATCTGCTTTCACAGCAAACGATGCTGGTTTACCGGTATGTCTGATATGTAGAGAGAAGTTGTCAACGGTGGTGCAGCCTTTATGTATCGAGGAACAACACGGGAGAGGAAGACAGCTGACGATCTTCAGTCATAATTCAATGAGGTATGTAATTTATTTCAGAAAACACTTTTTGTTATATTCCATGGAATGCTATTAACGTCCCGATAGCAATGAATATATTAAATGCTTTGACAATAAATACATACAAAAATTAATCTGTGGAAGCCGTAGCGCTGTAAAAAGCACGACCAATCATCTGCCTCGGCCCGGCTAAAATAACTGGATGGCCTACCTGCCTGTCAGCCTTCCATCTGTGCACAAACTTATCTCGTGCCCTCATTGGTCATGTGCGTGTTCGTGTGTGTTGGAGGAGGGACTCTGTAAGAAAGTCTGAAGGAAGAGGCATATTTTTTCCGGTTGTGTATTTTCAAATTCTAGCGCACTCGAGCTGGTTTCTCCATTCTTACCTTTAACTCTTTTTAGGGTGCAGATATATGTTTTATTTATTTCAAAGTGGGCCCATTTTAATAATATTTTTTTTCCCTTCAAATGTGCAGAGGACTCCCCCAAGTGCTGTGTTTAATTTATTTTAAAGTAGCCCTGTGTATTATTTGTAATTCTCCTTATAAGAGTTCTTTGTTTCTTATTAGAGGTTAACAGTTTTATATCATGTAATAAATAGCCTAATAAATGCAAAAAAACTGTAGTTTTTGTCTGATATAACAATAAAAAACTATGAAATATGTTTTGCGGCTCCAGACAAAAAAATGTTTTAGAAAAAGGAGCAAAATGGCTCTTTTGGTCAAAAAGGTTGCAGACCCCTGGGTTAGTTGAAAGCAATAATATTAAGTTGAATAAGGTTGAACTTAATATTGTTGCTTCCAACTAACCTAATACAGCTATGTAAATGTTGTTGACATAATACATTACGTTTTTTCAGTGTATATTAATTGTTGTCACTGGTTTTCAGTGTTGCTAACTTGCTGCGTTTTTTGCTAGACTTTTGAAGCTAATGCTGTTTACTACTTTCATTGGAAAAGAGTAATAATAATAATAATAATAATAATACATTTTATTTCTATAGCGCTTTTCTTGAACCCAAAGACGCTTTACATTTGGGAGGGAGGGTAGACAAAAAAAAAGTAGGCAATAACGCTGGATTCTTAGGTTGGGTCATTTAAAACAAATGTAGCTACTCTTGCTGGCTTCATTAAGCATTCATACCCTAGCTTTAAATGCTATGCATGAGCTGAGTTTGACTCATCGAAATAAATTACTAAGGAAAGGTTAAAGTGGTAATAGACACCATTGATATTTTATTTACTGGTGTGTCACATTTGAAGTCAGAGAAAAGCATTATTACTAATAATAATAATACATTTAATTTGCAAGCGCTTTTTCAGGTGCTCAAAGACGCTTTACAGTGGTGATAAAACGAGATAAGCATAAGACAAAGGGGACAGCAAACAAATGTGGAGTCGGGTGAAAATGTTACGGTTTCTAACATAGGTTTAACCAGTTTTATTTTGTTTCTGTTGAGTTTAAATGTAGTGGGTTTTACAAAAATCAGCAAGGTACAATTAGAGTTGTGGCCTTAAAGAGAGAAAATAATACATTTTGATTATCGTCAACATTTCTTTAGATTTTATTTATTATATATTGACCTTGCATAGCGTTACACTAGAAATGTGTCAAATGAGTCTGCCCACACATGTTTCTCAAGAACGAGCCAGTTAATACCCGTGACTACTACAGAGTCATTTGTCCAAGCATTGAATGCAGATTTTTACATTCCAGTGAAAACAAGAGTGAAATGTCATAAGGCTATTTGTCCGCTGGGAAATTGGTTTATAGGGAACTACTTTAAAGGCTGTGTTCGAGCTATATTTTGATTTATATTATTGAAAAGTTAAACATTTATTTTCTGGTTGTTTTTGTTTACAGTGAATGTTATTAATTGTTATTATTTAAGTTAGTTAAAGTAGTGTTATGCTTTTATTTTTGAAGGTGTATTTTGGCACTGGGTGATTGGGGCACTCGGTGTAATTGTATATATTGGAGACAGGGGGTGGTGGGAGTAGAGCACCAGTATGGCATATGGTTTTTACCAGGGCAAGTAGTAGGAGGCCACGGGAAAGGCACAGGGAAAAAGGGTTAAACCTTTGTTCTTTGCATATTATTATAGGAATAAAATGCACAGAAAGGACTCTTGCCTGGACTTGGATCATTGACACTGCGTAATAACCGCTAACTGGGGCCTCAGCGGCTGTTTTATTTGAGTTACATTCCTGGTTTATTTCTTTATGATACTGGCCTTTATCGGTTGATTGAGTCATTCTTAGCCATTACATTGTTAAATCAACTTTAACTCCATAATGAAAAGTTTAAGAAAAAGTACCACTTGCCACTTTGTGTGCGAGTAAACGTTTTGTTGCACACAATAAGATGAAAATGATAAAGACGTTAAAGTAACTCAAGTATTTGTATCATCTTGAATATAATCTCTTGGCTCAAATCTCTGTCCTCTCCTTTTGTCAAGTAGTCTCACATTAACCTATGTACTGTGGTACATCAGGTCGTAAAGGATTACAGAAAAGCTCATAAAAAGCTTGCCATCTACGGTTTATGTACACATACAGCAGAAAGATACGATCTGCATGCTACCTGAGTATCCATGAGGGCCTTTGCACCGTTGAGATTGAGTATTTAGCTAATCAAGTCTGTGAGGGCAGATGTTGATGGATAGGATGAGCTCACCCAGACTCAGCTGACCTTGAATATGCAGCGCCACACTGTGTGTATGCCAGTGTGCCCACAGGAGTGTATGCATCATCCACTGTCTCAGGGCTGACAGCTACCCATTTGTCAGTTTATGTAAGATTCAGTGCCACTCTTGTGCATAAATAAAAAACCCTGTAATGGCCCAGCAGCCCACAGGGAGGCATCAGTCCATCTTAAGGACAACCCCAAGTGGCATAAGCCAGACAGACGCCCACAGCCAGAGAGCATGGGCAACTATAAGCTGCCAGGCTCTCACTGCACTGCTATGCTATTAAAAGCTTATAGTGGTGCTATCTCCTTTCCATATTTTGTGCTTGCCATAGGCCTGTCAGGATAACCACTTTTGTTAGACGATATATTGACCCAGAAAGATTGTTCATATTTTTCATTTTAAGACCATTTTAATGCCAGTGATATAATGAGTCTCTCAAAGCCAAATGTTCACTGTGCCAGTCAGTAAAAGATGTTGCAAATCACCGTTAACTGATAGAGATTTATAAGTGAAAAGAAATCAGAGTACATAAAGATTTATTTAACCGTTCATATATTTTTATCTGTCCCCTTTCATTACCTGACCATACCCTAAGGATTTACTGACAACATAATGAATGTTTACACTATAAGAAGAATGCCATCACAAACTCTTCCATGTGAAGAGAACTTTACATTATGTGTGATGATGGTGTGCTCTATTTTTCACTCTTTAGTTTGAAGCGAGTAATATACAAATAATACCTTTTCATTTCATTCAGTGCATTAGCACGGACAAACGCTCAATTCAGGAAAACGGAAAGGAGTACCAGCACGGAATTAAAGCAATGTACTGCTGTGGACCAGGGCTGCAGCAAAATGTGTTTAAGCCACCTTAAGATATCAATATACGTTTATGTGTATGATATACATTTTTCAGTGCCTGTTCTTTGCCATTCCATTGACAAAAACATTGATTTTCCATAGCAGAACACAGAAGTTACTTGTATGGTCGGTTGCTTGTTTTGTGTTATTGTGTGACTATGGATTGCTGTTTAAACACAAAAAGTCATGCATAACAGAAACAAATCACCAGGGGCCTCATTTATAAAGGGATATACGCTAAAAAAAAAAAATGGCGTACGCCAGTTTCTACGCAATGTTTGCGATTTATAAAATACTAACTTGACGGGAAAACGTGCAGTCCTCCCCGCAAACTCTAACCCATGCGTACGCACTAAGCACAGAAACGGGACAGACGAGAAACTGCGACATCGTTGGCAGAAGGAAGAATGGAGAGAAATATGTGGAAATAATACCATAAATAAAATGTTACCTCTCATTTATCATATGAAGAATTCATTTTCAAACATTGATTAAAGCCAATCTTAAAATGATTAAACAAACGCCTGATTGAGACTCCTCAGTGCACACAAAAACATAACTTGGAGAAATAAATAAATACGGATATAATATCTAATATGTTATTTAAAACCACCTCGAATATGTTGTGTTAATGTTATGAAATGTTTTCTCATAAATGATGCGGTTTTGCATTTCTATAGGTTGTACGAGCATGGTTTTATATACTATCATGTTTAATCATGTTTTATGCCGTTTGCTAAGACTTGATAAGTCGCTCGTAAAACACAGGAGGTATGGAAACTAAGAACACCATATGTGGTAAATTGTACAGCTAATATAACGCAACACATTAGTTGTATTTCCTCTAACTGGTGGATATAGAGTTGCTGGGGAGGGGGGGGTTGAGATGCACAGGCTGCAGTGGAGACGCTGCGCCCAGCTGATCGACAGCTGGGACACAAACCACCAAATACGAAAACATAATTCAGATCCAGTCGTCATGACTCCACTCCGGAGGGATTCCCCGATCATTTCTTACAGTCTCTCATCAAGGGGGTGTCTCCTGTCCCCGGTACAAACACACCGCCTGAGGAAGGCTATGTGTATTTATTTTGTCATTAACCTTTTTCGGACCACTTATTTATTTATTTTGGTGACGATCCGACCTCCATGCTGCTACTCTGGTTCAAACGGCATCCACCAAACAATGTGATTTATCTCCACCTCCCCAAAATAACCAAAATCTGACACGATGTGAGATGTCTTTTTTAGCCGTTCTGTCGTCATTTCCTGCGATCTTCTTCATAAAGTCAGTCAGAATGAACGAATGAATGGGCGTTTCTTTGACTATTTATAGGCAAATATGGGCGTTACGTGAAGCCCGCAAAAGCGGCACCGCATTTCGAGTCGATTGTGATTTATAAAGGGAAACCGGCGTAGGAAGTGCTGTACGCACTTTACTCGCCGGTACGCAATGTTTGGTGAATCGGAAAATGTCGGAACATTTCTGTACCTATTTTTTGGATTTCTACTACGTAAGCAACCTTCCCACGTGAATCCTACACGGCGTTATAAATGAGGCCCCAGGTCAGGGCAGCATGTGACCTGCAATTTCTGTGTTCTGCAGGGTAAAAATAATTTATATATACAGTCTATGGGTAAAATGCATGTTTTTGTCAATGGAGTCTGTTAGATTACCGCTTCAGTTCCTCTTCATTTAGGGCTGCAGTTGCAAGGTAAAACTGTGGAAATATTCAAAATATAACATTAAGTGTGACTGAACACTGAGACTTTCAAGATGCACTTTATTAGTCAACTTAAGGTAAATCATTGAATCTGACCTAAGGTTTACATGTTGTAAATGCCATGTTTCATAGTTTAGTTTCTTGGTGATTTTCTTTAATTGTTTTGTGAGGTCCGAGGTTAGGCCAGGTTAGTTTGGGGCCTCTTCATTAAACATAATTTATAACCAAGAACATGCACTATATAAGCTCAAAGTGAACTCAAATATATGCAGCGTTTGACACAAGAACCCAAGATTACTACCTTAGATGGTATTTGACCTGTTCCTGTAACAAAGGTGCAATGCATCAGTGGACCAGGTATATCTGACTGGGGCCCCTGGGGGTCTTGTGCTTGTTTGGCATCTACCCTAAACTTCATTACAGTGTCATTACAATGCCTTAAAGCTGGGCAATATAGAGAAATAAAAATATCACAATATTTGTGTCCAAAAACCTCAATATCAATATTACAACGATATTGTAGGGTGCAGAAATGATTACAAATTACTTTACTTGAATGCAGCCTTTAAAACCAATTAGAAACTACCCATACTGGCATCTAACTATATCAAAATATAAGACCATACCTAGTCTCATATCACAAAATCAATATAATATTGATATATTGCGAAGGGCTTCAGTGCATTTACTTTGGATTAGTGTTGCACGGTGTACCGATACTTGAAAGGTACCGCGATACCCTGCCGTTAAAAACGGTACGATTCCTCCGTTTCATTAGTATCGGTACTTTAAGAATGACGGGGAAAAGTACTCCGGTGAGAAAGCGCCGTTTTAATAATAAGAGCCGTGTGTGTTCAGCGCTCTGCTTCCATTCCCTGCACTGCAGCCGTGCCTGCAGTGCCGCCCCTCTCAAGCACGCTCAAGTGCCTCCCCTCTCTCATGCACGCGGCCACGCGCTAGCTGCCAGAGCATGTGAGAAAACGAGAAGCATGGCTGCAAGTGGGAGTGCAACTGCCGCTGCGCCTCGGTTTGTTGACAAAAAAGACGCCAGAAGCTAAATTTGGAAGTATTTGAGCTATATCTCTGACAGTGAGGGCAAGCCTATGGACACCACGAGGCCTGTCTGTGAGAAATGTTTTAGATCCCTGCAAACCAAGGGAGCCAACACATCAGACTTGGCTAAGCACCCGCCGACCGGCATCCAGAGCTGTTTAAAGAATTTAAAGATAAACAGGTTAGCGAATGTGATAGATTAGGGGTTCCCAACCTTTATTGTGCCAAGGACCGGCAGATAGGCTACATTAAAAAAAAGAAGCGGACCGGTTGTCAATTTTAACTGATTTTAATATTTACTCACCAGCAGGTAGCAACAGAGGCTAATTGTAGCCTATGTAACAGCCTTAACAAATAATAGAACGATGCATCCAAAACATATTAACAACGTTTAAAAAAAAAAACGGTGTCGTTTTTTGGTACAAAAACGGAAAACCAAAAAAACCGACGTTATTCAGTTTTTAAACCAAAACGGGAAAACAGATAAATCAACGTTTTGGTTTTGTTTGTATGATTTACGGATAATCCAGTGATGGGAAAACGAGGTGTGTGTGTGTGTGTCATTTGTTTTCAGAAGATATTATGATAGTGACGTTCCTTCCGGTGCACGTCCGACAGCATTTAGCACTACATCGAGATTAAGATTAAACTAATTTATTTTGGGAACACCCGCATATAGGCTACCTATGGAGTTAGCCAGATGTGTGTAAATTACTGTTCATGGTCATTTGAAAACAAATGCCGGTGTTGGACACACACACACACACACGCACACATCATGCGCCTTGGTGACTGGATATCTCCTTCATAAAACTAATAAAAGGGGGAGTAATCGGGCAGTGTGTGTGTGTGGTGTGTGTGTGTGTTGTGTGTGTGTGTGGTGTGTGTGTGTGTGTGTGTGTGTGTGTGTGTGTGTGTGTGTGTGTGTGGTGTGTGGGTGTGTGTGTGTGTGTGTGTGTGTGTGTGTGTGTGTGTGTGTGTGTGTGTGTGTGTGTGTGTGTGTGTGTGTGTGTGTGTGTGTGTGTGTGTGTGTGTGTGTGTGTGTGTGTGTGTGTGTGTGTGTGTGTAGCAGCCTGCAGTCACTCGCTGTTCTGATGAAGGTAAACACAGCGAAGGCGGTGCGTAAAAAGGCACAGCTCTCGGCGCGCTGGTGCTGCACTTCTCAGAAGCGGAGTTACACGTCCCGCTGCCTCCTGATGCTGCCTGCAGCCATTTCATGAAGTGAAGGAGGTTTTCCTTCTATAAAACAGCTGCGGGCAGCAGATACCGTGAGAGCAGGCCCGGTTATACGGGGGTGCATAAGGGTGCATTGCACCCTCAGTTGAGTCGTTATGCACCCTCATTTGAAAAAATAAAAGTAAAAAAAAAAAAAATTAAAAGTGAAAAAAAATGTAAGTGAAAATTATTACATTTTGCCTACTATTACTAACAATAGTAGTAATAATAAGAAGAATAATAAGAAGAAGAAGAAGAAGAAGAAGAAGAAGAAGAAGAAGAAGAAGAAGAAGAAGAAGAAGAAGAAGAAGAAGAAGAAGAAGAAGAAGAAGAAGAAGAAGAAGAAGAAGAAGAAGAAGAAGACTATAGTAATAATAATAATAAAATAAATTGTAATTGTGGTTGAATAGTATTGTCTGCTGCATTTATTTGATCAATTTAAACGGTAAGTAACGTTATGTCAGGTGCGCGTGACCTGTGCCGCTGCACATTCATCATCTGCAAGGTGCTTACACAGCAGTCAATGATGGATCAGAAAATGGTTAAAACAACCAGCCCTTATCGCCAGCATACACTGCATCTACTGCAGGTAATAACAGTTCAGATCATGGGGACATTACGTTACTGTCGTGGACACTAACGTCCTCCTGTCCGACTCGCCGGCTTTGCCCGCCTCGCCCACAGAGGCGGAGCAGCCACAGCCGTCTTCGTTACCCCAAACACCGCCACCCCTCGGCGGCCCGCAAGTGCCAGAGGACCTCTGCAAAACAGAGCCTGCCCAGGTATATTTAAAAAAGTCCACAACTCGCCTGTACAGTGGGGTAAGGCGCTCATTTTGCAGCTCATGGTTTCAAAACAGAGATTGGCTGGAATATTCATGTAAAAAAGATGCCATCTTCTGCTATGCATGTAGACATTTCGGTTCAAGTAAGTCAGATGCCTTCACCACAACTGGCTACAACAACTGGCGCCATGCTCTTATAGGCTATGTGATAAGGGACTGGGAAGGCATGAATCAAGCAAAGAGCACATAGATCCATAGATCTCTTAATGTTGCTCTCAAAGTGCACCAGATTGATGGTTTTAACTTCAATATTTAAAAAAAAATCTTCCCGGGGAGCATGCCCCCGGACCCCCCCCAGAGGAGGTGAGGACCCCCATAGAGGGTGTTAGATACAATCCCCACTTAGAAAAATAGCACTTTACCACTGCACCCTCTCTAATCTCAGATGCACCCTTAGTCATTTTGTTCTGGAACCGGGCCTGCGTGAGAGTCCCGGACATGAATTCATAGATCAAGGCAGACTGGTTTACTCTCCTGTTTTGCCAATCCGGTGCTTAAAGGTGGGGTAGGTAAGTTTGAGAAACCGGCTCGAGATCGCTAGAATTTGAAAATACACAACCGGAGAAAATCTACCACTTCCTTATAGAGCCCCTCCTCCAACACACACGAACGCGCACATGACCAATGAGGGCACGAGATAAGTTTGTGCCCCGATGGAAGGCTGACAGGCAGGTAGGCCATCCAATCGGATTGGTTGTACTTTTTACAGTATTACGGCTTCCACAGATGACATTTTTTTATGGATATTTTGTCAAAGCACTTAAGATATTCATTGCTATCGGGATATTAAGAGCATTCCATGGAATATAACAAAAAGTGTATCTCGAGCCGGTTTCTGAAACTTACCTACCCCACCTTTAAACAAAGGCAAGGCAAGTTTATTTATATAGCACTTTTCAACACAAGGCAATTCAAAGTGCTTTACAAAAAAATGAAAGACATTAAGAAAATGGCATTTAAAATCAGTCATTAAAAAGAAAAGCTAATAAAATAAACATATAGCTCTACACCCCTGGCCGACATGTCCTTAAAATGAAGTCCGAGTTTGAAATATATCTCAAATAATGTATGCACTGCCATTTCCCCACATAAACATAACAGTCTGCAATTAAACGGTTGTCTCCTGTGCGCTCCACTTCCTATTTGGCGCACCGGTAACTTTCTCGTGCGCACAAGAGGCTGAGACCAGCCGCCGACTCCCTCGGAACATCATAAAAGCCATTTTCAACGGTTATCTGGTGAAAGATTAACTAGGCTACTGGATTAAATAATATGACTGGTAGGCTATAGGTGCGAACATTAAACACTTTTTGAAAAAAATATTATGATAAAATATTTTATATATTTATAATTCTGCAAATATTACGATAAACTCACAGCTATTTCGCGGCCCGGCAGTAACACCGGGCCGCGACCGGGGGTTGGGAACCCCTGTGATAGATAACATAATTACATCATGCTCAAGCCCATGCCCTCAAATCTAAGTCAAATAAGTGTCATTTATTTTGTGACAAACGAACGTTTTCGTAATTTGACGAGGCAATTAATGGCAATGATAACTGTCTAATATGGCTATCTTTTTAGCTAACTTACCAATGTGGCTAATATCTGCAATATACATTTTGTCAATAATTATTTATATTACTGTACTATTACATGTTAATAAAATATTAAAAAAATTATATTTTATAAAACAAAAAAGTTTTTGAGATGATGCTTAATTTTATTTAATATGAATTATTGTCATTTATTTTGTTTATTGTTCTCATTGTTTAAAAGTTTGTGTTATGGTTCTGGTGTGAAATAAAGCACAATAATTACATTTAAGACCGTTTCCCTTTTTTTAAGAAAAGTATCGAAAAAGAATCGGAATCGCAATTCTTGACTTGGTATCGGTATCGAAACCAAAATGTTGGTATCGTGACAACACTACTTTGGATGAGGCGTACACACTGCCACATAACTTGAAAATGATTTAAAACACTTTGGGCATTCTTTTCCTGACCAGACTTGTATTTTGAGATGTTTGGTTTGGTAGAACTGTACTCACAGGTGAGGACCAGATGGCCGTCTTGCACAGTTGTGTTGTCAGGGCGGATGGAGAGGTCTATACTCGCAGTGTCCAGGTTCCTCTGGTTAGTGCTGGAGTTGTAGGAAGCGTCAGAGCGGCAGTGATCCCTCAGCCACACGTAGTTGAACCACATCGGCGCCCCTCCATAGTTGACCTCTGGGGGTTTCATAAGCATGAGTTTAATGTTGAGTTTTGCCCAGTGTTGTAAATTAACTAAGTACATTTACTCAAGGATTGTACTTAAGTAACATGTTGAGGTAGGCTACTTGTGGTTCACTTGAGTATTTAAATGTTTTGCTACTTTGTCCTTCTATTCCATTACAATTCAGATTGTACTTTTACTCCACTACATTAATTGAATACCTTTAGTTACTTTGCAGATTTAAATTAATGATGTGAAATGTAATCAACACTTAAATAACACTTTAGACACCTGAAGTGAAATTCACATTCTACCCTGCAGTATACAAAGTCATTAAAACTAGCTACACCTTTACCAGCTTTGATAAAAACATTAATGCATCAATAATTACAATATAAACATATAATACGTTTTATTCTGAAACTGCATGAGTACTCAACTTTTGGTACTTTAAGTATGTTGATGCCAATACTTTTCTACTTTTACTTGAGTCATATTTTAAATGCAGGACTTTTACTTGTAGCAGAGTATTTCTACACTCAAGTACTTCTACGTGTACTAAAGTACAAGATCTGAGTACTTTTTCCCCCTCAGGTTTTGCCCCACAGTAGCTTATGTATTAATCGTGTTACACTAAACTCACCGAGACAGTCTTCGAGTGACCGAATAGTTGCATCGCACGCAGAGCTCGCGCTGACCAGCGTCTCGTGCCTCCACAGTGGCTGCTTGTTTTTGACTGCTGACAGCAGCTGAGCCTGTTTCAACGCGGGTCGCAATATCCTATGTAACATGACAGACATCGTCAACACACGTGTGTTATGAAGAAAGAAGTACAAACCCCCAGACTAGGGTTGCCAACCGTCCCGTATTAGCCCATGGGAGACGACGCTGAAGTTGGCTTCCGATTCAGAGCATCCGATTAGGCAGTTAAGGGGAAAGTTAAGGGACATTTAATTTACAGCGCTGAGCGAACAATCCTCCGTGTTTTAACCTCTTAAATCGCTGCATAGCCGATTTATTTGGACTGGATTATCCCAGAGAGTTTAAAGATTCTTTATAACACAGTTTGAGATTTGTGAAACCTTTAATACATTTGTGAAAATACAAAAAGTGAGATTTCAGTGCTTTTTTCACATGTAGACCAGATTAGACCAGGTCCTGATCTAAAACCACTAGACCTAGACTCATCAAATCTGGACTGGATTATCCCAGAGGGTCTAAAGATTCTTTATAACACAGTTTGAGATTTGTGAAACCTTTATTCTATTTGTGAAAATACAAAAAGTGAGATTTCATTGCTTTTTTCACATGTAGACCACATTAGACCAGGTCCTGATCTGAAACCACTAGACCTAGACTCATCAAATCTGGACTGGATTATCCCAGAGGGTCTAAAGATTCTTTATAACACAGTTTGAGATTTGTGAAACCTTAATTCTATTTGTGAAAATACAAACAAGGGAGATTTCAGTGCTTTTTTTTTACATGTAGACCACATTAGACCAGGTCCTGATCTGAAACCACTAGACCTAGACTCATCAAATCTGGACTGGATTATCCCAGAGGGTCTAAAGATTCTTTATAACACAGTTTGAGATTTGTGAAACCTTTATTCTATTTGTGAAAATACAAAAAGTGAGATTTCATTGCTTTTTTCACATGTAGACCACATTAGACCAGGTCCTGATCTGAAACCACTAGACCTAGACTCATCAAATCTGGACTGGATTATCCCACGGAGGCTAAAGATTCTTTATAACACAGTTTTGAGATTTGTGAAACCTTTATTCTATTTGTGAAAATACAAAAAGTGAGATTTCATTGCTTTTTTCACATGTAGACCACATTAGACCAGGTCCTGATCTGAAACCACTAGACCTAGACTCATCAAATCTGGACTGGATTATCCCAGAGGGTCTAAAGATTCTTTATAACACAGTTTCAGATTTGTGAAACCTTAATTCTATTTGTGAAAATACAAACAAGGGAGATTTCAGTGCTTTTTTTTTTACATGTAGACCACATTAGACCAGGTCCTGATCTGAAACCACTAGACCTAGACTCATCAAATCTGGACTGGATTATCACAGAGGGTCTAAAGATTCTTTATAACACAGTTTCAGATTTGTGAAACCTTTATTCTATTTTATCTCATGAACCTGAATTCCTTTAACATCTCTTTCATTTTTTTGTTTGCTATGAAACAGTATTTAAGATACGAAAACTTTGTAGATAAAGAATTATCAACTAAATGAGGAGCATACACTTATTTTTATTTATGTATTCATTTGTTTAACAGGGACAGTGCACATTAATTAACATTCCTGTATGTGCCAGAGTTAGCCAAGAGGCTATCATCTGTTGTCCCTGGACAGATTTTATAAGTGAACCTAAAACAAATTTCATTTAAACAAGTTAATCACAATCAAATTAAAACATGCAACATACATTACTGGAATACTTAAATACAAAGACAGAACAATAAAACAAAACAAAAGAACATGTTGTGACAACCCCTTCTGCCTGTCTGTGCTCCCTGCCTTGCTGTCCTCTGGCAGGTACTGGGAGTGTTGTCCTGTTTGTGCCCTGCTTGCCAAGCTGGGAGGTTCACTTTCTGATCCTGGCCTGCTGCAGCAACCTCAGCCTTCCACCTGTGTTTCTATTTTCACAAATAAAATAAAGATTTCACAAATCACAAACGGTGTTATAAAGAATCTTTAGACCCTCTGGGATAATCCAGTCCAGATTTGATGAGTGTAGGTCTAGTGGTTTCAGATCAGGACCTGGTCTAATGTGGTCTACATGTGAAAAAAGCACTGAAATCTCACTTTTTGTATTTTCACAAATAGAATAAAGGTTTCACAAATCTGAAACTGGGTTATAAAGAATCTTTAGACCCTCTGGGATAATCCAGTCCAGATTTGATGAGTGTAGGTCTAGTGGTTTCAGATCAGGACCTGGTCTAATGTGGTCTACATGTAAAAAAGCACTGAAATCTCCCTTGTTTGTATTTTCACAAATAGACTAAAGGTTTCACAAATCTCAAACTATGTTATAAAGAATCTTTAGCCTCCGTGGGATAATCCAGTCCAGATTTGATGAGTGTAGGTCTAGTGGTTTCAGATCAGGACCTGGTCTAATGTGGTCTAGATTAAAAAAAGCAGCAAAATCTCCCTTGTTTGTATTTTCACAAATAGAATTAAGGTTTCACAAATTTGAAACTATGTTATAAAGAATCTTTAGACCCTCTGCGATAATCCAGTCCAGATTTGATGAGTGTAGGTCTAGTGGTTTTAGATCAGGACCTGGTCTAATGTGGTCTACATGTGAAAAAGCACTGAAATCTCCCTTGTTTGTATTTTCACAAATAGAATTTAGGTTTCACAAATCTGAAACTGGGTTATAAAGAATCTTTAGCCTCCGTGGGATAATCCAGTCCAGATTTGATGAGTCTAGGTCTAGTGGTTTCAGATCAGGACCTGGTCTAATGTGGTCTAGATTTAAAAAAAAAAGCACTGAAATCTCCCTTGTTTGTATTTTCACAAATAGAATTAAGGTTTCACAAATCTGAAACTGTGTTATAAAGAATCTTTAGACCCTCTGGGATAATCCAGTCCAAATAAATCGGCTATGCAGCGATTTAAGACGTTCAAACACGGAGGATTGTTCGCTCAGTGCTGTAAATTAAATGTCCCTTAACTTTCCCCTTAACTGCCGAATCGGATGCTCTGAATCGGAAGCCAACTTCAGCGTCGTCCATGGGAGCCTGCCTGCAGACCTCCACTCTCAGGGCAGTTCCGGTGCAGACTGCAGACCTAGGCTGAAGTCGAATAGTCCATTTAGTTTAGGAACCTTCCTAAAGGAGTGAAATTACCCGGAAGTCCCTCAGTGGCAGCCATGATAAGTGCCGTTCGAATACTCTAGAATGATGAGAATGATAGGAAAGGAGGTTTCAAACTTCCTTTATAACCTCCTTTAGCTTAGGAACCACTGGACTTCCCTAACCGGCAGGAGAAGCGAAAATGCTGCCCCACAATGCCTTGCAGCCGCAGCATTTGCCGTCACTCAACAGTCGGCCGTTCACGGAAAAAAACGATTATGACGGAGAAATTATATCATGAAAGTTACGGTGCTTATTAAGCTTTTTAAAACATAGGTGGTAAGTTGCCAAAGTGCTTTGTTTTGAACGTTCATCAGTATTATAATCAAAGAGAGAAATATGAACCTTAGTTTTTACTGAAATGATCAAATAAAGTCAACATTTCAGTCTTCACTGAGCTGTGTGGGGTTTGTTCAACTTTTAAAAGATGTTTGAATGGTGATATACACAGTGATAGATGTTAAGGACTAACGTTTATAATAAATACATCTGTATTGATTTTAAGATCTTTAGTTCATACAATCATACGTATTGGGATCATTTGTATTAATGTGGACCGGAGGGAGAGGGTGACGAGCAGTTTCACTTTCCTTTTTTATTTCAATTCCAACTTTGGTCCTGAAGAATATGTTTCTCTGTTGTCCACGTTCATAAAGCAAAGCAGCAGCATCAGAGCACGGTGCAGAGTCTCTAGATGAGTTTACAGTAGTCCCTCGTTCTTATTAAACATCCATGTTGTCGTCCGCTGTATAGAAAATTGTGGTTTCCATAGTTTCCCCACAGCAGCAGACGCACACAATGACGTCCGCTGGCGCATCATAAACACGTCGGATAGTGAAAGTGCATTCGGATTCTCTAAAGTACCGCAGTCTCTTCTCCTAAGTCCTTTTAAATTCTCCTATCCACTATCCCTTAACCCCGTGACGTTTCACTCAGAGGTCAAGGAATAGACGATAGGGTTAGAATTTAGGAGCTGATTTTTAAACTATCCGACTGCAGCCCTACACTCTCAGGACCATAGATATATATAAACACTAGATGACTGTCACCATAGATATATATAAACACTAGATGGCTCATGGGAGATTTTCCAGCGTAGCTGACTGGCCGCCATCTTGCTACAGTCAACAGTTACTCTGATTCGCGTTATGGTAGCTGTTGTAAGGTGAGTGATCTGCACAAAAATACTCTTAACTCGCTGAAATCTTGACTGATTTACAAACGGTTTGGTTTATTATAAACATTATTAGCATGGCTATGATACAGGATGCTTGGACATGTTGAAATTGCAGCTTTTCTTTGTGTATGTGGTTGTATTTATTAGCTGGCTAATAACAAGAGGCTGTCAGTGAGACCTAGTATTACAAAGTTCACCCAGCAACTTTACACCAGTGGGAGAGGCAGAACTGCTCTTTCTTTTCAACACAACTTAAGTTACACATGATTTGTTCCAAGTGGTTTGGCTTGTTAAAAACATCTTGCATTATGATACAGGAATTTGCTGGCTTTGTGTTTACAGAAGTACCTGACTACGCCGGACTTTTGTGCAGCCTACGGATGCTCCAATCGCCGCTGTCTGCAAACAAGAACCCGTGGGATCACCACAGTTTATGTTTGCTCAGTCTAATAAACCCATAACATGGTTGTGAAAGAATACCAAAGCTGAGGCTGGACGATGATTGATTGTTAGTGTGCCATGTGTCACTGTGTGTCTTATTGGTTTTGTGGTATACTGTATTTTATTTTATTGTGTGCAAGACACATTTAAAACAAATAACCTTGAACCTTGAAGCCCCATCTCTCCCCACCTGCTCCTGCTTCCTACATCCCCTCCACACCACACCAAGTTGTTCTTCTTAATAATAATAATACATTTATGTTGGGGGGCCGCCTTTCATAACACCCAAGGACACCTTACAGGGGCATAGGGGCAATATAGGGAACAATTTAAACAGTGGATTTTGTGATATATCAGCCGGGGTGAGTCAAGACAAACCACAAATGGACTACAGAAGGACATATGGTACAGTTTATATTATTCTTGGTCTTTTTTCAATAACATATTTCAAAGGTTCTGGATTTGTTTACAAATCTAGAAACTAAATACAAAACTAGGATGATAAGATCTCATGTCAAAAATAATTGTGATAAATTAGACAGAACTGGCCTGTCTGTGAGCACATTTTATGTTGGTTTGGTTCTTCTGATAAAGGTGTGAATATCTAAATAATATACCAACATATGCTATTGTCATTAGTTGTGTCCCTGTTCTTCAAGCTAAGGCATTGCTCAATTAACAACTCTTGGTTTACAGAGTGGTAACATGAGACCGATTTTTATATATAAAATATAAATGTATTTTAATTTTATAATTTATTTTAAATATTGACAATATAATAAAATAAATGGAAATATATACACCGGCAAATATTTAATATAAATACCTTGTGTGTGTGTGTATAGCTATTGCTTTATCTGATTAATGTTATTTTCATATGAAAGTCCATGATTATAAGTATGCAGTATCATAACTACATCTTTGATGTTTATAAAAAACCAAACCGTTTGAAAATCGGTTGAAAATTGAGCAAGCTATGGTTATTTAAATAGTAAACCATAATGTTATGAATGAGAGCACTGCCTGTAGCGAGATGGCGGCCAAGTGGCAACGTCGGTCTCCATTGGCCAGCAGCGCGTGTGAGCCATCTAGTGTTTATATATATCTATGACTGTCACTACCCGATCCGTCCCCCTGCCCGATCGGTACTGCGCATGTGCAAGATGGTCCGCCATATTGGACAATCCGGACGGCAACCCAAGATAGACACTTGACACAGTGGCTTTTAGCAAAGCTCAAAAAGAAAAACCGAGAGAGATGAGTTATTGTTATTACAACGTGACTTCACTATTATTTAACAACTCTTTTTATTGGGTTCTTTTATTTGGGGTTAAGTACATTGTCAGAATAAGTGAGAAATGGATTTAACTTCTGTTAGACAGCTATCATACTGAATAAATATTTACTGTGAATGTATGCAAAAATGTATGGCATATAGCTGTCTAACAGAAGTTACATTAACTTCTCACTTATTCTGACAATGTACTTAACCCCAAATAAAAGAACCCAATAAAAAGAGTTGTTAAATAATAGTGAAGTCACGTTGTAATAACAATAACTCATCTCTCTCGAGTTTGAGTTATTGTTATTACAACGTGACTTGGCTTACAGAGTGGTAACATGAGAACGATTTTTATATATAAAATATAAATGTATTTTAATTTTATAATTTATTTTAAATATTAACAATATAATAAAATAAATGGAAATATATACACCGGCAAATATTTAATATAAATACCTTGTGTGTGTGTGTAGCTATTGCTTTATCTGATTAATGTTATTTTCATATGAAAGTCCATGATTTTAAGTATGCAGTATCATAACTACATCTTTGATGTTTATAAAAAACCAAACCGTTTGAAAATTGGTTGAAAATTGAACAAGCTATGGTTATTTAAATAGTAAACCATAATGTTATGAATGAGAGCACTGCCTGTAGCAAGATGGCGGCCAAGTGGCAACGTCGGTCTCCATTGGCCAGCAGCGCGGGTGAGTCACCTAGTGTTTATATATATCTATGGTGACACTCATAGATATATATAAACACTAGATGGCTCATGGGAGATTTTCCAGCGTAGCTGACCGGCCGCCATCTTGCTACAGTTAACAGTTACTCTGATTGAGTGAGTGAGTGATCTGCACAAAAATACTCTTAACTCACTGAAATCTTGACTGATTTACAAACGGTTTGGTTTATTATAAACATGATTAGCATGGCTATGATACAGGATGCTTGGACATGTTGAAATTGCAGCTTTTCTTTGTGTATGTGGTTGTATTTATTAGCTGGCTAATAACAAGAGGCTGTCAGTGAGACCTAGTATTACAAAGTTGACCCAGCAACTTTACACCAGTGGGAGCAACACACTCTCACTCCCTAAGCGTCCAATAGCGACGTTTGGTCAGTGTCCGTGGCGTCCAATTGTGACACTCCTAGGCTCCTTCAGCGTCATAAAGGGACGCAAATAGCTTTCAACTGATTGCAATGTATTCCCATCTGCGTCGGGATTTGACGCTCATGGAAGCACGGCATTCGTTTATGCCGGCTGCCCTTAAAGGCAATGTGAGCATCCATTCCCATTGGATAACGGAGAATTTTACACCCGGAAGTAAGTACTCCTCTTACTGTCGATTGATTTTACAGTGATATCTGCACTACTCATCGACTAAAAAACACCAGATTATCCTTGTTAATTACACAACATTGATTGGTTTAAATTGTGTACAATGCTTTTGTATTTTTCCCCTTCGATTCGGAGAAACAAATATGTTTTCTGAGTAAAGGATGGCAGAAGACACTACACTACCCAGAATCCCCAGCTATCGTTTGGCCTACACCATGTGCTCTGTTTGACAAACCCCGTTTTTTTTCACCATTCATTCCGATGGCTGGCGTCTATGTCACGTGATCTTCAAATGTCTCCCTGCAGAAAAAGAAAACATGGCCGAACTTCGTTTTATTCTGGGTGTAAAATGCCTATTTTAAAGTTAGTTTGGCCATTAAAATGCGTTTTGATGTCATTTGATGCGAGAAATATGAGTTGTTATTTCAGATTATGTGTGCAGTGGATGTACATGATCTTTAGTTTGCTAGTTATTACGAAGATTACTTCAGGAAATCGCGACGTTTTCATTGTTACCAAGGTGGTTGCTAGGGACGCTGCTATCGATATTATTTCTGTTATGTTGTGTAACTGTTTAATGGTGTTATCTTTATTGCTACCCCCCTTCCCCGTCAATGTATAGTGTTGGTCCACAGCCTAAACATATTAGTTTAACAAAATCCGCATCTAAAGATAGCCTACGTTATTTCCCCCCTGTGCAATTCCAGTCTCACATCTCAGAGCACACCGTCATTAACAAATACCGGAAACAGACCGAAATAATAATAATAATACCTTATTCCGAGTGTGCTTGCTTTTCTCTTTGAAAGTCATCACATAACGGCATTGTAATACACGGTTCGGCTGCATTACATATTACATATCTGCCGTAGTTCTGTATTTATAGAGCCCTGATGAGAAGACAAACATGAGGAACTGAAAACGTGACGTGGATCATAAATATATCAGCCATTAAACAACATCTTACATTTCTTTTCACACAATGCGTCTCCTTGCAGTATCAACACTAATTCGGCTCACTTTTATATTTGATCCAATTGGTAGATAGGCTGTATTTACACCATAAAGGTGCACAGCTGATATCAAGGGACACCTGGTGGTTAAAGCATGTTATTGAATTTCAATATTTTTATTATTAGATATTAATACGATCCCTATAAAGTATATTCATTACTCGTTATTCTCTACTAATTGTTAATTAAAGACTGTATGTAATGACTATTTTGCACATCCCTTTCAAGATTTCAAGATTTTCTAAGGTTTATTGACATATCATATCGGCCTACACAACTGTGGTGTAGTTCTGCACTGAATGAAAAACTTGGGTTGCAGGTTCCTCAATAGTGCATTACAAGACATCTATCAATATGTGTGCATACCTCCAGCAATGTTAACTATGTTGAAGCACTTATTTTAACTGATATTATACATAATGTATTATACTCTTATAGATGTATGTAGATATTTCATCTCCGGCCTTGTCAGGTATTGAACAATCAATAAATAAAGAACACAGAGTTGTTGAATATAAAACACAGAATTTATGTGATTATACTAAATGATTTTCAAATAAACACAACTGCATATTTAACTGTTACACATACTGATGTAACGCAAATGTTCCAACTTGGGATCAATAAAGTATATCTTATCTTAAGCTGATCGATGGCTACTGCCATATTTGCAAAATGTGCCTCTGAACCTTGACAAGTGCATGTTTCAGGCTTATCAATTAATGTAATGTAATGTTATCACAGGGGTCACAGACATAAGACCAGCTGTTAAATAAAGCTCTTCTGACCTTAGCTGGCATGTGGGTATATATATTAATATTACTGCCCATTATGGGCACAAGCCATTTTCACCCATTTATTAATTATATGTTTTAAATGTGAGTGTTTCCTGTCCCCTAAACCTCCAGGGATGTACACAGTTTAATACTGGCAACTTCTTATTATGGGAAATACGAAAACGTCTTTTAAAACTACAACTCCCAGTAGAGACGTGCCATAGAGAACATGTTGCGAAACAGAATAGCCAGCATGTGTAGTTCTGGGGACGGGGTGGGGGAGGGGGGACGCGGTGGACCCGTTCAAATCCAGTTTTGGACAGTCTGCCGTGGTTCCATCCCATTTCAAGTGCTGTTCGAGAATCGGCTAACCCTCGGAGCACACTCTCCAATCACAGAGCTTGAGGACTATCACGGGGTTTGTCAAACAGAGCACATGGTGTAGTCCAAACGATAGCTGGGGATTCTGGGTAGTGTAGTGTCTTCTGCCATCCTTTACTCCTGGGAATGGACGCTCACATTACCTTTAAGGGCAGCCGACATAAACGAATGCCGTGCTTCCATGAGCGTCAAATCCCGACGCAGATGGGAATACATTGCAATCAGTTGAAAGCTATTTGCGTCCCTTTATGACGCTGAAGGAGCCTAGGAGCGTCACAATTGGACGCCACGGACACTGACCAAACGTCGCTATTGGACGCTTAGGGAGTGAGAGTGTGTTGGTGGGAGAGGCAGAACTGCTCTTTCTTTTCAACACAACTTAAGTTACACATGATTTCTTCCAAGTGGTTTGGCTTGTTAAAAACATCTTGCATTATGATACAGGAATTTGCTGGCTTTGTATTTACAGAAGTACCTGACTATGCCGGACTTTTGTGCAGCCTGCGGATGCTCCAATCGCCGCTGTTTGCAAACAAGAACCCGTGGGATCACCACTAGGGGTGCAACAACTAATCGACTTAATCGATTAAAATCGATTACCAAATTAGTTGCCAACTAATTCAGTCGTCAATTCGTTGGTGACGTCATCACGTGTGTTTTACGCCCCGTTAAGCTCTAACTTTATTGGTCTTTGTATCGGTACTGGAGACATTTAAAAAATATATGTCATGTATTATTGCTACAAAGACATTATATCGCAGTCTTAGTGTCGCCAACTCGTTTCTAATATGCAAAAAGACAAACAAATGCGTCTATGATGTATTTTCGATCTTTCTCTCCCCCGCCTGCTTGCGAGGGGGCGGGGCAGTTTACACACGGGCAGCTGCAACATGCAGCAACACACACACGTGGGAGATGGCGGAGAGAACGCGCTCCGAGGTGGTTAAACTTTACCCGTCTCGATGTGGAGAATGCTCGTTACCAAAAGTGGAATAAGAGTTTAGCATGTAAGGGCGGTAACACGAGCAATTTGTCTAAACATTTAGCAAAAGTGCTCCACATCCAGACGGAGGAATGCACCGGGTTCGACTGTCTTTCTAGTAGCTCTGTAGCCCCGTCCACGAGTAACGTTTTCACGTCAGGTGTTATGTATGCTAGCAGCAACACACGGAGCTAACTACATTATACAAACATAATGATTAGAGGTAACAGAGTTATTTGCGGACTTTTGGTGACAGAGCCTTCAGTGTGGCATCCCCCACCCTCTGGAACTCTCTCCCCCCCCGAAATCCGCAGCGCCCCAACCCTGGACATTTTCAAAAAAGCCCTCAAAACGCACCTTTTTACCAAGGCTTTCCCCACTGTATAGTTAGTTGAATAGGTTTATTTGTCCGCTACTCCGCTAATAAAAAACAATGTTAGTTTTGTTCACAATTTAAGTTATTTCAATAATATATGTATTTTGGAATCAAGTATTCATCTTTATTGTCTTCATTGTTAGTTTCCACATGCCTAAAACAACCTCAAGCTAAATCTAAAAGTTGATGGCTAAATAAGAGCGTTTGAGAAATTGTGCAAGGCATACAGTAATAGTCCGAATAGTCGATTAATCGTTTCATTAATCGATAGATTAATCGATTATCAAATTAGTCGTTTGTCGCAGTCCTAATCACCACACATGTTTATGTTTGCTCAGTCTAATAAACCCATAACATGGTTGTGAAAGAATACCAAAGCTGAGGCTGGACGATAATTGATTGTTGGTGTGCCATGTGTGTCTTATTGGTTTTGTGTTATACTGTATTTTATTGTGTGCAGCTGGTCCTTATCTCCAAGACACATTTAAAACAAATAACCTTGAAGTCCCATCTCTCCCCACCTGCTCCTGCTTCCTACATCCCCTCCACACCAAGTTGTTCTTCTTAATAATAATAATACATTTATTTTGGGGGGCCGCCTTTCATAACACCCAAGGACACATAGGATAGTTTATGTTTAAATTGTTCCCTATATTGCATAGGGGCAATATAGGGAACAATTTAAACAGTGGATTTTGTGATATATCAGCCGGGGTGAGACAAACCACAAATGGACTACAGAAGGACACAAAAGGACACATGGTACAGTTTATATTATTCTTGGTCTTTTTTCAATAACATATTTCAAAGGTTCTGGATTTGTTTACAAATCTAGAAACTAAATACAAAACTAGGATGATATGAAGATCTCATGTCAAAAATAATTGTGATAGATTAGACAGAACTGGCCTGTCTGTGAGCACATTTTATGTTGGTTTGGTTCTTCTGATAAAGGTGTGAATATCTGAATAATATACCAACATATGCTATTGTCATTAGTTGTGTCCCTGTTCTTAAAGCTAAGGCATTGCTAAATTAACAACTCTTGGCTTACAGAGTGGTAACATGAGACCGATTTTTATATATAAAATATAAATGTATTTAAATTTTATAATTTATTTTAAATATTAACAATATAATAAAATAAATGGAAATATATACACCGGCAAATATTTAATATAAATACCTTGTGTGTGTGTGTGTGTGTAGCTATTGCTTTATCTGATTAATGTTATTTTCATATGAAAGTCCATGATTATAAGTATGCAGTATCATAACTACATCTTTGATGTTTATAAAAAACCAAACCGTTTGAAAATTGGTTGAAAATTGAGCAAGCTATGGTTATTTAAATAGTAAACCATAATGTTATGAATGAGAGAACTCCCTGTAGCAAGATGGCGGCCAAGTGGCAACGTCGGTCTCCATTGGCCAGCAGCGCGGGTGAGTCATCTAGTGTTTATATATATCTATGGTGACACTCAGGACACCTCCACTGTCAGTACAGGAAGTGACGATTCTGACGCGTTTTTTTCCCGCCCACCGAAGGACTCGTTTGATGCAGAGCCATATAATAGAAGAGTTACGACAACGGAAGTCCAAAAACGCTTATCGTCACGTGGTTCATGTAGACGAGGATCGTTCCTCGGAAGTTCATGGCGGGCAATGTGAATGCAATGATAACAGGAGATAGAACTACGATTTTTGGTAATTATTAGTGAATAAAGGTTTTGATTTGCAATATTTATACAACACATCAATATGTTTTAAAAAATAAAATCGAATTTGCTAATATTAAGTGATAATATTAGGATTAGTGTGAACAACTAGTTTACATGTTAGGCTAACAGTGCCTTGGTTAAAGAGCCTGTTGCTGTTTATTTATAGCTTGGAATTCTTTCAAACCAATATTATCTTCTTAAACTTGTATGGTAGTCAGGAGCATCACTTTCTAATGTTTATTGATACATTTAGAGGGAGGGGATCTAAAGTAATGCTTTAAAATTCAGATTAGATTCATTTCTACCATTTTCTTAAATGCATGGTAGTTTCAGTAATCCCATGGTAATTGAGGACACAAGCTATCTAAATGACTAATGTCATCTTTATGGCTTTCAGAAAGGACGGGAGACCGACAGGTGACTATCAAAGGACTAGCAGCAGCAGCAGCAGCAGCAGCAGCAGCAGCAGCAGCAGCAGCAGCAGCAGCAGCAGCAGCATATGATGATGATGTTAAATGTGTTGCTTTAGGAACATCCATTGCAAATACATGGAATTCAATAAACATTGAATAGCATATCATGCAGTTTGTCGGTGCCTTTTCCTCCGTGTTGTCCTGGTTTGCTGTGCTGCCTCCTAGTCGCCACCATGGTTTGCTGTGCTGCCTGGGGATGCTCAAATCGCTCAGAGAAAGGAGTACGAATGTACGTATTCCCCACTGACACAGAGCGGAGGAAAAAATGGCTGGCTCAAGTCAGCAGGAGCAATTTCACGACCAACAGCAACAAAATATGTGATGTAATTATATACAAACACTGCATTTGCACTTTTTCACAAAACGAAAACCACACCATTGGGAAAGCTTAATGTTTTGTTTAATACAAAAAAACAGGGAAAGGCTTGAAAAACACTGAGAGTTGAGACTCAGGGTGCAGGGTGAGGGTCTCAGTGCAGGTATTCAGGCTCCATTGAATCCCCCTCTGGTTCTTGTGCTGAAAGAGGGAGTAACAGACAGGAGAAAGGGTTATACACACACAGCACACCTATTGGATGGGAAATGCCTTGGGGAGATAAGGTGTTTACTTATATAAAACAGTAGTATTAAACTTACCTTGTGTTTTCACTCTCACTTAAGTCCCTCTCCCTTTGCCATCAATCCAAAATCAGCTGAGCTGCAACATAATACAGACAGGTAATAATCAACATAATCACAAGGACACAATATGGCTCTGCTAAAAACACTCACTCTTACACGCACCAAAGTTATATTTATCTAATATTTAACTCCCTCCACCCCCGCATACAATCCCGTTTAGAAGCCCCTCTTCTCTAATTCAACATGTTGGACGAAATGACATTAAGAGAACGGAATTTACAATTAAAAGGCTGTTCAACGTGTGTTGCTAACTTGCTTCGGTATGCTAGCTTAATCTGTTATCTGTAAACGTTCCCTAAATCTACTAATTTAGGGATAATCCACTGACATCCTTTAATACACATGTTAATTTGAATCAGATGTACTGATAATATCCGCAATATAAATCTTTAAACTTCTTCTTACCTTTAAAAGTCCGTCACGAACGGTCTATTATGCTGCAACTCTACAGCTCTGCCAGCCTTGGCTCTAACTTCCGGGGAACGATTGAGAGGCTCCACGATCCGCCATTGCTGTAAAAAAGTGGTCCATTGGAGCGAACGGAGATGTCGTAACTCTTCTATTATATGGCTCTGGTTTGATGGAAGTTTTCAAATCACAATGGACTCATCACGGAGGTGATGAGTCCGCCCACCGTGCACTTTGGGTCGGCCTTGGTCAAGCCCTTTTGACCCCCCCAGCCTGGTTCTCGTAAAAGTTTTTCCTCAAATGACACCATGGAGGAATGTAACGGGAGTTGACAGGGGACTCTGCCCGCCTCACGAGTGCCTATTTTCAGACACTTTTTTTCACTTTTCCCCGGTTTTATTGTTTTTAATTTGTTGGCTCTTTCACCCGGTTTCTACCGGGGTCTTTGCCCGGTCTCGGGTGTCCCCCCATGGCCTGTGTCCAGCCCCCCCCCCCCCCCCCCCATCCATATATTAACGGATTTTGACCATTTTTGTTGCATTTTTCTCCTCTCCTCTCACTGATCGAATGGCAAACGCGACCCACTGTCGGAGGGCCTCCACGCCGGACCGGCCTAGTGCCGGTGCTCTGGCGGTCGGTTCCTCCGACATGCGGGTTCGACTCTGATGGCCGGGAGGGTGTGCTGCATGTCTTTATCTTCCCGGGCCGTCCGATATGAAGCGTGACGAGCGTGACCAAGACGCACCGTCTAGGGGTCCCACGGGTCACGCAGCGGGGTGGAGGTTCTCAGCTGGAACCTCCCCACCTCCGCCGCGGTGCACCCGGCAAACACGGTTGTTTCTCGAACCTTCCACTGTTGTCTAGCGGGTGTAACTAAAATACAAGATGTCGTATTTATATATATATAAATAAATAAATATATATCTATATATATAGATAATAAGTGTCAGTCATAGACTGTATATCAGTGTCAGTACGATTTTATTTTGTATTTGCGTGCATTTCCTGTTTAGAAAGTGGCACTGTACTGATAGTGGTGATTTTATTTTGGAATTCTTAGCGTGCACTTCCTGTCCTGAGAGTGGAGGTGTCCTGAGAATGGAGGTCTGTGTCACTCAAACCCCCAGGAAGTGCGCCGGAGTCTGATGAGAATATTCGTTGTGGCCAAACGGCGGTACTACACTTCCTTTAGGTTGCTGGGCCCGGAAACACTTTTTCCCATTGGGAAAGAGTGGTCTGTAACTCGTTGGATAATTTTTTTTTAACTAAATAAACAACCCAGTATGAACACTATAGAGAGGCGAAGTCACGCCCATCTACTTCCGGCCCATGGGACCCCGGAAGCGAAAAATTTACATTGAATTCAATGGAGAGAGAAAACGTATCGTTTGATCCAGTTTGAATTGAGCCACGATCTACACATATGATGTTTGTCAATCTTAAACAATAAGTTCCATGTCAAAAAAGTCACATTTTGTCGTAAAACTGTTGAAATATAAGACGATGAAAAATACGCGACTACAAAGACTACAAATCCCAAATCCCATTCTGGCTCGCGTAAGTGATGTCACAGGCGATAATGCTCCAAGTGGTTGCGACTCGTAATTAAAGCGAAGAAGAAGAAGCCTGTGTGCTTTGTACCAGGTTGTAATCACATAAGTGATCATACCACTTGCTCGTTCTATCGATTCCCGTCTGATGAAAGGACCAGGTAATACACATGTTGTGCATGGAACACAGTCAAGTTAGCTACCTAGCTAGTAGCGACGAGTAGCGAGCACGTTAGTTAGCATTACATTACTTTAGTAATGGTAGCCTTACCATGACATTATTATTTTATTACATGAAGTAAACTAAAGCAAACAGATATTGTTCTAAACTGTATTAAAGTAAACAGGTATTATCTTGAACTGTATTGAAGTGAACATGTATTATTTGGGACTGTTTTAAAGTAATCCTATATATATAAACCTTCTTACATACACTTTCCCAGACACCCTGACACACACACACACACACACACACACACACACACACACACACACACACACACACACACACACACACACACACACACACACACACACACACACTACACTCCCTGACCAAGATATCAACACACACACACATACACTTTCCCAGACACCCTGACACACACAATACACTCCCTGGCCAAGATAACACACACACACACACACACACACACACACACACACACACACACACACACACACACACACACACACACACTTCATCTTACCAAACACACACACATGTCCTTTTCAAGGTTCTTTTTGGGGCCAATATAATCTCAAGTACTGATAGCTTTGCATGACATTCTTCTGGACGTGTTTCATTGTGATGACAGTAAGGGTGAGTCAATCTGTTTGTTGGAAAGACAGTAGTTGAGTGATTACTGAGAGAAAAGTATTAGAAGAGATAATTATTCAAAGTGTTGTTACTGACCTTTTTCTCTTTTATTTCCTTTCCCTCACCTGTAACTGCTAAGACCCTGAGAAACATGCACACTGACCTGCCCTGGCAACCTGATTTCCACTGTACGTAATAGTATTTGGTTATGGTATATTATTTATATACATCAAAGGCACAATGCACCCCCCAGAGACACACATGTATTGAGTGTGATATTTTGCATAGGTCATGTGAAATCATCTTTACACACTAGAAAACTGTAGGAGCGGCAACTTGTTTTGAAATTGAATTTTTAATATCCGATAATAAAGTTGTTCTGTTTTCTTTATTCTTCTCTCTTTCCAGCTCCATCCATCACCGTTCTCTGTTCCTGCAGGTCCTGCTTGCTAATCAATGCTTTATTTTTTTACACAATTACAAATAAAGTCAATGTATTGTATGACATGAAGTTGTGCTTCATTCTGAGTCAATAATAAATCCATTCTGCCTTCAACTGCACAATGACTGTGGACTGCACCGACATCCATGTAGCTGCCCCCCAGTAAGATGAACCAAGCAAAGAGGGTCACTATCATGCCCAAGGACATCCAGCCGCATCCGCGGAGAGAGGGCTTAGACTGACCTGAGACCAGCACACCCAAACACAACGGCTCTTTTAAGAGCCACCTACAGTTTCAAAGAGTTGCAATCCTACGTTATTATAATGATTCAACTGGTTCATGTATCACTTAGTTTACTGAACCGTGATGAATGAAATAAATTAGTGAGGTAGTGGTTTACTGAAGTTACAAAGACATTTATATTATGAGTAACAGGTCAGTGTAAACACAAGCTTCTGTCAATTATGGATCATTCAAACTATATACAAATAATATGTAATAACGTTCTAAAATAAGTATTCGGTATATTCCTTGATAGCTTTTGGAGAAGGTTGTTTTTAAGTTTACTAAAATCTATCGTTTCAACTGTTTCACTTTATAAAAAGGAACAGGTGAGTAGAGCATTATTGAGTTTCTTATTCTGTCAGTAAATTATCCAAATGAAATGTTTATCATTATTTTAGTCAACCCTAAACAAATTGATTGTACCTTTTTAATAACCTTACATGGTCGCCAAAGTTAAATTAACTTCAGAAAATCAAATCAATTAATTTCTCCAACAGTCAACTATTTTCATAAAGAATATATATATTTTTCAAAGTCAACTTTATTGTCAATCTTACTCAGTTTGTGTTTATAGACAGAGAGATCAAAAATACTTTTAAATCAAATACAATTATACAATTTACAGATATGTATACAAATATATATATATATATATATATATATCCTATATACACCATCATGTATAATGATGGTGGACACTTCACTGTCTGGATGGCAGCTTGCTGGTCTCTGCTCAGTCGCATTGAGGCAAGCATTGCCTCAAGCCCCCGACCCCCATGCCCCTTCACCAGCTCCGGCACGGTGACAATGGCCTGATGTTGAGGCCGCGGCTCTGGCTCAGGTGACAAAAGCCATGCCATGCCACACTGTGCGCCCCTCAGTGCAGACCTGAACGAGTCTACATCCTGAGTGGCGATGTCTCTGGCCAGTGGGTTGTATGTCTCCTCTCACTGTTGGTAAAGTTGAGACACTGGCTGGACTACTTTGGAAGTGCCAGGCTTCCTCCACTGGCACTCAACATCTGTGGAGCTGATCTGCCACATGGCACATATTGCCAATGCTGCAGCGTGGCTGCATTTGTACATCCCCCGTGCACAATCACAGACAGCGCTCTGCATCGCGCCATCGTCTCCCATGCAGATCTGTACAAATAAAGTAAGTACCATGTTTGTTAGCATGCTATAATAGATTGAATGAGCAATAATACAAGGATGGTCCGGATCTGGGGGTGGGAGGGGTTATTTTTCCATAGTTTTGTCCTCTTGTCTGATTGTTGTTATTGTTTGTTTTTTCTGTATTTTTTGTAATGTGTGTTGTACTGGTTGTGATTGTACATTGTATTTTTCTAAATGTGTATGAATACATTTTTGAAAAACATTTGATCAACAATAAAGAAGGATTTGGTCAGGATCTAGACTCAGTGTGTTAATTAATTAATCAATGCTCTCTACATTAGGAAAACACATACCGGTGTACCAGAGGGAGTCACACACAGCTGTGCCTGGATAACCAAACAAATTGACAAGATAACCAAAACCCTTGAATCTACACACAGCAAATAAACTCAAATGACACAACGAGATGTAAAAGGAGATCACACAAATACAGTATAGTCGATATAAAACTGGCCGCTTCAATCTGAAGAGCAACTAAAACAAAACACGGGAGTATACCTTGTTCTTGTGAACACTAATGTTATCCACAGCATACACAGAGACCAGGAAATTCTTAAGGAGAAAACTAGTTACTGAAACAAAACACGTTAGTGTACCTTGTTAGCTAATGTTAGCTAGCTGACATTAACGTTACACATTTCACTCATTACTCACCGAAACCTTGTAAAGCCGGTCCCGCTGCTCTTACAGAACCGACTAACTCCCCTTTCGTGTATGTACAGCTCTCAACATGCCCAGACTTGTAGTGATGTTCACCTCGTTTTATACTTTTATTCTCATTCTGAAAGAAACAGGTGAAATGTGCTAACGTGACGGCCGTCTTTGTGATGGTGACGCGTATTGTGCGAGACGAGAGACCTGTAGTTCACTCAGCGGTTTCACACAAAAAAATTTGTAACTTCACAGTTTTACGACACATTTTTATTTTTTTGACTCGCAAAATATTCTTTTAAATTGACAAACATCATATGTGTCATTCGTGGCACAATTCAAACGGGATCAAAAGATAACCTTTCTCTCTCCATTGACTTCAATGTATAATTTTACGCTTCCGGGGTCTCATGGAGGCTCCCGGAAAGGGAGGGACTTCGCCTCTCTATTAAAAACATTCGTTCCTCAAGTTGTAAATATGTGCTAATGACGTTGTTCTGAGAGTTATTTCCCTCTGCATTATGAACGCGCATCTAACCCACGGGACCGCGCCGCCCGGCACGTTCATGTTAAGGCCCTGACACACCAGGCCGATTCCGGCTGTTTTCGTAAGTCGGAAGACGAAGCGTGTCCTGTCGCCCAAACTCAATTTGGTGTGTCCCGCACCGTCGACCGTGACATGCCTTATTTGGACTGCCTGACCCGATGCATGGCCGATTCAACATGTTGAATTGGCCATGCATCGGGTCAGGCAGTCGGACCAAACAATCACTCTGATTGGCTGTTCAGCTAGCGAATCAGTGCATGAGAAGCGAAACGGAAGTGAGGGACGTAAACAAACGATTTAAGAAGGCACACACAGACTGCTATTCATTTTCATCTCATCATGGCGATCTGGAATGACGCAAACGAAGACCTGCTCATCACCTTCATGCAGGAGAGGCCAGCTCTGTACGACATCACAGAGAAAAGGTACTCGAACCGAGTAGTGAAAACTGGACTCTGGCGAGAGATTGAAACGCAACTTGGTTTTTCGGGTAAGATTATCTTTTTCATCAATTGAGCTCTTTAGCAGATACTGTTGGCTTTTTATTGTTTGCCAGCGTACAGTGACGTTAACGTGAAATGTAATTTGTTATTTCAACCTTGTGTTTTGTTGTTATCTTGTTGCTAGCTGTTGCTAGCTGTGCCGTTTGGCACTGCATATAGATATGAATTGGACATGCTAACTACCCACAATGCTTACATCGTTTATTTGTGTGTTTCAGAGAAAGAGCTGAATAATTGGGATTCTCTGCGAACCCAGTACACCCGGTACAGGAGACTTGCCCCTTCGGGTAGTTGTGGAGCACAAAGGACTGGCCGACAGCAGTGGATCATAACCAGGCTGCAGTTTTTAGAGCCCTACACAAGAAGGAAGGAGAGTACTTCGAACCTCACCATCATGGTAACTATTTTATTTGTTGAGTACAAATAAGTGTTTCTTGCTTCTTTCATTTACAAAAACATTATTTTCATTCATTTGGTGGTTACAGTGTTAAATATAACAATAACATAATAATATATATATTATTCTGTTATAATTATTGATGTGCTCATCACCTTAATGTTGCAGCTGGTAAAGGAGGAGCTAATTGAAATTACATGATCTACTGCTGGGTAGCTTATGAAATTCACCATGGGTTCAATAACGCTTTTATCTTAACCTATAATAATTAGGGCTGTCAAGTTAACGCGTTAATGCAAAAAAAAAGTAACACCACTAATTATTTTAACGCGATTAACGCATGTGTATTTTTTTTCCTCGGCCGCCCCGTAGTTTCAGAGCGCATCGAGTTTAAAATACCATCTACAAGCTGATGCTGACAGCCCCGCTCCTGCTGCCCGCTTGTGGCAGACCACACTTCCACGCTCACCGGCTATTGGGAGGACCGGGAGGGTGTGTGTATGTGTGGAGCGAGCGAGAGAGAGACCTTACGTGCATTGTTGTTGTTAGCATCTGGTGCTAGCTAGCTGTGCTAACGGATATAAGGAGCTGTTTAAATGAATACAGAGGAGCGCTCTATCCACACAACTACGCCGAGCACTTGACTTTATGCAGGAAGTCAGACAGTGGGACATTGTACGAAAAGTCAGCACACTCAGCACGGATAGTGCGCAACATGATTGCAGCTCCCGTTCGAGCATATGCCTTGAGTTGCACATAGCTCCAGCGATCCATCACACACACACACACACACACACACACACACACACACACACACACACACACACACACACACACACACACACACACACACACACACACACACACACACACACGTATTGTATTATTGTATGAGAGGTTCCAGGTTGAATTGAGGCGAATATTTGTAATGTTCAGAGGTTGTTGTGTTTAATATTCATGAGAATATTTGTCATTGTTCAAATGATAATAAACATTTGCATAAAGCATATTTGTCCACTCATATGTTGATAAGAGTATTAAAAACTTGAAAAATATTCCTCTAAGGTACATTTAGAACAGATCAAAAATGTGCGATTAACTATGGACAATCATGCGATTAAATATTTTAATCGACTGACAGCCCTAATAATAATACATGATAAAATATGTCTTATATTTTGTAGTGCAAATAATGCAGATATATTATACATATATATGAACGTTATATGTGAACCCTTTGGAATTACCTGGATTTCTGCATAAGTTGGTCATAAAATGTGTTCTGATCTTCATCGAAGTCACAACAATAGACAAACACAGTCTGCTTAAACTAATACCACACAAACAATATGTTTTTATTGAACACACCATGTAAACATTCACAGTGCAGGGTGGAAAAAGTATGTGAACCCCGAGGCTAAAGACTTCTTCAAGAGCTAATTGGAGTCAGGAGTCAGCTAACCTGGAGTCCAATCAATGAGACGAGATTGGAGGTGTTGTTAAAGCTGCCCTGCCCTATAAAATATACACACCAGTTTTGAATTTGCTATTCTTAAGAAGCATTGCCAGATGTGAACCATGCCTCGCACAAAAGAGCTCTCAGAAGCCCTACGATTAAGAATTGTTGACTTGCATAAAGCTGGAAAGGGTTACAAAAGTATCTCTGAAAGCCTTGATGTTCATCAGTCCACGGTAGGACAAGTTGTCTATAAATAGAGAAAGTTCAGCACTGTTGCTACTCTCCCTAGGAGTGGCCGTCCTGTAAAGATGACTGCAAGAGCACAGCGCAGAATGCTCAATGAGGTGAAGAAGAGTCCTAGAGTGTCAGCTAGAGACTTAAAGAAATCTCTGGCACATGCTAACATCTCTGTTGACGAATCTACGATACGTAAAACACTGAACAAGAATGGAGTTCATGGGAGGACACCACGGAGGAAGCCACTGCTGTCCAGAAAAAACATTGCTGCACGTTTGAAGTTTGCAAAAGAGCACCTGGATGTTCCACAGCACTACTGGCAACATATTCTGTGGACAGATGAAACCAAAGTTGAGTTGTTTGGAAGGAACACACAACGCTATGTGTGGAGAATCCAAAGGGTTCACATACTTTTTCTTGCAACTGTATATATATATATTAATCCCAACAGGCCACCTTGTTTATGATTTGATTCAGTTTTAGTAGAATATAAAATACATGAATGAATGATGAAATGAGCACAAAGTGCAGACATACTATAATTATATTGAAGTACTTGAGACTAATCCTGCAACTGTATAGCTCTGCTCCACAACAGTTAGAGAATGAAGAAATCATCACGTATGAAAGGCTACATGTGAATAGAGGAGCAGAAAAACGGCTTGCACATTTACATTTCAATCTTGAACAATGAACAGCGGTAGACAGTATCTCATTTAGTATCATCATCCTGAGCTTCGTCGGAGGCCTTCGAGTGCCGAGTGTGCTTGGCCTCTCTCCGAGCGGTGCCGGTGTGGTGCAGATGGTGGATTCTGCCAGGCAGGGCTCAGCATCAAAGTGGAAGGACTCCTCGGTGGTGCTGGTCGAGGTTTCACTGCTGGTGCCACCGGGGGTGATTCTGCAGCCACCGGACGTTTCTTACATTTTTTAAATAAATTCACAGTTAGTTGGATTTAATACCATGGCTTCTTAAAACTGTTTACTAAGCATTCATAACAAAACAATACCCTGAAATGTGTGTGCCATTAGTTTGGGGTGTGGTCAAGTGTGAGAGGTATTGTAGACACATTGTGATGCTCTATTCAGATGCTAAAGACATACTTCTAGAAGATTCAGAACACTACAAAATATAAGACATATTATCATGTATTATTATTATAGGTTAAGATAAAAGCGTTATTGATCCCATGGTGAATTTCATAAGCTACCCAGCAGTAGATCATGTAATTTCAATTGGCTCCTCCTTTACCAGCTGCAACATTAAGGTGATGAGCACATCAATAATTATAACAGAATAATATATATATTATTCTGTTATTGTTATATTTAACACTGTAACCACCAAATGAATGAAAATAATGTTTTTGTAAATGAAAGAAGCTAGAAACACTTATTTGTACTCAACAAATAAACTAGTTACCGTGACGGTGAGGTTCGAAGTACTCTCCTTCCTTCTTGTGTAGGGCTCTAAATACGGCAGCCTTGTTATGATCCACTGCTGTCTGCCAATCCTTTGTGCTCCACAACTACCCGAAGGGGCAAGTCTCCTGTACCGGGCGTACTGGGTTCGCATAGAATCCCAATTCTTCAGCTCTTTCTCTGAAGCACACAAATAAACGATGTAAGCATTGTGGCTAGTTAGCATGTCCAATTCATATCTATATGCAGTGCCAAACGGCACAGCTAGCAACAGCTAGCAACAAGATAACAACAAAACACAAGGTTGAAATAACAAATTACATTTCACGTTAACGTCACTGTACGCTGGCAAACAACAAAAAGCCAACAGTATCTGCTGAAGAGCTCAATTGATGAAAAAGATCATCTTACCCGAGAAACCAAGTTGCGTTTCAATCTCTCGCCAGAGTCCGGTTTTCACTACTCGGTTTGAGTACCTTTTCTCTGTGATGTCGTACAGAGCTGGCCTCTCCTGCATGAAGGTGATGAGCAGGTCTTAGTTTGCGTCATTCCAGATCGCCATGATGAGATGAAAATTAATAGAAGTCTGTGTGTGCCTTCTTAAATCGTTTGTTTACGTCCCTCACTTCCGTTTCGCTTCTCATGCACTGATTCGCTAGCTGAACAGCCAATCAGAGTGATTGTTTGGTCCGACTGCCAGACTCGATGCATGGCCAATTCAACATGTTGAATCGGCCATGCATCGGGTCAGGCAGTCCAAATAAGGCGTGTCACGGTCGACGGTGCGGGACCATAGACTGTATATATAAATGGACGTAGGGTCCGTGACGTCACCCATAGGATTCTGCAGAGTTGCCGTGAAGCCCTTAGTAGGCGGAGTCGGCCACTAACGGCTCGACAGCGACGTCAGAGTCTAACTCCCGCCTTCTCCCGCCTGCTCCAAATAAGGGCAAAGAGGCGGTGCTGAGGCGGAGCCGAGGTTGGACAGGGCGGGACCTGCTGCCACCGAGCGTGGCGTTCCAGACCTAGCTCAGGCTAAGAAGCTAAGCTAACATGCTCTATTCAGTATTAAGCTAACAACCCAGCTTGAGGTCACTGCTCCTCGTTCCCGGCATATTCTGAAGGTAAGATACCCTGTCACTTCACAAAACTTGTTCTTTTGATTTAAATGTTCTTGAACCTACACTATACAATTGTTTTTTAAGTGCTTCACCGTTTTTCAAATATAAATGTCATTTGTAACTAAACTTTGTAAACTAGCAGAGATATGGCCAGTGTTGCGTGAATTAAATGTGATTAATGAAATATGACTGTAGAAAAAGAAAGGTGCTTTTATATTGATTAAACCATTTTTATTTATTTCAGCATTAAGAAAAATGAAGATGGCAACCTCCTCCACGCCAAACTGCACAACCTGTAAGTTGATGGTCCTGGCTTACTTTACATGACTTCAGATGGTTGACATTACACACAAACATACTATACATATACATGTGTGCACAATTGTAGATAAACAGCACACAGTATATACATATATAAACTGTGTGCTGTTAATCTGTTTTTTGAGGTTTTGCTCTCTTGTTACTTTTAACCATACAGGTGTGATTTCATAGTTATTTTGCATGTTATTGTCAAAGGAACAAAATGAGAAACCCTTTATAATTCATTTGATATTCCTCATGATCTGAAGCATTTGTTGCTCTCATTTATTTTCCTCCCATAGTGACTGTATGGATAATCGGAGACAGCTATGTCCGGCATGGAGCCCAGAGAGCTACAGAGACCATCGGCAGCAACCTTGGCCTCGACCTGAGGGTGTGCTGGTTCGGTTGGGGTGGACTGCGCTGGAGAGGTGTCCTCCCTTTCTTTTCCTACTCCCTGCGAGGAAGAGCAGTCCCGGATGTCCTCCTCATCCACTGTGACTTGGGGGATGTGCCCAGTGTTCAGTTGCTGAACCAGATGAAGGAGGACCTGCACCAGCTTCACCATCGGCACCCTGGCATGAAGATCATGCTCTCCCAGATGAACCAGAGGCGCCGGTGGAGGGCTGGTGCAAATCCTGTCAAAATGGACAAGGCCCGGAAGTTTGTTAACAGTGTTATGGCTACTTTTGTTCATAGCCTAAATGGTGCCATTGTTGACCACTCCAACATTAGACATGACAGTCCTGGGCTGTTTTTGCGAGATGGAGTTAATTTCACCCCTTGGGGAAATGATATTTTTTGTAAAGTCACTAGCCAATTGCCTGAAAGACCACCTCCAAAGACTGTGAACTGCTAAAATGTCAGTATCACTGTTTTTGGATTTGGCCTTTAGAGTATGTATTCTAAGGCCCTTGCTAAGCCCAGACTGTCATGGCTAATGCTGAGTTAGATATTACATCTGTAGCCATAACACTGTTAACATGGCTGCTCTTCCTCTTCCCCACATCCCACCCCCCCCTCTTCCCCCAATGGACTCTGCAGCTCTCCAGGCCCATGCTGGGCATGGCTGTCTGTCAAACCTTTTATTTTGTATTTGTTATGATGTTTTTTGTTAAAATGATTATGTATTTATGTAAATATTTAAAATAAATTACATTCATATTTTCACTTCTTTTGTCTACTGCTTACTGAAAATGTTAGCTATCACATCCAAATGGGACTATCAAATGAAAGGATAAGCTTACCATACAATACAGAAAACATTACACATTAAGGCTCAAATCTTTTCCCAAGCCGGAGCAGTCTGAAAAGAGTCCCAAGTTTAAAAACACAAAATCTTGACACTGTCATTTGTCAGTGACAATGCAAACAGGAAGGTCTCCCCTAGTCCCATGTATGTTGGCATCAATGTCATAAGCATACCATAGAATGTAATTATGAAGTGCAACACCCACAATCCCTACAGGGTCGTACCGTCACAGAAGATAATACCTTTTAGAGAGTTTCTAAATTGTTCAGTATGCAGATAAATATTTGTTTTACAATAGAACATTTTTTCTCTATAAATGTTCCCACATGTTGTGAGCATCTACTTTAAATCTTTTGTCAACAAATAAAAAACATCTTAATTTCCTTTAGGACAACATTTTGTTCATAACACCACTACATTAACAATAAGCATAGGAAAATGATAACTGTCAATATTTAAGATTGTGCTTTTACTCTTTATTTAATCAGATCTATTTACATTGAAAATGTGATAAATACACAAGCCACATTGAAAGTTACATCTTGCATTTTATGAAAAGTAAAGGTTTCGAATCATTGTATGACTTAAAGGGATAGTGGAAATCCGCGAATTTTGGGTTTAACTTATGTATTTTTATTAAAAATAAGCATAATAAACCATTTTTTTTTATTTCATGCGCCTAGTTTCATTTTATTTTCAATTTTACTGCTCCCGACCACGCCCTCTCAATGAAACGAAATACTTCGGGAATCTTCGGGTGATGACGAAAACAAAGGAAGACGGGCACAAACATTGGAAGAGGCACGAGTATTTTATTATGTTTTCTGGCTGATTGAATGCATCATTAGCCTGTACCATTGTGTACAACGCCATTTATTGCCTGTCGATTAGGCGACCGGAGGCCTCGTCATCCGATAATCCGGTACACAGTGTCGAATGTGTACACTACAGTCATCATATAGACATGATAGACTAACAGTACTGTGAGTACAGCCTACACTTGACAGGCAGCCTGGCTAGCCTAGGATTAGGACCATACTACGTCAAAAGACCGATTGGCTCTAGCTGTATATCATGCTAGTATACAATTCATTTAAATGTATTCATGTAATTAATGCCCATAAGGCTGTTACATATACAATAATAAATGTGACAAGATAATTTATGTGAACCTGACCCTGGTATGTTATGAAATGTACCCTACATGCAGTCATCCTCGGGCATAGCCATAGGCCTACAGTGCATGCATGCCAACTTTTGCAATATATAATATAGCGCCTAGCGTGAGCTATGCTTAGGGACCTACCAGTCAAGATTATTTGTGCGTAGGGGTGCATCATCTGGCGCCTGGTCCTGGTCATCCTCGCCATTGCCCATGCCGTGAACTAACTCCATCACCTCGGGCTCGAACAAATAAGGACGTAATGGTCCATCGTCTGGCTCAATATTCTCACCATCGTCGCTTACTGAACCGGATTCAGATTCAGTTCCTAAAACTACATTTTCGCAGGAAAGCCGAGAGGATGTTTCTGACTCGCTATCATCACTGGATACCTCGTACAATCCTTCTTCTTTGTCTGGTATATTTGCCCTTCCACGTTCATTCTGCATAGACGCCGTGGTTTGTTATTGTTTCGTCTTCCTGAGTTTTCCTCACTTCCGGTTTGGCTGACTCGATCATTTCGTTTCTAAAAAAGTTCGGGGAAGCTGCAATAAAGTGCTTCTAAGATGCGTAAGGCAATTATTATATTTTTTTAATCAGGTGTGATTGTTTTGGTACGTAATTATGCTTGTATATAAGTTAAAACGAAACTATTTGGGGTTCAATTTCCACTATCCCTTTAAGTACACTACAAAATAAATTAAAGATGTGCAACAACTGTATCAGTAATTAAAATGATATAACTTATGTACAGGCTTGGGAGGGCTACTTGCCAAAAACACAACCAGTAACTTCATGTGAGTATCAAGATATAAAAGTAATGTAACCTGATAACTTTCTTTTTGTTTTGGATTACCTCAATATCAAATGTAATGCAAATAAACACAGGAGAGAAGAAATATGAATATGATTTTTTTACTTAAAATGTATAATATAATACCATAAAGCAGATTCAGGCAGTAGGTGTAGAGATTCACAATTAAAGTATTATCCTCCAGAACAGTACGGCTTCCAGAGAAGAGATACCATTTGATCATTTTACAACAACCACTATCTGCTCTTTTTAGGTTTTGAATAAGATTGTAATCCTGAGTTTCCCTATTATTAAAAAAAGTAAAACTAATCCGATTACATCTCTTCCTATGTAACTAAGGATTACACTTTCATTTTTTTCTATACGATCTTGATTCGTGTTCGATGTAATCCATTACTGCCTAAGCCAATACAAGTCATAACTTTTGGAACATTGTCTCAAGTTATAAATTATGCCTTCAATCTCTTTCACGTGGAGAAGACATCCCATTGGCCGAGGCGTTGCAACTTCCCTCAAGCGTCCTACATGAAAGAAAGATCACATGTTAGAAATGTGTGCACAAACTATTCAGTATGACCCGTCTTAGTTTAAAGCCCAAGTGTAAGAGTGAACAGAGGCGGAGTCTGTTTGTTGGCTGCTGCTACCCAAACCAACACCCTCCTCACAAGCATTGACTGTTGGAATGTCATTACGCTCCACATGTGGAACAACTACCATGGTCTCCATCTGCCACCTCCTCATTGCTGTTAACAGTCGAACTAGGAGTGTCACTTACCTCGTCATTGTTACTCACCCTGCTTTTCCTTCCAGGCTGTTGTTCTTTGCCTTTGGTGAAATAGAAAATGGTGGGCACTGCAGTGTTTTTCAGGCATCTCCTTCCCTAATAAAAATAATAAACAAAAACACATAAAATAACTTTTTGAGGTCTGTAGATATTCAACTTTCTTTTGAATAATGTTGTTTTAAATGTAAGAGTGCATTATAAAAGACAATAGAGGGCCAACATGTTAACTATGCAGTTAATCTATTCAACAATTACGTGTTTCCAAGATTCAGATTCAAAGGATTGATGTCATAGCACATAGGCTACAGTGTGGGAATGGCAATGAAAATCATCTGTCCCGAGCTCCTCCAACAATGCAACAGTTATATAAGACATAAAACAATAAAAGAAATTCAAAATTAAATTAAGAATAATAAATTAGTGCAGGCAGAAATCTATATACACGTAAATATAATAAGACATATGCAAGAACAGAATGTAAAGATAAATATTGTATAGTAAAATTAAATTAAATCATTTTTTTTTTACAGTGATAGCTGTTAAGATAAATAAGTTATAAGATGACAACAGATGAATGAATGTTGCTATTAAAATAATGTAAAAAAAAGGTAATATAATTCATCTGTTTTTAACATAGAGTATGTGGGGGGAAATGGCAATTCTCTATCTATGATAAAGAGTCTTTGCATAAATTGAAGAGAAATGTGATGGTTTGCAAACAAATCGATTTCTATGTTTCTTTACTTAACTGGCAAAATCTTAATTTGGCCTTTAATAAAAAGAACATTACTCATCACTGATGTGCAAGCTGTGCCATAACAATTATTTAGCATTGTATAATGTATAACATGTATTTAATTAGTAACAACAATTTACACTCACAAATGGAACCAAGTTATTTTGTTTTAAAAAAAAGGATCTGTACCCATGAGTCCGTGCTGAAGGGATGACTCTCAAAGTGTTGCACAGGCGAGAAGAAACGTTGGGGGTCCATGTATTCCTCCGGATGTTCAGCACCCACTGGTCCAGCCTGTCTGGATCACCGAAAGGAAACCTTTATTCAAAAATACATGAAAACCGACCCAAAGACAACAGGAGGGTTAATGCCATATTCACTTAGTAACGCATGAACAACTTTTACAAATATTTCTATATAGTCTGTGTTGGTAAATGTAATCTAGGTTGCACATTTCCTGCTGAAATACATGCATGGGCCTACCAAGTTACTGCGTGGCACTTTGGTTTTGATAAAACAGTGTAGTTCCACTATATAAACGTTACATTCATAATCAAACGAGATAATATGCAAGATAAATAGCTATTTGTTGTTATTCTTAATGCTTGTCATTCACACGTTAATAAAATAAAATAAGTACCGATACATAGCAGAACAATTGTGGCGATGTTCAGCTTAATAAGCCTTGTTCAACATCATTTCTTTAGCTAATACTATAGCGGGCTGCAGGCGAACCAAGTCCGCGTTTCGCTGCATTCCTTGATCTCCAGTTATAACGCCGGGCTCCGCCGCTGGCCGAAGCTAACGGAGCCGCAAAGGGCTAGCTACGGCTCCGGTTAGCTTCGGCGGCGGACTCCGGCGGCCACCACTGGGATAATTGGGTCCCCTTTTAACATTTGCTCCCATTTAGCATTATGGGCGTCATAGCCATAGACTATAAAAGTCTTACCCAAGGCTGAATCATAAACTAAACTGTATATATATATACACATGCATAAAGGGTTACGTCCTTAGCTAGCTACATAACAAGCTAAGCTAACAAGCACACAAACACCTGCTAACGGGGTTAACATGTATAATATTATCATTTTACTCACCGAAAAAAGCTGTGAGTAGACTTCTTGGAAGTTCTGTTAGTACATTCAAGCGCACAGCACGACATCTTAATTGTCTAGTATATCACCACGAACACGGCTAAAGCTAAAGGGTCAAGTACAGTACTATGACTAACTAACATTGTAGCCTCTATGGTTGTAGCCTAGCAGAGTGGACAAGTTGCTGTTAGCTGACAGTGAGGCACGTATCTGTCAATCAAAGTGACCACGCCCTAATGTATGCACAAACTTTAAGACCTAATATAAATAAAAGGGTCGCGTTAGAAAACAATTCACTCACAGATCCATAATCATGAAGGTGGAATCTAACTATATCGATAATAAAATGTATGGAGCCAGGGAGAGAAACATGTTTTTTTCCGCTGTAAAGTTGGGCATTTTAACATGGGGGTCTATGGAAATTGCTCCTTTCTGCAGCCATCGCCTATCGGCCAATATATGAACTGCAGTGTGTGGCACTTCCGTATTGGCTTCCCGGCTCTTCCCCAGAGTTTGCCGCTTGTGCGGGACACACCAAATTGAGTTTGGGCGACAGGACACGCTTCGTCTTCCGATTTACGAAAACAGCCGAAATCGGCCTGGTGTGACAGGGCCTTAACATGTAACAGAATTAAGTTTACAAAAAGAAATCTCCGCGCACCCCCCGCGAGAGTGAGAGATGACAAGGGGAGCACGTCTGTAACCCGACACCGTTACAATGAATCAACGTCTGACCAATCATGGCTTTGATACGGCCACTAGTGCAGGTGAAGAGATGTCGGTGAAAAGACAGTTTTAGTCCGGCGCAAGCAAGAGGGGAAAAAACAAAACATGAAGAAACTAGAGCATCACTCGAAGGTGGGTTATTGTATGAGTCAAATGTACAATTGCCATATTAAAACATCAGCTGCAATTCACGACATGAAGAAGGCAGTCTCTGCAGAGCATATAGGCTAATGGGGATGCAGTTATTTCCAGCATTCTTTATTTAACATTCATTCAAGTATGTTATGCCTTTTATCTGCTAATGTACAGGAGGAAGAGTGATAAACTGTCTAGTTGGCTTACATAACAGTTAAAGTTTACAGCCTAAAAAACATGGAGCATTTTTTCCCCTTTTATTCATTTTTATATCAATTTGCACATTTCATGGTGATGCTCAGCCTCTCCCCTTAACTCCTAACAGTCATCATCATGTCAACCACAACACAGAGAAACACTGATAGAAATGTGTGTGTAGTTGTTGATACATTGCTGACAGAGGGAACTAGAATACAGATTGAAGAAATATCAGTTTTTGAGCATGTCATAAGCATGTTTTGTCTTGACTATATTACAACTATATTATAATAAAATAATATAGTATTTATATTATTGAATTGATTATGATTATTATTAGTAGAAGTAGTTTATTTGCATTAATTATATTTGAATCTTTTTGAGGCTAGTATTTGGCAGGAAATGCAGGCGTATTCACCTGTAAACGCATACTGAACGACATACATGCACATGTACCTCACTGTATACAAAAGTAACTGTGTTGATAATAATAATAATAAACAGGAATTATATTTACAAAGTAGCCTACAAAATGTTTCACTCCTGTCGGTTGGGGGGAGGGCCTCATCTCACAATGTCGCTTGGGGCCCCAAGTTGGCCAGGGGTGGCCCTGAGATTACATCAAAAGAAGTAGTTACTTTATTACATTTCATTTTTATTTTAGCTCAGTGAGTTATTTTCTTTTTCAGTCAGTTGTGTTAGTTGGGATGTAACTATTGTTCTATTTCGTATATGGCTTTGCCCTCTAAGGCTATCGCTATTGGGTAATCCCCCTGCGCACCCGCGCACCCCCACGCCCACCCGCAAGGTGGGCCCCACCCTCGGGCTTCCTTCCGGTATAAATAGGAAGGAGGCCCGACAATCTGCTCCCTCTTTTCTTCAGCACACCGTTACTGAAGCACAAGAGACACTTAAATTGCAGAGTAAACACGAGTAACAATTGTGTGAGAGATTGTCCCTCATGTGGCTCTGGGTTCATAATGAGTTATGACCAGCACAGATAAAAGCAGTATGCGAATCCTGCCTGGGGTCAGAGCACGCGTACGCGGCTCTAAACCAGCAGGTAGCATGCACACACTGCGCCCGTCTCCCCTCGGGCGTCAGGAAGCGGAGAGCAGACGCTCTTGCTGCTGCGGCCGAGGAGGACGATTGGCCCGTCCAGGCTTACTAGCCCGCGGACGGGGGCCTCGTGTCCCTGGGGCAGAGTGCCGGGCAGGAGTCCGACAACTCCTGCCCCGCCTCCCTCAACGGTTAACCGTTCGGTTCTCCCCTCCATCCTCTCCCCCGGACGGGGGAGACAGAGTCGGAGCAGAGTGCCAGCTTGGCGGCCGAACATGCTTTCCCCCTCTCCGTCACCACAGCGCTACTGGTGATAGGTGGCATCCTAGGGGAAGTTCCGGAGATCATACGCAAGGCGGCCGCCTGCAGAGATCTCCCCGTTCCCCTAGCTCAGGAGAGGTGTGCTCCGGACGACATAACCGGAATTTTTTTGCGGGTGCAGACGGTCAGGAGTGACCCGATCTGGCCACGCTTCCTGGCCGTCAGGAGGTTCCAGGAGGGGGCGGCGGCGAACCCGAGGACCCTGAAGGCTCCAGTGGCCACATTTGTTCCCCTCACCAAGGTGGAGGGGTTCACAGATGCTGGTTTCCCAGCCACCCCTTCTCTGGAGCCGAGCCTGACGGCGTTTTTTGGGGTAAGACAGGCCAACATAATCGCCGGACGGCGCCCTACGTTGAGCTCCCCCAGAGACCAGTATGTCGCCGCCAGGCCGACCTGGTACACCAGTGTGCCTTTCAGGCGGCGGCGAATAACATCGCGCTACTCTCCAACTCGGTGGTGACACTGGTAGAGTCACCACCGTCGCTGTCTCCCAGGCGAGGATTTCCGCGTGGGTGACACAGATCCAGCGCCACCTCTGGCTGCAGCAGGCATGTACAGCTGGCTCCAGCCTGCTGAGCGCCCACAGCAGAACCAACGCCCGCAGCAGCTGCGGGGTCCACGCGGCCACAGGAGGCCGCAAGCAGAGAGACGCCCACAGTAACCGCCTCGGCGTAAGGCTCGCCCGTCGGCGGCTGCAGGGGCACCGTCCCACGTCTCCGCTCCCCCGCCACCCCAGAGACAGTGTCTCCCGGCGGAGAGTCAAAGGGGAGTGAGGCTCCCCCGCTCCTGGTCTGCTCCGCGAGAGCCTCTGAGGAAGCAGAACCGGTAATTAAGCCGGCTGCCACTAATCTGTTGATTAAGTAGACAGCAGGGCTCCCTGCAGAAGCTCGCGGCATTCCTCTGCCCGAGATACGCCTCCTACACACTGTCATAATAACCCATGAGCGCCGTTATAATGCCTCATGTGGACAGCACTGCACACACCTCCACTCATCCCCTGAGCGTGTACACGCCTCATGATGACAGCCGGAGTGAAACGCAGCGTGTGGAGGCTTCCTCGCAGCCCTTTCGCCTCATGGGCAGCGGCGGCGAGGGCAATGGCGTGGCTCGTCACCATGACGACCATTACAGCACATCACAGAGAAGCCAGAATGGGGGAATGAGCAGTATTCCAGGCTGAGTGCCCCAGCGGCAGCGCCCACAGCGCCACGGCGTCAGGGCTCGCTGCAGAAGCCTGCTGGTTATGGTTTTAACCTCGGTTAATAACCTGCAGAGCTCGCGGCATTCCTCTGTCCGATATACGCCTCCACACACGGTCATAATAAACCCATGAGCGCCGTTATAACGCCTCGTGTGGACAGCACTGCACACACCTCCATTCATCCCCTGAGCGTGTACACGCCTCATGATGACAGCCGGAGTGAAACGCAGCGTGAGGAGGCTCCCTGGCGTGGCTCGTCGCCATGACGACCAAAACACATCTCGAGCATGCGCGCCCGCTCTCAGAGTGTTTCTCAGAGTGGCAGCGCGTGTGTCTGATGGACAGATGGATGAGCAGGCTGATCAGCAGAGGATATTTCCAGGGTTCCTCAAAGGGAGGAAAATCAGGGGTTTTCACTCCCGTTATTTTTCTAATCCCGAAAAAGACTGGGGCAATGAGACATCCTCGATCTGTCAGTATTCCACATGCTGACGATCAAACAGGTGCTGGAATGTGTTCAGGACGACTAGTTCACTTCCACCTGAAGGATGCATACTTCCACGTAGCCTACCCATCATCCCGAAACACAGTAAATTCCTACGTTTTCCATGTCAGGGAATATCAGACCAGACAATCGTCTGCCGTTCGGATATTTCCTGGCTCCTCGTATTTTTGTGTAGAGAAGGCTGGAGCCACTACACAGAGGAGGGATGAGAGTGTGGTTTTCTCTGGACGACCGGCTATTTGCTGGCTCGCTCCAGGGAGGAAGTCGCTTTACAGACGGTACATCTCGTATCGCATCTGTCAAAGCCTGGGTTTCATAATAAATTGGAAGAAGAGCTGTCCTCTTCCCTCTCAGACAATCGATTATGTGGGAGTGGAATTAAACTCAGCCAGCATGAGAGCGCGGCTCTCGCAGCAGCAAGTGGAGGAACTGACAGCTCTCTTCCGGCATGTCACAACCCACACAGCCCTCTCAGTGACGCAGCTGCTCTGCGTTGGCGTCAGCTGGTCACGTGATGATCCCCTTGGGTCTCTTCCAACAGGGGGACACTCCAGAGGTGGTTCATTCGCTGCAGAAGCCTGCTGTTTTTAACCTATTGGTTTATAAACTGCAGAGCTTGCGGCATTCCTCTGTCCCAGATATGCCTCCTACATGGTCATAATAAATCCACGAGCACCGTTATAACGCCTCGTGTGGACAGCACACCTCTCATCCTCTGGGTGTGTATCAGAGTCCTGCACGGGTCTGATTTTCAAGACCCGCTCCCGCCCCGCACCCGCGACGTGCAATACCGAACCCGCCCCGCTACCCGCACATATTGCCAATTAGTTCCGCAACCCGACCCGACCCGTCGGCACAAGATCCGCGACCCGACCCGAACCCGCATAGCCTAGCCTATATATGAGCAGTGAAAACGTGCAATTATTAACACACGCAGTTGCATATTTGTCTCAAAAAGCGTGGGATGTTGGTTATTTTCTCCATCTAGGAACCAAAAGCCTCCCAGACGCTGGGTTTCGCTCTTGAGGAAGTGTTATTGAAAAGGCTGTATTCTCCGCTAGAGAGCTTCACCTCAGCCATTTCGAATGTGGCGCGCACAGCAGCAGATTGATGCGCTGCAGAGGTTATGATTATGCACGGTCCCGCGGGGGAGAGGTCTGAGGATTTAAACATTAAACTAAATTATCATTATTTCAATATATTTATTATGCAACACCCGCGACCCGACCCGCATCATCTTTGTTTTACCCAGAACCGAACCCGGAAAAAAGCGTTTGGAAAAATACCACCCGCGAATCACCTTTTTTGCGGGTCACCTGTCGGGTACCCGCGGGTACCCGACCCGATGCAGTGTATGCGCCTCATGATGAGAGACGGAGTGAAATGCAGCGTGTGGAAACTCCCTCGCAGCCCGTTTGCCTCACGGGCAGCGGCGGCGATGGCGTGGCTCGTCACCATGACGACCATTACGGCACATCACAGAGAAGCCTCTCCCCCCCAGCAGTTCCATGGGATAAAAGAAACACTCCTGTCATCCCAGGAACAGTGTCTTGCGCGGTTTTTACCCCCGCTATTTTTCTAAATCTCGGAAAATAACGGGGGAGTCGCCCCGTTGCTGTACAATCAAACATGTGTTGATTTGCACAGACTAGTGATGGGTCGTTCGCGAACGATTCGTTCTTTTTGAACGAATCTTTGAAGTGAACGAGAGGAACTGATTCCTCCCACAAAACGATTCGTTTGTTTGAGTCGCCGCTAAAGAGAAGCTGTTCGCGAACGACGAACTTAAAGAACTGGCGGAAACAGTTCAGAACTGTTTCCTACAGTGTAGCTACTGTAATCAGAGCCTGAGCTCCGACACACACACACACACACACACACACACACACACAGGAGCGGGACATCCTCCTCAACCTGTCCGCAATAAAGAGGACGGATACCTGAACCGTAGCGTCCAGCTAGCTTAGCGATAAATACACACATCGTTGTATTCTCCTCCCCCTGTCGGCACCTAAAAACTTCAGATGGTGGATACCTGAGCTCCATAGCGTCCCGCTAATGTGAAACACACACACACACACACACAGCGTTAGCGGGAGATTCTCCTCCCCCTGTCGGCACTAAAAGCTTCAGAGGGCAGATAGTTGGGCTCCGTAGCGTCCAGCTAGCTTAGCCGCTAGCTAAAGGTAAACATAGATGGGTACATACCGATGTAGAGGATATATTTTTGTATTCACTTTGAACTCGGGCCAAATGGAGTTTAATGCTTTGGGATTTAAGCACATAGTACGTGCATGGGTTTGAAAGTATCACGTGCTAGCCTGCTGTAATACATCGTATAGTCAGGCACCAATTTATGAGAGATTTAACAATGGCCAATTATATTTCTTAAATAATATGTAGCCTATTCCCAGTGCATAATTCATGGGGCAACAAGGTGAGGTGGAAAATGTGTTTTAATATGATAAATGTTACGCCAGCAAACTTCTTGTACGGACTTCGGCAGTAGTGAAGACTCACTGAACGAATTAAGTACAAAGACGAATCGTTCGCGAACGTGCAAATCACCAGAAGTCGTTGAACCGGTGAACGAATCAGTGAACGAATCTTTCAAGTGAACTGAATCAAAAGATTCGTGTCCCCGAAGGGAATCGGAATTCCCATCACTAGCACAGACAACAGGCCACGGAAGCAGCCTACCTCAATCGCCAGGTGGCTGCTGTTTTGGGCGCACACTGTTGCTCTTATCAGAGCAATGTATATTCCGGGCGAATTGAACCGAGGGGCTCGCAGAGCGCAGCAGCCGTGTTATGCGAGAATTATACGGAGACTCAGACCTGTGTCACTCGCACTGGCACCTCAGTGGTATTTGGCTTTGGTGTTACGCGCACTAAGCAAAGCCCCATTTGAACCTTTAGACCAGGTTCCCCTTAAACTGTTGTCAGCCAAAGTAGTATTTTGGCTCTATCAGAGAAAAGGGTGAGTGATTTGTCTGCTCTCCCTGTGGCTCCGTCATGCCTCCGGATCCAAGGAGATGGCAGTTCAGCTGTTTTGCACCCTAACCCGGCTTTTATGCCAAAGGTCATCACAAGCTCTTTTAGAGTCGAGAGTGATCACCTTGGATGGCCTCTTTCCACCTCCTCACAGGTCGGAGGAAGAAGCCACGTCTCATCGCCTCTGTCCTGTGCGCGCGCTGTCTTGCTTTGTGGCGCGCACGTCTGCCTTGCGCCATTCTCAGCACCTGGTTGTGCATTAGTTACGGCCCCTACACACGGCGGCGTGCGTTGCCGCTTCAACGCTTCTGCCCATTCACTTTGAATGGGGTGACGTCACGATTCGCCGAACTGCATTGTGGGAGCAAAGCGTAGCTTCTCTCGAGGTGATCGCTGCAAAAGTAGAGCAATGTTCTACTTTTGCCGCCTCGACGGACGCGTCAGCCAATCAAATCCCTCGTATGTAAATCTGACAGTCCAAGCACTAGCCAATCAAACCGCGTGTATGTTGGGAGAGCCAGACCGCAGTTATTTCCCATATGTCAAAGAATGGAGGAGAAAATGATCGTGGCGGTAGGGAATCACCCGGTACTCTATGACCAGTGCCTGGGGGCAAGGCAGAGTTCGAGGAGGGGCGAATACCACAGCTCTCAGGGGACCGGGCAGGAGCCGGTGTTGACCAGACAGTAACCAGAGCCGGTGGGACAGGTGTCGGCAAGATTCCCCACGGAAGAGGAGAAGGAGTTGGCAGAACCCCCGGCGAGACATGTAATGTCGAGGCCTCCAACGGCACAGGACACAGGACCGGCAGGACCCCCGGCAGGAGAGTTGACGGCGGGACCTCCAACGAGACAGGACAAAGGGTTGGCAGGACCCCCGGCAGGAGAGTAGTCGGCGGGGCCTCCAATGGCACAGGACATAGGATTGGCAGGATCCCCGGCAGGAGAGTTGTCGACGGGGCCTCCAACGGCACAGGACACAGGACTGGCAGGACCCCCGGCAGGAGAGTAGACGGCGGGACCTCCAACGGGACAGGACATAGGGTTGGCAGGACCCCCGGCAGGAGAGTAGTCGGCGGGGCCACCAACGAGACAGGACAAGGAGCTGGAAGGACCCCCGGCAGAAGAGTAGACGGCGGGACCTCCAACGGGACAGGACAAAGGGTTGGCAGGACCCCCAGCGGAACCTCCAACGGTACTTGAGTAGGGACTTGAGTGGGAACTCGAGAGAGGGCTTGAGAGGGAACTCGAGAGGTAACTCGAGAGGTGATTTGAGAGGGGACTCGAGAGAGAACTCGAGAGGTGACTCGAGAAGAGACTCGAGAGGGAACTAGAGAGGAGACTCGAGAGGGGACTCGAGAAGGAACTTGAGAGGGAACTCGAGAGGGGACTTGAGAAGTGTCTTGAACAGGGACTCGAGAGGTAACTCGAGAGGAGATTCGAGAGATGAATTGAAAGGGAACTCGAGAGGGGACTCGAGAGGGAACTTGAGAGGGAACTGGAGAGAAGACTCGAGAGGGAACTCGAGAGGGAACTGGAGGGGTGTCTTGAAAGGAGACTCGAGAGGGGACTCGAGAGGGGACTGAGAGGGGACTGAGAGGGGACTGAGAGGGGACTGGAGAGGAGACTCCAGAGGGAACTCGAGAGGGGACTGGAGAGGGAACTCGAGAGGGGACTGGAGAGGGAACTCGAGAGGGGACTGGAGAGGGGACTGGAGAGGGAACTCGAGAGGGGACTGGAGAGGGAACTCGAGAGGGGACTGGAGAGGAGACTGGAGAGGGAACTCGAGAGGGGACTCGAGAAGGGACTCGAGAGGGGACTCGAGAGGGGACTCGAGAGGGGACCTGAGAGGGGACTTGTGTCGGTCGGTACGCCGACAGGACACAGGGAGCTGGCGTCGGCTGGAGAGCCAACAGGAGACGAGGTGCTGGAGTCGGCCGGTACGCCGACAGGACACGGGGAGCTGGCGTCGGCCGGAGAGCCAGTCCTGGAGCCGAAACTGGAGTTGGGACCATGGCTACTGGGGCCGGTACTGAAGCCGGAACCATGGCTGCTGGGGCCATGACTGGGGCTGGGACCATGGCTGTGTGGGCCGGTTCTGTAGCAGGGACCATGGCTGCATGGGCCGGTTCTGGAGCCGGAACCATGGCTGTGGGGACCGGTTCTGGAGTCGGAACCATTGCTGCTGAGCGCGGAGCGGAAGCCTGGACCCTGGCTGTGTAAGCCAGGTAATGGAGAATGGAAGCATGGCTGCGTGGGCCGGTACTGGTGCATGGTACCGGAACTGGGGCTGGAACCCTGGCCTTGCGTCTCTTAGGAGTCTTTTGGAGGCTTCGTGGACCTCCAAACGCCAGACCAGACCCCAAGAAAGGGTCAGAACATGAAGACTGGCACTCAGGGCTACGTGAGAAAACCCTAAGCCACTCGGGCAACAAGCTCCAGAGCCAGGGCTTGCGAGCAACCTCCTGACGTGCCTCCTTCAACGCAGCCTCTCTACCCCGTCTAGATGAGGCGCCTTTCCACGTATAAAAAATGTACTCCAGAGAGTATCCAAGACATTCCGCCTGTAGCATCAAATGGGCTGAGTCTGCTGGGTCCATAATGGTCGGTTCGTAATGTTACGGTGTGTGAAGCAGGCAGGACCCAAATGCAGAATAAAGTGAAAATTCCTTTATTTCAAGGCTAGGTGATAAACAAAGACCAAAACAGAACACTTACCGACGAACTAGTCATGACACAAGACGAACCGACAAAGACAGACAGAAAAACCAGAACTTAAATACACACAAGACTAATCACACAAACAAGACACAGGTGAGGAGGGAGGAGAAAACACAGGGGCCACAGGTGAACACAATCGGGTAATCAGACACACCAGGGAAACTAACGACAGGGAACCACAGACAGATCTAAACAAGACAAAACACAACGCAGACAGAAAACCAAAAACAGATATAGACAAGACAAAACACCATAAAGACAGATCGTGACAACTCCATTGCGGAGATATTCCCGCGAGAGTGCGGAAAACTTAAATTAACTTATTTATTTAAAATGTGAAATGTTACCAATATACTCACGGACCACTAGGGGGCGCTCACGGACCACCAGTGGTCCGCGGACCACACTTTGAGAAGCACTGCCTTAGAGGGCTGCGCCATTTACTCATAGAAGCTGGGGTTACAGTGAATGATTTTGAAAAAAGCAAGATTATGACAAAAGTTTTCAAATAACAGTTTTTTTTGTAATTCAATGAAGTTATGTTAGTAATGAAAATGACATGTAATTAATATTCGTTCACTGACTACCACTTCAGGCCTGGATGTAAAAATAAAGTGCATGATTTTTTACATATTGCATCCGTAAAAAATAGTTATCAAACATGGCAATACTTTACTTAAAGGTAGGGTAGGTAAGAAACCAGCTCGAGTGCGCAAGAATTTGAAACTACGCTGCCGAAAAAAATCTGCCACTTCCTTAAAGGAATGGTATGCTCATGACACTCATTTTTAAATAATTATCATCCGATAAAACAGACCAGTCTCTGCCAGTCTCTTTTTTTTTTTTTTAATCCGATGACATTATCAGTGATTTTAAACTGATTATATACCGAAATAACATCAACACTGTGGGCGCCGCCATTTTCCGGACGTGACGTAAACCATGCGTTTGGTTTTCGAAGACACGTTGATCTCCATGTTATTTACTGTAGTTTCTCTCTTCAAATATGCCTCACTGTATCGCGAAATATTGCCACAATTCTGATAGGAACAATCCACGGAATGCTCGGTTCCATCTGTTGCCAAAAGTTAAGCGTAAGAAGTACATTCGGAGGCAGTGGCTAGCGAAATGTGCTCGGCCCGAACCGAGAGATTCACAGGCTCATGTATGCAGCGAACATTTCACATTTCCGGACGACTACTCTGAGAGTATGATCAAACATAACATGGGATTTATGGAAAAACCATTACTTAATGGAGATGCAGTACCATCGGTCTTTCTGGTGTCATCACCGACCAGGACACCAGTTCGGCCAGTTGAGAAATCGCCCTCTGCAAGTGTGAAGGGACGGAGGAGCAGAAGTAGTGCTCGGAGTAAGAATAAGGTATGTTATAGCGCATTTCCATTGCAGCGGCTAGCCCCGTTTTAACGTCCTTTAGCGTCCAGGCCAGGACAGTTTTTGGTGGCCTTTCCATATAGCGTAGTACCGGCTAGTGTGTATTTTCCCCCAGTTTTTTCCGGGCCCATAAAATCGTGATTCTATGGCCAGGGACAACGAAGCTGAGTATGCTAAGGGAGGGAATCGCTAGCAAGGGTGGTACTACATGCATACATATAGTATCTTATATCATCTTCCTATTATACACACATGCATTTCCAAACATTTGGACTACCTATGTTGCAAATGTATTATCTTTTCAATTTACACACGGCATCTATTGCACGTCTGTCCGTCCTGGGAGAGGGATCCCTCCTCTGTTGCTCTCCCTGAGGTTTCTCCCATGTTCCCTTTAAACTGTGGGTTTTCTTCGGAAGTTTTTCCTTGTACGATGTGAGGGTCTTAGGACAGAGGGTGTCGTATTGTCATACTGATATGTATGGCTGAATTCCCCCATCCAATCTCTTCACATTGGTCAAAACTTGTTCCTCTGCTGACGAGTCCGAACTGAAATACTCCGCCATGTTTCCGTGTGTTGACAAAGTGAACGCATGGATGACGTCACGACCATCACGTGACTACTGAAAATGACAAACATGGCGACGGCTAGACGGAATATACAGGTCTTGATAAAAAAGAGCTATACAATAATTATTTACCGGGGAATATCGCTGATTTCTTCAGGGTATGGTTTAAACATAACGTTTCACTAAATACTGAAGTTTTGATTAATTATCTAATGAGTGGACCATTCCTTTAAAGAGCCCGTCCTCCAACACGAACGAACATGACCAATGAGGGCATGAGATAAGTTTGTGCACGAGATGGAAGGCTGACAGGCAGGTGCCGGCTAAAATAACTGGACTGCGGCTTCCACAGAAACATTTTTTCAATGTATTTATTGTCAAAGCATTTAATGTATTCATTGGTATCGGGATGTTAAAGGTCCCATGGCATGGCCATTTCTACTGATCATAATTCCATTGTTGGTATACTAAAATAAATGTATATTGTGCAAACGTCACTAAACCCGAAATACGTCACTATACCCAAGAAGTAAACAATGGAAAAAGAGAAATCTCCAACGAGGCGTTCTGGGGCAGCAGACAGGTATTTTCTGTGTAAGAGTTGTACTCGCTACAGGGTGTACTTTGAGGGTTTGTGACTCTGCAGACGGTTTACATGCATACAAAGCTACATAACACACAAGGGGACGGGTAATAAAATCATGACATGGGACCTTTAAGAGCATTCCATGGAATATAACAAAACGTGTTTCTGAAGTGAATTACCCCACCTTTAATGATGGGGTATTTTTGGTGTCTGCCGGTGTATTAATAAATTACGAGATCTGGGTACTCTCCCATTGATGATCGGTAATTAGCACCCAGTATAACATACTGCAGCCTGACACCTTGTTTTATAATGGAGATCTCATCCAGTACACTGGGATCACAGTCAGTAGCACTCCGTTTATGTGCTTCCTGAAGCCTGGCAATGCAGCCCTGCTGAGGACGCTGCGGTAATGCCGCATTCATGTACTCTCGGAAATTTGAAAGTTTGCATTGGGTGTCGAAGACCTGCTTGAAAAGAGAAAAATGAATGTAAATCATAATGTAATATGAGGGTGCCTTCAACACTATGGAGACAAATCTTTGATAACTGTACGTCTCGATTAATCTTTGTCGGCTTTCATACAACTATGATAATAAGATGAACGAAAAATTACACACACCAAAAAACCAAACCATGTATTAGTGTGCTTCAGATGTTTCCAGACTACAGCCAACTGTCTTAATTACTGAATGGATACAAATAAAAGCATCAAATACATTTTGATCTCAACTATATATCTGTACATTTTCATGACTGCATTTTGCATGGTTGGGACTCTAGCGGTGACAAAATCAGTTCAGTCTATAATTACGAGGAGTTCATTCATATAAAAAGTAAAAGGTTAGGCCTATCCTAAAAATAGTTTATTGGCCAATATACACTTGTTTTATTTATTGATTAGTTGATTTAATCAACAGGTGTGTTTTATACAAAGAACCAAGTAAAATCACCTCTTTAAATTGTTGACAATAGATGTCAATTAAGACGTTACTGAGAAAAACCGTCTAATAATCTATACAAATGTATATCTACACAGCCTATACATGGAATGACCCTATATAAGATAGTTGGATATGCTATGACAATAAATACAGCGTAGAACAGAACATATGCTAAGCTCTTATATAAACATATCAGTGTAGTAGCTACCCCTTTATGTGGCCTTTAATAGAAGCAACAGACAACGCTTTATTTCTGAGAACCAGTCATTGATCAATGCATGACAACAACAAAAAACATCTCGAGTAGTGGGATTTCGGAGCTGACAGAGCGCACTTGAAGGCATCATAAACCTGCCCCTATGACGCATGTTTACTTGCTTTGTGGTGTCCCCGCAGCAGCACATCTCAGGACCTTACGTGCTGCTCCTCCAAACCTTGGACTTTTATCTCAGAGTGACTTATCACACCGGCAGGGCCCTTTATCAGCATATTCCTCTATCGCAGCGCTACTCAGCCGGCCCCTTTGCGGACCTTTGAGCGGGGGCACGTCGGGTTCACAGGGTGTTTTTTTCGAGCTAACGGAAAGATGACGTTAAACTCCAATAAAAACGAACCCGCTGTCGTCCTGGAGTCGGTGAGCAGCGTCCGGACAGCCCTCTCCGACCTGTACCTGGAGCAGCTGCTGCAGAACAAACCAAAGACTGACAAGGTAGGGGTCATTTTTTTGTTGTTGCTCCCCCATATATTGGTGTTTGTTTCCGGGAAGTAGATATGGGGCACATGGACGTTGTTTGTCCCACTAAAAATAGACCCAGTTGTGTATTAATCATATTACAAAAACTGAATAATATCTGAAACAATGAGATATGTAGATGTTTCTCAACTCAGCTGGTCATTAACCTCTGCATTGCTCAGTATTGCTCAGTCAGCCATAGTTGGACCCCAGTAGACATTACATTGGCATTTTTACTTCTGCATTCACCCCCCAAAACTACATTGGAATCTTATGAAGAATTAGGGAAACGAGGCTTTGTCACGTATAATATGTCTTTGACTATGTCAGTCAGTGTTATATAGCCATATACAAATGCCGTGTATGAATCCTATAATAGTCACGTTTAACTGTGACACTCAAGTCAGCATAAAGTAACACCATTAAGCTTATTATCAAAGTTAGGCAATATCAAAGAAGGTTTATAGATGGAAAGTTATGTAAATGTTTAACAGTGCTTCTATGTAACTTAGCCTACAGCTACAAGTGCTTGGCTGCTGTTGATTTAGAGTCAACCGTTATCTGGGCTTGTTTACTGCATCACATTATACCAGGTTGGAGTTTTAGGCATGAACTTGTTTTCAAGTGGAGGCCAGATTATGTTGCGAAACCATTGACTTTGCCTTCAAGCTAGGCAACAACTGATATGTGTGGCCACAAACAGTTTTAATGATTTGGAAAGTTAAATCCTTGACGACCTCCAGGCATAAGCTTGGCTGCTTGTAATACCCAGGGAACTCTGTGTCCTAAAGCTCTTCTCTGAAACTGAAAAGTCAGCACTGAGCTGCTGAGGGAAAGGTTAAAGGAAGGAAACTCTTTCCTGACATCAGCAGTTTGCATCTCAATAGCCTTGAATTGCAATCTTGACAACGTGTTCTTCTACTCATTGCTGATTTGTGAAATCGGTGTCTTCAAGTGGACTCACGTGGTCCATTATCTCACAGTGCACATTGCAGTAATGTGTAATGTTGCTCATAATGTGGTAGACAGTGTACATTTTCAAATGACAGCAAAATACATTTATTTATAATGTCAAGGATAGCAATAAAGTATTAAACTACTTCTTTCCACCATGGCCCTCTTTCCATAGCAATACAGGTTTACGCCGTATTGTACAACTATAGTCATCCGTAAACTTTACGGATGATAGTTACCAGGACCATCATATAGGATACATGAAAAACCAATGTATATTCAAAAAGAAGCCACGCCCTGTTTTATCACCTCTTAATTTAACCATTATTTACACACTAAACATCAAGCTGTTTCACATAAGACTTATACTAATCATGAAGTCATTGTCAGTGTAATTTTCTCATAGACTTCTATACAAATTTGACTTATTTTTGCAACCAGTGAAGTCGCCGTCTGCTGGCTACCATACTTTTTACCTTTCTACCTTGAGTTTGGTAATGCTAGGTAGTGTTGTTCTGCCTTACACTTCAATTACTGTGGACTAGCCTTACATAACCAATAATGCATTTCAACTAGAGGACAGTTACACAATTTGAATGTTGAGCCACATTTTTTGTCATTTTGAGAACTAAACAAGTCTACGCAAGTCAGTCTTCAGGCAGATGGGTCCTAGAAGGAATAGCTTTTAACAGCCTTCCTAGCTATTTCTGTGTAAACGATTCATATTAATCCAGTCCCATAGGTCAGACCTTTTGATCTCCTAGTGTTCCTTCAACAGAGTCATCTCTTAGTCTTCTGGCAGGAGACTCACCCTAATTACTAACAAATGATGTCTTGGCTTAAAAGGCAAATCATCTCTGTATTCAGTCCAGTGTTTCCCATACATTGATTTTTTATTTTGGTTGTCTAATGAATAGTGAGGTGGGCTAATAATCGGAAGGTTGCGAGTTCAAATCCCGCCTGGAACACCACTACTAGTGTGCCCTTGAGTAAGGCACTTAGCCCTCAGTTACTCCAGGGTGACTGTCCCTGTAACTGCTCATTGTAAGTCGCTTTGGAATAAGGCGTCTGCTAAATGCCTAAATTGTAAATTATATTTTTGGGAGAATAAACCCCACAGATCCTCAACTCCGGTGTGTCTCACTCAATAACAACGCAGCGCAGAGCAACAAGAATGTTGTCTACAGTAGCCATGAACTCGCATGTATTTTCTTATTTGAGGGGGGGGTGGGTGCGTGGACCACCCGAATAGGTTAAGGGGCCTTTGGCTTTTCTTGCTGGGGGGGGTAGACAAGGGATATACATCTTAATAGTGTTTAATGTTATCCAGAGATTGGCTGGAAGGAATCTGTTGAAAAAAGCAACTTCAATCAATGTTTATTTATATAGCCCAATATTACAAATGTTACATTTGTCTCAGTGGACTGCGCAGTTTGTACAGAATATCACCCTCTGTCCAACTTCAGCCCGAAGATAAAAAAAACACTGCTTTCTTTTCCTGAGTTGGTTTAGCCGGTCACTCAGACGTTTGCTTATCTTGTTGCTCCTTCACTCCCAATACTGGCATCCAAGTTTCTGAAAGGGACATCATTGTAACACGTTGACTGTTAACAGTGATTGGAACACATTGTGACAAGGCAAAGTAATACTCCCTAATCATTTAGCCCTTTACACTCTGACAGTGTGAGTGATTGATCTGATGGGGCTCATTGTCAAAATGCTGATGATGTTCATTTAATTAAAAATGCCTTTCAGTGCCCTTCAAAATCTAATCACGTTTCATTCCTATTGGCTACTGTTTGTAAAGATGCTGTCCTTTGTTTCAGATAGTTGTAATTGTTTTGTGCCAATGCTTTACGATGTAACCTTTGTAGGTTCCTTGCCTAGTTCTGATGGTTAGTTAATAAAGTAATATGCTATGTGTCTAGAGGGGAACTACCAATATTTGTCTATAGGTTTAGTTTTGGAAGCAAATTTCCACCATTGTGATGAAAGTAAGAATCCTTTGAGCCGTTATAATGACAATATATCTCAAAACTATTTAGGTTTACCTGAAAGGTGACCGAACATCCTAAAACTATAAAAACCCTTTCAGAATTAAGACTTGGTATCTTAAAATAATTAGAAATTCTCTCTCTCTGGATAATGAATAATTTATCTGGAAATATTGACTTATTATCTCAAAATAGTGACTTCGTATTTTGACAAGGTTTCTCATTATTTCATTACTTTGATTACATTCTCTTGATTACTGGCACAAATGGGCTTCCGTATTTTACAGTTATTCCTGGCGATAATGATATAAAGTAGTTTCTCTAAATCGAATAAAACCCCACAGTTGTCATAATTCAATACAAATTGTGGCGCTTGTGAGAAGTGTATTAACAACAGTCATTAGATCCCTAATGTGTGGTTCCACAACATGCATTTCCTAATGTATTTTAGAGCAGCTCTTTAGAAATATTAATGGGAGTTCAGTGAGAGAAATCAGTGTGTTTCCAGGATATATTGATCTGCAGTCAGACTGCTGGACAGATTCCTTTCCTCAGAGGATGTCATTTCATCAGTTCCTTCTGGGACTCCGGCCAAACACTCCCTCCTGGTACAGAACAATCCTGAAATCTATCAGCACGAGATTGATAAATAACTATCATGTTGCAAGCTCCTGCATTCATTTTGAAAATGGTGTACTAAACAATTGTTAGTTTTATATTATAACAATGTTACCAGGAACACATATGTGTATTAAAAGGGTATAAATAAAACGAATCGAAAAAACTTGACACAGTCATTCCTGCCTGTGGTAGACTCTAAACTGCTGTCACGGTGTGCACAGTATTTTAGGGCCCAGGTTTTACAGTAAGCGAGGAGGGGGAGGAGGAGGAATGTGGTAATAATATGTATTGGTTTATTGTAGCGCTGACGCTAGAAGATAGATAACAATTGTGTTTTTATGATTTATTTCCGGCCAAAAAAATAAGTGCTGACTTAGGAAGTTGTATCTTTTTCAGCTTAGAGACCAATTTATATATCTTTTTTATATTGTTCATTCATGGTTCTATATTATACGTGTTATATTCACAGTAGGCCAGCTTACCCCCCAGGGATCAGGACCTTGTGTCATGTGGGTCCTCAGTGATGCCATTGTGTTTTACTTTTCTCGTATAGCTTTATAAATATATGGATTTAACTGTGACGGTGATCAGGACAAAGACCACCTTTCTTGCCACCATACAAAGTTGTTGTTTTAAGAACAAATATTTTTACTATATCATTATAATGATTTACTGGAACTTTATCTTTTCACAAGTCTATGCTTTTATTTTATTTGTTTCTTTTACTGGCAGGAATGAGTTTCTGTATGTAAACTATAGAATAGTTTCTCTACATTTGGAAATAACAGTAATGTAATTAAACAATACAATAACTGGAGATTTCCTGTTTGTGGACCTGCTTTTTGGTCAGTCGTTAGATTCCTGCACCAAACTTTTAATATGGCTTTTAAGACTCTTCAGAAAATATAACCTTGCTTGCATTATTGCTACTCTTAAATGTGTTCACCTGATGACTCGGGTGGTATCCATGACCACATGGACCAGCTGGACCAGATCAATGGACGTGGCTAATGAGGTGTTTATAACATCGGGTTAATTTTCAACCTCGAACATATGTTGAAACTGCAAATGAAACGTGGCTGTTATCACTCAAGTCATTAGCATAACAAGTAGCAGCTATTAGAAATGCATGTTATAATTATCTGACTGACTGTAAATCTTGAGTTAAATGACTTGCATGACGGAACGTTTTATTTAGATTGAGATAAAAAAAAAATGACTATTAATGTGTGTTTTTGTTTTTTAACAGGCTTCTATGCAAATCTATGAGAGCAAGGAGGTTTACACCAACGGCAGTGCAGGACACATGAATGGCACAGAACTGACCAGGATGAAAGAAGTGGAATTTGAAAAGGGTCATTCAGAGCCCATGGTATACTATCCCCACACACACGCACACACATGCGCACGCACGCACACACACACACGCGCTTATATTTTAATATTTGTGTTGCTAATGCCTCCCCATTGACTGTGGTCTCTGTCCGCAGGGGGTCACTCTGAAGCTGAACGACAAACAAAGGTGCACTGTGGCCAGAATACTGCACGGAGGCATGATCCACAGACAAGGTACTTCATCCCATTTTCTTTTGAGTGCAAGTGTGTGAGTGTGCCGACCTGGTGTGTGTGTGTGTTGGAAGGAAAGTTCTCTAGTTAATAGTCCGTCCCAGTCACAGCAAATCTATCCAGGCATTAGTGGAGAGTGCACCCGAGGGGAAACGAGTGAAAGAGAAAGGAGACATTTTGTGACTCCTGCTTTGTATATTTATGGATTTGTGGGTACTGAATTATTAATCAGTCGGTTTTATTTTCCATCTATCTCTCTACATCTTTACGTAGGTTGTACAACAAGATATCTATTTTATTTAATATTACTTATCTTTAACTATCTTATTTTTTATTAAGTGTTCAAACATGGCATTCTATGTATTATATCCAAATACATTGTATTATTATTTTTTCAATATAATGTCTGTAAGTAGGGCAACAGATAAGTTATACTGTATCTCAGGCCATACACAAAATATTCAAGTTTAAATATTTGAATTGTAAATGACATTATTGAGATTAGACTGTTAAGTTTGGGATTTTTGAACTTCTCTTAAAATTGTGTAAACTGTAAACCTGATTTTAAGCATTTAACCAATAATAAAAACCTTCTAAATCCATAGACTTTTGAGACAAGGGGAGCAGACAAGTGCAAATACATGCTGACACATTTTCAATGTAGGACTTATATTTAGAATGACTACAGCTCTCCTTGTTTCCTCTCTCTTACCAGGCTCCTTGCACGAAGGGGATGAAATAGCAGAGATCAACGGGAAAAGTGTGATGAACCAAACTGTAGACCAGCTCCAAAAGATCCTGGTAAGTTAACATTTGTTAACTTGGATCTTAAATTCGATGCAAATCTTTATGAACGTATTGCACTCGTACAACTAGATATACAAGTCTAACTGAATCATCTGTCCATGCAGAAAGAAACAAACGGAGTAGTCACTATGAAGATCGTTCCCAACGTGCAGAGTCGATCCCGAGCCTGTGAGGTAATGACATGCCCGGCAGAGTATGCACTTCTGATTGTGAAGAATTTGTTGTGTTTTGATTTTGCTTTTCTCCAAAATCGTTTAACTTTGCATGAATAAACCAAGAAGAATTAGCTCAACATCCAATGATACCTAGCGGTACAGTATAATCCACGTAGATGGCATTTGATTGCATTTCTTTCAGTTTTTCGATCTACAAATCACTCTTTAAGAAGGATTGTGTTCTCTGTGAATCAGGTGACCTACTGTTAGGCAATGAACAACCCAGGTGACTATACAATGAGTTTACATTTCAAGTCACTCACATTAGTGTTGCTAGTTTCAACTGAACCACTTTGGTCGTGTATTTCCTCCTGCCATCTACTGACCATATCACAATTTCTCCACCCGCCGATAATGTGCTTTTTGTGCATTAAGAATGGCAGCTTGCTTATTTGAACAACATTTAACAATAGTCGATGGCAATTTGGAATAACAAAAAAGGCTTGAATTGAATTGCCACGAAGAGGAAATGAATACCGAATTCTAAGTTAGGACTTTGCTGTGGTCAGTGATGGCAGTCTACTTAAAAGCTTCTAGTCCATTAATATATAGGCGTAGAGCATCATTTTTGGTGACCCAGACCACTCCAGTGTACCCACTTTGGTGACAAAAAATAGTTGTACTTATTCGTCTGTGTACAGCTTCCACTTGGAGTAACTTGGCGAAACCACAAATGTTTCTGAACTCTACTAACAATAGTATTACTTTACCCTGAAGAGAATTGACATGTGTTCCTGCTGTGATCTTTGACAGTTTAGGCAACAATAGTAGAGATGGTATTCTAATCTGGGGCATTAACAAGCTTTACGCAAATGCTCAATTGGAGGTAAAGAAATGTATTTTCAGTTTACTCGGTTATGTTTTTTTTGGTTTAGTGAATTAAGCTGTCAAATATCACATCATGAGCATTTGAATTCTGTGTGAGGGTGGATTTCCCTATTAACATTTTCAGAATCTGAATGTTTTCTGTTTATATGTCCCTAAATAATAGTTTATTCTTGAGGTACTGTAAGTCCAATATTTGCTGATTCAAACATCATAATGATAAGCTCTCAATAAAACAATATAGGTGGATTTTGTAAGCTGTTACAACGTCTGGTGCAACGTTAAATGGAGAGTTGCACATGAGAGCTATCACAATATAGCTGAGGTTGATATTTTGAATATATATTCCACAAAGCTTTATGGCTTAAACATTGAAGAAGAACAACATATTTAATTTCAAGCTTCGCGAAAGCTCACTTTAAAGAGTGGTGTAAATAATGACCGTCCATCATGACTGAGTATTTTCTTGACTGAGCAAAGTATTTTCTCTGTGTATTGCTCAACTGCAAAATATCTGCTTCTTATGCAACACATATGCAAAGAAAGTGCTCGTTAAGCATCTGGCACAGCAGTGCGTCATTTGTGACAAATATACCAGATTTAATGAAATGTGGACAAAGGGTTTTAATAGAGCTCAGACAAACTAGATGTGCTGTGTTTCAGAATGAAATGGTTCACTGAAACGTACTTACAAAAAGTTTTTGTTCAGCAGCAATAAGTACACAGGTGCCGGAGACATTCTTCCTTTGTTGATGGAATTATGTAATGGCTGTAGAATAATGACACCAAACCTTTAAAGGGGCCATATTATGTGTTGGGGAGTTTCCCCTTTCCTGTAGAGTGTCTTATAGGTTTGTGTGTTATTTATTAAGTTATTTCCAGAGGGAGTTTCTTTCCCACCACCACCCTCCCCCCGTGCCTGAAACGCCTCCATTGTAGTCCCTTGTTTACTTCAGTAACATAGTGACATCGCTACGTGACTCTCCCTCTTCTATTGGCTAGCACTCCAACACATTGTACTTGATAGGCTAAGGGGTGGGACATCTCTGCGGGTGACTAATCATAACAGAGCAATTAGTTAGGGGCCAACTCGACAATTTAGTTTATGGTTGCTATCCCCAGTTAAGAACAACCAGAGTAATGTTAACTCTCCCAGGCAACAGAGCCAAAGAGCTTACGAGGAAGAAAAGGCAAAGAGTTGGTGATAAAACATTTGTATTTCTAATAAGCGAGTGCATAAATAACTTGCCTACTTATTAATACTACTGGGTCTTTTTCTCTGCACTGAGTTCTGGGTTTCTTGTTCTTCGGGATTCTTTAGGTTGCCTTTAGGACTAACGTTAGCTAGGCTACTAGCGGTAGCCATGTTGCTAACAACATAGGAACAAGGAGATCAATCTTCTGTTCATATAAAATTCAACGAAACGATAATATCTTTTTACCCTCTTTAGTTGTTGGAAGCTCTGAGGTATATGATGGTTGTCTTTGCCCCAGTGGAACCAACTGTAACACCACTCTTCATCCACAGGTGTACATGCGGGCCCAGTTTCACTATGACCCCGCTAAGGATGACATCATCCCGTGCAAAGAGGCAGGTCTGAAGTTTGAAACGGGTGACATCATCCAGATCATCAACAAGCAGGACCCTAACTGGTGGCAGGGCAGAGTGGAGAGCAGCGTGGCTGACTTCGCCGGACTCATCCCCTCCCAGGAGCTGCAGGAATGGTACACAGCTCTGTCAAACCATCTGCATCTTAATGTAATGTGTCAAGGGCGTAGGTCTCATTTAAACATTGACAGGGCACATATTGGACCGGGGGTTCTGCACTAGGAACAGCATCAAATGCTTAATTTCTGGGGTCCTGGTAATTTGTAGTCACCAATTTAAATTGTAAATAACTTTAGTTACGCAATGCGAAAACACAAATTAAGGTGACAGTAAAATGTCAAGCATCCTTCATGGCTCCCCTCTTTTGTGTTTGTAGTTTAGCTGGGGAAACCACTTTCAATGAAATGTGACTCACACCTATTTATGACAACGATACAATAGTTCATTTAAAATACTTTATAAACACTTTTTATAGCTATAACATGTGATCCAGCTAAAAATAAGATAATAGTCAAAACGTTCTGCACTTTCTAAATATATCCTCTATATCTGTGTTCTCTGAGATATCGTAATATTTTGACAATATTATAAAAAAAAGTCCTCATTCAATGAGAATAAAGTTATAAAATGTAAGAATGAAGTCATAAATTAATGTTAACTTAATACTGAGGTAGAAAATATAGTATAGTGTGCGGGGAGGCGTGTGGTGCAGTGGGTTGTGCGTTGGTGTTGGGATCGGGGCTCACAGGTTCAAACCCCGCTGCAGTCAGCATGTCGTTGTGTCCCTCAGACACTTCACCCCAAATTGCTCCTGTGGGTATTGTCCACAGTATTGAGTATGTAAGTTGCTTTGGATAAAAGCGTCTAACAAGTGACGTGTAGTGACGTGTAGTGACGTGTAGTGTAGTGTGTGCAGCGTAGCGTCTGCCTCTGCTGGGTGACGCCAAATCTACTTGGATAAACCATACAGAGAACTGCAGTACAAACTAATACTAAAATTGGTAGTACATTAATAATGGCAAATGATTAACTCTATGCATGATTGTGATAACAAATGGTGTGTGATCTGTCTCAAAGCAAATGTTTGACTTTTTACTCCATGTATAGTATGGCTGTTAGTGCAACATCAGCATAGCACTGATTGACCTTGAACTAAATCTCTCTTCCCATGCAGGAGGGTGGCGAGTAAAAGCAAGGCCAGGCAGGGCAGCCAGTCCTGCAGCCCGTTTGGAAAGAAAAAGAAGTGCAAAGACAAGTACCTGGCCAAACACAGCTCCAGTGAGTGTCTCAAAGGAATCTTGATACGTTTTCTTTAGTCATACTGCAGCGTGGGTTTGTCTGTAAAAAAAACTAAATATTTTCTGTTGCAGTTTTTGACAAGCTGGATGTGATTTCTTATGAGGAGGTTGTTCGGCTCCCTGCTTTCAAAAGGAAAACACTGGTGCTTATCGGTAAGCTACAGTATTTATTAGTGGTATAACATTCTAAGAGGCTTAATAAGGTATTTCTGATCATCAACACTGAACACATGTTTCAAGAATATTACTTGAAAATGCACATCACTCTAATTAAACCTCAAATGTTACATGAAATGTCATTGGAAATAAAAACATGCTTCTGTTTTTAGGTGCACCTGGCGTAGGAAGGAGCCATATCAAAAATGCACTATTGACCAAATACCCTGGGAAGTTTTCCTACCCTGCACCACGTATGTATAACCACTTTCCTTTCCTTAGATGAACGACATTTGCTGAAAAGTCCTTTAGCTAAGTCTTTGAACTTTTCCCACAGACACCACCAGACCCCCACGTAAAGAGGAGGAGGATGGACAGGAATATTACTTCATCTCCAACGAAGCCATGACCAAGTGCATCTCAGGAAATGAGTTCCTGGAGTACGGCAGCCACCAGGGATTTATGTTCGGTACCAAAATTGAGACCATCCAGAAGATCCACGAGCAAGACCAAATCTCTCTGCTGGATGTCGAGCCGCAGGTACGCATTCATCGACTGTTCTGAAGACATCACATGACACAGCTGTGATGGAGGGAAATGTTACTTTTTGTTTTACTTTACCCAGAGTTACATAAAGTTAAAGGGTGACCTTTCAAAGAGGATAATAACTTGCATAACCTGAGAAGCAATATTAAAATTCCCCCAACATCTTTGTTATGGATAAAAAGATGCACCCTGTGAAAGTAAATGGCACGCTAAATATGTTTCCATGTAATAAGCAGTTTGTTCCTCACTTTTTAATAAGAAAAAATATCCCATTACAAAACTTATAAATTAAAATATGTGTTCACTGAGTTAAATAATGGATCCACCTTCAGTCCTGATCATAACTACCAAACTATGTATTTATTTAACTATTTTAATGCCAGTTTGTTTACATAAAATGTAAAAAGAAAATATTAAATACTATGGGGAATTTGAACACTATGTGTTAAAGATTAAACAAAGATCATTTATTTCTAATGCATTTCCATTTAGTTCATAACCCTAACCTTAATGCAGCGATACTCAACCCGCGGCTCGCGGGCCGCATGCGGCTCCTTTAAGACTAGTTGAGGCTCTTTTAAGTCCTACTTAAAAAAAAAACCGAAAAACAAAAACATTGTCAGCAGAATTCATCAACATTTCATTATCACTCACAAGTCACACGTCAGTCATCACACACATCAGTCTATTAAGCCGCCCCCCCCATCCCTCTGAACAACCAATCACAAATTATTTCAGGTTTCGCGCTCTGATTGCAGGTGCGCGAGATAATTGCTCCGTCACACTGGGAAAACTAGCTTACAGCACTATGCAAAAATGGTAAAGGAATATAGGAAACGAAAATATGAAGAGGAATATCGAACATTTAAAGAGGACTGGGAACTCGAGTTTTTCTTCGTCTCCACCGGTTCAGGAAAATGCATCTGCCTGCTTTGTGACAACGTCATTTCACAATTTAAAAGGTCCAATTTGCAGCGCCATCACGACACAAAACACCCGAAGTTCAGTACCGACTTTCCGAAAGGTGGAGAGTTGAGGGCGGAAAAGCTTAGTGACATATTACTATTATCCATATTCTCAAATGCATAATGGTTTCACGGAGGAAAGGAGCGTTTTTGGATTGTGGCTCTTGCAAAAATATTTTTTCGTCAATATGGCTCCTGATTAGGACAAGGTTGAGTACCACTGCCTTAATGCATATTATGTAACCTTAGAAGAAAATCTTAAATTACCATAAAAATACTAGATATATTTATTTTCATTGTTTTTCTTTTTTCTTTAACACCAGTTGTAGCGTCAGCAGGAACAGACATTTGTCGCTGAGAGGCTGAAGTCGGGCCTGGTTGCCTTTGTCAGACACGCCATCACAAATGAAGTCTGGTATCCAAAATGCGTTGAACAAAAAGCTTACTTTAATAAAGATCACCAAGTTATTGTAATTTGCACACATATATACGGTCTGAATAATCGAGCTGAGAAAAATAGAGTGACTCTCTCGCCCACACACCTCACACAGATGAATAGGTGATTATATTACCCATGGGTGCCGCCCATACCCATATGACCAAACTGATCTATCCCATAATAGATCCAGAAATAATAAATAATAAGATTATAAACAAAGCCCAATGCAAAAAGGATAAACAATCAAGCACCCAAATAAATCATACCTCAGAAATCCCAACACTGACATTTCTGGCTCCGACAGCAGTCCGGATAATACCTACCAAATGTTACTTATTTTAACCCTTTAAAGGCCACGTAGGTTGTTTATTGAAAAGAAAAAGCTACAAAAATGTTTTGACACATTAGAATAGGAGCTGTGGTTGAGCTTCCAAAATGAAAAGAATGATATGAGTTTTGAAACTGGTGAGGTATTGTAAAAGGGTAAATGATGCTAACAAAATTCTCTTTTCCCTTTCTTCAACATGTAGACCTTGAAAGTCTTGCGGACGGCTGACTTTGCACCTCTGGTGGTGTTCATCGCTCCGACCAACACATCTGCCCAGGTGCTAAATCTTTATCTGAATACACTAGAGTCATTTTAACACCATCCTGCATCTGCTAACCCTCTGTGTGTTTCCTCGTAGACGGAAAACCTGCTGATGATCCAGAAAGAGTCTGACGCCATTTTGGCCACATATAGACACTTCTTTGATGTGGTTCTCGTCAACAACGACGTGGATGAAAGCGTGAAAGGTGTGGAGGAGGCCATGGAGCAGGCCACCTCCACCCCCCAGTGGGTGCCTGTATCCTGGGTGTACTGACAGAGGTCCGGCACCAGAGTAATACCTTTTCTGTTTTAAAAAAGCAGTGCAATATCACTCCTTACACGACACGAGTTAGTGATGTCCCAGGTGTGTATGGGTTTACTTTTTTTAATTGTCACTGAGATTTTTCTTTTTTGCACAAATGCAACCAAAAAAAAGCAATATGTGGAGATGTTTAGAACCTCATCAGGGTTCTTTTGCTTGATTGTGTAGGCACGTGTGCTTCAGGTTTTTTTGAAGGTCGTTGTGTAGTTTTGGTGATGCACATCTTTGCGATTGTTGCGGAACGTGTGAAAATGCAAAATAGGACCACAACTGTGAATGAAATCATCTTTTTAAATGAGGATTTTATCATGTTAAACAATATTTCTGGAGTCACTGTCTGTTATTTTGTTTTCTCATTAGATTGTGCCATGAAATTGAGATCCTGAAACGGTGTGTTCAGTGTGTGTAACTCCATACGACTATAATGTCTTCTCCACCATGCCTTTTTGTCTGTCATTCAAAACCTCACTTGTCTTGTCTCATCAAAATTGTATATCTCATGGGGTACTGTAAAGGCACTTTTAAATAAAAAATAAATGTCCCAGCTCTGTTGAAACTGATTCTTTGACTGTTGTGTGAAAATATCTTCTCTGGAGCCTTTTAGGACAAATATGGCAGTTTTATGTCAAAGACAAATCTTCAAAGTTCCTTCAACTTTATCCACATAAGACAGGAAAGAACATGGCAGTGTCACTGACTGTAATGTGAGATTTATACTATTTTATAGTTTTAGATGACATATTGCCAGTTTGTCTAGAGTAGACTAAACTTTGTTTTTTTACATTTACTGTCCACTTCAAATCTCTCTCACATTGTGTGTGTGTGTGTGTGTGTGTGTGTGTGTGTGTGTGTGTGTGTGTGTGTGTGTGTGTGTGTGTGTGTGTGTGTGTGTGTGGTCACAGCTCAGGGCTTTGATCAATTATAGATCGAGACTTGCCTATCTGAGCTCTACAATAAAAGTGATGTAGCTGGATTGCCCACACATTACAATTCTCCCCTCATCACAGTGTGGGAGACATAGTTACGGGTTATACATGACAATGCATTTTTTCTCAGTGTTGCCAGTTCCTGTTTGCATTGTGGGAGTTGTGAACTTGCTCAAATCCAAATATATATATATATATACAGATTTGCAAATTCAAGAATGACTTTCTTTTTTAAATATGCATTTTAAATAAAGTATATTAAAGTGATTGACGTTGAGTAATGGAAGAAAAAACATCCTCGAGAAACTGTTCATTTTTGTTATGGTGTGTTGTGTTGGACTAACTGCCAACAGATGTGCAATAACAACGGATGCTGGAGCACAACGTGAACAATTATTTCTGAATCATCATTTTAATAATTACATTGGTTTCTTTATTTCCTGCCATAAAGCTCAGAAAAGATGGATGATTAGCATATGTAATTAGGAAACGTATATTAATATACAAAGCTTTATTCTGTTTTCAATTGAAATGTCCCAGAATAAAAATGAGTTAAAGGATTCCATAAATACAATATATAAAATGTTTACTTAGCATTGTGTTTCCCACATTCAGAACCAGGTATAAAAATATAAAATATGTTGCACAAAAGGATTTTATAATTCCAGATTTCTTCTCGAAACATTTACCAGCTGCATTCTCTCCTGATGTTTTCTCAAGGCGACAGTATACTCGAACAGGGTTGGATTTCTGCAGATAACCCCGAAGAGAAGACAAACTGACAAGTGTGACATTGTAAATACAGAACGTGTGTAACACTGCACACTTTTCAAAACAACAACACTGGTTGCAGGCTTTCAAACAGAGCTGTCCTATAGCACCACCATGTGGGCTCTTAAGAGTGTGACTCACCCAATGAACCAAAAGACTGAAACTACTTCCTCCTTGGAACCACACAAAATATCCATCATTTGTACAGGCAGGGTTCAGGTGACACTTGTTATGGTTAAAAGATTGCATTATATGGTTAAAAAAAAAGTTGCAGTGAAGCTCTGTAATTGTATGGCTTGAATAATTTATAAAAATTGAGGATTAAATAAGGTGAAAAACAAACAGCAGCTGATGGTGTTGTTGATAGCCAAAGAAAAGCAGGAGAGGAACTCAGACATGTTCAGTAAAAAGATCACCTGTCTGATTTCAAATGTTTTTTCTTAGTTTTGACATAACAATACTAAGTAGGACACAAACGTTGCACACTCCATTTCCATTTCTATATTAAAGTGAAATGCATATGGAGCCAGTGTGCATACATGTTCTGTCTACGTCCAGTGACATGCAGGACAACCCCTTGTTATGTGTATTTGTATTTTAAGTGATGTTATTTACAACTTGCGCTACAATTGCATGTAGAAGTAACTCCAGTTTAGTGCTGCTTCTTTGAAAAACTCAATCTTGGCTCATTTTGAATTTACTAAATAACGAACGAATACATTACAGCCTCAACCTCTGTAAGGGTTAACTTACAGGTGGAGAGTTTGATTTGTGTGTTTCTTAACTGATCATAATTGAAAAAAAGTACATTTAGCCTTAAAAGGTCTTCAGGATTGTTAACTTGATATGTGTACGCTTTGTTTGACCAGCTAGTGAAGCAACATTTTACTTTGTTATTAAGAAAATGTTACATTACAGTTTATATTAGTTAACAAAGGACACTGTGTACAGACCTGAGTTGAACTCAAGTGAACATCTTTTTTGATTATGGACATTAAGGGAAAAAAAATTTGTGATTTTAATTTCCACGATACAAGAAAGAGTAAAAGATTCAAGGACACCATGGTTACATTTAATGTTGCCTTATCAACCTTTTGACTTTATTCTCAAAATGCAAAATTAATGAAAACGTACCCCTCTCGTTTTTTGTCTTGCCTTATATTGTTTATGAGTAATTGTGTGATTTTGTTTTGCTTTGCTTGGGGATCTACTAAAGGAGCAGAAATGGAACCTATGACCCCCACATATAATTATGTCAGGATTATGTTTTACAATTAACAGCAGCACAATTAATGTTAGTGCAGATTAACCTGAAATAACAATGAAGCCTTGTTCCTCGACCAAAAGGCTGGTAAATTATTTGCAGGTGGATTTACTCTCCACTACATCCCTGTCCATATTTACTATGAATGATAACCAAACACGCACTGAGAAGCTGGCCACACCCCCTTTTGAGGAACGCCATTTTGTTGTCACACAGACTTGTAGTCAAAATAAGCCCCTTTAATGAAGCTTTAAACCCAAACAAGACCATGACATGTAATGCATGCAAAGGAAATGTGCTGAGAGTCCCCTTAGCCACTTAAATATATAAAAACAGTGCTGTTCTGGACTATACAACGGTGTGTTTGAAGTCTCCGGTAGTCACCCATTTCAACATGAAACTCGCCGCGATTGACGTCACTGAGCCATCTTTGTCCACCTAATCCAGGCGGCTCCGTATTACTCCTTCATTACTGCACGGACTCTGACAGCGCCGGGCTCCGGAATTAGCCTGCAGGTGCCTCATCGGCCGTAGAAATAGGAAGAGGAAAATAGCTTTTTTTTAGCGAGGAGGAAACGCATCTCAGTCTGTACAGATACAAGCCAGTGCTCCTCCTAGGCTATATAGGCAGGGAAACGGCACGATAACCAACCAAAGGGAGCCAGAGGGTAGAGAGGAGCGCAGAAGGCAATCCACATCCATCTGCCAGCCAGCCACTTACTAAGCGTTTACATTTCCAGTCCGGATTTCAGCACAGCTGTCCAGCCAATACAACCAGGAAAATGTGAGTACAACATCGTTAAGGCACTCTTTTTTTCTAAATACTAATTTATTAATGAATATCGTCCTCACGACGGATGTTGTCAGGCTACGTGGGATTGATGATGTCTGAATGGTCTCTTGTGTGTATTTTCCATTAAATACAGGGGCTATGTAAAAGGTCTCACGTTAGTCAGTATATCTTTGTTAAATACTGCTGTTGAATTTCATTTTACACCTGTTATTTATCCAATATGATCCGAACGTAAAATGTAGAGGCTCAAGCGTCGGCCTAACCTTGGAGCATAAGGAGGGTGTATCGCCTTTAAACACATTATAAGCTTATTTGTTCGGCTTTTACACGATAAACTAGTTCCTTGTCTGTCGCGTGCCTTTTTTTTATTTAACCGTCTCGTGCTTTTTGCCGACCGGAGCCAGCACGCGCGCATCTTTTCCAGTTTGGACTGGTTTGGTTTGAAAGGACACCGTATGTGTGCGATTGCCCACAGGCTAATTAAAACCACATGAAGAATACACCGTGTACAAAAACCCTGTTGTCCTTACTCAACATTTACAGGCCTCTTCTTTCTGAGTCTCGCTGAACCACAGGTGACGATTAAGCTAATTCAAGAAACAGCAAGGGCACCAGGTTGAACATTTATCGCGTCGACATTATTCGACGAACACTCCAAAGACCTGCTTATAGACGATTATATTATTAGCTCTGAAGTAGGCTTAGGCCTAGTTTACGTGATATTTGCAACCCACAGCGGGGGGTGGGGATAGCCTAGCCTCCTACTGTATGTCGTCGATTGTCGTGCGAGGGCGTACAGCTATATATCTCACCATATTTCAGGCAGACTTCAGGGGGAAATGGAACCTGTCAAATGTCCACCTCCCTGTCGATCGTTTCTCCCCTTTTGTTTTGTACAATTATATAAATGGGGTAGGAAAGAAGAGCCGTGACAACCTCGCCTGTCAGTTTGTGTTAAAACGTTGCTGCCAACACACGACATGTCATTGAGCTGGGGCGACATGTCTGCTCCCTCTGTGGGCTGTATGTTACATTTGTCACCGACATGTTGGTTGTATTTTTTCATCCAAGTGTTTGAAATCCAACCCCCCATATAAGGAAGCTCCCCGCCCTCTATGTTGTAGGCTTGCACTGCATTTACAGGCCTCGTCGTGATGTGTTACAGGACGTTATGTATGCCTTGTGTGTCCCTGTATACAGTCAGACAGGGGAGAAAGCGAGTGTCGTGTGGGTCAGGTTCAGAGACATCAGACAGAATGGGACAGTGAGGCTGGATCAGACAGCTTCTGGTCTGGCTGCTGAGGCGCTGTCCAGTGCTGAAATGTCGCTCTCCAGTGCTCAAAGTCAGACAGGGTGCTTTTCCCATGACAGTGAGCAAACAGACAGAAATCCATTCTTTATGTCTTTGTGTGTGCGTATGATGAGGAAAGAAAAAGGGTTACAGAACCTACGACAATGCACAGGTGGAATACAAAAAAACACAACGTATATTCGTAATAATATCTGAAACCAAGCACATTATGCATTTTCTAAACATTATTTCTCAGGGTCAAAGAACAGAGTAGCTAGTGTCACATACAAATAATCAAATAAAAAATGATGCTATGATATTTTATCTAAATATGTAAATGTAAGGTGTGTAAAATGAGATACACCATTATATCAGTGAGTCCTTACACCTTGCACAGGTGTCGCAGGAGCCATTTTTATTATTTCATCTTCATGACAAACATGAATCTTTTTTATGTTTCAAAGGTGAATTCCTATTATTACTGTTCTGTTGTTTAACCTCTATTATGCTACCTCCACGTGCAATTTGACCAGCAGGTAGGCAGATTTCTTTGTCAAAAGATGGGCATCTATGGCCTAATGGTGGTAGACATTTTGAATCAAGGGAAATAGGTTGAACAGGCTTTATTGATCACCAATATCTTCTGAACACATCACTGTAATCAATACATCTATCAATAAAGAGGTGGTGGTATCACCATTACATATGCCATAGGTGGAGCATATAGAGACCACCCTCATCATGTTCAAGTAAGGATTAAGCACCAAAGTGGCAAGGATTAAAACAGTTACAAAACACCCAGTTTGCCCTCCATCAAACCCAGTAGGCAGAGTTCACAGGAAGTGGAGCCTGGGGGGACATGTTGTCGGTGCAATGATGACTGGTCCTGGTTGGTTGAGGTGTTCATTCAGAGGTGGTAATAATCTTTGCAGACAAGTGAAATGAACCACACTGTGATTACATCGAAGAGATAGAGTGTAATGTATAGGCAGGGAATGTCAACCATTCTGCATCCAACACATGAAGTATATCTTCATTTGACATTCCTAATAGAAATCCTCCCGTACACTGCAAGCAGCCTTGTGTATTTCACATTGTGGGTTTCTATTAGGGCTGGTTGGCATCGACAGGGACTACTGGCACCATCAGGGCCCTCTTGAAAGGGATGTGTTGTTGTTAGAGGATTAGTGATGTGTGAGCGTGTAAAGGTGACCTTTATACAGACCTTTATTCACACTGAGTTACAACCAAGGTTACTTTGCCGGGAGATACTACAGACTTAGTCAATCTCACGTTCTAATTTTAGAAACTGCTTCATTGTCTAATGTATTGATTACTCCGGCTAGATAGATAGCAATAAAGCTGGCAGAATGTAGCCTGCTGGGCTACTCCACTACTTCATTAAATATTTAAGTATTTTAAACATTCTTCATTTGTTTTTTAATGTATCAATCTGCTGCTATAGGAAGTGTCATCGTGTTTGAGGGAATTGCATGATGATATAACGTCATTAATATGGGCACAGAATGTCACACTGTCTTTCTGCTTGCTGTAGTGATATGCAGGGATCGATTTCACCTTAGTGATGAGACAACATTCAATGCCAAGATGCACTGGATTTGAGCGTTTCTTTATGTATGCATATTTCCTGAATCTGACTAAAAGGGCAATGATGCCAATACCGTTTATTTAGGTAGGTTGTCCCTCGGCTGAAACATGATTCTTTTTGATGGTCTGTGGTTTTTGCTGTCACTCAACACAGTTTGTTATTCTATCATGTAAGATGTACACAATCACCAACAGGGGCCTCGATGGAACCGGTTGAGAATCAAGAAATAAAGATATACCAAGTATACTTTGAATATTTGTGGTGATGTGTTTTTCCTGCTGCAAATAAGTACGTGTCAAAATAATGACCAGACATTTTTTCTCAGCTTTCACTTTTCAATGTAAATGCCGCTCTTGCTTTCACTGCCTTGCTCTCACTGAGGTCATTAGTGGTGCATGGTAGTCAATTATCTTTGTGAAAGTAGGTCCTTAGCTGGGCTCTCGCACTTACACACAGATATTTTCGTTATTCAAACTCAGAAAATATAACGTCCTACAAATGAGATCTGATTCTAACTTGAACATAAATGGGTGCCATCTTCCATATCTTTCATAAGTAGCAGATCTTGTGTTTCCATGATTTCGCCGTCCTCTGTTAGCTCCAGGCAATGTTCGATCCACAGCTACACCCCACAATCTGTGAGCAAATAGACTAACTCAGTCATTTCAAAACAACAAACAGTTTGCTCAAATGATATATTTGGAAGCACCACACATTAACATGTGTAGCCCCTTGCTAACATACGTATGAGTAACAGTTATCAAATATCATAGAGCAGGAGCGTGGCAAGGTACCCATGTATTGATATACAGTCATAAACCCAATTGTAGTGACATAGTGGACACATCGCTACCTTTCACACATACATTTACGATTCTCATATAGTAATCTTTCCTATGTGTCACTGTATGAAACATGGTCAACATGAATCGTCTTAACCCAACACATTTCTATCATTCTCATAGTAGCTTGTTTTCCCACATACCGCCTCAAAGACAACATAATACATGTGATTCCTATCAGACGCTTTTCAAAAGGATATAGCATGACTCGTAATGCAGGCTGCAAGGTGTCTGTATTGATCATAGGGTGTGCTTGGATGTGAAATCTGTATTGCAGTATATGAGCACTTCACTCTGAAACTGTAATTAGGAAGGGCACAGTAAGACACCTAATCAAACATTGAAACAATTCAAATGAGCTTTCTTGTGAAAAATTCGAAAATCAAACATTTAAGATATGGTTAAATGTAAAAATGTATTAAAGGTGGGGTAGGTAAGTTTGAGAAACCGGCTCGAGATACACTTTAGCTAAAGTAACTGGATGGCCTACCTGCCTGTCAGCCTTCCATCTGTGCACTAACTTATCTCGTGCCCTCATTGGTCATGTGCGCGTCCGTGTGTGTTGGAGGAGGGGCTCTGTGAGGAAGGGGCAGATTTTTCCCCGCTGTGTATTTTCAAATTCTAACACACTCGAGTTGGTTTCTCCAAAATGACCTACCCCGCCTTTAACTTTAATAAACTGATATCATTCTTCTGTATTAGAATACACATGGGAAACCTACTGTCATATCTTGTTGCAGAAGCTTAATATAACCACTGATTCTTTAAATGTGTTGTATCATTAGGTCTGCCCCAGCTGGAGCCCCTGGAGCTGATGGAGCGAATCAGCCCCCCAACCTCACCAGCAACCGTCGTCTGCAGCAGACGCAGGCGCAGGTGGATGAGGTGAGTAAACACCTCTCCTCAAACCCAAAGACATGTTGTGACAACATTTACGCTTCAAACATATTTCAATAGTCACCTGTTGGTAATCTAGTCTTCTCTTATTGCTCACACTCGATACACATTTCAACATGATTTGGTGTAACTTAATATACTCGTTCTGCCTCGATAGCTGAATAATCGACATGGTTATCTGGTGTCTCTCCCCAGGTGGTGGATATCATGCGTGTAAACGTGGATAAGGTTCTGGAGCGTGATCAGAAGCTGTCAGAATTGGACGACAGGGCCGACGCCCTGCAGGCTGGAGCCTCTCAGTTTGAGACCAGCGCTGCTAAACTGAAGAATAAATACTGGTGGAAGAATGCCAAGGTGAGAACATGCAGGCACGCTTACTCGACTAGCAAGTGCCTGCTTATTAAAGCAGCCTTAAGCGTCCCTGTTTACAGACAGATGAGAACAATAATTATGATTTATTAACAAGACAGAAACAGATGAAATGACTGTTTAGATAGAAATACTATCCGAAAGAAATGACCATTTTGACTGCGTTTCTAATGAACTTTTCTGAAACCCCCTGACTACAGATGATGATTATCCTGGGTGTGATATGCCTGATTGTCCTCATCGTCATTATTGGTAAGAAACCATCCATAATCAACACAGATTTGTAATCTCAATGGACTTCACATGTTATGAAAATGTTTTTTCATTGCTTGTGCGAAAACCTGTGCCTTCCAAGGCCCAAACTGTAAAATAAGACAATCCAGTCAGTTTCTCAGTGGCTGCCTAGTCATTAAGATGTGCAGGCTCATAAGAATATACCGCCCCATCTGTTTCAGTAATGCCACTAAGGCTAGAGAACTCTCATTGCTAAGAACATCCTATAGAAATAGAGTAGAACAGACATTTGAATCAAGGCAGCAGGATGGTCAGAGCAGCGGCCATTTTTTGTCTACCGTTGCCATTGCAAAGAACTGTGGGAGGTGAATCAGAAACAGCTTTATTGCCAGGTAGGTTCACACGTACGAGCAATTTGACTTGATGTAATGGTGCGTACATAACATGTTAAACAAAGACTTTAAAAAGTACACAGATAGTGAACTATATTAAGTGGGCAACTCATTCTATTTCCATTGGCAAATCAGAGTCGGAGTGCCATTTTTCTTTGAACTAGTCAAATGGGTTCAATATCTGTTCTCCTCTCATGCTGTTTCTATGGGTGTGGCCTATTTTCTTTGCAAGCCAATCAGAGCTGTACAGGGGTTCTTAAAGAGACAGGTGCTAAAACAGAGCGTTTCAGACAAAGGCTGAATACCTGTATACTCAGACAGACAAATTGATAACTAAAATGTGTTTTTTGACATTAAAGCATGTACACATGTTCTATTAGCAACTCAATATACATATATGAACCTAAACAATGAGAATGATTAATCCCCTTTAATCAACTGTAAAACGGAATGTCTCATTGTACACCTACATGTTGAATAATATAAGGCAGGACAATGTAAGTTGTTAGCAAATGTTGGTTTGGTGACCTATGCATTACTTTACAGAGAATGAATCAAACACTCCTTTTCCTTTCTTTCTTTTCTTACAGTGTACTTCAGCACCTAAGAAGAATCGCTCCTACCCCAGTCTAATTTTTCCTTGCAACAGAAAAGAAACCCTCAAATTGATCACAAAATTAACCCTAATTTATTATATATATCTCCCGAATAGCCTCGATATAACCCCCCTAAACCTTCAGGGCCCCATGGTTCCCCCTCTTCCACAACCTCGCCTCTGGACCCTCGTCAATATTTGTCCTGTGAGTGTGTGGCCCCGCCTCCTTTCTGGGTCCTCTTGGCTTTTCTAACCTGCCATACTGAGAATCAAACACTTGTGACGATGCAACAACAGAAAAGGAAACAACGGTTGGCGATAATTGTTACATAACTGATATATATAGTTCTTTGTAGAGTTTTATTCTGATATATACTGTTTTGTAGGTGTGTGTGCGTGTGTGTGTGTGTGTGTGTGTGCATTTTGTATTTTTTAATTTTTGTATTAATTTTACGTATGCTTCAGCGTTAACTACTGCCTATTAATCAAAGTGTGTATCTTGCATGATATCATCATCCGTCTGTCCCCTGCTTACTCTCTCTTTTTGGTGTATTTTTGCACAGTGGAGTTCGTCTCCATTTCACGATGGAAATATTATTTTATGTTAGAGTTCACCCGTGTTACTCGTGTCCACTTTGAAAGTCCAACATAAGTCGGAGATCTAAAATGTGTTAGGAAATATCATCAAGTTACAGAAATGTGGGCTATAACACAGACACAACTGCCCTTGAGATTTCCCCAGATGTCTATAACTTGATGTTAAAGTCTTAGCTTCTTTGCTCACTGATATTGATCAAACCTACAAGTAATGCATGAATTGTTAAACTAATCCCGAGTATTCATCATCATTTCTCAGCCCTTTCCATCCTCCCAGAATCTGTGTTCTCTTTCTCCATTTCGCTCCTCTAACACCTTCCATCTTCATCCCTCTTCTGTCTGTCAGCATGCTTGAACACGTCAATTTCTTCTGATCATTTCTAAACTGCCATAGATTGGACCAATGTCTGTAGATGTTTCTTTTTTATTTAAATATTACGTAGTGTCTTATTTCGAAAACATTCCTTCATTGCAGTCTAGTACAAATGGTCTTACCGTAGCACATGTAAGTGTAAGTATCTTTAAAAAAAAAAACGTGCGACGGAACTCGTGTCTATAACGTCGGTCATACAAAACATAGGAGAATAATAGTTATAGTTAATAGCTGTAAGGGTCAGTTTTGGATCAGACCTTCAATCTGTCCAAATGATTTTTTTTGTAATATGGGTGATGTCATCTTAACATTACACTTACTGTGGAGATGTCATTCGTGTGGATATGGGCTTGAAATGCAAGGAGATCAAATTGGGCCGATGCATAAATGAAAACAAATCCATACAGCAAATGTTCATTCTGATTGGCCCATTACTTACATGGACACTGAAACGCGTCTCCAGTCACTTCTATTAGTTACTGTAGAAGAGTTCCAGTCAAACATAGCCTCGCGCGGTGGAGGAGTGGCTGACTGCGTAAAAAAAAGGAATCTGTTTAAAATGCACAAACAACCTTGTTTTTGATGGCGCTGTCTGGCTGGCCGATAGCCTGGCCAAAGGAGATCCTCGTGCAGCAAAACCTCTCCACTTGAAGAGCACATAGAAAAAAGAGACAATTCAGCCTTATTTGCAAATCCAGAAACAGGGACAGAGGTGAATGAGGAGAATGTCAGATTCACAGTTGAGTTTTAGGTCAGCAACTTCGGGGTAGGCTCAGAAGTGTTACTGTCTAAGGTTTAGCGACAAGAAACGTGAGAAGCAATTATTCAAAAAAAATATAAAAGTAGCACTCCGAAGAAGAGTGTCGTGCTAGCGCAGTGGTTCTGTCTCAGTGTTTCTCCCTATAGTTAAGGCCTTTTTTTTCTTTTTTTAAATATAATAGATTCTATTTTTATTATAGTATATTTTTGTGTGATACAGACAGGTAAAGAGGAAGTGTGCAATCAGTGCTATCTGCTGCCAACAGCAGTGAGCTCCTCTTTACCTCTGTCTGGTGTGTTTTTTGTAATTCAGCTCTGTGCGTTATACACTGCCAAGCAACAAGGGAGAGGCTTTTATTCTTATTGCAATTCTTTCTTTCACTGGTGCCCTCGCTGGTCTAGTCTTAAAAAACCTTTTTGTTTTACATGTTCCGGCATCTACTCCTGTGTGTTCTACCTTGTAGGCTACTTGAGCAGGAAACATGATGCGCCTGGTTATTAAGAGTCAAACTAAGGCCTTGTACACATGTATACAAGATGATATGAACCTACACATACACGTGTGTTGATTTGAAGCTATTTTAAGATCTAATCTAAGACCTTAAAAACATTGGAAATCACTTATTCTATAACATTTCTGTCTCATGAAACAGAGGATTTTTAAGTGTGCATTAATACATACTGAACAGGAAGCAACTCAGCTCATGCTCCTACTGCCACTAATGTCAACTCAAATGATGGACAAGAGTCTTTGGAAAACTATTTTAAAAAAACACTACGATATTTCAAAACGTGTGTGTAAAGCCTTGGTAGCCTTGTCTCTTTTCAACATGACTTTTTACCTTCCTCACCAGCTGAGTAGACCAACCTGCCCCCCTTTTGCTCAACTTACTTACTGATTCAGAATCCTACAGTGTGTGTGCGTGGGTGTGTGGTGTGTGTGTGTGTGTGCGCGGGTGTGTGGTGTGTGTGTGTGTGTGTGTGTGTGTGTGTGTGTGTGTGTGTTAGAATAGCTCTGTGTGGGGAATATCCCTAGTTTATCCCGACAGATTAGGCCGCTTAAATCTCAGAGTGAGTGCACGTTGTTTCCTTGACCACTAAAGTACAAAAGTAGACAGGTCGCAGATCTGCCGGCCATTCTATTAGGACCCTGACCTTAGCAAACCCCCTCCTCCCCCTCCCGACAGAGCAAAAGTAAACTGCAGAAGATTACCAAAGACCAGATTTCCATGCTTACGCTGCCAATTGCCATCAAAAACAAGCGGAGAGAAACAGGTTATCCTTACTATACAAGTCTGTTTGAACTAGCTTATACCCGATTTATCCACAGATTACAGGACCTTTTACACACTATGTATATGGTGTGTCAGTTTGGCTTGTGAGTGTGCCATTCTAATATGCAAGTTAAACCAAAACACAAGGGCCGAGTGCTTCAAATCTCAAATACAGTCCGCCCCGGGAGAGCCTCTTTAATCCATAACAAATATTCCGACCCATGATCCTATAACTAATAATAGCACAACTCTTCTTCTTTTGTCTCCATAGTGCTGCCAAGTTCTAAAATGAAAAGACATAAACTAACTATAGCTATTACAAATAAACCTAGAAAAACGTTTAAAAAAAATCTGCATTGTTTGGTGTTGTAATATGGGGGTGTTTTGGGGGGTAGGGGGTCCTATATCCTCAGGTTTAAGGTATTAGCAATTTACCAAAATATATATGAGGACAAAACTATATTAGCAAAGTGTAAAATTGGGTTTTCGGCAATAGAACATCACCATAGGGTTACAAATGCGGTCCTTTTAGCCATCATGCAGTAGTTAACCACACAGTGGGCTGAAGGGAAATAACACTACTGATTGGGGTAGGACTTCCGTGTTATCCATGGATCCAACGGTTGAGTGCTCAACACATTTGGTCACAGTGGTGAAAATGAAGTGAGTGCTCTCGTTTGTTCCGCTACTTTACTGTCTGTTCGAAAAGGAGTGCGTATCTATTTTAACACCGTGGCACTTTTTTTGTTGTGGTTTATCCGTTTGAGTGGGATGGGAACACGAGTCTGTGGAGAATATTGTCTTATGTCAACCTCAAGAATTGTTCATTGAAACTTAAACGCTGCATTCATGTCATTTGGGAGGCAATTGGAAATGGCCAACACCACAAAGTGTGCAGACCATCTACGAAAGTTTGAGTTATACATGTGTAAACGTACAGAGCAACGTTTACCCCCCCCCCCCCCAAATGGCTTGAATGCAGCAATGGGAGGGAACCTTTTGAGTCTCTGAATGTTCACTGGATTGCTATAATGTTACAATATTCTACTCAATATATGTTTTATTTTCAAACCAAATATTGTGTTTTTATTTTCGCATCAATTAAGTAATAACTCCAGATGTCACTGAACTGTTTGTATGTAAACACTGATGGGTAAAGGTAAAGAAAATGGGAAGTCAATGGGAGAAAAAAAGTATTTTTACCTTAAATTGTCCAGAATGCTTAGAATGATTCTACAGTTTACATCAGATTGCTGTTTGTATCTATGAGATGTCTTTTTTGTTTAAATCGGTTTATTTTTGAGGAACGATTTTGATTTATCTTTGGGACTTGGGTTTCTTGAATGAAGGCCCATATTGCCCCTGGTCTTCTGGACTTTCAGGAGGGACAAGACTGGAGGATCATGGGCAATGTGCTACGTTTGATCTTTTTTCCCCCTTTGCTTTTATTTATTGATAGATTTATTGTGCTGTCATTTGGTATGGGATTAGAAATAAACAAGGCTGACTCAACGTAAAGAAGAGGAGACTGAATGAAAAACTAAAGTACATAAAATAATTGTAGTGTAAATCTATCAATGTCTTATTATATTGATGAACATCATGAAATATATGTATATTGGAAAAACAGTATCTCTATGACAACTTGTACTTTTGTGTGTGTGCTTCACGTGCTTTGTGGATGTGCAACAATGGGCAGATGCAATTTTGATCGCAATTCTGGGACCTTATCTGACCTGTATGACAAAGCATACATTTATTATCAATTGAAGATAAAATTCTTGCTGCTTTACTTTATCCTACGTAAACTCTGTCTCAAAATACATGGAGACAATAGAGGGAGACATAAAGGTCATGTTTCTGGTCCAATCACTTCAGACAGTCCACACATTGTTCAATCATCAAACACACACATCTGTGCACACAAATAAATCCGCTCTCGCAAATGGTATGAAGAATCTTATGTGTTGGAAACAATGCAAACAAAAGTCACATTATCCTTGAAATCTATAAAGCATTTACATTATTACTCCACAGTAAGTGTTATCAACAGGAGACCGTTAATGTGTGAAGGGAGTTTGGGAGCACTTTATGTACAACAGTGGAGTTATTGAAGTTATTTTCAATCATTTAAAAAATCACCAGAATCATTCAGAATCCTTCTTATAAGGCAAGGCATGTTTATTTACATAGCACCTTTCAACACAAGGCAATTCAAAGTGTTTCACAAAAATGAAAGACATTAAGAAAATGGCATTAAAAAACAAAGATAATAAAATAAACATAAGAAAAAATACATGAATAAAAGTTACAGTGCAGTTTAAGATATGAATAGTTCAATTAAATGCAGCGGCAAAAAGAAAAGTCTTCAAAAGTCTTTATTTATCAAATAAATGTTTCAGTAAACCAACAGGACAAATGTGTGAACTGCCAAAGTTAAAGAAATGCAGTTGCTTTCTTTGTCTGATAATGCATTTAAGCTCTTAAAAAGTATTGTTCAAAAAATGATTCTCAGACATAACACAAGTTCTACAGTCTGGGCTTTCTGTAGGATTAAAGCAAAGGCGGAGGTGCGAAACAGCATTATATATGTGTACTCTATTTAAATTGTGCTGTCTCTTCATCAGCACGGGTCTGTATTTGATAAATCAACAGAACAAAGACATCTAGAACCCATGTGTGTTCGTGAATTTATTAGATTCAGCACAACACATTTGTAGGGAGAATACATTTAAAAAAACTGCTCCTAAATAGATGGGTTTTGGTGGGTGCTTTCCAGTATGGGTTCACTTACAATGAGAAAGCATTCCAATCTTAGATGATGTAACATTTGGCCTTGAATTTGAAAACCAAAAAAATTAATTTAAAATTAGTAATTTGATTTTATTAGCAAAATATTACATCGACAAATGTCGCTTCCTTGAAATGTCTCCAGTATTTATTGGCTTTCTTAATGACATGGAGCTATACATAAAAATGAATTAAATGATGCAAACCTTTTTTAAAAGCCCAACAATCTTACCAATTTCTACACACTTGAATTACTGATTGACCTCCTCATAATGCCCTCCGTTTGAATTCATTGAATGAACACTGAATCTTGTTCTGATGTATTTTAAAAAGTGTTCAATAAAGTAGGAAATAAGAATTATAAATAAATAGATAGATAAATAAATAAATACAAAATATGGGTTTTGAAAGTCGGAAGACATACAAGCAAAACAGTGCCATCTAGCGGTGACACCGCCGACCAGCACTTCCCGTGACGCAGAGAAACGCGGTAAAACGATATTCCGGTTTGTAGCAGGAGGGCAGAAGCAGCATGGCATCCGACAACAGCTCCATGGCTAACCTCGTTAACGGGAGAGAGCCCGTCCCCCTGAACGGGGAGCCGGTCGTGAAGCGGCCCCGGGAAAGCGTCGCGCAGGAAACCTCTCTCCGCGTCCCGAAGGAGCCTCTCAACAAAGTGACCGTGGTGCTCGGAGCGCAGTGGGGAGACGAGGGCAAGGGGAAAGTTGTGGACTTGCTCGCCATGGATGCGGATATTGTATGCAGGTGCCAGGTACCCCACTACACTGTCTTTTAAACTTCATAATATGCTTGAAACTGGCTTCTCCAGACAACTGTGGTGTTAGTAAAAACGTCCGCTTACAGGAACACGGGAGTTTGGTAGCAACCGTTTAGCCACCGTTAGCTCAATATTAATGACGGGGTTCCGACATGGATGTATCTGGCTACAGCTTCGGAGGCGGGACCCCGTTCATTCCTATGAGAATTGCTCACTGGCGTATGAGGCCAACATTACGCTAAAGTACCCGTATGTGGGCTCATAGAGCATGCGCACTTGAATTTTCCTCAAGCCCCGCCTCCGACCTCCCACTCTCGGCTCAGTCAGATTAATGAGGGAAAATAACTCTGGATTCAGTTTTCAGCATATTTTACAACTTTTAGACCATAATGATTCAGATAAAGGCCATATACGTGTTCGTTCTGGGTGGTTGATTTAGTTCAAATAAAAATATCCGCAGATTTACAGACGTCTCTTTCCCAATGTGAGTCAATGAGGAAACAATCGTTTGGCCACTACGAACATATGCTTCGCTTTCCGGCGCACTTCCTGGGGGCTTGGGCTCCGACAACCTTGCCTGACCTCCCGGATGTAGAAATGTAAATGTATGCTAGTGAGAACTGCTCGGATGTTATTCATTTTCCGTGCTGATAAAATGTTAACTGAATCCAGCACATGACCTCCAAATACTGATAACCTTACTCAGTGAATGCTACGTCATGTAACAGTTTGACCGACCCGGCTGTTCCTCTACCTCTTTGCAGTCAAGCCAGCGGCATGAGCATTATTTTGGGGACACTCTGTACATGCAGTCCAGTGGTGTAAAGTAACAAAGTACATTTACTCAAGCACTGTTCTTAAGTACAATTTTGATGTAATTGTTCACTTTACTTCAGTGTTTGCTACTTTGTATTTTCTACCCCAAGAAAATTCAGATGTAAATAGTGAGGTTTTACTCCACTATATTCATATATCCACTATATTCATGCATACCTGTAGTACATACCTTTGCAGATTTTCATTAATGATTTGATTAAATCAGACTTTAGTTGCACCTGGAGTAATATTCACATTCTACCCTGCAGCATCCAAAGTAATTCAAATTAGCTGCATCTTCACCAGCTTTAATAACCCTTGTGTAACTAATGTATATTATATATAATATAACCCATCAATGATTATAATCAAAACATATCATATATATCATTTGGAAAATGGCCAATTTGCTTTGAGTACTTTTTCACAGGAGTTCTTCTCCCACCTCTAATTGTGACCCTGTTCTCGAATAAAACACAGGCTGAAGTGTTTAAAAAGACCATGAAGCTTCAACTGTCCTCGATGTTTCTGTGAATGTTTTGTTCTGTTTGCAGGGAGGCAACAATGCAGGTCACACGGTGGTGGTGGACTCTGTGGAGTACGACTTCCACCTGCTGCCCAGCGGAGTGCTCAACAAGAGTGCCACCTCCTTCATTGGTATGAGACCATCCTTGTGTTGTATCTTTAAGGATTATAATTTCACACGGAGAGAAGGACCCTAAAGTATATGACCGAGATAAGGGCAGAAATCAGAAGCGCCTCCGCAGACAGCCTTATCAGCTGTAATGTAAATATGAAGTGTTGTTGTGTATAGCTAACAACTACTGCCAACGCTGCAAGAAATCCTACCTTACATAAGCCTACTGTTGTATTTGTTTGTATTGGAAATTATCTAGATTGGTGTTGATTCATTCATTCATTTTGTTTCTAATATATTTCCACCCTATGTATATCAATAAGGCTAGAGTGCATAATAGAAACAGCAATACAAACGTAAGCCTCCAAAATGATCATATTGTCGAATCAACACCTCCAAAACAGTTTCAACAGAACCATCTTTAATGTAGTTTGTATTGCTTTGCTGTTCTATCAGACTGGTACATAAAGAAGAAATCAACACAAATTGCCCGTAAGAGACTAAAAATACTCATCAAATGGTAATTGAAATGATTGCCCGAAGCACAACAGCTACATTCAACACACAAAGGAAACACAGTTCTCTTCATTTTGCATTTCCTCTTTTTAGTGGATTTGTTTCCAGTATGATGAAAACATGGAAAGAGGAAGCAAAGAAGAACTCTTAACTCTGAGACCCACGGGGCGTAGACCATCCCAAATACCACGTTGTGTCATAACTTCTCAGCTGTTTGAGCCAGAGACATGCCGTGTGTTTCCTCTTAAACTACAGAAACAATAGCAATAAACAACTCCATTAAGTGTTTCATTGAGAGGCGTTTACTTATTTCGGTGAAGCGAATGTGCGTAAAGTTTTAAAAGATGCGGATAGTAGTCTCACCTTGATTCTGGCGCATTTCTTATCGTTTTGATAGATCTATTCTCATCCACCATCTTTGTTTGTGACTTAAGAGTGTAAGGTTGCGTTCCGATAATCCAAAGATCAGCTCCTAAATTCTAACCCTATCGTCTATTCCTTGACCTCTGAGTGAAACGTCACGGGGTTAAGGGATAGTGGACAGGAGAATTCAAAAGGACTTAGGAGAAGAGACTGCGGTACTTTAGAGAATCCGAATGCACTTTCACTATCACGTGTTTATGATGCGCCAGCGGACGTCATTGTGTGCGTCTGCTGCTGTGGGGAAACTATGGAAACCACAGTTTTCTATACAGCGGACTACAACATGGATGTTTAATAAGAACGACGGACTCATCGAGAGACTCTGCACCGTGCTCTGATGCTGCTGCTTTGCTTTATGAACGTGGACAACAGAGAAACATATTCTTCAGGACCAAAGTTGGAATTGAAATAAAAAAAGAAAGTGAAACATATGCTCGTCACCCTCTCCCTCCGGTCCACATTAATACAAATGATCCCAATACGTATGATTGTATGAACTATGGAAATATTTAAAATCAATACAAATGTATTTATTATAAACGTTAGTCCTTAACATCTATCACTGTGTATATCACCATTCAAACATCTTTTAAAAGTTGAACAAACCCCACACAGCTCAGTAAAGACAGAGAGATGTTGACTTTATTTGATAATTTCAGTGAAAACTAACGTTCATATTTCTCTTTTTGATTATAATACTGATGAACGTTCAAAACAAAGCACTTTGACAACTTACCACCTATGTTTAGAATGCTTAATAAGCACCGTAACTTTCATGATATCATTTCTCGGTCATAATCGGTTGTTTCCGTGAACGGCCGACTGTTGAGTGACTGCAAATGCTGCGGCTGCAAGGCATTGTGGGGCAGCATTTTCTCCTCTCCTTTCGGTAAGGGAGGTCCAGTGGTTCCTAAGCTAAAGGAGGTTATAAAGGAAGTTTGAAACCTCCTTTCCTTTCATTTAGAGAATTCGAACGGCACTTATCATGGCTGCCACTGAGGGACTGCCGGGTCATTTCACTCCGTTAGGAAGGTTCCTAAGCTAAATGGACTATTGGAACGCAACCTAAGAGTCACGTTTCTGAATCGAACACTCTTGAGTGGATGCAGTCAGATTGTCTGAGGTTGAGCTGATTTATGGGATGTGTAAAACTTGATTATACTGCAAATAAATGACAATTTATAAGGCAAAACACAAAAATATATAAAAACGGAAATGTCCTATGTGGGTCTCAGAGGGTTAAAGTGATCCGTAACAAGATGGCTTGTGTGGTTAAAAATAAAACCTCAAGGAAAACACGAGCAGTCTTGTTGCTCAAGAGTTGGCATGTTGAGTTATTTCCATTGTGGTTTGGTAAACAATCTTGAAATATAATATTTTTGTTACAGGCAACGGGGTCGTGATACACCTGCCAGGTCTGTTTGAAGAGGCTCATAAGAACCTGCAGAAAGGCAAAGGTAATGTTTTCTAAAGTTCAGTGATGTGTACCTATTGTCGCTGTCAGTAAATAGGACATTTCAACAGAACATGTTTTGACATGGCACAGCAGGAAAGGCACATGTCAATAAAAAAGAAAGAAAGATGGCTGTTCATTTAGTCGATCAGGGGCCTGGTAAATAATGGTTTCATGGGACAGCTGATTTAAGCTGAGCCATGTTATTGTAAATGCCTTTATTCCTTATTGTGACTAGTTACACTGTGTCCTGTGAGAAGATATATTGTGCTCCTAGCACCTTTTTTTTATGTATATTTCCTGTTTTTCTTTTGTATGTCACTTCTGGCACATTTCCACCATGGCGCGGTTTAAGCGTGCCGTGTCGGAGCTACTTTTTCACCTTTTTTCTGGCCCAATAAAAATCGTGGTCCTATCGGGGCCAACAAACAGGGCTGAGTCGGGCTGAGTATGCTAAACTAGAGAGAGAATCGCTGGCAAGGGGGCTACAACTACAACAAGATGAACATATTTGACCGTGATTTAATTGTAATACACGTTTCAAAATGATGCCGAAGTAACAACATACTGATACCGGTTAGTAAAAACCATGAATTAATGCTTTGACAAGTCTGCAGACAGACGGCAGGCGAAAAACCTTTTAAAATGCGTGATTCGTCTTCCTATTATACACACAATGCATTTCCAAACATTTGGACTACCTATGTTGCAAATGTATTATCTTTTCAATTTACACACGGCATCTATTGCACGTCTGTCCGTCCTGGGAGAAGGATCCCTCCTCTGTTGCTCTCCCTGAGGTTTCTCCCTTTTCCCTTTTAAACTGGGTTTTCTCTGGAAGTTTTTCCTTGTACGATGTGAGGGTCTAAGGACAGAGGGTGTCGTTTTCTCATACTGATATTCTGTACAAACTGTGTTGTTGTATTTGCTGTAAAGTGTCTTTACTCTAGGCTATTTTTATTATATGTACACTACAGCACTTTGGCTCGACCAAAAATCGTTTAAAAATGTGCTATATAAATAAAACTTGATTTGTTTTCTAAATGGAGATCGGCTAAGCTAACGCAGTATATGCTCCGACCGTCCACACTCACAACAACGGCCTATACAGACATAAATAAACCAGCGACTGTATTCGCCATGACACAGGCAGTCTGGGGTTTTTACTTGTTTAACTTTTGTCTAGTTTCTAGGGGTGTAACGGTTCACAAACATTTCGGTTCGGTACGTACCTCGGTTTTTAGGTCACGGTTCGGTTCGGTACGTTTTCGGTACAGCAGAAAATTATCACAAAACATAACATATTTTTTTAAAATTATTATTAAACTGTGAATAATGTATTCACTCAAATAAATACAAAATATAATAAAACAAACATTAAAGTGCAGCATTTCGATTAACTGAAATAATCTGTATTTGAACTTTACTGTACTAGTAGCTCACAAAACATAAACTATTAGTTTTGGGTTTTTAATTATTATTAAACTGTGAATATTCACTCAAATAAATATAAAATATAATAAAATAAACATTAAGGTGCAGCTTTTCGATGAACTGAAATCATCTGTATTTGAACTGTACTACCTAAGCAGCCAGTTTGACATTAGGACTTGCTTGTCATTGTATGTTCATGTTTTTTTAAAGAAAAATGTACTTGTCCACATTGCTTGCCGAAAGGGCAGATCTGCTGGCACTAGCAATGTCTCCTGCTGTGGAGAACACCCTCTCGTTAGGGACAGAGGTAGCAGATACAGCCAGGTAGCGCTTTGCTAACATGGCAACATAAGGATATTTGCCGTTTGTAATAGCTTTAGCTCGGTCTGAAGTTTTTGCGAGTGGTGGAGGCTTAAATGCTAGTGGGAGTTGGGTTTGCACTTCAGTCTTTTGGTACCGGTGATATTCACGTTCGGGTGATGCCTTTTCAAGAGTGTGCAAGTTTGATGTATTGCCAGCCGCGTAACCAATTTTAGTTGAACAATGCCGACAAACAGCTTTGGTTCGGTCCACCTGTCTTTGTCCGTCATCCTTGTACGTAACTGCGAAACCAAAATGTTCCCAAACCGGAGACTTCAATGATGCTGGAGGATTTTCGAGCTCAACTTTATCTGCGTTCGCCATTTCGACAGTTCCTCAAATCACTGACTACATTTGAACGCATCCCTCTGACCAGCTCGTCCAATGAAATGACTTGTTTGCTCTATGACGCGTTGAACACAATGGGAGCAAATTACTCTGAATGCTGCGACGCAGCACCTGAGATTACTTCCAAGAAGTTGTTCACGTTCTCAATTTTTTACGTTTAACGTTATATTCGTTCGGTACACTTCGGTACACACGTGTACCGTACCGAATAATTTCGGTACGTGTACCGTTACACCCCTACTAGTTTCTGAACAGATATGAAGAGCTGTGAGCTCTGAGTGCTAACATCTAACAGCTGATGTTGTTTTTCTGTGGTTCTCATTGAAGGTCACGGCTCCGCCTACACTGCGTTACTATAGTTACTGCCCCAGCTCCTAAACTGTAATGGAAGCGCAGCATTAAAGTGAGCCGGGCCTAACAAAACCATACTAAGTTGGGCGAGGCCTACGTGGAAATGCGCCATTATAGTCCGGTTAGAAATATACAGTGAAACTCATGGTGTCTATAAATATGGACTTACCCTAATAGGCAGGTTTTTAGAATGAAATGTTTCCATTAGTTTGAACCATTCAGTGATGTACAACATGATCAGATGCAATGAAAGGAAAAACATTGGGTATTGGTATTTGCTTCTAAAACATAGATATGGCCCAAACCTTGAATAAAATATGTGTAGGATGTTGTAACACCTGCTTAATATGTGTTTGCTGTGGTACAAAATGTCATGTGGGTTCTGTTGTGTTGAGTGCAGGATTACAAGGATGGGAGAAGAGATTAAAGATTTCTGATCGTGCCCATATTGGTGAGTAAGCATTAATTTGTTCACATTTCCGGGTTAGAAATGTCCTCCTATTGACAGTCACTATATCCGCCTCTAGTGTTCAACTTCCATCAAGCTGTTGATGGAATCCAGGAGCAGCAGCGGCAGCAGCAAGAAGGGAAAATGTAATTCTGCATATCTTTTACTTTGAAGTGTATATTATAATGTTTGTGATGATTATTAATGTTGTGGTTTCTTTGATCTTCAGCTTGGGAACCACCAAGAAGGGTATTGGACCGGCCTACTCCTCTAAAGCCGCTCGGAACGGTCTGAGGGTCTGTGACCTCGTCTCTGATTTCAAGGTCTTTGAGGGCAAGTGAGTGTTTCTGTTGAGCTTCTTTTTCATATCATTTGCTTAAATTATAGTTTTTATTCATAATCAATAAAGTCATGTGTGTTGAGGGAATATTTTCAGCCCCTGCACAGATACAAGTTTGACGTTAGGAGTTAATTTTTAGCACATTTGAATGTTCGACAAAGACCTCTTAAACCATGGACAGCCTAATGTCACAAAGAGCAGATACATCTTTTCACTGTTTTTGTTTATTGAATCTTTCAAACAAGACACAGCAGTTTAGTGTTGAATAAATGCCCATTTCCAGACCTGTAAATGAATATGGAAAGATTGAGAGTTAATAGGAATAAATAATAAGTAAAAAAGAGTACAATAATAATCATAAATAAAAAGAAACACTAAATAAATAATAATATAAAAAATATAATAATCCAATACAAGGATAACATTACTGATATTACATTTTTTATAAACAATTTACAAAAGTAAAATACAAATATGTAAATAAAATACATTTCGTGTTTCAATGCATTTTATTTGTAGTGTCTCTCGCCACCAGATGGCGTCACCTGGCTGTGGTGCACATGTGTTTACTCTGTCCAGTATGTCATGTTGTGAGATTATATTTTTTGAATGTGTATTTTGCATACATAAGCAGACTCTTACCTTCTGTCTCTTTGCAGGTTCCGCATGTTGGCAAAACATTTCCTCACGATGTACCCGAACCTGAACGTGGACGTGGACAGTGAGCTGCAGCAGCTGAAGGTGCGGTTATCGTGTAGTCAGGAAATGCTGACTGTCACACTTTGTTCTGACTCACTTGGCCTTGATATGAGGACGATGGACCCTTTGTTCACCGTGGACACCTAGACATGTCAGTGGAAAAGGCTCAGGTGTAAAATAATGCAATGCATGATGGCTGGATGTAGCTGCTGTAGTTTCAAGGTCCTGCTATTGTGCAAGCTGCCTAACTGTCATGGCAACAGAGACATTGTTAATGTTCTCACGAACAGCAGTGCTTTTACTACTGTGATCATTTATAATGTCTGCTGTGGGAAATGGCTATAGTTTGTGTATGAAAACATATAATTATTGGGTTGATATTTATATATGTGTGTGTATATATATATATATATATATATATATATTATTTATTTTATTTTGCAAGTTAAATTCAACTTGCAAAATGTTACAAAATGTTACAACTTAGACCTTTCTTAACTCAATGCTGCAAAGTCATACCTCCACTGTATGATTCTATCCCACATTGAATACTGTTTGACAAACTGGTCGTTGGCTTGTGCGACAAACCTGAAACAAATGGAACAGCTGTACAAGAGAGCTATCAAGGTGTTTGACAGAAAGCTACATTCATACCACCACTGTACCATCCTTGAAAAACACAAAGTTTTAAAGTTTTAAAAGTATGTTTTTTTTTAAATGTTTACATGGACTGCCCCCACCCCCACCCCCCCCCCCCCCCCTCAGGGGAATTCATTCACAAAAAACACACTGGACGCTGCACTAGGTCAGAAACCAGAGGAGACTGAGGTCCACCGCAGACGGACCACTTTTGGACAAAATGTCCTCTCCATTAAAGGCAGCTCATTGTGGAATAGCCTCCCAGCTGAAACACGGGATTGTCCCATTCTCAATAGCTTCAAAGGTCAACTCAAAGAATGGTTGAGAATCAAACAGACGGGCAATCACCGCTAAATGCACTTTAATACAGGGGCATCTCCTCTTGCACTTTATGTAGCTCTTGTATCCTCTCTTGCACTTATATGTCCAGTGTTTCCCCTACCATTGTCTTGGAGGGGCGCTGTGCCCCGCCTGAAATTCAAGGTGTTTAATAAAAATATATATATATAATTTTTTTATATATATATATATATATATATATATATATATATATATATATAGCACCAAATTGCAACTAATCTATATCTACTGTCACTTTTCACATTGAACATGCGCTCTTTTATTAAATATACTAAACGCTTTAATTTGAAGTTGTGAATCTTGTGTTTTTGACCCTAGGAAACACCGATGCTTTAATCAATAACAATAATCCACAGCTCCTCTCTCTGCTCCAGAGGATTTAAAAAATATATATCCCAACCCCACCCCACCTGTATGCTTCTCTTGCACTTTTTGCATATCATGTATTTTGTTTTTGCTATGTTTGTAAAATGTAATGTTCTTAAATGTTTATGTGAGGGACTGCAGATTGAAATTAGCTCAAAGCTAAATCTGGCACTGTTACACTTGATACATTTTAATGTTTTAAGTGTTCATTACTGTGCATTGTCCCTGCCAAATAAATGATTAAATTAGATATATATATATATATATATATAAAAAATATGATAGCTGCAGGATCATTTGTGGAGATACAGATTACTTTGCATGGCTAAATCTGCCGTATTTTGATTTCATGCAATTTATGCATTTTTGAATCGAGTTCTCATTAGGATACAGGAGCTAACTAAAGATGCTATATCTATGAAAACAAATGTTGTCTAAGCATCTGATGGTGTCTGTCTTTCAGGAATATGCAGAGCGGCTGCGCCCTATGGTGACCGATGGCGTGTACTTCATGCACAAAGCTCTTAATGGTCCCACTAAGAAAATCCTGGTGGAGGGAGCCAACGCCGCTCTGCTGGATATCGACTTTGGTAAGCAACACGGGATTTGTGGAATTAATAATATAGATGTTTTTTTTCTTCCTGAGTTTAACCGATGTTTCTCTGTTCAGGGACGTATCCTTTCGTGACCTCTTCCAACTGTACCGTGGGAGGGGTGTGCACCGGCCTCGGCGTGCCTCCATCATACGTGGGCCGGGTGTACGGTGTGGTCAAAGCCTACACCACCCGGGTGGGCGTCGGTGCCTTCCCAACAGAACAGCTTAACGTGAGTACAGACTAGGGATGGGAATTTGAAAGCAAATGTATATTCGAATATTCGACCCCCCAAAAAACGGTTAACCGGTTAACCGAAATGTACACATCCTATAAAAAAAAAAATTGGCTAAAAATTTTTCAGGATTTTTTTTCGGGATTTTTTTTTTTACCCAATATTTTTTCAATATTTTTTTTTAAATACATACATGTTCAAATAAGTGTAGAAGCCACGTCGAATTTGTCAAATGTATTGAACTGGTGATCACAGTTTGAAGGCGTGGAGGCGATTCACAATCAGGCCAGCTGTAGAGAAGACCCTCTCAGCTGGAATGCAGGTTGCGGTATAGCATGTATATATAAGTTTAATTTCGCATAGTTTGACCTCTACACCGCACTCACTAACCTGGTTGAAATATTTCCACACATTACTCCTTTTTGACGCCATGTCTGTTGTGTAGGACTCGTCTTAGAGTGTAAATAATTACTGGACTATGACTGGTAAAATATGTTGAATACCGGCAAAACTAAATCTTTCCTGTCAAAATGTCTATGTACTTTGCCGCCACACACGGTTGCCAAGCAGCGCTTATTGTTGTTTAGGCTGGCCACTCATGTGTCGCGAGTGTTGACGGGGCGGAGGAGCACGCTCGTGAACTGTTAGCGCCGGAACCTCACAATGGCTGCGGAGCTCATTTGCGCCACATTTGGGCCTAAGATGAGGTTTGAGTCTGCGTGATCTGCGTGTAGGGAGGGGCAGCAGCCATGTCATTGGCTAGAACTAGCTAGATCTGATGGATTTGGACATAAACGCGAGTGAAGTATAACCGGACACGAGAGAGAGAGATCAGCACCTGCAGCTCTGCCCCTGTGAGGGACCGGTGAGCGGAGCAAAACACACCTTTAGACGTCACCTCACACATTTAGCTATGGCACTGTCGTATACATTGAATTATTCAATTTGATAATATGTAATCAACTTAGGCATCCCTCCCAAAAAAAAAAATTAATAAAAAAAAAAAAAAAAAATTCATGACTCATATTCGAATACATGAATAATTATTCGAATACCTGAATCATTTCGAATATTCGATTAATCGTTCCCATCCCTAGTACAGACACATCTGGAGACAGATTTTCGATTGTGTTGATGAAAAATATCTCGCTAATGATAGAAGCTGAGAAGTGGTCGATGTTGAGATTAAAGCATTCAATTCATCACAGGCTTCTCAGGCAGATTTGAATAGCCAACGTACTGGGTTTAAGACAATGTGTGATATCAAATGATCACACTGTCAGCTAAGCATGTTTAGATTGGGGTGAAAGCAGTGTGCCAAATACCCGTCAATAATCGGGGGGGTCCCCATCTCCCGTTTATTGCGTAATATACCGGTCGGAGATAGATTCCTCAATATGCAGTAGGCCTATACAATATGTCATGGATGCAAGCCAAGACTATCAGTAGTCTATAGCAGCGTTTCTCAACCGGTCTGGCGTCTTCAGGGGTGCCTTCAAATCATTCTATATTCTGAAGTTCATATGAATGAACGAATACGTGACCGTTAAAGAGCCGTCTGTTTTGGATTCTATGCGAGGAAATGCTTTTAAATAGAAGATATTTGTGAATAAATGTTTTTGAATTATGAATACTGGACATAGGAAGCTTAAACACATTTTAGTGACCTTTGCAAGTGACAAATACATATTATAATTTGAGACCCCCCTCAAATGTTGCTGTTGAGGCTTTCAGGGGGGCTCAGGTGTTAATCAGGGGGGTCGAGCTCCCCCGGACCCCCCGTATTCCGCACACTGTGTGAAAGGTATATTTAGACAAACATTCAGGTATAGAGTCGCAGACAGCATTCACTTTATCTGAAATTATTTCAAAATAAACCAAATATTTTTTAAAGGTAGTTATTAAGAAATCAAAAGATGGATTCATAACAATATATTACTGAACTAGAACCCACTGGGGTGTAAAAATATGAAAGTGCTGCAGAGATGGCAAGCAATGTCAAATACATTGCAGTTATTACTCGCACATAAACCTTACATTATCACAAACGATGAATACTAAAGTAAAATGGCAGCCTGCGGTCGGTTTTTTGTGTTCTGATTTTGAGAGTGTCATATCTGCTCGAGTATGATAATAACTTTGAAAACACAATAGTCACTTTGTAGTTTCTGTCAATTGAAAAATGCTTTCAACATAAAACGTTCAAAATACAGACACGGCCACAACACACAGAGCTACCGTAGCTGCAAAGTCACAGCCTTTCTGATTGACCCCATAAGCCAAACGGGCCTCAGTGGCATCTTCAGTTTTCAAGCTGTAATGGTTAGCTTCAGCTGGTGGTCAGACATTGGTTAGTTCAAATCTATAAGATTGCTGGGAAGTCTGCCAGCTCTTTAACTAGACACTGGGCAGCTTCCTCATGTGAGTGTGTGAAATTGAAGCAGGATGTAAACTGGAAACCGGCCAGTCCAGCTGACTGTCCCTACAAAAATGAACCTGTCAAAACAGGAAGCATGAACAGGACCTCTAAAGTAAATATAGTTATTCATAACTAGTTGTCGTTCACAGTTGACGGTGTGTTTGTTGTCCTTCAGGAGACCGGAGATCTGTTACAGTCCAGAGGGAGAGAGTTCGGCGTGACCACGGGCAGGAAGAGGCGCTGTGGTTGGCTGGACCTGATTCTGGTCAGATACGCCCACATGGTCAACGGCTTCTCCGCGTAAGGAGCTATCCCGATGTTAAATTGTCCCACAGCTTATTTACTGAGGTTACTGGTAAGCTCCATGCTGCACACTGACCATCTACAGTCATCAATTTAACACAGACTTCTTTCTCACAGCATTGCCCTGACGAAGCTGGACATTCTGGACACGCTGCCAGAGATTCAGGTGGGCGTGGCCTATAAGGTTGACGGAAAACCTCTGCTAAGTTTCCCCGGTAGGTCCCTCCCATTTAGATGTTACATTGACCAGAAAAACAGTCGTGGAGTCAGCAGTCGACAACAAGCATTCGTTTATTAACTTGAAGTAGGAGTTTCATGGAGAGCAGGGCAGCAACTCATTATTTAAATTAATATATAGATCTAAATCTAATTATGGTATCTATTCAATACAAGTTTTTCAATCAATTGTTTAAATGACATGACAATTGTTTGAAATGTATTTGACAGGATACTGAAACACATCATTACATCTTCAAATGTAGCTCACAGCCGAAAATAAATCCATATCGTAACGTATAACATTTTATTAAGCATTCTTATTTATCCAAAGTCAAATAAAATAAATATATATCCTTTTATATATGTTATTTTTTGATGTGATACAGCACCTTTTAAAAACAATTTAAAGCAGCAACACTTTGCACATTTGAGAATCTGGAACAAATGATTTTTATTTTTACATAAATAAAAGAAGCTAAATGATCCTGTTATGTTACAATCTTTAAAATAGTGGATCTCGATGTTCCTATCTGTAATGGAAATTATTCACAATTAAGAGTACATTCATCTACAAACGTTTTAACGGCAGAGACAGGATTCTTATATACTCTGAGGAATTATCATTTTCAGAGGCGTAGACTTGGGTAAAGGTGAATAGCTTTTATGATCCTTAATGTTTTATTTTACAGCGGTCAGCTTTTACTTGCTGGAAATGCGTCATCTTGGGCTTTAGAAATCCATTTTGCAGCAGATAAGGATGCATTTATCTTCCCTCTGCTTGCACAGCCAAATGGAGCACATTGAATTGTTAAGCTAATGAACAGGAGAATGATAAAAGCGCCTCTGCCTCACTCATTCCCTCGTATGTTCATCACCTTTATGGTGCTGGATGTTTGATGAAGTAGCTCCTATCCTGATCCGGAGTGCCTTTCTTTGAACAGTATCACATGCACTAAGAAGCCTCACACCATATTAGATTAAATCTAATCTTTCTTGCATACTGTGATAGAAGTCCTTGGTGTATAGCTATTAAAGGCATAAAAAGACAGAAATGTATAATTCTTTCTATAGAAATGTTTCTTCTGCCCGTAAAGTGTCCAAACCAGGCTTGTCTGGATAAGCGCATTTTTAAAACATAGTCATTGTCCATGCCGGTTTCAGTTGGATTATTTGTCACAGTTGCTCCGATCAGATCGGTCTCCTCCATTTTGTAGATTATTTACGACTTTTGAATCCACATAAACACATCGGCAAAATCCGGCTTACTTTGAGCATGTGTTTTAAACAGTTTAATCCCTTTGTGAATTGTTTCCACTTCCGCGCCGTCCTTTAATTTCTTCATACAGCGGGAATCCAAATGAATTAATCCTGAGTCCAATAACCATCAAAGTCACTCCAATAGTGCTCCTTAATTACGCTTTCATCCTCCTTTAACAACATACGTCACATTCATCCAGTTTGTGACAGTAGTTGTAGCATTTTTGAGACTTTTAAACTTTAATTACCGCTGTTGTTGTTGTGTACCCACACACACACGGGGGGGCGCAACTTCCAACAGGAGTCATTTGGGGGGGCTCTTGGGAAAAAAGGTTGGGAACCACTGCTCTAGGGGACCCAAGGCCGAATGCCTGCTGTGTGTAAAGACGGAGAACTGAGGCAAATACAGCAATGGAGAATTTATAGTAGACGATGTGATGCGCTCATTAATGAAAAAAGAACACAGAAATGATGAGGATCCTGACGCGAAGCTTATAACACGGCTACCTTCTACATCAGGGGTGCCCAACCTTTTTTGAACCGAGAGCTACTTTTAAAGTGGCCAGTCTGCCGAGATCTACCAGTCCAAATAGAGAGGCGTAGCCATTACTGACAGCCTACTGCCAGGTACATACACACTTCTACTTGTATAAAACTGACCTTTGTACGATCAATACTTCATAAAATACTGCAGATCCTTTATCTTACCTCTTTCTAATCGACACACATACAAGTATTTAACTGAAGTTACACACCAGTGTTGTTGATACAGAGTTGGAGTTTATTCACACGTCACTACAGTGGGTAATGTTTTCAAGAAACATTGAACAGTGCTGCCACATATGACACAGGGAAAAAGAAAAGACTCTGAACCCTTTCTTTGCCATTATATAAAAATAGTGTTGCTACAAAAGTATAAATGAGGCTTACTAATAAGACAACTCAGATCTGAAGCTACTCAGGAATCTGCTGCCAACGTGCAATAAAAAAGACAAAATTAATAGAATCAAACCCTTTTTTGTTGCATTTTAGTCGAGTATAAAAAGAAATGCCTTTTTAAAATAGGATGCAAGCAACACTAGTTTCTTAACCTGAATTGATAATAGACTATAATCAATTTAAGTTTGCATTCTTATATCATTTTGTACAATAATTATTGAATATGTTCAAACAAACTAAAACTTACAGCTGATTAATAACGGTATCTAACTTGAGTTTTTATTGTATCAAAAACCTGTTGAAATGCTTCCGTTATTTTTACTGTCCCCCAAAAGCGCGTCGCAGCCTCCAGGAAAGCTTCTTTCACAACTTCGCCGTCTTTGAAAGACGTCATGTGTTTCGCAAGAACGTGACTGACACGATAAGATGCTATGGTCGCAGCCTTGCTCTTGTTGTTGGGCCAGGTGAAAATGTACTGCTGTGCATTTAGCTGTCCTTCCAGGCCCCTCCCCTTTTGGGAGCGTAGGGCAGAATTAGGAGGGAATTCCGTCTCGTAGCGTTTGTGCACTGTTTTGAAATGCCGCTCCTAAATTACCCTTCTTCGATAAAGCCACGCTCGCATTGCAGGTGAGACAGATGGACTTTGAATTGGAATAGATACAAAAATAATCATCCTCCCACTCGGAGTGAAAATTATATATTTTGGGCTTTTTTGCTTCTGCCATAATTGCAGTCTTGTGTGTCACTCCCGTTGACACGGACAACGTCAGCGAAATAGTGCACTGCCCACCAGCCACGCCTCGACATATGGGGTCACGCCGGCCAATCACAAAGCTTTGATGCATTCAAGTGCATTATTCTGGCACAGGAATATTATGTTATAGGACATTAACGATAAAACAGAATATTGTTGTTCTATTTTTAGACGCATCTCGTGATCGACTGGGAATCTCCCGGTCGATCGCGATCGACTAGTTGGGCACCCCTGTTCTAAATAAACCAACAACACGACTCTGTGTATTGATAGAAAAATATGTTATTGATTTCAAAATGATCGCCTTGCTTCAACTAAGAAAAAAGTAATCCGTTCCACCGCGTACCAACGGCTGGAACTGCGACAGTGTAACTTAAAGTGACTGTTGTCAGAGACAAACTCCTTCTGGAGGGAACTTTGGGATTTTAGTCTTTGCAGACCATTTACATGCACACAAACCGATGTAACACTACAGGAAAGGGGAAACCCCAGAAAGCGTATTACGGCCTGTTTAAATCCGTAACAGTAGATCAAAAATGATTGTCATGGTTGTGCTTCTTTAGCGAACATGGACGTGTTGACGCGGGTGTGCGTGGACTACGAGACGCTGCCCGGCTGGGGCTGCAGCACGGAGGACGCCCGGAGCTTCGAGGAGCTGCCACTAAACGCACAGAAATACATCCGCTTCATCGAGGACTTCCTGCAAGTGCCAGGTTTGTAAATATGCTCTTTCCACTAATGGATAGACGGCAGCAGAACTGTTCCTCGCTTTGCCAAACCGGCCAGTCACGTCTTGCCTTTTTTTCCTTTCTCATTTCAGTGAAGTGGGCCGGAGTAGGCAAGTCCAGAGAGAGCATGGTCAAACTGTTTTGATGGGACCTGTAGTCCTTCGCAACGTCCACTCCCATAATTCCAGGTTTCTATAGTATCACCGGAGGAGTCTCAAATGCAAAAGCCTCCTACAGGAATCACGTCACCAGCAAGGCTATTTGGGAAACATTTAGTTGCTGCTTCTGCATCACATTTTCCAAAGATTCCTCTTAGATATAATTTATGCATTCCACATAATGTTCGCTATATTTATTAGGGTGTTCATTTTTAAAGACTTGGTGCAAATGGATTGATCATTCTATTACATGTAGTTGTTCTGGTTCTTTGTAGCATCTTAAGCTTACTTACCTTAATTCATATCTGTTCTCCATTTCTTTTTTGTTACATATTTGAAAAGCCAGTGATGAGCAGGTGTAAAGCCTTTATATAAAAGGGCACAATAAAACTAGAGATCATTTCCAGGCTTTGGAAAGATGATGGAAAGCCATCGGTCGATCAGATTTTGAACTTTTCTATTGATCAATTTTAAAACGCATGAATGCATCTTGGTTAAGTTTGTAACAATGTTTTCATAATGATTGTTGGAATGAACTTAGTGCTTTTTAAATCATATTTGAAAATGGATAAATTCACAACTTGACTTTAAATGGATGTTTTTCTTCATAATTATTGAGGAAAAGTAGAAATGTCCACGTCAACACAGAGTCATTGGCTGGTCTGTGAAATGTTTGTGTCAATGTAAAGGCAATGGGCAGTAATGTACCAGAGTGTATCTCAATATGTTTCCTACGCCATT